>NC_081412.1:87732719-88347719 GCF_030272615.1 Cryptomeria japonica
AAATTCATTTTAGAAAAAAAAAAATGAGGAACTTTTTTTCCTTTCTCAACTAGCAAGTAAAAATGAAGCAAATTGATCATGCATTTTTTACTTACTAAACTTGTGTATACGCATCCATTTTCTTATTAATAAAATATTGATTTAAAAAAAAATAAAATTATATTTTCATTTTTTTTTTAAAGTTATTAAGATACATTTGAATAATTTGTAAATATGAATAATTAAATATAAAAAAATAATAGTAACTTCAAATTTCTCTTCAAAAATCACATAGAATGGAGGATCAATTTTTATAAAAATGACCATTTATATTTATTTAAAATTCATAAAAAAAAAGAGCCAACAAAAGAAAATTGTTCATGTATATTATGTTCAACTAAAACCATTTATTATACTTGTGTATAAGCATCCATTTTCTTATTAATAGAATATTAATTTGAAACAAATACTATAATATTTTCAATTCCTTTCCTTTTTTGAAGCTATCAAGATCAATTTGAATAATTAAATAAAAAATAATAATAATATGAGCTTCATTTAGTTCATCTACATATATATGTATATATATACAAAAAGGAAGCCAATCTAAACCTTTAAGATAAATAGGGATGTGTATATATTTTTATTTTCTCATCAAGAACATGAAGTAAGCTAATGTATAAGCATGAGGAATAGCCAATAATAAATTTCATATACAACTTTTTGAACTAAGATTAATCTACAGTTTATATTCACTTTGAAAGAAAATTTTCAAGAGAACTACAAAAATCCTATTGCTTGGTTTTCTATTTTAACAATAATCACTAAAACCTTCTCTCAAATCAATTTACATTTCAAAAAATTATTATAACCAAATTTCACACATTAAAACAATTAAATTTACAAACTTGTAGGAATTATTGTTATACATGAACCCTTGAAGGGCATTACACAATTTTTTTCTTCAACAAAAACATAATAGTGAAATGATGATTGTCATTGCGATGACAGTGAGAGATACTCATAAAACCTCTAAATATATATAAACAACATAATTAACCACCCAAATTCCAATGGAAAGGTCACCTCCCAATATTAGGCTTGCTCACAAGCCACCTTTGATCTAAGAGGAGGTTCTTTATGGAAAACCCTAGGTTACATATTCACACCAAAGAGTGCAACATAGACCACTATTATATTTCACATAAAATGTTACATTTCAATGCCCATTAAAACAAGAGAATTCACATTATTTTAATCTTATTTAGTATTCAATACATAGAGAGAGGAGAATACATCTTCCCTCTCCCTTCACAACTTAATTTAACAAGACTTGAAAGAATGGAAATAACCCACAGACATTTTCACATGAAAGTCAAAATTATTCAATCACACTACATTCAAAACATAATTATAACATTAAAGAAAATATTCTTTCCTATAGCAGTACTCCAAATTATTTGATGAAGAATGATGAAGATCCACAAGATTTGCCATCCAAGACTCCCTTCTACAATCCAAGTTTCTCAACCATTCCCAACTTACTTCCTATTATCCCATTTAAAAGTCACAACAAAATGAAACCAAAAGTCCTTTCCCCATTCACAAAGGGGAATTAAATAGAAGTTTCAATCTCGCAATCCCTTAATGTGAAGGTAACACTTGCCATTTTCACATTAAATATATAAGAATATATGTAACTATTTACATACACAACATATGAGAAACTTCATAGGGACCCCTTTCCTCCTCACAATCATCCAAATATTCCACATTTGTGTGGGGCATGATAGTTGGAAAATTATCCATCAAGAGAAGCTTACATGTGTCCCCACTTAGGAGTGGGTTGAGGGATGCTGACCACCTTATCCATAACTAGTAGGTTCAAAATATTCTCATGTGCCAGCTTTGAAGGGCGAAAACTTGTTTAGGGATTAAATTTCAAAATGATCCATACTACTAGTCTTATGACCTAGGAATTTAAAAATTACAAGTCAAAATTGAAATACCAATTTAAAACTACTTTATAACCGTTTGAAAAATAAAATAAAAATAAACATATAGGTAACCATTTCCTTCACATCATGACAAACCTACACGATTATAAAACAAACATTAATTTCACACATCAAAGTATAATATTTTCATGTCACATAGGAGCCAAATTCACATCATAATAGGTCAAAATTAACATCAAAAGATACCTTAATTCCTCCATATGGACTAGGGTTAGGCTTCACTTGTTAAGAACAATTGGGGTTATAAAGTGACCGCTAGATTTCTATTGGCCATGGAACTTACCTACACACTCAAATGCATTCACAAATATGTTCCACCTATAATTGATCTACAACTTATAATGTGATCGACATAATATATAAACATTGATTATTCAAGTATTGTCAATTTTAAATTACTCATCATAATCCACATTATCAATAAAATTTCATTTTTATTTCACATGTTCATCATTCCAATCCATCTAACATAGGTATCACCATTCCTAACAATGCAACCAAGTAATGAATATTTTTGTAATCAAATAAAATAACAATTAACGCAATTCAAAATATTCATTTATGATTTAATCGTCAAATTTAGAATAACCTATATTTTCCTTTCATTATAATATCATTAGAAAATTTAAACATTTCCAATCTTATTTGAATAACTTATAATTCATATAATTTAAGACAAATGTGAAAATGATATAATAATTGAATGAGAATAACATATCTAATTCATAGTAAGATGAATTTCATCATACACAACTAAACCATATTACTTAACCTAAACATCCATTTCATTATATCCACTAGCAACAATGGAACCCATCAAAGGATAAATTATTAATGATAGACACATGGAATGCCAACTCTTACATTCCCCTCCTCTTAGATTATAATTCCTCTTAGAAGGCACTAAGGTTCAAGGATGTAATCTTGTAATGTTAACATTCATTTATGTACCAAAAAAACTCCTCCACAAGACAAACAATATTAATTTTGGAAACAAAAGTTATACAATAAAATATTGTGTCCATTAATATTACTTTACAAGAGTGCTAACACCATCCCCATCCATATATTACAAACCATGAACTAATTTTGTGTAGGTCAAAAAGCACTCTGCAACTGCAACCTTCTTGCCTTTTTTTTTTTTAATTTTTAGCACATGAATCTGCTCTAGAGGGGGGCCTTGCCTGCCCTCCTACCTCGCTTGTGCCTCCTAATTCCAAGGTCATTCATGTGTCATGTTTAGGGGGTCCTACAATATATTTTATTGTGGTACTTGTTGGGACTTCGACTGATGCCCAACTTGCCTTATTGACTTCTGAAAAGGCAGATGCAACTACATGCTAGCCTCATGTGTAGGCCATGGATGGAAATGATGATTCCCTTATGGAAAATAGGGTTTTGGAGAATTCACATCCAAAGGGAAGTCTACATCCCAAGGGGTGGAAAAATGCGCTCCTTGATGGTAATTTTGTTTAGAAAACTCCTGATATAACCCATCTTACCTACAAATAGAGGATGACATGACTATTGTGTGGTTAGATTCTATGATGTATCGTATTGTGTCTTCCATGAATCTCACTCTTGTGGGAAATTTTTTCTCCTTCTGACCATCCATTGATATGGTCCATAGTTGGGTTTCTATTAAGTGGAAGCTCAAAGGGAGTGTTGTAGTAAGTTCTATATCGGGTGGTCTCTTCCTTTTTAAATTCACAATAGAGGAGGACCTAATCATTGTTCTCACATGGGACCATGGTCCTATGGTAAGAATAATTTGTCCATCTATAGATGGAAGCTAGATTTTGACCCTACTGCAAACCTACATGAGACAACTCTTGTTTGGGAGTGGCTTTTGGCTCTCCCATTGGAATTCTGGGATGAACAAATATTCAAATGGATAGGTAACTCCTATGGTAATTTTATTTCTTTTGATGAGGTTACAAAGGATAAGTCCAGGTTAGTCTTTGCTAGCTTTTGTGTGAATATTGATATTAACAAAGTCCTTCCTAATTTCATCTTTGTGCAATCTAAATATGGAAGTTGGACACAAGAAATAGTATATAAAAATGCCATAGTGTTTTGCCAAGAGTGTTCTAAGTCTAGAAATCTTCTCTCTGAATGTAAGGCTCTGATGAAATAGCTTGATAACCGACAGGGGGGTTAATCGGTTGTCTCCAAAAACCTACACAACTTAAACTTAATCTTAGATCTGATAACTAAGCATGAAAGAATAAATCAACAACACATCAAGAACACACACAACACCAAGATTTTTGACGTGGAAAACTCGGTCAAGGGAAAAAACACGGTGGGAACCTACGTACAATATGATGATACTCTATTAGAAGTATTAGAAATATTACAATGGGGAATGCACATGCATTCAGGCACACTACCTAGAGCTGAGTGCTAAAAAAAACAAGGGATACAACCCAAGGAAGACTCACTATCTTACAAACAGATTAGGATCACATCCAGAGATCATGAACTAAGAAATAGAATCTTCAATTCCTAGTTACAATTCCGGTTAAGCACATAGAAACTTCACTTTCTTCTTTGCACTTCTTCTCTGCTTCCAAAAGATCAATACATTATTTTCTCACTTACACACCTCACACAAGATTATTACATTTATTTATACATGACATCAACCTTGGATCAACCAACAAGGTTAGCTCAACACACACCACTTAATTACCAAATATGACCACACACACTACAATATCACATGAGGACAAAGCAATATCAACTAAGACATAGTATAAACATAAATCTACCACCTCGAACATGCTACACCTACAAGAATTATGCATCAAACATCCGTAACACGCTACAAGCATCTAGTCGGCCAAAAATATGAAGAACACCAATATATAAAAAAAAATCATCAATTATGAGCTCAATGATCAATGCTAACCACCAACACAAAAATACACACGATCCAAAAACATCCACAAGCATCAAGAATTACCACAAAAACATCTGCACCAACTGGAATTACTAGAATCATCATTATCACTATACTGGACCTCAGGAACACAAACTGCAATGACTGTCAACCTAGAAAAATCACGTGCGGAGCTCCAAACCACAAACCAATTAAATGGAAGATACACATCAATGTTCCAAACATATCTCCAAATGTGCAAATCAAGATATTATAATGCAGAGCAATGTAGGTCAAAATATTGACCACTGTCATCACTGAATAATAGAAAAACCAACGATAACACAAATACTCATCTCAATCAAATATTCATGTAGACCTCTAAAATTTTTACTGAATCATCTATACACAACCCACTACAAACCCTTTAATCCACAAACTTTGATCATCATCATGTCAAACAAACCAACTCACTGAACTTTATTGCATCACTATCACAGACAAAGAAATATGTTGACATCAATGACAACGCATCTCTCAGATATCTCTCAAGCACATATTTGCAAGATACTTCCAACAATCTTCCCCTTTGGAATTGATGGCAACATATGATGTGAAAAACAATCAATGACAAAGAAATCAACAACTCTCTCCCCCTTACATGGCTCTCTCCCAACACAGTTTTTCACATGAATCTCTCCCCCTTTGACATCAATGGCAAAGGCACATATTTTCACTACAAAACTGACTTACTAAATACTCCCCCTGAGTAGCAGCCTCCACTCATCAATCCAGATCACAAGATATGACTGTGAAACGCACCAGATTGATGCATACCAATGCATCTTAGGTATGATCAGGAAGGGCAATCACCCCCAGCTTCCCTCTGAGATACTCAAAAGTATCCTTAGGCAAAGGCTTCGTAAAGATGCCTGCAATTTGTTCCTTTGTAGGCACATACTCCAATCTGACTTCCTTCTCATTTACCTTGTCTCTCAAAAAGTGAAACTTGATATATATATTTAGTCTTTGAATGCAACACCAGATTCTTAGGAATGTTGATTGCACTCGAATTGTCATGATAGATAGAAATATGCTCATCATACTCAACTCTAATATCTTTCAACATCTACTTCATCCATACTACCTAAGTACAATTGTTAGCAACAACAATATATTATGCCTTTGCAGTGGATAAATAAATAGAATTCTGCTTTTTTCTCGACCATGAAACCAATCTTTTTCCTAAGAAAAATATACCACCACTAGTAATCTTCTAGTCATTCACATCTCCTTCCCAATCAACATCAATAAAAGCACTCAAAGTAAAATTATCATATTTGGGATACCATAAACCAAAATCAACAGTTCCTTTCAAATATCTAAAATATTCTTTTAATAGCTACAACATGAGATTCCTTAGGATCAACTTGAAATCTGGCAACAAGACAAATGACATTCATGATATCAGGTTTGGTCTACATCAAATAGAGAAATCCACCAATCATAAATCTGTATATAGTCTGATTTTCCTTAGGAGAATCATCATCCTTAGTCAACTTACATCTGGTCACCATAGGAGTTCCAACAGGTTTTGTATCTTCTAAACCAAACTTTTTCAACAACTCTTTCACATACTTGGACTGAGATATAAAGATCCCTTTATCTAATCGAGTAATTTGCAATCCCCAAAAGAATTCCATCTCTCCAATCATAGACATTTCAAACTCATTCTGCATCTCATCAATGTTGGAGTATTCAGGTATTTACTTGATTAATTAAACAATATTTGTTTAATTATTTAAGTTCCCTTTATCTCTTTTACACTTAAGCTAACTTTAGGTGCATATAATTAATTATTTTAATTAATTATTATGTGCAAACCTAGGCTTTCCCTTTTAGGGTTTCTTGACCTATTAAAAGTTGAGTTCTTTCTTTTCATTGTATGAAGAAGGATTATTATTGACAATACATTTTGGAGATTATTGAGCTCTCTCTTTTTGAGCATATTTTCTGTGTATTCTTTCCTTCTGTGTTTTGCTTCCTTGCTTCTCCTTGTAATAGGTTTTCCAGCTTGCAGAGATCATTTGAGCTCTTGTGGTGTTGTATTTTCTCAACTTCAATATGGTATTAGAGCCCGACCTCATGGTGTTGGTAATTTTTTCCAATTTTGTTGTTTGACTGTGTTTTTTTCCAGTCAAAGTGAGGTCTAGTTTTTGCACTCCGGGAGCCATAGAATGAGCATCCGACCTTCATTTTTTGAAAACTTTATATTTTTGGAAAGCATGTGCTATGTACTTTCTAGCCATCTGAGTTTTATTTCCAGATTCTAGTCCATGCATATTTTATTCATTTTTTTTTCTTTTCCACACTTTGGTGGATATCGTGGTTATTTCAAGTCCTGAGATCTCTTCTTTGTGTAGGATGTCTCTATTTTGGTTCATGTTTCTATTTCCAGTCTTCTTATCATTGTAGCATTGTAATTATGCGAACACACTAAGATAAAGTGCCATCTTGCAGTTTTTACTTGGGATCCTGCACATCTTGTGCCTTGTTGTACATGCACTATTGATAAAGTGCCATGAGGGGGTTGATGTTTTCCTGTTGTTTGGCATCTTCCTTTGTCCAGTGAGTGTTCCTTCCATGACATTCACCTCATGATGTGTGTCAAGTGAGTGTTCCTTCCATGACACCATGTACTTTTCTTAGCACCTTTGATGTTCTTGGTTCTTCGTCATGCAGTTCTTCTTGGCTGTTCTTTTCAGTGTTCCTATCCCTCTCCCTCTTCCGTATTACGGGGAGGTTTGCCCTGTTGGTTCTAATGCTTCCGTGGTTAGATTGATCAGCTCTTCAAGCTTTGGTTTCTCATGCCATCTGTATCTTTGAGTTCAGTTTTTTCCTTGTTTGCCATCTGATTCGAGTAGTGCCATTTGAGGGCACTCATGTAGATTACAGTCTTCTCTACCTGGTCATGTTCTATTTCAGTGGATGTTCTTCAGATTAGCAGTTATTCTTTGACAAATTTTGTAGGTTCTTCATGCTTCAGTGGTGTTCTTTTCCATCTCTTTTTAGAGTAGAGTTTTGTTCCCATGTGGTTTTCTCTATTTCTCCAGTTCATAGAGATTTCATTATATTTGGGTACCTAATCAGGCCTTGTTGCTGGGACCCATCTTTATTGCTTTCAGTAGCTGTTCTAGGTTTTAGCTTCTCCCTAAGTCTAGCTTAAGGGGGGGTGTTAGAGTATTCGGGTATTTACTTGATTAATTAAATAATATTTATTTAATTATTTAAGTTCCCTTTATCTCTTTTACACTTAAGCTAACTTTAGGTGCATATAATTAATTATTATGTGCAAACCTAGGTTTTCCCTTTTAGGGTTTCTTGACCTATTAAAGGTTGAGTTCTTTCTTTTCATTGTATGAAGAAGGATTATTATTGACAATACATTTTGGAGATTATTGAACTCTCTCTTTTTGAGCATATTTTCTGTGTATTCTTTCCTTCTGTGATTTGCTTCCTTGCTTCTCCTTGTAACATGTTTTTCAGCTTGCAGAGATCATTTGGGCTCCTGTGGTGTTGTATTTTCTCAAGTTTAATAATCATCAAACTCTTTGCACAAACTATCATTTCCTCCAAAGATAATATCATGAACAAAACATTCAACAATACATAATGTTATCATGATCAATCTTGAAGTATAAATTACTATCAGCACTAGCTTTTTTTAATCCTAGCTTCAATAGATACTTATCCAATTTGGAATACCATGCTCTTGGGGATTGCTTCAATCCATACAATTCTTTTTTCAACCAAAAAACCATATCTCCTTGATCAGTCAATTGAAATCCATTTGGTTGCTCTATGTACACCTCTTCTTCCAATTCACCGTTTAGGAATGTTGACTTGACATCCATATGATATACTTTGAAATCCTTGTAAGTAGGATAAGCAAAAAACAATCTTACACCTTCAATCCTTGCCACAGGGGCAATAATTTCTTCAAAATCAATTCCTTCCATTTGTGAATATCCTTTACAAACAAGTCTTGCTTTGTTTCTATCAACTTCACCTTGCTCATTCAATTTGTTTCAAAAGACCCATTTAGTTCCAATTACATTTTTGTTCTTAGGTCTAGGAACAAGAATCCATGTGTTATTCTTTTCAATTTGATTCAACTCTTCTTCCATTGCTTTTACCCAATGCTCATCTTTACATGCTTCATTCACATCTTTAGGCTCGATCTTTGAAATCAAACAATACTCAAGTTGATCTTCAACAACCCTTCTTCTTGTTTGAACACGTTTATTTCTATCTCTTATAATCTGATTTTCAAAGTGATTCAATCTTACATACCTGGGAGTCTTAGGATTTTCTTGATTTTCAGACTCTTGAGCTCTTTCTTCAACAACTGCACTTGTTCCTTCTTATTAATTAAGTGGATTCATCATAATGATCTTAACTTGGTTCTGATTTTAAGGTTGCTTCCCTTTATCTGAGCTATCATTTTGATCATCTGAATCATATCTGGAGGATCTAAATTGTCTTTCCTTTCCTTCATCAACCTTGACATTTTCACTCTCAACTATCTTTCTCAATCTCTTATTATAACACCGATAGACCTTTCTTTTAGTAGAATAACCAAGAAATATTCCTTCATCACATCTAGCATAAAACTTTCCTAGATCTTAATCCCTTTTAATATAACATTTACTTCCAAAAATTATGAAATATTTAACAGTAGGAGCGTGACCAAACCATAATTCATAAGGAGTCTTACCGGTATCACCCTTGATATGCACCCGATTACAAGTGTAAACAACAATACTCAACTTCTCTCCAATAGATATGTGGAACATTTCCTTCCAACATCATAGTTCTAGCAGCTTCTTGAATGGTTATGTTCTTCCTCTCCACAACTCCATTTTGCTAAGGGGTTCTCGGAGTAGACAACTGTCTCTTTACCCCATTCTCTTCACAAAACGCATTACACTCAGTGGAAGTGAATTCACCACCTCTATCAGATATTAGACACTTCAACTTCAAACCTATTTCAATCTCAACCATAGCTTTGAAAATCTTGAAGTTCTCTAGAGATTCAGACTTTTCCCTCAAGAAAGTAACCCACACCATCCTAGAATAGTCATCAATCAACAACATGAAATATTTGTCTCCTTGAAAGCTTCTAGCTCTAATAGGTCCACACAAATCAGTATGCACAAGATCCAACAATCCATTTGAAAAATGCTTCTTATTCTTGAAAGAAATTCTTCTTTGTTTTTCTAATTGACATTCCTTGCATGTAGTGTTAGTAGGTTTCATCAACTTAGGAATATCTCTCACAACCTGAGTATAACTTATCTTGATAATGTTATCAAAATTCACATGACACATCCTTCTATGCCACAACCAACTTTCATCAATTTGAGCAATTAAACAACTTTTACCACCAACATTTAAGTGAAAGATATCACCTTTAGTATTTGTACCTGATGCAATCTCAATTCCAGAGCTACTCAAGGTTCTACACTTGCCATTATTAAATTGAATATCATATCCCTTGTCAACCTTCTATCCAACACTCAAAATATTATGCTTTAGACCTTCTACATATAAGACATCATCAGTATTGTGCTTACCATCAAGAGAAATAGAACCTCTACCACAGATTATACCAGCTTTATCATCACCAAACCTTACAACGCCACCTTCATACTTTTCCAAGCTCACAGACTTACTCTTATCACTTGACATGTGATGAGAGCATCTGTTGTCAACCACCCATTCATCTTTCTCTTCAACTTGTACAGCTAAATCTTTTTCCACATTCACGCAACTAGCAGAATCGATAAGCTTTGGATCATCTTCGTTGATAGCAATTGTAGTCACATAAATCTGTCCATTTAATTAAATAAATATTTACTATTTATTTGATTATTAAACCACCACTAATCAATTAATTAAATTAATATTTAATTAATTCATCCTCAACCATTCTCTTATTAATTAAATAAATTACTCAATTTATTTAATTTAATTCATTAAACCAAATTCACAATCAATTAAATGAATAGATCATATTTATTTAATTTAATCCACTTTCCTCTTTTAAATAAATTTAAAACATTTATTTAAAGCCCTAAAAATCTTTCCCACTTGCATTCTCCTACAAATGCAAGTTGCAACCACAATTGAAATAAATTAATTTTATTTTAATTAAAATCCTATTTTCCCTCACCCACCAAGCCCACTTGCAATCCTAAATCCCCTTCTAGACCCTTCTAACCACTTTCTAATCATTTCTAATTAGCCTAATCCATCTCCTAAATATTGTCACATTCCTAAACAACTTGAAGTCACTTCTCAAAGCCTTTAAAGTCTTTGAAAAACATTTAATACTTTATGTGTTCAATAAGCTAACCTCTAAAGTCTTCCAAACCACTAATGACTCTTACATGACCATTTATGGCTCTTAAATAACTATTTATGGATAACTCAACTCACCCACATGGTTAGAGACTTTCCCTCTAACTCAACCTCCATTTGACTCATGGGTCTCTTCAAGCATTTATTGCTTTGACCATGGTTATCCTCACTAACTCTTGCACAAGAGTTTATCCATTGGATAAAGGCATTATTTATTGGATAATGGCTTTATTCATTCAACTAAACATTAACCTTACCTCCCAAGTTAACCTTCAAGTCATGTCAAGCATTTAATGCTTATTCCCTCCCCTCTCAACCCATCTCTTGTTGATATTTGTCATCCTAGGATTGGATTGAAAGCCCTCACATGGATCATAAACCCATCAATCCTGGCCCTTGTTGAGATTACTCAATCTCAACCATCCATTGCTCCATTTTACCTATAAATAGAGTTCATTTCTTCATAATCGAGATCTTGAAATCTTTTATGCATCTAATTTATAGTGAAATTTAGAGAGCATTTAGCATAATCATCTACATTTATCTTTTTGGGCTAAAATTAACATTAGATAATTAGATAACATCTTGTTTTAGCTTGTTCACATTTGCATTCTCATAAGATTTCATTATACAATCTTGAACCTCCATAAGACATCCAGAATAGTGCAAAAAGCTACTAAGAGCTACACTCATTTGGGAACTTGGAGAGGAGGGGAACAAGGGAGGAGTAGCTACAAACATGGTGGAAGGAATTTGGAGATGTCTTATTGCATTTCTTAGATTTGTCAAGCTTTTTATCTTATGTTTTTTGTCTCTCTTGATATGGTTGCTTAGGATAGTATTTGATTTGTGATTTCTAACACTAACACTTGGTTTGTTGCTTGTGTGTTTGTGTTTGTCTTAACAATATCCTAACGATCCTTTTTGCAGAGCATCAATAATAAACACTCATTCATTATCACTTGAACCACCTTTATCATATTCATCATCTATCACACCTTCATCGACAACATAATAACATCTCGTCTAAAATCTAGGTTTGTTAGGTCTTGGATTAGGAACTCTTTCTAGACACCTTGAGGCAAAATGACCTATCTTATTGCAAGAAAAACATTTAAGAGGCAATTTTCCTTCATACTTACTGACTCCTTTAGGTAATCTCTTGTCAATAAGGGATTCAAGCTCTCACTCTTCTTCTTCAATTTCCTTCATCTCTTTCTCATATCTAGATATCCTTCTTGAATAACTTTCTCCTGGATCATATCTCTGCTTACCTTTTCTGGAGATAGTAGCTTTGAATGCAGATTTTGTCTTAGGAAGAGAATAGAAAACCTCACTCAATTCAAAGGTTGATAGCTTACCAATCAACATGTCCCTAGTCACATTAGTCATAGTCTGGATCTCCTAAATATTAGTAACCTTGTGTTTGTATGATGCAAGTAAGGATCTGAGCACTTTAGCAACAATATATGATTCTTCCAATGTTCCACTGACACATATGATATTTCATACAAGTTCATTCACCTCGTGCATAAAAGAAGTGATATTCTCATCTCCACTCATCTTCAACATCTCATATTTACCCTTAAGGCTCTACAACTTTGCAATCTTCACATAACTGTCACCTTCATATAAAGTTTTCAATTTCTTCCAGATCTCATAAGCAATCTTCAGTTCCATAACATTTGTCATCTCAGAATTAGTTAGAGAACTCAATAATTCTTCCTTAGTCCCTATATTGTATTCAACTTCCTTTATCTCATCCAGAGTTGAAGGTCTATTTTGAGGAATAGTATACTTGTCTTTAGTAATTGTCCAGTAAGATTATCCAATGCATCTCAAGTGACACTCCATTCAATTCTTCCAAAGAGAGTAGTTAGTGCCATCAAATCTTAGACTATCCTTCTTGTAGGTCGCCATCCTGGATCACCTCAAGCAGTTAAGCTTCTTCAGAGGAACCTGCTCTGATACCAATTGATGAAATAACTTGATAATCGACAAGCAACTAAGAGGAGGGGGTGAATCAATTATCTCCCAAAACCTACACAACTTAAACTTAATCTTAGATCTGATAATTAAAAACATGAAAGCATAAATCAACAACACACATAACACCAAGATTTTTGATGTGGAAAACTCGGTCAAGGGAAAAACCACGGTGGGAACCTACCCATAATATGATGATACTCTATTAGAAGTATTAAAAATATTACAATGGGTAATGCACATGCACACATTGCCTAGAGCTCATTGCTCAAAAACAACACGAGCTACAACCTGAAGAATACTCACTATCTTACAAACAAATTCGGATCACATATGGAGATCATGAACTGAGAAATAGAATCTTCAATGCTTGGTTACAGTTTTGATTAAGAACATACCAACTTCACTTTCTTCTTCATACTTCTTCTCTACCTCCAAAATATCAATGTAGGCACCTAAAAATGTCTCATTTATCATGTGCTAATTATTCCTCTAATTGATTAAATAATTCTTTAATTCTTTAATTAAGTTCATTAATCTTATTCTTCTAATTCTTTTATTTCTTCTATTTCTTCTAATTTCATATTTCCTTACCATCTTACTATTTATTCTATTTTTATATTCTATCATCATTTGATCATTTGATCATTTTCTAATATTAATTAAATATTTATTATTTAATTAATTATGATTAATTACCTAATTTAAATAATCTTTATTATTTAAATAAATCACTAATTATTCAATTTCTATCTTCAATCATCTAATCATTCAACTCTCCTCTAAATATTAATTAAATATTTATTATTTAATTAATTATGATTTAATCCCTTAAATTAAATAATCTTTATTATTTAGTTAAAATTCAATTTCTAAATAATTAAATAGTTTCTTTAAATTATTTAATTAACTAATTAATTCTTCTAATTCTCTAATTCCAAATTCCCAAATTCTAATTTCATTTAATTTCACATTCTTCTAATTTCTTCCAATTTCAATTACATGTGCATGATTTCAAAAACCAAATTGAAAATCAAAGTCAAGTTCTAAATATATTCAAATACTAAATTGAATTAAATAAGTTCAATTATTTGAATAAATATCATGCAAAGATTAAATTGAAAATCTAAATCTAAATGCAAACACATGCTAAATTAATTAATTAATTCAATCAATCAATTAATTAAACCATTTATCTCTCCAATCTTTATTTCCATCTTTCAGTTAGCTTTTTCTAAATTAAGCTTTCTTTGTCATCCTCTTTATTTCCTCCAATCATTCTTTTTCTTCCTTCAATCAACTTTTTCTCAATTAGTTGACTCCATTAATCTATTCAATCTATTCTGTTTCACTCCTACAATCAGCAGTTCAACTATCAATTTTCATTTGAGCTCACTTGAGTTCCACCTCTTGATCAATCTGTTTCACCCTTCAATCAATCTTCTCCAATTATCTATAAATTGAGCATTCAATCTCCATTCTCAATAATCACAAACTTTGAATCTTTGTGTCACTTGCAGGTTACCAATGCAATATCTGAGAGGCATCATACCATGGAGAAGAGAAGAGCAATGGAAGCGATATGCAATCTTGGAATAGGGGGTTTTTGATTGAATTATTATAATTCTTATTTCTTGATATTGCATTATTTCATTGTCTTGTTTGTTAGATTCTTTGATTAGATAGGGATTCGTGATTTCCCTTGATTTCTAATTGATACTTGTTATTAAGATGAATTTACATGCATTACATTTTGGTGAACCCGACGTGAAACACAACTAACTTACCTTCTTTGTTCTTTGCGTAATTTTGCAGGTCATACAGATTTTTGCATTTTTTTTTACGAATTTCACACGGATTTTGAGAACAGATATTCTGTCATGCAACCACGATTACATCATCCTACAATCACATAGACAACATCACACATTTGACCCCTCGGGGTCATGCATTAGCTCTGATAGGGTTACGCAATCGCCTTGTTCAGATCACACAATCACATTTTCTGGATCACGCATTCACAGGTTTAATTGCTGTCCAATTTTTTATTTCGTCTATTATTTCAGCTGTCTAGTTCTATCTCAAATTGGGTTAATCTGGGATCAAATTGCTTTTATTTCATGATTTGATTATAATAGTTTATGGCAAGAAAAGTACAGTTTAGGATTTCAGGTGCAAGAAGGACGAAACAACAAAGAAGAGAAGCCAAATGCTATCAAAAGGTTCTCAAGGTAGAAAAATTGATACAGGATTCAAAATAGCAACTAGCCTTTGATAGATATAATAGCTTAGTTCTTTCTTATCAAGTTAAATATGATCTAATCAATATTGAATGGATGATGAGAGATTTGGCTAGGGCTTCACAATTGGTTTTGCAGGTTCCTGATCGGGTTTAGTTTTCTTATATTTTTTAATTTTTAACTTTCGTTGTTGTATGCTTGTCTATCATGCAATCGATTAGATATCATCACACATTTGGTCTGTTAGAATTACGTATTTGTTCTGCCAGGTTCACGCATTCGATCTGTACGTATCACGCAATCAAATAGGTATTGTTACACATTCGCTTCTGTCAAGTTTTGAGTTTCTGTTTTCTATTAAGTTTGATTTTATTACTAATCTCTTGTTTACAGCCTATGGCGGATTTGCAGAGAGGATTAGATTTGTATTTTTTGCATGCATCACCTCACACTTCATTTTTTGGTGCTTAAAATCAACAACAGTTAAAATGGACATGCATGGATAATTTCACACTTCGTTGTTGGTGCTTAAAATGAACATGAGCTAAAATTGACATGCATGTATCTCACACTTGGTTTTTTTTTGGTGCTTAAAATCAACAAATGGTTAAAATTGACATGTATGCCTTCATATTTCGATTTGGTGTTTAAAATAGACATGCACATGCGTATCTAACACCTAGATTTGGGATATAAAATGAACGTGAATCAGGCTGCATTAGATTAAATCATTTTTTCTTTTTCTTAAGGTAAAGAATATTTATTGTGTCTGGGGTGGACCTACTGTTGCACTAACTGACTTTCCACCCACCTTCAAGGTCTTGGGAGAAAGGAGGAAGGTGACAACGACATCCAAATTTTATTTTATTCTACGTACTGAGGGGTATCTTTGACTAGGGATTTCATCACTCCACAGAGGTACTTCGAATTGGGATGCATTGGGGATATCATCTCTCCCAGTGTACTCTCAAGCGGGTTTTTTGAGCCGCTATATAAATATACTGGTCAGGCGGCTAGAGTGTTGAGTGAATTCGACGTATGTGGGGGCCTTCCCTGCACCGATAAGCTTAACTACAGTCTTAAGTGGCTTGCTCTGAGAATCCATCGTTGGATTGGGACCCCTCAAAACCTAATACTACAAACCAATTTAGTTGCCCAAAATCCTACATTCAGTGATTTCGGGAGTGTGGATTGTTGGGAAAAATGGTGTCTCAACCTTGCATTTATGTGAGGTTACTATTTATAGTAAGTTTTCATTTGAGCACGAAATGGTGCGAAACTCTCCCTGAAGCTTCTGGTTGGCTAGATAAGCATTCCGGTAAAGTTGCGTCGCAAGGTCACAGCTAGTTTTGAAGATATTAAAGTTTTCGTCTTGGAGGGGCGCAATAAAATGTTTAAACTTAAATTTGGGGACTTTAGAGGCTCTGAAATGCCCTGAAAAGTGGCCGTAACTGGTGAAGCGGGTTACGAGGTGATAGAGCACTTTGCGAGCTTTCCGGCGCTTCAAACGGTTCGTCAATCGGACACCCGGTTCTCAAGTTATGGCCTCCGGAAGTTTGTACTCCTGAAATAGGAAAAATAATTTGTATCGAATACATAAATGAGCTATAAAAAGGGAGCGACACGTGTTGATGTGTGCTTTAACATGTCATAGGGCATCTAGAAGGGAGATAAGGTCGGCTACACCTTATTGGGTGGTTTTAGCCCATGGTTTTGTAATACCGTTTGATGGTTTCTTGTATTGTATCTCCTATTTATGAGGTGTGTGAGATAGAGGTTGTGTGTAAGAGTCTCATGGCTATTGAGTTGCCTCTGAATCTCTAATTAGTGCTACTCCTGCGAAGAGCTTGCTCTACAAGTATGTTGTAATCTGTTTTTGATTGCTGAATAAAATATTGAGCAGCTTTTGGAGGGTGGGGTTTTTCTCCCGAAAGGGTTTTCCCCACGTAAATCATTGTGTTGTGGTATGATTGCTATTATATCTATTTCTATTTTCTGTAACTGTTGTAACAATCTGAAAAAGTTTTGCATTACCCTCCTCTCAAGGTTAGTGTAGGAAGTTGTTTCTGCTACTTAACTTCCTTACAAGTGGTATCAGAGCTTGATCACCTTTGGTTTCAATTGTGGGCAGTTGGGTTTTTTGAACTAATCCAAATTTGAGTGGGAGCTTGTGCAGAAGACACTTTTTGATCTTGTTGCAGGAATATTCAGATGGCGAGTTCGTCAGGGAGAATAGAGGTGGAGAAATTTAATGGAAGTAATTTTGAGATGTGGAAGCTGAAGATGGAAGATCTGCTAATAGATCGAGATCTTTGGGATGCTATTGATGCGAATGTCCAAAGGCCCTCAGATCCTACTGCGGCAGCTCAGTATGATGTTATGGACCGAAAAGCCAAGGGTCTAATCAGACTGTGCCTGCAGACTCTGTTCTAATCAATGTCCATGAAGAGAACTCTGCAAAGAAGCTATGGACTAAGCTTGGTGAGATGTATCAAGTGAAATCTTTATTAAATCAAATTTTCTTAAGAAAGAAATTGTATTCCTTAAAGATGGAAGAGGGTGGACGAATTGCGGACCACCTGGAAGCATTCAATATATTGGTGGCTCAATTAGTATCCGTCGGTGTTAAGATAGACGAGGAGGAGAAATGCCAGATCTTGCTTTGTTCTTTGCCTGATTCATGGGATTCTCTTGTTATGGCTATCGGTAGTACTTCTGTTGTTTTGAAATCTGAAGACGTGGTGGGTGCCCTACTCGGTGAAGAGATGCGAAGGAAGGTATCCATCAGTTCAAAGGAAGCCCTAACCGTTTGTGGAAGACCTAAGGAGAAAGGCAAGAAGAATGAGAAGCGCGACAAGTCCAAATCCAAAGGGAGATCGAAATCTCCTGGAAAGTCCAAAGTCATTTGCTGGAATTGCGGTAAACCGGGTCACATCCGTAAGGACTGCAAAGAAGAAAAGAAGAAGAAGAAAAAGAAAAGGTTCGATTCTGATTCTGAGTCCGACAAGGAAGATGGCGATGCATTTATTGCGGCTTTGGCGACTCATACAGGTAATGATGCCTGGCTAATTGACTCAGGTGCATCTTTTCATATGACTTCCAATAGAGATTGGTTTTCTGAATATGAAGGATTTAATGGAGGTAAGGTGTACTTGGGTGATGATTCACATCTAGACATTGTTGGTCGAGGTAAAGTTAGAATCAGGTTTTCTGATGGTAGAATAAAAAGGATTAATGGTGTGCTGCATATCCCTGGATTAAAACGAAACCTGTTATCTGTGAGCAAACTGATAGATGCGGGTGTGCAGGTAGTCTTTTCTGAAATAGGATGTAAGATGATTAAGGGTGCTATGGTAGTTGCTAGAGGTGTCAGGCTTGGCACTTTGTATAAGCTTGAAACATACACTGTTGAGTGTAATAGCACTTCTGTAAAAAGCAAATCTGCGGATACTTCACTGGAAGATTTGAAGGTTTCACCTTCAGCAGATGGAAATGGTTTTTGGGTACCTAAAGGTGCTCTTTCGTCTGAAGCAAAGTTACCTGCAGAGAAGACTATGTTATGGCACCAGAGACTTGGCCACATTGGAGAAAAGGGTCTAAGGACCTTGAAAAATAAAAACCTTGTTGAAGGTTTGAATGACTGTAACCTTGACTTTGATTTCTGTGAGCATTGCATTTATGGAAAATAAAACCGCGTTCAGTTTTACTCGAGTTCTCATAAAACTTGTGGTGTTTTGTATCTTATCCATTCTGATGTGTTTGGTCCAGTAGATGTCTCTTCGATTGGAAAATCCACATATTATGTTTCATTTATTGATGATTTTAGTAGAAGGACATGGGTTTATTTTCTAAAGAGTAAAGCTGAAGTTTTTAGTCGTTTTAAAGAATTTAAAGCAATGGTTGAGTTGCAGACTGGAAAGAAAATAAAATGTTTGAGAACTGATAATGGCGGTGAGTTTTGCTCTAATGATTTTGATAGATTCTGTAAAGACTGTGGAATTAACAGGCAGAAGACAACTCCGTATTCTCCACAGCAGAATGGAGTTGCAGAAAGAATGAACAGGACACTGATGGAGAAGGCTAGGAGTATGTTGAGTGGTGCTGGTCTCGAACAAAAGTTTTGGGCTGAAGCTGTTGCCACTGCTTGCTACCTGATTAACAGGTCTCCTACATCAGCTCTTGTTGATAAAACGCCTATGGAAGCATGGTCAGGTCACAAGCCTTCATTGAGACATCTTAGAGTTTTTGGTTGCGAGGCATATGCACATGTGCCAAAGGAGAAGCGAACAAAGTTGGAGAACAAGGCTGTGAAATGTATCTTCATCGGGTATAGTTATGGTGTGAAAGGATACAAGCTTTGGGACCCTGTTGCACAAAAGGTAATTCATAGTAGAAGTGTTATTTTTAGAGAAATTAAGTCTCCTTCTGTTACATTGCAGCCAGAACAGACTAAAAAAGAAGATGTGATTCAACTTCCTTCTACACCTGAAAGAGTTGAATCGAGACCCCTAGATAGACAAGAATTTGAGGAGAGCTCGTCTAGCTCTGAATCTTCAGAAGAGGAGGAAGAACCTCCAACTCAGCTTGTTCGAAGGTCTACAAGACATAGACAACCACCTGAAAGGTATTCACCTGATGATTGGAGATGTATTTTTGCTCTAAATACTAGTGTGGATGAACCGAAATCTATAGAAGAGGCATTAGGTATGAATGATGCAGAATCCTGGAAGATTGCTATGGAGGAAGAAATGGCAGCTTTGAAAAAGAATGATACATGGGATCTTGTACCATTGCCTGAAGGACGAAAACCTGTTGGTTGTAAATGGGTGTTCAAGAAAAAGATTGGTTCAGATGGAAGCATTGAGAAGTATAAAGCAAGGTTGGTTGCAAAAGGCTACTCTCAGGTTGAGGGTGTTGATTACGGTGAGATATTTTCTCCTGTTGCAAAAATGACGTCCATTAGATTTTTGCTTTCTATTGCTACTGCTTATGATTTAGAGGTTGAGCAAATGGATGTGAAAACTGCTTTCCTTCATGGTGATTTGGAGGAAGATATTTATATGACACAGCCAGAGCACTATGTGGTGAAAGGCAAAAGTAATTTGGTCTGTAAATTGAAGAAATCTTTGTATGGCCTCAAACAAAGTCCTAGAATGTGGTACCAGAAATTTGATACATATGTGTTGAGTTTGGGATTTGAACGTTCTAAATCAGATCACTGTGTTTATTATAAATCTTATGGTGATCATTTCTTATTCATTGCATTGTATGTTGATGATATGTTATTCATTGGTAAAGGGAAAGGTATGATTTCAGAACTGAAGTCTCAGCTCGCTGCTAAATTTGAAATGAAAGATCTTGGTGTAGCAAAGCACATTCTTGGGATGGAAATTAGAAGAGATAGGGTAAACAGAAAGCTATGGCTAGGCCAGAGTAAGTATGTGAATTCAGTGTTACAGAGGTTCAACATGCAGAATTGTAGACCATTGAGTGTTCCTTTTACAGTTGGAATGAAACTATCTATTTCAGATTGTCCTACATCCCCATTGGAGATGGAAGACATGAGCAGAGTGCCTTACCAAAGTGCAGTTGGAAGCTTGATGTATGCTATGGTCTGTACTAGACCAGACATTGCCCAAGCAGTGGGAGTACTTTCTAGATATATGTCTAATCCTGGTAGAGTTCATTGGGATGCAGTCAAAAGAGTCTTCAGATATTTGAAGGGCACTTCAGAGTATTCTTTGTGTTATCATGGTAATTCAGTTGGAGACATGACTTCCCTTGATATCCATGGTTATGTGGATTCAGATTGGGCAGGTGATATTGATAGCAGAAGATCCACCAGTGCTTATGTGTTTACTTTGTTTGGTGGTGCAATTAGTTGGATGAGTAAGCGACAGGCTGTGGTTGCTTTATCCACTACTGAAGCAGAGTATATGGCAGCTACTCATGCTTGTAAAGAGGCCATTTGGCTTAAGAGACTGTGTTCGGATATTGGAATAAAACAAGGTTCAGTGACAATTTACTGTGACAGTCAGAGTGCAATTAGCCTAGCTAAGAACCCGACATTTCATGCCCGGACCAAACATATTGATGTTCAGTATCATTTTGTTAGAGATATGGTCGAAGATGGTAGGGTGAAGCTGGTTAAGGTGGAAACTTTGATGAATGTTGCAGATGCTTTAACTAAGGCTGTGAGCACAGAGAAGTTCAGATGGTGTTCAGAGTCTATGGGCCTTATGGCCCCTAGCAATTGATTCATTGTGTTGACATTCCCTTCCGCTCATGCAAGGTGTTCGACAAGTGGGAGATTTGTTGGGAAAAATGGTGTCTCAACCTTGCATTTATGTGAGGTTACTATTTATAGTAAGTTTTCATTTGAGCATGAAATGGTGCGAAACTCTCCCTGAAGCTTTTGGTTGGCTAGATAAGCATTCCGGTAAAGTTGCGTCACAAGGTCACATCTAGTTTTGAAGATATTAAAGTTTTCATCTTGGAGGGGCGCAATAAAATGTTTAAACTTAAATTTGGGGACTTTAGAGGCTCTGAAACACCCTGAAAAAGGTTACGAGGTGATAGAGCACTTTGCGAGCTTTCCGGCGCTTCAAACGGTTCGTCAATCGGACACCCGGTTCTCAAGTTATGGCCTCCGGAAGTTTGTACTCCTGAAATAGGAAAAATAATTTGTATCGAATACATAAATGAGCTGTAAAAAGGGAGCGACACGTGTTGATGTGTGCTTTAACATGTCATAGGGCATCTAGAAGGGAGATAAGGTCGGCTACACCTTATTGGGTGGTTTTAGCCCATGGTTTTGTAATACCGTTTGATGGTTTCTTGTATTGTATCTCCTATTTATGAGGTGTGTGAGATAGAGGTTGTGTGTAAGAGTCTCATGGCTATTGAGTTGCCTCTGAATCTCTGATTAGTGCTACTCCTGCGAAGAGCTTGCTCTACAAGTATGTTGTAATCTGTTTTTGATTGCTGAATAAAATATTGAGCAGCTTTTGGAGGGTGGGGTTTTTCTCCCGAAAGGGTTTTCCCCACGTAAATCATTGTGTTGTGGTATGATTGGTATTATATCTATTTCTATTTTCTGTAACTGTTGTAACAATCTGAAAAAGTTTTGCATTACCCTCCTCTCAAGGTTAGTGTAGGAAGTTGTTTCCGCTACTTAACTTCCTTACATGGATCATACCCCATAGATACCCTTCACATACCTTACACTATGATACAAAAATACCTCAGCTATAAGATCTTCAGATCTTTGGGGTAAGAGAGACTGGCATGCCCGAGAAGTGTGTGCCGTGGAGTGGAGCCAGTGCTACCAGACTCTCTATCTGTTCATTTTGTTTTGGTATTTTATTGTAAGGGCCTCATTTGAATGGTATCCACTATCCAACCTAAGATTGTATTCCGTGCTTTTTTATGTATCGTTGTGCTAGACTAGTATTGAGTTAGTCCCTTGGGCTATTTCAAGCCCTATCCCACGTATCTCTGAATTTTTTGAGATTGTATGAAAATTGAGTCAGTCAGCTATACATACCTACCATCAATTGTTCTTAGATTTGGAAAACTACAAAACATTGTCCCACACACGAAGTTATAGAAAACAAAGTCCATTTTGAAACCAAAACTCAAAATTCCTTACATACTTGTGACCCTAGGCAGTCTTTTATGTAGTCCCACTTATGTCCTCATTATCATCCTACATCTTTTGCATAGTCCCACTTACATCCTACGTCTTTTGCATAGTCCCACTTACATCCTCATTATCATCCCACGTCTTTTGCATAGTCCCACTTACGTCCTCATTATCATCCTATGTCTTTTGCATAGTCCCACTTACATCCTCATTATCGTCCTACATATTTTGCATAGTCCCACTTACATCCTCATTATCATCCTATAACTTTTGCATAGTCCCCACTTACATCCTCATTATCGTCCTATGTGTTTTGCATAGTCCCACTTACGTCCTCATTATCATCCTAAGTCTTTTGCATTATCATCCATAGTCATTGCATAGTCCTAATTTTGAGTTTGCATTATCATCCTCATATACATCCTTGTCTAGACCTCATATATGTTTGTCTTAGTCTGTCATCATTTGCATAATCATCCTAGAAAGTCATACCCCGAACGTCCAAATCACAATCAGAGGATCAATCAAACTCAACCTCAACTCAAACAAGTTTGTCAAGTTCAACAAATCAAACATTATCGCATCCAGAGAAATGGAGAAAACATCTTACATGTTGTGATCCTAGGTCCAAACCAAACAAGAAAACATCATGGATTGACATTATACATTTTGTAGGGAAGGTGGACGATTCATCCCTTCCATTCCTATTCCATCAGCATGCATAGAAACCTTAGCTCAACAGATCAAGACTTTGCAACAACAAGTGACAAACATGGATAGTCCTGATAACCATTGGGGTTGGTTAGAAAACATGATGATAGAAGTAATGGCCACAAGGGAATCAGTATTAGGCCAATCTTCTTCTTCTAGTGAGACTATTCAAACATACCAACCTTCATTCTTCAATAAAATCATTCCTACCTCAGTTCAACCAACATTAGAGTCATGTAAACCTTATTTTTATTTCAACACACTATATCAGTCATACTAATCATATCAACCCAACAATCAAACCCCTTTCAACCAAAATCAAACCCCATTCAATCAAAGTCCAAATCAAAATTCACACCAACCCAACATTCAAACCTCTTTCAAGAAAAATCAAACCCCATTCAACAAAAGTCCAAATCAAAATTCATTTAACCAAAATCAAACATCTTCCACCCAAAATCATACTCCTTTCAACCAAAATCAAACCCCTTTCAACCAATGTCCAAATCAAAATTCATACCAACCCAACATTCAAACCTCTTTCAACCAAAATCAAAACCCTTTCAACCAAAGTCCAAATCAAAATTCATTCAACCAAAATCAAACATCTTTCACCCAAAATCATACTCCTTTCACCCAAAATCAAATCCCTCTCAAACAAATCCCAAATCAACCATATCTATCCACCATTTCATCATCCCCTAAAGTCACACAAGACTAATCCATGCCATCTTTATCTAATAATAAAACCTCCCAATCGCTATGCATCGTACAAATCCAATCTAATTCAGATCATGATTCAAAGGATCTCATTCAAAATCCTTCTTCATCAAGCCAAAATGTTGAAACATTCCAACAATCTCCCACACGTTTCCAAAATCCTTCCCCATGTCAAGAGGATGATCCAAAATTAGAAGAAATGAGTCCTAAAACAAATAAAGATCAAGAACAACCACTTCCATCCTACCCAATTTTTGATCAAGATCCCACCGACCAAGAGTCTTATGATGATCCCCTTGCTCTTTTATATTCCATTCATAATGACACCCTTTCATCTCAAGAACAAAGTGTCCTTTCAAGTCCCATCCAACATCCACCTCCTAAACAAGATCAAGACATCCCTTCCATCCTCCCTAATAATCCCTTTACAAACCAAGATCAAAGCATACCTTTACCTTCATGTCCTAAACAAGATCCCATTATTTATCCAAATCCTAATCAAGGTCCCTCCATCCCTTCATCTCCATGTCATAATCCTCCACATTCTTCACAATATTCTCTCTCAAATGAACTTATCATTTCTCCTAGTCACCCTCATGATCCCAATCCGTTTACACAAGTTGTTAATAAACCCCTTATCAATGAAATCACCAATACAGATCATACTACACAGAGCTACTTGTCAACAATTGTATGTGTGCCATCATCAAATGCTAATGTAGTGACAAAAAAAAGCATAAAACCCACTAATGCGATCAACACCTAGTTGACTTCATCATCCTCTTCAAATGCATCAATAGAAACAAGCATAATGCCCGCTCATGTCACAACTTCAGAACTAGAATCTATTTTCCTCATATACCCACACTTGAAAGAATGGGGGCAAGAGAACCTACCACGATTGGATTTCTTTGAAAATGATAAGGCTATACCTGAAATCATGGGTTCTAGAGTTGGGTTTCCATTTGATGATCCATAGAATCCAAAAAATAAGAAAATCAACATTGGAGATGTTGAACACGTACACCCAGCTGAGTCCTTATATCCTATTGAAAAAGACATCTTTATCCGACTCTTTATACAAAGACCAATGAACTAACTACACAAATATTATACCTAAAGGTTGGGTTAGTTTAGGTTTTACTTTCTGCATTGCATATCATATCATTTAAAACACTGCATTACATATAGTTTCTTTTTTAAATGCATCACATTCTCAAAGTTTCTGCAATTACATATAGTAGCATCAATAAAACAAGGCAATTGTTCAAGTTTATCATCTGTTTGCATTCAAGAGAAGCAAGGGTCATTTCCTTTCTTATATATTCAGACATGAACTCTTGAGGTCATAAGGTCACTCATTTTCAACATTACCCTATGACGACGCTTTACTTATGGTTGGGTAGTGATTTCACTATTTGAGACTTGTTAACTAAAAATCTATCAATTGCTATATCTCAAACATATTAAGAAGATTTCTAATTCGTTCTAGACACCTAGTTGATCATATGACTAGTGAAAAATCTAAAATTCTAATTCAGCACCATTGTAATTGTCACACCCAAGTAGGTTTCATTACTTACAAGTCAAGGCAAGAAAATAAACAAAAAAAGAGCTATGCCAAATATCCATCTCAAGGCAAAAGAGAAATGATATATAACTAAAATATCATGTATACAAGTGTGATAAAAAACTTGACTATGGGAACATGCAAGTAGATCCATCAAGGCTATGAACGCCTACTGGCAATGGAGCAATATTTGAGAAATTACAGTCTATAACCTCGTCAGAGCTCTCAAGGCTTGCTGGCAGTGAGGCTCTACTTGGGATGCTTTTGAAGTTAGAATAATCCATGTAGCTAGTCATATAGGATGCTAAGAATCTTTAGTGAACACAAGAGCAGGAATTAATTCATTTGCACACACATGGGCAAACGAAGATCTAAGTTTCAAGAACTAGTGGGGAAGTTTTCCTTATCTCCATTTGTAAATCCTTGTCACTAAGTGTGTTGATTTGAATGTTCCAAAGGGCCTTAGGGATTGATTGACCACTTATCTATGAAAGGTTTTGCACCTCCATTTCAATTGGTGTATTACAAATGCAAAAACAAACACAATCAACCTTGTTCGAATAGGAAATGCATCTTCTGTTAGAGTATTCGGGTATTTACTTGATTAATTAAACATTCTTTGTTTAATTATTTAAGTTCCCTTTATCTCTATTACACTTAAGCTAACTTTAGGTGCATATAATTAATTGTTTTAATTAATTATTATGTGCAAACCTAGGTTTTCCCTTTTTAGGGTTTCTTGACCTATTAAAGGTTGAGTTCTTTCTTTTCATTGTAAGAATCACATTACATATTTTTGTGAATATTGAGCTCTCTCTTTTTGAGCATATTCTCTGTGTTTTGTATGTTCTTCAGATTTTGCTTCATTGCTTCTCCTTGTAACAGGTTATTCGGCTTGCAGAAGATCTTCAGGCTCCTGTGGTGTTGTATTTTCTCAACTCCTATATGGTATCAGAGCTCCAGACCTGCTGCTTCCTGTTCGTCTTCTGAATAATTTGGAGCTACGAGGGTTACATCTGACTTTCAGGTTTTGGTTGCATCAGATCTGTGTTTGTCTTCTGTTTTTTATTTTGGAATAGGGGGTATTTTTTTTTCGGTGCACTTTGAGCCCAAACGGTGACAGGTTATTTGCATGCAGGTGATCTTCGGGGTTTGTGAAGTTGGCTTTCTCAACTTCTACATCTTCATCCTGCATATTGCATTCACATAGGTCATGTCAAAAATTCATTTGTCTCCACATACATTCTGCAGATCATCATGTCATATAGGTCCACACACTAGGGGCATAACTGAAAAATCCAAAAAATCGGATAAAGTCCTGAAAAAATCCAAAAAATCATATAAAGTCCTGAAAAATCCAAAAAATCATATAAAGTCCTAAGAAAATCCAAAAAATCATATAAAATCCTGAAAAAATCCAAACATTCATATAATGTCTTGAAAAAAAAATAAAAATAAAAAATGAAAAACACAAAATCCAAAAACAATGAAAAACTTAAAATCCAAAAACAGTGAAAAACTTAAAATCCAAAAACAGTGAAAACCAAAAAATACCAAAAACATCCATATAACGTCCTGGAAAAAGCAACCAAAAACATATGCAAAATGTCCTGAAAAAATCAATCCAAAAACTTTCATATATCGATCTACAAAATCCAAAAACATCGATAAAGCTCTTGGAAAAGAACTAAAAAATCAAAAATCAATGAATCAATCAGAAAAACTTGCAATAAAATGTCTTGTGAGAAACAAATACCCTAGCAGATATCCAACAAACACTTCGCATGAAGTTAACAAAGGATACGACTATCTAGTCAAACATCTGCAATCAACTGATCAAACTGTCTTGTCAATTGTATCATATCCATATCAACATGATCATTATCTTGTCTTAAACAGAAGAGGATACACTCGAAATCAGACAGATTAGTCTTAAACGGGGTCCGCAACTTTTTGAGATCAAACATTATCAACTATCACATCAAGCAACTGAGAACGAAGGCACAAGGTCAGTATAGCTGCTGAATTTTGTCTGGGTCAGTCTTTATCTTTTATCATTTGGCGACAAATATTGTTCCTATGTTACTCAAGGATGTCCACAAGTGACTAGAGGAGCTATGATGGGCATTATCTTTTTCTTTGTTTGCTGCTTGTCTGCTACATGTTTGTTTCTTCAATGAGATATCTTTACATCTTGGTTCCTTATACCCTGATGTGCTAAGCTTCATTGTTCAATAATAAGGCTCAGTGATGAATATATATTGCGCAATAAAATAAATAATGACACAGGTTGTGATTCAATCATTCTCGTTCTCATCTCATCTTCTTATTGCTAGTTTGATGATTCTTTTCTCAACATCTCTTTCTAAATCATTTTCTATCATCTAACATTATTCTATTTCATTCTAAGGTTCATTCTCTCATATTCTATCTCAATATCATCTTCACATCACCTATCTCTATCTCTAATCAACTAACCATTCTTCTATCTTTCATCTCTCATTCTTTTTTTTTCGAGAGATCATTTATGTCTTTAATGCACAAACAATCTCTTGAGGGGGCATATTTACACTATACAGCAGTACCGAGGCATATTGGGGCAGAATTTTTGGTTTTCTTTGAAACAATGTCATTCCGAATTTGTCTCAAAGAGGGGCAAATGTAGTCACTTAAAAATGTCTCATTGATCATGTGCTATTTATTCCTCTAATTGATTAAATAATTCTTTAATTCTTTAATTAAGTTAATTAATCTTATTCTTCTAATTCTTCTCTTTCTTCTATTTCTTCTAATTTCACATTTCCTTACCATCTTACTATTTATTCTATTTTATATTCTATCATCATTTGATCATTTAATCATTTTCTAATATTAATTAAATATTTATTATTTAATTAATTATGATTTATTCCCCAATTTAAATAATCTTTATTATTTAAATAAATTAGTAATTATTCAATTTGTATCTCCAATCATCTAATCATTCAACTATCTTCTAAATATTAATTAAATATTTATTATTTAATTAATTATGATTTAATCCCTTAAATTGAATAATCTTTACTATTTAGTTAAAATTCAATTTCTAAATAATTAAATAGTTTCTTTAAATTATTTAATTAACTAATTAATTCTTCTAATTCTCCAATTCCAAATCCCCAAATTCTAATTTCATTTAATTTTATATTCTTCTAATTTCTTCCAAATTCAATTACATGTGCATGATTTCAAAAACTAAATTGAAAATCAAAGTCAAGTTCTAAATATATTCAAATACTAAATTGAATTAAATAAATTCAATTATTTGAATAAGTATCAAGCAAAGATTAAATTGAAAATCTAAATCTAAATGCAAGCACATGCTAAATTAATTAATTAATTCAATCAATTAATTAAATCATTTATCTCTCCAATCTCTATTTCCATCTTTCAGTTAGCTTTTTCTAAATTAAGCTTTCTTTGTCATCCTCTTTATTTCCTCCAATCATTCTTTTTCTTCCTTCAGTCAGCTTTTTCTCAATTATTTGACTCCATTAATCTATTCAATCTATTCTGTTTCACTCCTACAATCAGCAGTTCAACTATCAATTTTCATTTGAGCTCATTTGAGTTCCACCTCTTGATCAATCTGTTCCACCTTTCAATCAATCTTCTCCAATTATCTATAAATTGAGCATTCAATCCCCATTTTCAATAATCATGAACTTTGAATCTTTGTGTAGGTTACCAGCACAATATCTGAGAGCCATCATACCACAGAGAAGAGAAGAGCAATGGAAGTGATATGCAATCTTGGAATAGGGAGTTTTTGATTGAATTATTATAATTCTTATTTCTTGATATTGCATTATTTCATTGTTTTGTTTGTTAGATTCTTTGATTAGATAGGGATTCATGATTTCCCTTGATTTCTAATTGATACTTGTTATTAAGATGAATTTTACATGCATTACAATCAATACATTATTCACTCACTTACACACCTCACACAAGATTAATACATTTATTTATACATGACATCAACCTTGGAGCAATCAATAAGGTTGACTCAATACACACCACTTAATTACAAAAATATGACCACACACACTACAATATCACATGTGGACCAAGCAATGTCAACTAAGACATATAACGAACCCAAATATACCACCTCCAACATGCTACACCTCCAAGAATTATGCATCAAACATCCGCAACATGCTACAAGCATCTTGTCGACCAAAAACATGAAGAACACCAATATGTCGAAGAAAATCATCAATTACAAGCTTAATGATCAATGTAGACCACCAACACAAAAGACACAGGATCCGAAAACATCCACAAGCATTAATAATTAGCACATAAACATCCACACCAACTCGAATTACTAGAATCATCATTATCACTATATCAGACCTTAGGAACACAATTTGCAATGACTATCAACCTGGAAAAATCACTTGCGGAGCTCCAAACCATGAACCAACTGAATTGAAGATACACATCAATGTCCCAAACATATCTGGACAATAAAAAAACCAACCACAACACAGATAATCATAATTTACTCAAATCTTCATGTGGACCCCTAAAAATTGCACTAAATCATCTATACATAACCCTCTATAAACCCTTCAATCCGCAAACTCTGATCATCATAATGCCAAACAATCCAACTCATTAAACTTTACTGCATCACTGTCATAGACAAAGAAATATTTTAACATCAATAACAACACATCTCTCAGATATCTCTCAGGCACATATTTGCAACATACTTCCAACAATCTCCAACAAGACTCCCCAAAAAAAGCCTTAAAATTTGAAAGAGAAGTGTTCCCCTAATAATCTAGGGTTCCCCCTTTGATGGATTTTAAAGAGTCTAGGGGTACCCCTGTTGATGGTGTACTACAAGATAATAGGTGTTCCTCAAGGGTGTATGTAATTGCCTTGGATGACATTGATGTGACCCCTAGGGAGGATGAAGGTGAGGGTCGGGAAGAGGATAATAAAATAAGGACTACCCTTCACTAATGGGATTTAAAAAATTATGGAGAACCCAACCAAGGCTATTGATCCTCAAGAGGGGAATGCTAAGTCTGCTTCGGTTGGTGGGAAGCCACTAGAGGAGGCTGAGATCCCAACTAGTGGTAGTGGGATCTTTATCTCTCCCAATGTGTTGGCCACTTCAAACGGGATTCCTCATATGCCATCTTCTCCTTCCCTTGATATCCCAAGGACCTGTTTTTCACTAGGTGCATTGTTGAGTGGCCTAAAGTCACCTGGAGAGACCTCGGTAGTCTAGACTGATAATGAGGAGTGGACTACCCAACATAGGAAAACAAGGAATGAGAAGATTGATGTTGGGGGGTGTGTTGCTAAAATTAGGAGCAATTGTAATAAACAAGCATAATTAATGAGACAATATAAATGAAATTATGAAGCAAATTGAAAGATAAATTAAAGCAAACCAAAAGCTCCTTTGAGATGTCTCATCTTTCTCTATTTTTGAGGACCTTGAAGGTGTTGGACTTGTTGGCTCTTAGTAAGAAATGACCTCCAAAGTGGCAACTCAAAAGTTGAGTAGCTATATGATCACGATAATGAAAATGCATGAGGCTAGGATGATTAATTTATGTATGATTTAGCTAAAATGATTCATTCAAGCTACATGATTGATAAAATGAAACTAGATTAATATGAAAATAAACTATGATTAATCTAATTAACAATTATTGCTAGATGGTCAAGATGTAAAATGCCTATAGTAAGTATCCAAAAACTATGAATGCAAGGGATCTTTATTCCTTTAAAATGAGGGGTATTGGGACTTTAAAGTACCAAGCAATGAACCTCAAAATCTCTGGTTTCACAAAATGACTAACTAAGGTTTGACTCACAACAAAAACCGACACACCTAAACTAACACAACACAAAAAGAGTATGTACAAACTGATAGGGGATGTCTATTTACAATTGATATAGCTTTAAGTCCTGCCCATTATAGGACAGGGGTAGTTCAAAGCCATCCTAGTAAGCAAGTTTAAAATAATTGGGTCCCTTTACCTTGTGAATCACATAAGGTCCCTTCCAAAATGACTCAAATTTGCCATGAGCACCTTTCGGCTCTCTCCTTTTATCCCATAATAACACCAGATCACCTTTCATGAATTTTCTGGGCCTTGCTTTCTGATAAAAAATCTTTTTAACCCTCATCTGATGTTCTGTAATCCTGTCAACCATCTTTTCCCTTTCTTCTTCAATCTTGGTTAGGTACATAATTCTTTTTTCAAGAGAGCTTTGAAAAAACACATCTTCTATCACTGTCTGCAGCCTAGAAGCTACTAACTCTAAAGGAAGAGAGAGTTGTGCTCCAATGCCATATACCAGCTCAAATGGTGACATCCCTATGGCCCATTTTGGTGAGGTTCAATCTGCCCATAGTGCTTCATGTAACTTCTTATACCAATCCCTGAAATTCTCACTAACCAACTTTCTCATGATGTTGATCAAATTCTTGTTACTTGATTCTGCTTGACCATTACCCTATGGATAATAATCGGAAGCATGTGCCAAGGAAATCGCATGGTCATAGCAAAATAAACTTAACTCAGATGAAGAGAAATTTAATGCATTATCTGTGACTATTTTTTGAGGGACTCCAAACCTGACAAGAATATTATCCTTAAGGAACGTACACACAATCTCTGAAGTGGTTTTTTTTACAGGGATATCTTCCACCCACTTAGTGAAATAATCCATTGTTGTTAATATGTGAGTATGCCCCACACTAGAAATGGGGTTCAAAGGACCAATGAAATCTAATCCCCACTATTTAAAAGGTTCTTCAATTACCACAGGTCTCAAGGGCAAGGCAACCAACTAGGGTTTAGCTGTAAACAACTTGCACTTCTCACACCTCGCCACCTAGGCGTATGCATCCCTGAACATCTTGACCAATAGTAACAGTTCCTTAGGATTTTGTATGCAGTAACCATAGAGGAGAAATGACCTCCGCATGCTTCATTATGAAAAGTTTTCAATAGAGCTTCTTGGTGCGGTTTATCCACACATTGGAGGAAAGTGCCATCTAAGCCTTTCTTGCACAATATGTTATTTGAGATGACATACTTCACAAATTTCAACCTCAGATTACTTTTTTCCCTAGAAGAAAGATGATCTGGACAGTCTCCATACGTAAGATAATATGCAACATTGGTGAACCAAGAGTCCTGATGGCCGACGAATAGGGTTAAAGGTAGACTGTCCTTTTCTTTAAACTCATTCTCTACTATCAATTTACAAAGGCCCTGTCCTCTAACTAGTTTAGTGGGCTTGATGTCCAAATTGAATTCTTGAATCTTGGAGACCCAAGATGCTCTATTGTTGATGCCAACATCCTGTTGAGTTAAAACAACTTTTACTACAGAATTGGGAACAAAAACAATTGCATGTGAATGAAGTATGTAATACCTGAATTGCTTCACAAATTTTACCACCACATAGGCCTGCTTCTCTATCTGTGAGTATTTTAACTCATGCTTCTTTAGGGGAATACTCATGAAAGAAATTGGCACCTCTTCATTACCCTCACCCTTTTGTACCAAAATCCTAGACATGGTATGCTCAAATGCGTAACAATAAATAATAAAGTCTTTATTAAAGTCTGGATTAACTAGGGGAGGTGCATGCACAATGGCCCTTTTAATCTATTCAAAAGATTTCCTGCCTGCTTCATTCCATCTAAAGGCTACTTTTTCACTCATCATATTTACAATGTATTTAGTAGTTTTAGCAAAATCAGGAATAAAACGCCTTAGGAAGTTCACCTGTCCAAAGAAGGACCTTACTCCATTTCTATTTGAGGGGAGATTGAGTTGTTGTATCACCTTTACCCTCTGTGGATCAACATTTACCCCCTCCTATGAGACAATATGTCCCAGAAGTTTTCCTTTCGTGACATCAAAAATAAACTTTTTAGGATTTAAAGATACCCCATGCTCCCTACATCTCACGAGAACTTTTCTCAAATCCCGCACATGATGCTTCCTTTTCCTGGAGAAAATAGTCAAATCATCTAAATACACCACAATGATCTTATCCCTCAAATGACCAAAGGAAAGATCTACCACCCTTTGAAATGTTGCCCCTGCATTAATCAACCCAAAAGGCATCCTGTTATACGCAAAGGTACCCCAAGGAGTTATAAAGGCTATCTTGTGCTAATCCTACTCCGTAACACTAATTTGATTATACCCAAAGAAGCCGTCCAACATGAACATCATCTAGGACCCTGAAACAGTTTGTAAAATATGATCTATTGCAGGCAGGGGGTAATTATCTTTCAAAATTGCTTGGTTTAAGTTTCTGAAATAACACAGATTCATATCTCACCATTTTTCTTTTGAACAGGAACTATGTTCGCAGTCCAGGTAGAGTGATGTAGAGGATAAATAATTCAGGCCTTCAACATTTTGTCAACCTCATGAAAAATTGCTTCTGCTACCTTTGGATTAAAATTCCTTAACTTCTACCGAAAAGGATTGACACCTAGTTTCAAAGGAATTTGATGTTGGAACTTACCATCCCTGAAATTCTTCAAATCATCATAATTCCATGCAAAAACATCTTTAAACTCAACCGACAAATCGACGAACTTCCTTCTCTCCACCTCAGAACAACATTTTCCCAAATTAACAAATTTAGGATCCTCATTGGTACCAATGTTAATTTGCTCATACTCACTAGAGCTTTGAATTATAGGAGGTTCCTTATCCCTTTGCTTAACATATCCATCTTTCCTATCGAAAAGGTGTTCAAGAGAAACTAAACCCTTTGGGATTTTATTTCCTTTTAACTGCAACATTCCATCATGTAGTTCTTCTAGTGTATTGGGAGAAAACTCTTTACAACTCGCCTTTGATCCCTCATTAAATAGGGATGTAAAAATGTCAGCACATTGTAGAAAGTTCTGAATTTGTTTATCATTTTCAAACACCTGCCAGGATTCAGAATTATCAGGCACATTGGGTCCATAAACTAGTTCAACCCTATAAGTGTTGGTTGTGAAATCCGGGTGTGGTACCAGCAAGGCTGCAGATACCGCCAAAGAATCAGCCTTTGAGTTAAACTCCCTAGGAATGGCTTCAATTGAAAAAGAATCAAAGGCTTCGATCTCATCCCCAACATGATTCCTATAATGTCTCAGTCTCTCATTTTTGACCACAAATAAACCCCTCACTTGCTTAACAATAAGTTCAGCATCACCTCTTACCCTCAACATTTTGATTTGTAATCTCCTCACTTCAGCTAGACCTAATAACAAAGCCTCATATTCGGCCAAATTATTCATGTTTTGGAATTCCAATTTAAAAGAATAAGGAATGACCTTGCCTTGAGGAGGTATTAGCACGACCTCGACCCCTGATCCAAAAGATGAACAACTCCCATAAAATTCCATAAACCAGAGTTTGTCAGACATACCTGAATCCATTACCATACTCTCATCTTGAGGATCAATTGATATCATGTAATTACCAAAGCCACAATCTTGATACAAAATCTAGGCTTTCGGATTATATGAAGGAAAGACTATGTATTTAGCTTTTGTTTCAAGGCACAAAATAACTCTCTATTTTCCAATTGTGATCATTTCTTGAGACCAATCCATCCTAATTTGCCCTCCCATGTCTTTAAAGAAAGTGAAGCTCAACAACATGCCATAACTTGTAGGGATGTCAGCCACTAGGATTGTCAATTTGATTCTCTTGGCAGGGTGTGCTACTAAAGCGACCTGCACATCCTTAATTTGCCCTAATAAAGGAACCTTCTTGGAGTCCATGGAGTAACATTTTCCAAAGGTCTTTGTTAGGGTTAAACCTAAAGATTTTGCTACGGCTGAGGGCATGACATTGTCAGATGCTCCTAAATCCATTATACAATTACTCAACTTATGCCCATTAATATTTAAGGACACATAGAAAGGTTCTGGTTTATTTTCAAAATTGGGTTCAAGCAAATCAGCTTGTAGAGGAATAGTCTCTGATGAGCCTTCAGGGATTACTAAAGCAAGACTGACATTATCGTGTGCTTGAGAATCACTACTCATGGGTGTTTGGGTTTCACTTGCTAAGGCATGGGCATCATTCCCTTTGACAAATTCAACCAATCTATCTAGCTCCTTCGAGTTCAATTTCAAATACTCAGTCGGAGTAATCTGAACACAAGATGTCTTGCAAAATTCAATGATATCAAAAGGGTTAGTAAAAGAATCAGAACTCGAAGAAGCAACCTCTCGAACAACTTTTGATATACCTCCATGATGGGTCAAAATTTCCTTTCCTTTTACAGTGCTATGAACAGGTGTTACAACATCTTGAGATTTCAAATTCTGTTGAGTTCTTGTAAGAATTACGTATGAGGAATCCTCCAAAGAGACCAACATGTTTCCTCCCCTTTCTGAGTCAGAGACATATTCCATATAATGAATTTTAGAGTCGCCAGGCATTCTTTGGGAACTTCCTTCATCAGCTTCTAAGATTGTTTCTCCTTTACTGACCATTTGGGAAAAATGAACCATCTCTAGACATGAAGAACCATCATGTTTGTCAGTTAAATGAAACACACAAGAGTTTGCCTTGAGGCATGGTGCTTCAATAGCAAGTCTTTGCTATATAGGGGGTAGTTGTAATTTTTGTCCTCCACCTCCTCCCTGCTGATTAGGATATCTCCTAGGAACATCTTGATATGGTTGGGAATAGGAAGTACTTGCTTTAGGAGTCTACCTCTTAAGGGCAATTACATCATTCATTAACTGTTGGATGACAGGATCTAAGGAAGTAGTGGGTTGGGCATTAGATGTTTGTACTTCTTTTTTCCATTTGCCTGTAGTGATCAAATCATCCTCTAATTCAACTGTGAGAGTTTTAGTGGCATTCAAATCTGCAACCCTTTGCCTACAAATCAGGAAACTTATTTCAGAGGGCATAGATTTAATAAAAAAACATTTGAGATTATCATCTGAAGGTTTTTGGTTAACCAGAATCTGGTGTAGGATCTTATCAAATCTCGCTACGAAGTCCCTCATGGATTCAGGAAGTTCCTTTTTCAACTGGGATAACTGAGCTAGGAGGGAGTGTTCATCTTCAGCTACCTTAAATCTAGCTTCAAATCTTGTCTTTAGATCCTTCCAGGTCGTTATCACACTATTCGGCAAGTGATAAAACTAATCAGCTGCCACTCCTATCAATGTCTGGATAAACAGCCTGATAGCCACATCTTCATGTTGAACCTCTATTACTCCACAAGCTACATTGAAAGCATTGAGTGCTCATCTACAGTGACCATCCCATCCTCGCTAAATTTAGGTAAATGATCCCTAGTGGATTTTGGCAAGGGATTAAGGTTCAAACCTAAATTCAATGGGCCTACAGCTGCCTCCCACAGGTTATTTGCTGCCATTGGGAGTATGATATTAAGAGGGGTAGGGTTAAATGAAATTGGTAAGGCAACATCGTGCAAGACCAAAGCTTGGAAAACTGGAGATGCAGGTGATAATGGTAATGAGGATGGAGGTCTACTTCTTGTCCTTCGTTGAGACAAGAAGGTAGGTTGGTAATTTAAATTCTGGAGTTCTTCAAAGAAAGGATTAGAAACCCCCCCCTTCTTTGGGATCTAGTATATGGCCTGGAGTCTAGTGTGGAACCATTAGGGTAACAAACGTCTGAGATTTGGTAATTGATTATCAGAGATGTGAATAAAGAAAACCCTAAGAAAAACTACCCTTTCAAAGACTAACACAGGCTGATCTACTTGTCTTTCTATTGTGCTAAGAAGAGCACTTATTCTGTCATATTCTGCTTGACTTCTTCTATGCCTCTAGGCTAGAGTATCCAGCTTAGAGGTAATGTTACTTTTCTCTTCTTGTACCCAATTTAAATTTGGTTGCAAAACAGGGAAAAACCCTTCAAGAGGCAATACCATTTATGAAGAACAAAGCATAACTATAATTGACGACCTTGTTTTAAAATCAATTGTTCTTATCCCTTCCCCAACAGAGTCGCCAAAAATCTGTTGGTAAACAAATTGGTCTTCTTTATTTATTTAATCTTGTACATTATGGCTCATGAAAAGAAAGACAAATTTCCTACCAATCAGTTGGAAAATCATTATATTGATTAACCTCTAAATTAAGGTACAACTCCCTTTAATAAATATTCAATCAGCTCCAAATTACACACAATCAATAGAATGCTTTTCACCAGAAAGCACTAAAAGGTAATTGCATTCACCAGTCAATAAAAAATGAATGCAAGCACTGATTCATATATAAATCTTTATATAAAGCCGACAAACTTCACACGTACACTAAAACAAAATGAAAAGCCTTTAAAGATGAAATTCGCTAATAATTTTCTGCACACATAGAAAGTATAACGACTCCATCCTTGAAACAGATTTTCACAGAAATCAAATTCCAAAATATCAAACGCACAGATTTGAAATCAAAGAGAACTGTTAATGAGATTTTCATTCATTGATGATCATCCACCTTCTACATACACAAAGTCTTTAGCTAATTTAAAAGATAGTTTTTTCAAAAACTTAGTGAACCTTTACAAAGTCATTACAAAATATATATATAGGTCACCAGACCAATAGTTTTTGACCAAAGCGAAATTAACTTGTAAGGGTTAATAGAAAACAACCTTAACTGCATAACCAAAACTAAGGAAAATGACTAGACTCGTTGGCAAACAACTACCAGTAGTGCTAGTCATGCCATTTGCTCGGTCCTGGTGTGATTGCTCGGGTTGGTATTTTGGACAGACACCATCACCACCTTTGTCGCACTCCACTCTCGATGCACCTTTGAAAATGATTGAATTACAGTTACGTGTGGCAAACTGATGTGAATTACTCTCTACTTCCAGAGCTCCTTTCTCTTCACCATCTGCACTTTGTCTCTGTGGGAATCCAGGTGATCAAGACAAACTATGAGCATCGATTCTACTTTGGAAATCCTCATGAAATCTTCCACAGCCAAGGATTTCTCCACTTTGATTTGTTTAATGTGGCTACTAAACTGGTTAATCATCTTTGTGGTATCTTCCAGGGTTTTTCTATCTTCTTTAAGAAATTGGACATCCACGCAACGCAGATCCTTCTGCATGGTCACCCTTAAGGTTGTTAATTTGCCACGCAGACTGGCTGATTCACTATGACCTTGCTCAATAATTTAGTTGCGCCACTCAATACACTCTTTGCAAATAAACATTACATCCTCATTTAACCCTGGCACTTGATTTTTAGCAAGAAAATTCATCAGACCATAACGCTGAATATCGCGCATCTATTTTGAAATCACTACCCATTTAGTTTTCTCTTTCTGCCATGAGATTAAGTCAGAATCCAATGGTTCGGTGACTTCATTAGCATCTTTGAAAATCTGGACTAAATCCATTATGTAATTGGTTGCTTGATACATGATCGAGGTGAGCCATTCTGAGAAAAGCTTGGCAATCATCCTATTTCGTTGAACCTCATCAAATAATTTTTGATTACTAGGTGATTTTGGGCTAAATGGTCCCGAACTTTGAGACAACGGTAATGGGCTGTTCTGCATAGCATGAATATACTGAGCCATTTGCATTAAATTTTGCTTTAAGTTAGCGTTGTCTCTTTCATCTTTCCAAGTACGAGAGATAATTCATTTAGTCAAAGTCTCCAGATGTTTCACATCTATGGCTCTGGTTCCAACCCACAAATTAACTCGTTCAATAGCATAGTCTTCTTCTGAAGCAATAACAACATCTTTGTCAGACATGGGTTTGGCAATGTCTGTAGTCCAATGCTTTGTGATTTCGTCAAAATCAATCATAGCCTCCATTTTTAGCCTTTTGGGCTTTGTAGACTTTCCTAGACATTTACTCACAACATCCTCCATTGATACTAAAATATGAACCACGTTCCTTTTCCTGGTGATTGAATCACTTAACCACTTGGGTGCCAGAGTCAGTTCCTTAGATTGCATGGGTGGAAATCTTGTTGAGGGTGCCAGTGTGGCACTGTTTGCATGAGACTAGATATCAAGTGTCCCTGGATCTTGGAAAGTAGTATCTACGCCGGTTGAAACCTTGTCTGTATCAGAAACAGGGGATGCCATATCGCATAGTGCTTCCTTTGTGTCCAAATCAAGAATGAGATGGGGAGCCGACAACTGAAAACTCTTCTTCGACCTTGACCTGGTAATTTGACCACCAATAGAAAGCTCAACCTCGGTGTCAAGCTTCTCTTCTTTAATCCTTGCCTTCCTTTTTCCTGCAATAGAAACAGGAATGTTAGTTAAAATAGAAGTTTTGCTTGCGGTATTCCTCTTCCCACTTTTGCTTCTTGAACTGGTTGCTCTTGTTGGATGAAATCGGCAACTCCTAAGCCAATTTTCTATCTTGTGAATTATGTTGAAGGTGCATGTCTATTACCATGTCATTTATCCTTCATAACAAAGTAAATCACCCTATAAAATTTTATTTGAAGTCCTTGCCTTTCTTCGAAATTCCTTAGTTCAAATCCTTGATAAGTTTGTACTCCTTGAACTCATTGAACCATTTTGAAGCTGGTTCATAAGGTTCATTTTGGTTCCACAGGTTCTTAGGTGTCTAGGAGGTTTTCATACTAACATTCACTCAAAGTGTTTTGCAATGGTTCTTTTATGGGTCATGTTCGGTGATGTGTTATATTATCTCTCTCTAGGCAGTGAACCTTTTGAACCTAGTTCAAAGGGTTCAGGAGTGTTCAACATGTTCAATATGGTTCAAAAGGTCAACAACACTTAACTTAGTCAAGTCAATCCTTTCAGAAGAGAATTTTCCTAGGTGCGGTGTATGCCTTGAACTACTTGAACCCCAGTGAAGTCTATTTAGATTGTTCATGTGTGTTCAATCAGGTGGGTCCCATGAGCTAAAAGACATGATGGTGTACTTATTGTCAAATATGAAGAAGGTCGAACCATATCTCGAATGATGTCAACTATTTAAGTTTTCAAGTCAAGTAATCATTTCGGGAATTGATGGTTACTTCAAAAACACCGCCATGCATTCAATGCGTGCGTGCGATGTCCAATCCACAAGCTCAGCACATTTAAAATGATGATTGGAATTAATGCACTTAATAAGTACATATCATTGCTTTTGCTATAAGGTATGAAGGGAGTAATCCCCTGAAAATTTGTTCTTCATTGCTGTGGAGTCATTTTTCTTGGATAGAAGGTTTGTTTGCTGGTAGTCACCAGATTGCTCTCAGTTGTGAAGGTGAGTTTGTTTCCTATCCTCTCCAGTGATTTTTACCTGCTTTTCCTCTCTCATAATAGAATTTGCTAAGAAAATAAGGCTGGTCATTTATGAATTATGAAGTCCACATTGAACCTTTTTGGGAACGTTTTTAGTCTTGCATGTACAGAGCCTATAGTCAGTGATACAGACTTAAAGGGGGAAAATCTTGAAGCTTTAAAAGAAAGGCTGTTCAAGGGAATTGATGGTTCTTTTGGTCCTAAAATTCTGAGTAGTGGTCTCATAGAGGTAGCAACCTTTCTCCCAGCTATCCCTTGCCCAGAATTGGTTAGAAAATGTATTGCTAGCTATGATCCAATTGTAGAAACCATCAGGAGAGATAATGGTGAAACCTTCCTTGCCATTAACCGCGAAGTAATTTCCTCTATTTTCAGACTACCTGATTACCAGTTCTCAAACTTCTCTCCCACCCAATCCATCACTGAGTTCAACATGGATAGAGCTGAGCACCGAAATAATGTAGCAAAATATTGGTTGAAGGTTCCCCAAAGGGGTGGTTCCAGATTTCCCAAGAATCCCAACAAGAACTGTATGCTTCCTCACATTCATGACATCATGTTACTATTGCACTGAGTCAGGGGCTCGGTGGAAGCCTACAGTTTCGATGCCTAGATTTATTGCTATGTGCAGTTGGTATTAGAAGGAAAGAAATACCTCGATTGGGCAGAGTTGATTGCTGATTCCATGAGGGAGCAGCTGAGTATGGCCAAACAGTTTAAACAAAATTTCTTCATGTCCTCATATTTGATATATTGTTTGGCCTGTGTTAAGGAGATAGTAGGAATACCTAGGTAGCTCACTGAGGGAGAGGTCTCTGTATATGATTTTTATCCAATGTTACAAAAAGATAATACCTTGCAAGACTTCAGGAGGGTACATAACGCCTTCCTGGGAGATTTGTACTATGAATTAAAGAACATGAAAACCAAGAGGATGTTTGAGGATGCACAAGAATTGGTGAAGAGATTTGGTACCTTCTTTATCTAGTTCCCTCACTTTTGCTACATAAGAGTAGGCGATTTTGAGGAAGAGCCCTTCAAGCTTCCTCATTTTTGTTCAGAATGCTTCATTTTAGCAGAGATTTGTAGGTAGCTGGCTACCGTAATTTAGAAGGCTCAACCTAGGGATAGATGGGAGGATCATTTTCCTATTCAGTTGGGGATTTTATCCTACAGTTCAATGTCAGATGCTTTGAGCATTAGAGTGGACTTGAAAAACTTTAATTTCTCACTGTACCAGGAAATAAAAGGCTTTGACAAGAAGGGTTTCTCCCAAAGTCTTGGTCTAATGCCGTATCTCCCAATTCTACAATTAGAGGACTTCTGGGAAGATTGCAGTGATGAACTTGAGGTGTTCAAAAGGGCAAACATGAGAATGGTGTTGGAGCAAGTCATTTCTCTATAGGTATAGCTTGACATAAATGGGCTTGAAGAAGATTATCTAGAGCTATTTGAACCTGGATACTTAGCCCAAGCTAAAATTGAAGTGTCCTATATCAACTAGGATGAGGAAGAAGAAGATGATATACAGTTAAAAATAGAATGGGTTGGAAGGAAGAGAGCAGTGAAATTAGGCACAAAGTCTAAATCTATGAGAAATAGTGAGGTTACTCTTCATTCACCAAAGTGTTTTTCTAATCTTGCTTCTATGCCTATTCATGTAGGTAAGGATAAAAAGCCATCTCACATTAAGCACAAGCCTAATCTAGCCCTGGACTTCCTTGCTCCTTGACATACCAGGTCATGAAGTGCCGCACAGAAAAGAATGGACCAAACCAAAGAGGCAGAGGCGAAGGATAAAATTCTTGATGCTCAGATATTTGAAGATGAAGATCTTGACAGTGATATCATTAACACCATGGATTCCTATTCGGTTACCATAGCCATGATGCCACCCTCTAAAGTGCTCAGGGGAAGGGCCAGTTCGAGTGCAATTCCTAAGTGGCTAGCCACTTTGGTAAACAAAAAAAAAAGTTTCATTCTTGTGACCATTCCAATTCAGGACATGGTAGTTAAGTACATGGAGAAGGGCCCCAAGCCAAAAAGGTTCAAAACAACTGCTCGACTAGATAATGATGAAGGAACTAGAAAGTGGGTTGCCGAGATTGCCTCATACAAGCCCAAGGACAAAGATAAGGAGGTTAGTGCGGAGGATTTTGAGATCACCAAGGTGGAGCTTGAAAACATGAGTAGGGACTCGGATAACCATTTCTTCTAGGTATCGGCTAAGAAAATGCTGACTAGGTTGGAAAAAGATGGACAGGAGAAGAGAGAGCTAAAGTGGCACATAAACATTCTCGCTCAATTCATTGATAGCATCAGTTGCTTCAGAGAACTTCCCATATCCCGTGCTATAGAGAACTTTGATCCTACTTCACCAGAGAATAAAAAGCTAATGAGTTAGGTTTAACGAGCTAAAAGCATTGCAGAGGCTATGGAGAGATGGATCGAAGGAGTAATCAAAGATGAAGAAAAATATATTACAAGCTACCAGAAGTTATGTGATGAGATACATATCCTTATTGTAGAGATTCAAAAGTAGATTTCGGCATGGGAGAAAGAGGAACATAAATGGGAGAATGTCTTGCCTATGCTCACTAAGATAGAAGAGTATGGAGCCACCAGATTCCTGACAGAGCATTCAATCAAGTTGGTAAGCGATGAATAACAACTCTTCGTATTGAAGAAGACCATAATGTGGTGGGTACTCACCTTCAAACCTGTGATCTCTGATGCCAAGACTTCTATGTATGAACTTCAGGACCTCCAATGCAATCTAGTTAACAACAACAAAGTGGTTAATCCGGACCACGATTGGTAGTTGGGGATTTGTGGGCTAAACATGCAAGATGCGATAAAGACTTTCAGGCTATACATGAAGAAAATCAAAGAGAAAGACAATTTCACCCCAGAGGATATAACACAGGTCACCCGAATTGAGTCTATGATGTTTGTCGAGTGATCAATTACCGAAGCATACCAAAAAGATGGTGAAGCACAAATGGAACAAAGAAGCTTCCAAGGCAAAACTCAATGCTATGAAGAATCCTAACCAATCCATAATACAAGAACTTGCAACTGCCCATGACGCCCAGAGAAGCGGAGGAGAATATGATGATGGAAAAGAAGCATGACGTGTTGATTAAGGCTCTATTTTTATGTATGTTTCATGATTATGCAAATGACTTTGGGACATCTCTCCCAAATATACTTTGTTGGTTTTCATAACTGATTCAGGGGAGGTCGAGTTTTCAGGGAGACCTCCTCTATTCTAAAGACAATAAATTAAATTAAGATAGACAGAATAGGGGTTATATTTTTGTAAGAATTTTGTGAGTTTACTTAGTTTTCTTTTTGGTTTTAGAAGTTCTGTTTTGTGGAGGGAAGTCATCAGACTTTAGAAATCTAATATTGAAAAGGATTTATAAATGTATTGTTGTGTCTTTGTTACATGATATATATACAAAAGATCGCGTTGTTTTTGGGAGAAGGAAAACCTTTGAGTTTTGAATATGTGTAGTGATATATCTTTGCATATATTGATCTAATCAAACAACAACGATCACCTTTCCAATGCAGAACATTATTATTATTCTGGGACTCCTTTGTGTAAGATTTCAAAAGATATGCACTTGAAAAGAGATTTTATTTTCTCATCTGTTTTTATTTATGGACTGTTGAACTGGTGATTCGAACTTTGTTTCAATCATTTCCATTTCTCATGTTGAAGCATTTTTGAAGAACAATTTTTCTCTGAAATCTATATAAATCATTAGTCTCTCATCTAAGAATGAAGTAGGTAGCCTTATGTGCTTTCAGGTTAAAAGCATACCAATTAAAATTAATTAGATTATTCCCTAAATAACTAATGGAGGGAGCTGTACCTATCGAAAATTTAGAGGGAAGTAGTATATGTTACACTTACCCAACTGTTTAGTCAAACTTTTGTCTTTTAAAGAAGGCGACATAGTGTGAAGTCTATTAATTTGAAGAAAGGAAAAAATCCGTTCACTAACAGTATCTGAATACTATCCTCCATCCTTTTACTCCAATCCACCTCTGGAAGAGGCTCATTATGCACCCGCTTCAAAAACTCAAAATCAAGTATATCTTCATCATCAGTGGTGACACCTGAAGTGTCCATTGACAATTTCATGTCATGGATTTGTTTCAAGGTTAACTTGGAGCAATTCCTTTTCCTTACTTCAAATTCATCTGGGCAGCCCTCCCAATAATCTTCCAACTGAGACACATGCTAATCAGGCACCATTTTCTTCACATATTGAGCGATGAAACCTTTACTATCAAAATTATCCCTTTTCACAAAGGTCTTCAAATGAAATCCCTTAAATTCTAGCTCAAGATTCAACGCATCAGAGACAAACCTACAACTGTAATGGCCTAAGTCAATGGGGAAAATCCCACTTGTGTCGGAGTCCTCACCATAATCTTTTGCGACATAGGCAAGATGCCTGGAAACTTTGATCAAAATACAAGAGTCTGAAACATACCTGGGTAGCCTAAAGGGTCCACCTTTAAATCCTCCAACCCTTAGGTAAGTGAAGTGACTAAATTGTGTAAAGAAACTGCCATAGATGTTAACAAGTTCAACGAATTTTGTAGACATCCTCCTATATGCAAGTTACCTTGTAATTCAAAGGTCAACCTCCTAGCAAAAATATCATTCCAGCGGAGATAATCATCAACATGCCCTTTTAAAGTCAAATTAGGATGATACTTATAAATATTTATGCCTTGAACCCATTTTGCATGGGACAATCCAGATCATTCTCTCACACAAGCAAGCATATATAACAGGTATGAAGACATATGAAAGTTTGAAATCCCAGGGTAATTACTCAAACCTTCGTGCAACCTTTCTGCTATAACAATTCCCCCAGTCAATGAACCAATTTTTATCTAGAGTGACCTGGATGAAGAAATACATCTAGTCCTCCCAATAGAAGGAGTGGGAATTACCCTTTACTCTACTCAACAATATTACCAAGTCTCGGATTGTGGGAATTAAATGTTCATGGGTTAGAGGTCTCGACAGCCTTGAGCCTCCTTTCTGGAATTGCAGAAGCCAATTCCGTGCAATAATAGTTCTGTAATACTATTTTTTCTCGAAGAAAATTCCATAGGATTTTCCAATCGTCCAATCTTCATAGGAATCCCGGTGTGGGATACCCATGGCTGCCATTACTGTCTGTCTATCGATGGATAACAAAACCTCACCATTGTTTTTCCTTATGCATCTATTACCCTTGTCATATTGATTCATACATTCTAAAACTAATTCAGGGCAAGAAGCAGCTGTAGGAAATGTGGCCGCTTCTAGTAACCCGCTCTGTGCAACATCTCTCATCATAGGATCTGCGGCTGGGTTCCAAACTCTTTCTAGAAAATCATCTAATTCCAGTTGGACTAATGTTGTATCACCTAATTCCAGTAAAGAGCTTACAAGGGAAGATGAGCTCATTAATTTGGGCAAAGTAGGCCTCATGTTTAGCTCATGATTTTCTCCAATTAACCTAGGCAAAGAAGGAAAGTGGAAATGGAAACAAACAACTAACAAAATACCCAGATCTTTAAAACAAACTGCAACAATTTAGAAAGTTGTTGGATATACCTTCCTCTGTCCTCTGCAAACCCCTATCATAGTCTATTTCTCCCACTCCAAAAACTCCTTCTCAAAACCTTCCAAAGAAAATAATAATCTCAATGTGACATCTACTTAGTTTTAAAGCCGAGAAAATCTTACCCATTATTACCATAAACTGTCTCCCTTACTCTTCATTTGTGTGGCCTTACTCTGAAATGATTGTATTGGAGCATTCCTTAAATGCTAGATCACTTCACTTCTGACACTACGGATCCTCACACATACTTGCTATAAATGATAGATTTCAAATCATTAGAGAAAGAATATTCCTCTCCTCTGCAGCCGTTAATCATATCTTAAAGTCCGCACCGTCACCTGGCACCAAGTCACATGTCTTCCAAGAAACCTATACATCAAACTCTGAACATTGTGAAACAATCATGACACAAAATTAATCATGAAAAATCTTGAACTTTGAGATTTGAACCAAAAAGGTTCAAGTTCAAGGTTCAAAGAATGTAAAATGCCGACAAGGACTAGCGAAGACTTAAAACCGCGTGGAAGGAAAAAACATTCAAAACAATGCCCATTGAACTTTGAACCTTGAACCAAAAAGGTTCAAGTTCAATGCAGTGAAAATTAAACGTGTTAGGTCCCGGTGATAACTGAGAAGGGGGGGGGGGTGAATCAATTATCTAAAACTTTAAACCAAAAACAACTTAATCAATTACTACTTTAATACCGGTGAGACAGTCTATTATACCGGTGGACAGATTTAACAAATAAATGCAATACCGGTAAAGATTAATACATGAAACCAAAAGATAAAATCATCCACAACACATGACACCAATATTTGTATGTGGAAACCTTGTAAGTGGAAAAACCATGGTGGGAAACCTTACCCACAATCAGATGATACTACTGCAGATAGTAAGTGTACATAAATGGGGTTTGTACATGCAGAAAGGCCAAGCGCCTAGAGCTCACTGCTCAAACACAAATGGGAGTCACACTGACTACAATTGGATGGTTAAATCCAATAAGAATGTACTACTTAAAATAGCATCTTCATATGCTGGATTGAGTACCGGTGTAATGCTAATATGCCTTTACAAAACCCTAGCTTCACCTTCAAATGATGTCTTTGTGTATAGCTCTGCTTAATCTTGCATATACCTTCACAATATACCTTCTTCGTATTCCACACTTGATCTTACATATAAGATCTTACATTTATATCATAACCTAAGACCAATTTTAGTAGGTCAGCTCTATAAGATATTACAATAAAAACATTTGACACACAATATAATATCCGATGCAATAACCAATTGAACATGTCGGCTTAATGCATTTAGAACATTAATTAATCATCTCCATAGTGTGCCATGCTGATCTGGAGAAGATAAACCTGCCAGTGTAACCCTAGATAACCCTGGACCTATTTGCCAGTAAAAGCAAATATGCAAATACAATTATACCAATAAACAATTTGCCAAGATAAGATGTCCAAACAATGTCTTCAACATTACCAAGTGTTTTCCATATCATTCCAAGTGTTGGTGATCATTATATTCTGCCTGTGTACCATATACCAGTAACTGTGCAATAGTTACTTGCTTGCCGGTGAATGCCGCTGGATCTCCAAAGTGCTAGTGTTTTAGTAGGCATTGACATCAATGACAAAACCATACCAAAATACCAACAATCTCCCCCTTTGGCATTGATGGCAACACAAGATGGAAAAACCATCAAAGTGCCAAAACAAAAATGCCAAGTACCCAAAACCAACAATCTCCAAAAAGTAACAATCTCTCCCCCTGAGAGTAACATGAGTTTCCTTATAATTTTTTGTACTAATCTTTTCTTAAAGATAATATTTTTCCATAGATATCTCTCCCCCTTTGACATCAAATACCAAAGTTACAACATACCAATTGCTACATACAAAATACCAACCAATTTCACTATACCAACTACTCCCCCTGAGAAGTAGCTTCCTCATCAAAGCCGGAGTAAAATATATCTCTGTTAATTCTATCAGTTGATGACATTCATCAACTCTCTAAGTGTCTACTGGTGGGGGTATGACCCCAAGCTGTTCTCTAAGATACTCAAAAGTCTCCTTAGGCAAAGGTTTAGTGAAAATATCTGCAAGCTGCTCTTTAGTATTCACATAAACCAGTTGTATTTCTTTTGCTTAAACTTTTTCCCTTAGAAAATTTAGTTTAATAGAAACATGTTTTGTTTTAGAATGTAATACCGGATTCTTAGATATATCAATTGCTACAGTGTTGTGACAATCGATAGTTATAGGTTCCTTGCATTTTACCTTCAAATCTTTCAACATTTGTTTGAGCCAAAGTAACCGTGTACAGTTAGTTGTTGCTGCAACATATTCTGATTCTGCTATTGATAAAGATGTGCAGCTCTGTTTCTTACTCAACTAGGAAACTAATTTGTTTCCAAGAAAAAATGCTCTGTCAGTGGTGCTTTTTCTATCATCAATGTCTCCTGCCCAATTTGCATCTATGTATGCACATAGATCAAAATTTTCCTCTCTAGGATACCATAATCCAAGATTTGGGGTGCCTTGTAAGTACCGAAAAATCCTTTTTACTGCTGATTCATGATTTTCTCTAGGATTACTCTGAAATCTTGAAACAATACGTACTGCATTCATAATATTAGGTCTGGTTTACCTCCTATCATTGATTTGTACCTAGTTGGATTCACAGGTGTAGATTCATCCCTTTGTGATAATTTGTCATTTGTTGTCATAGGCGTGCTTACCGGTTTAGAGTTTTCCATCCCAAATTTCTTGAGTAACTCCTTTAAGTATTTTGATTGACTTAAGAATATACCTTTGTCAGTCTGTGATATTTGCAATCCTAAAAAGAATCTTATTTCACCAATCATAGACATTTCAAATTCTTGTTGCATTTTGATAGAAAAGTCTTTGCACAATCCATCTTCTCCTCCAAATACTATATCATCAACAAAAACTTCAATAGCCAAGATGTCATCATTAGTCACTTTATAGTATAAGTTACTATCAGCATTACCTTTAGAAAAACCAATCTTCAAAAAATACTTATCCAATCTTGCATACCAAGCTCTTGGAGCTTGCTTCAATCCATATAAAGCTTTCCTTAACCTGCAAACCATATCTTTGTCATCTGTCAAAGAAAATCCATTAGGTTGTTCAATATAAACTTCCTCTTCAAGATCTCCATTCATAAATGCACATTTAATATCCATCTGATATACTTTGTAGTTCTTATGTGCTGCAAAAGCCAAAAATAATCTAACTGCCTCAATTCTAGCTACCTGTGCAAAGGTTTCATTGTAGTCAATTCCTTCTTTCTGAGAATATCCCTTACACACTAACCTTGCTTTATTTTTGATAACCTTACCATCTTCATTAAGTTTGATTCTGAATACCCATTTGGTTCCAATTACATTTTTATCTTTAGGCCGGGGAACTAATGTCCAAGTATTGTTTTTCTCAATTTGTTCTAATTCTTCTTCCATAGATTTAGTCCAATAGTTATCTTCACATGCCTCATTAACTGATGATGGTTCAATTTGAGAAATAAGACATACCTCTTCATTTTCTAATCTTCCTCTAATCATAACTTCTTTATGCTTGTTTCCAATTATCTAATCTTCAGAATGATTTAGTCTTACATACCGGGGTGTCTTTGTTTGTTGTTGTTCCTCAGTCACTGTGGAACTTTCAGATGATACCGGTGTAACTGGATCTTCACTCTGTACCAGTGGATTCAGTGTAGGTTCATTTGTTAGAATTTCTGTTGCTAGTTCAGAATCTATGTACCTTGAAGTTCCTCTAAATTGTTCATCAATCTTCACATTTGTACTCTCAACAATTTTTTGCAATCTCTTATTAAAACATCTATATGCTTTACTCTTAGATGAATAACCTAAAAATATTCCTTCATCACTTCTAGGATCAAATTTCCCAATGTACTCATCTCTTCTAATGTAACATTTACTTCCAAATATTCTGAAATATTTAAGAGTAGGAGTAATACCAAACCATAGTTCATGAGGGGTCTTACCAGTTTCTCCTTTGATGTGAACTTTGTTAAATGTATAGACCACATACACATGGACTAAATTGATATATACATCTTTTGTATTATAAGATTCTTTAGAAGATATTTCAGAATATGTATCAAATTCCCACTCATGTGAGTTAGTTTCACTGCTAGCTTGTAATCTATAGATTCGTTCACATAGATTGTGGGTTGCTTCTTTTTTTTCTTTGTCATTTCTTTTCTTCTCTCATATTCAGCTTCTTCTGGACTGAAGGTTACTTATGCTATTTTGGCTATCAGATCTTCTTGCCTTACATTTGATTCTTGTTTTTTTTTTCTGGCCTACTAGAGATTTTCTCTTCTTGTGACCTTATGTCCTCATGTTTTTGTTGTTGATTAGCAGTTGCTTCCACCCTTTGAATTTTCAACTCCTCCTATTTTCTTTTGTTCTCTTCTTCTTGTTTTCTAGCAAATGTTTCCTCTCTTTGGATTGCAAATTCCTCTTGCCTTCTGTCATGCTCCTCTTTTTGTTTTCTAGAATGTGTTTCATCTTTTGGAGTAACTTGTCCATACCCTAAGCCTGATTTGTCTTTAGCCATTTGAGATTTAGGTTGTATGGGTTCTAGAAGACCTTCTTTTCTTTTTCCCACAGGACCTGTTCCAGTGTATCCCATTTTCTGTAGGATGCTGAATCCTTTTCCATATTTTTCTGTGGGTATGCTAACATTATTAATTTTCTATTGAACTTCTTCATCCTTATATAACCATTGTAGCACATCCTTGTCCTCAGTTTCTTCAGACAATGTCCCTTCTCTAACGCAAGCTCCATCAAATATCTGAAGAGGTTTTTGTGAGAGTTGTGGTTGTGAACTTGTTGGTTTCCCATAAGATTTTGGGGAAAGTGGTAGAGCCTATAGAAAATATTCCCCCATTTCCTTATCATTCAATTTTATCTTCTTATCAAAATTTTCTAAGGTTGATGTCAATAGTTTTTTTTGGGATGACGAGATAGGAGAGATTGCTTCTTTGCTATGAGGAACTATGGCATCTTGAGTTGGCCTTAGATTATTGTAATACTGAGTTGAATCTACTAAAATTGTTACCTCTTGTCCATTATAAGTGAATTTAACACATTGGTGATATGTCGAAGGAACTGCTTGCATGTCGTGGATCCATAGTCTACCTAGAAGAATGTTATAGGATATATTAAAGTCCAAGACTTGACATACTGTATCTCTTTGGACTGGTCCTATCCTGAGTGGTAATATCATTGTTCCCTTAAAGGATCGCTCTTCTTCATCATATGCTTTGATGATTATTTTCTTTCTAGGATCCATTGCTTCTTCTAAAAAACATAGGGCACACACTAAACTCAATGGACAAATATTCAAGCCGGCTCCTCCATCTATGGCAACACATTTGACACATGTTTTGTGAATAAGCACTTCAATGTGTAGTGGAGCATTGTGGGGATGTTGCAATGACACATCATCATGTTTTGTGAATGATAGGCAATTAGGAGATATGAGGTGTCCCACCATGGTTTGGAATTGATCAACATCCAAATATTTGGAGACCGTGGTTTCAACTAAATCTTTCTCTAATATTTCTTTATGTGTTGGTGAGAGTTTTAGGAGCTCTAGTATTGATATCTGCACAGGCATTTTCTGCAATTGATCTACTATGTTATATTTCCTAGAGTTAGATGTTGCATTATTTGTCACACTAGGGAATGTTACCTTATCCTTACTTCGAGGAATGGCATGTGCTAGTTCTGCTGGAATTTTCTCTTTGATGATAATGACGTTTACTATATTATCATAGGTGTGAGCATAGTTAACTTTTTCTTTCCCTTTGTCATTTTGATTGTTGGATGTTTCACCTTTTTCATAATTGGGTAGTGGAGTTTTGAAGGCCATATGCGATTCATTTGTTTTGTGCCCATCCATTATGATGACCTCATTGTAAATTAAATCTTGAATAACATGTTTGAGTCTTTGACAATCATTGGTTTGATGCCCTTTGTTCCTATGAAACTCACAAAAATGATTATCATTCTACCAACTTGGTTTAATTTTGGGCTCAAAATCTCTTGCTTCTGGTAATGTGATTAATTTGTTCGCAAGAAGAGTTTTTAAAGTTGATTGTAATGGTTCACCAATGTTGGTAAAATTTATGTGTCTATTGGGAAAGAATGATTTTGGTTTAGCGTTGTTGTCCTGATTACTCTCTGGTGCTCTACTTGATAGATTGAAAATAGGTTGTTGTGGTTTAACATTATTGTCACCTACTCCATCATTCACAATAGTTATGTTTTTTGTCCAAAATTTTGGTTTATCATTATTGTTATTGCTGTTGTTGTTATTGTGGAAGGAGTTTGAAAAATTATTTCCTTCTTTATAGAGTTTCAATTCTCCTTTCTTAACCATAGCATCCTCAATTTTGAGGCCATTTTCAATCATCTTTGTAAAACTAGGAGGACATTGTAACTTGAGTCTATAACTCATTTCATTCATGAGATTATTGATGAATATGTCTATCTTTTCATGATCAGGTACTGGTCTAGGATATCTGTTGATTAAATGTCTCCATCTTTGTAAGAAGGTAATGAGAGAATCTCCACTCTTTTGTTTAATATTGCACAAATGCAACATCATTATCTCATGCTGTATGTTGTAAGAGTATTGTGGAATGAATTTGTTTACCAACTCTTCAAATGATCTAGTCCTAGGTGGTAATTTAGAAAACCATTCCATTGTTTGTCCACTCAAACTTCTAGGGAATAGCCGCATGAGATATGTTTCATTGTGAGTAAATTCCATGCTCATTGTGCAATATTCTCTAATGTGATCTTGTGGATTAGTTTTCCTATCATATTTATCATATTTTGGTATTTCACAATGTTGTGGAAATGGTACCATGTTCAAACTCCTATCAAAAAGGATATGGACAAATGTCTTCTAAAGAATATCTTTTGGCACTTGTTCCATTTTACATATCTTGAATTAGTTGTTGTAGAGAGATTTAAAAGAGGATCATTGACATTATTTCTCCTCGTATCATCATGATTTCTTCTTGTATCATCACAAGTCCTTCTTGTGTCATCACTAGTTCTTTGCGTGTCCTCATGAGTTCTTGTGTCATCATGAGTTTTTCTTGTGTCCTCAGGAGTTTTTGTGTCATCCTTCTTGCGATCGAGAGTTTCCTCATTTTGCTCATTGTCATTGTGGGTGTCGCTTGATCCTTCCTTTTATCTTAAGCTGTTTATGTCAAAATCTGGGGGAAGTTTAGCACTAAATTGTGCTAACATTAGGAAATATTTCTCTTTTTCTCCCTCCAATATTTTCTCCATGAATTTATCAAATTTTGGATCTTGTTGGATTTCTCTAATGTGTTGATCAGTTATCTCTTCTTCTATTTCATTTCCTTGTGCCATTTCCTCGTGATCTTCTGCCATTTCAAGTGTTTCTATTTATGTTTCTTTGACTTTTCGTCTTTGAGCCCTAGTTAAAACGGGCATACACATGTTCTGAATGTTTTGTGAGGTTTCAATTTTCTATAATGTGTCTCAATAAGTGATCAACTGTTGAGGTAAATATGAGAAATTGATATGACCACTTCTATTGAGAGATTGGGATAATCCTGATCTTTGTTGTAAGGCTAGCATTCTTAGAGGTTCATTGTCAAACTCATTTCCATGAACGCGCAGATAATCATGATAGCGGTGTAAGAACACACTATGTTTCAATAAGAGTTTGCGATTGATGTAGAGAAATCTTTTCCTTTTCAAGATCGCTTTGTAACTAAGCTTCCTCTTTTTCAAACGATATGAAATGGCCATTCAAGTATTTGTGAGTTTGCAAGTTTTTTGATCCTATTTTGGAGTGCAAATTTTGTGGTTTTGATATGACCAAGTTCAATAGGAATGATGTATCCTATGATAGAGAATGAGGTTAGTTTGATCAAACGTTGTAGTTTCATGATAAAGGATGATAGATCCTAATGAGAAACTATGTTTGAGAGATCAATTTATCAAAGAAAATGTGATGATGCACTTTGAGATGTTGGATCTTGAACTTGTTGGAGATGAATACTTGAAAACCTTAGTGTGTCTAGTTTTAAATCTACTTTGACAAAAGATAACTTGACTGAGTGCCACGAGAAGATGACCTAATCTCTATGTTTGACTATTTGAGAAATGGGTTGTTTTTGTTTTCTAATTTTGATGCAATTTACCAGGAATGCTGACAAAATGACCAGAAACGCTGCTACAATGATTAAGAATGCTACTATACTAACCAAAAATGCTGAGAAACAGACCAAAAATACCAAGGAATAGACTAGGAACACTGATAAAGAGACTAGAAATGCTATTAGATAGACCAGGAACTCTTAGACAAAGATAAAAAATGCTATTAGACAGACCAGGAACTCTAAGACAGAGATAAAAAATGCTATACTGCAATTTAGTGACTCTAAAGTTCAAATCAGTGATGTTTGGAGTTAGACAATGGTTGTTCGAACTTAAAAGATTGTTGTTTTGATAGAAACATTTGATTTTGACTCAGACAACTGATGTTTAGACCTAGCAAGTGCAAACTAGGAGATCTAGTGTTGGAACATGAGCAAGTTGACATTCAAACCAAGAGAGCTGTAGTTTAGACCAAGAGAGCTGACATTTGGACCAGAAGACCTAAAATTTGAACCAGGAGAGATGACATTTGGACCAGACCTAAAGTTTGAACCAGGAACTCTAAAGTTTAAAATATTGATGTTGGAACTCAGACAATGGTTGTTTTGACTCCAAAAGTTGATGTGTAGACTCATATAACTAATGTTCAGACTTAGGAAGCACAAACTTGGAGATGTAATGTTGAAATATGAAAAAGCTAACATTCACACCTAGAGAAGTGAAGTTTAGACCAAGAGAGCTGACATTTGGACTAGAAGAGCTAAAGTTTAGACTGAGAGAGCTACTGTTTGGACTAAAAGAGCTATTGTTTGGACCGAGAGAGCTACTATTTGGACCAAGAGAGCTACTATTTGGATCGAGAGAGCTACAGTTTGGACCGAAAGAGCTGTTGTTTGGACTGAAAGAGCTACTATTTGAACCAAAAGAGCTACTGTTTGGACTGAATAGTTTGGACTGAAAAAGCGATTGTTTAGACTGAGAGAGTTACTGTTTGGACTGAGAGAGCTAATCTATTGTGAAACTTGTAAACTTGACATTTTCAAGTTTGAGTTTGCAATTTTTGTTGAGTTTCAATGGATGATATCTTGACGTGATTTACAAACACATAAGCCAACTTATCTTTTGTCCCAAAGGACACACAAAGTGTATGTTCAAGAAGCTTTAAACAAAGCCCATGTTTTCATGGGTTTTGAACAATTGAAAACACACCATTCAGTCTATCCTAAGGAGACTGGTTTCATTATTAGTTCTCAACCCACACTTGGTACCCTGTCAGCTCACACAACCTTGTCACCCCCTAAAGGGTGCTTGTGTTTTTACCTTTGCAAGAGCTATTGGAGTCTCGTTATGAGCCTAGCAATAAGGTCTCAAAAGGGGAGTTTGTACATACACTCAAGAGGGACATATGGTGAGTGTCTTTGGGAGAGATTCTCCCCCCTCCCCGCACTAAGAAGATAATAATTTTTGGAGGTAAATTGGGTAGCTTCTAATTTTAATTGTAACTAGTAAGGGATCTGTTTGGCACATTAGGGTATAAACTCAATTAAGAGGTCTCCCAGCCTTGAAAACAAAGGTTTGATATACCCAAAGGTACAAAGGAGAGCTATTCTCGAGCACTGTTGTTGACTTGATTTTCATCAAATCATGTTTATTTTATAGTGGGTTGGAGTAATTGGCATTTAGTTGTTCCCACTTGGGCTGTTCCCCTCTCACTGGCCTTGTGGGCTTCTCGAGAGGGCAAGCTCGCTAAAGATTTGCACTATTGAAAATAAAAAATGAGTCTTCTTTTTTGATCACCTAGGAAAGGTGAGAGCATACTCGCCTATCATCCAAAACACATAAGACATGTTTGTTCATTTCCATTGTAATTAGTCTATGTGCCTAATTTATCAAAAACAAGTGCAAAATCCTGTGGCTGCAAACAAATTTAGTAGTTTATATTACATTCTTTGGTGACAAAATGGTCTATAACTCTGGTCTTTTACAATGAAATAAATACCCGTAAAATCAATAAACTACAAATTAGGTTTGGGAAAATGATAGTCCAAATGCAGAAATGAGAAATATAGAATATGCCATTGAAATTATTAATGAAAAACTGAGAACTGTCAAATTAACCAAAAATTCCATCACATTAACAAAAAACACTGCTATGTTGACTAGGAACGCTGCTCTGCACACCAAGAACGTTGTCATACTAACCAAGAGTGCTGCCAAACTAACCAAGAATGCTATCAAAATGTTTGAGAATGCTGCCAAACTGACCAAGAATGCTGCAAAATAGGCCAAGAGCACTGTCAAACTAACCAAGAACATTGCAAAGCAGACCAAGAGCGCTAAGATAGAGACTAAAAATGCTAAAGTACAGAAAAACACAAAATCAGAGTCGAAAAATCTCCCATGAATGCCATTTGAGGTGACGGGATGCTAAAATAGAGACTAAAAACGTGAATCTGGAACCCGAAAGAGCTAATCTGTGTGCCGAAAGAGCTAATCAACATGTCAATGAGATTTCTTACAAGAAAAATTGTTAAATATCTAAGGGGCTCCTCCCCATGGTGGGCGCCAAGTAATGTGCTGCTAAAATTAGGGTCAATTATAATAAACAAGCACAAGTAATGAGACAATATAAATGAAATTATGAAGCAAATTGAAAGCTAAATTAAAGTAAACTAAAAGCTCCTTTGAGATGTCTCATCTTCCTCTATTTTTGAGGATCTTAAAGGTGTTGGATTTGTTGGCTCTCAACAAGCAATGACCTCCAAAGTGGTAACTCAAAAGTTGAGTAGCTATATGATCATGATAATGCAAATGCATGAGGCTAGGATGATTAATTGATGCAAGATTTAGCTAAAATGATGCATTCAAGCTGCATGATTGATAAAATGAAACTATATTAACATAAAAATAGACTATAATTAATCTAATTAATAATTATTACTAGATGACAAGATGTAAAATGCCTATAGTAAGTATGCAAAAACTATGAATGCAAGGGATATTTATTGCTTCAAAATGAGGGCTATTTATAGGAATTCCAAGGCCAGAGATGAGGTGGCAGGAATCGACGGTCTAGATTCGATATGAAGATATCAAAGGCCAGGATTGAGGAAGTTGAAGAAGAGGTTGGAGGAAGGGACACATGTCATCTCTGTGGTGACAAGTGTCAATGAACCTTTCTCATGAGAGGGCAAGTGTCCAAGGGAGAAGGCATGTGGCCAAAGTGCCATGTGTCTCAAGGAGGTGATATCCAACCCATAGGAGGTTAGAATAAAACAGGTTAGGATGTGCAAGATAGGATAGGGTTAGTTAAACCCTGGATTAGATAGAATGGGTTAGGTTAGGGGTGGTTAGGCTAGGTGGTTAGAAGTTAGGAGCCATATGCTCATTTGAATTAAGAAATTCAAATAATTAGGAAAAATGGATAATTAATTTCAAGAAACTTGGATTTGTTAAATTTAATTATGGGATTAGAAGAATTGATTTAAGTGGTGGGGGAATTATTTAATTTTAGAATTAATTAATCAAAGGGGGATATGATGAACTATATAAATAAATCATTTAGATTTATTTATAAGTAGATGAATAGGGAAATTAATCAAATTACTTGTGAATTCCAGTAATTGGGAAGGGGGATTAATTAAATAACTATGTATTTAATCAATTATCTTCAGACCATTTTTAGGTGTATACAGGGGAAACTAAAACTAGTAGACACTCCCAAATATTAAAAAGACAAAGGGAAATTTCAAATTGCATGCAATGAACCTTGGAATCAGATTCTCAAATTTGACAATGAGGTTCCTTTCTTGGAAGATGAGGGGCCTAAATAGTCCTCAAAAGAAATATTTCTTAAGGAATTATATCCTAGAGAGGAAGGTGGATATCTTATTACTCCAGGAAGTTAAAATGACCACTGTGGTTTTCCAGAAAGTGGTTGATTATATTTGGTTAGGTTCATGTGTCTTTATTAATGAGGCTACTAGTGCCTCAGGTGGGGTTGTTAATATGTGGGATTCATATAAAGTTAAGGGAAGTATTTTGCATAGTACTTCTATAAGACTTTCTATAAAGCTTACCTCACCCAAGGTTTCTTGGTGTTTAGTGAACATTTATGCTCCTAATACTCATCATGGTTGAATGGTAGTTTAGGAGGATATCTTAGCATAGACGTTAGTAACCCTAGAACATCATTGGATTGTTGCAGGAGACTTTAATATCCCTCTCTTCTCCTCTAAAAAGTTAGGGAGGTTAGTTGATTATTTTGACAACATGATGGACTTGGAAAATTTCATTAATAAGATGAGTCTTGTTTATATTGGCTTAATTGGTCAACCTTTTACATGGTCCAATCATAGGAAATAAGACAATTTTATTCAAGTGCGCCTAGATAGATTTCTGGTCTTTGCCAATTGAGAGTGTTACCCATTTTTCACTTTCAGGCAAAAATAACCTACATGAGACATTGAGGTTGGTCTAAAGTTTTAGAAGGGATTGAAAAGATTTAAGAAGGGGAAGGTAATTATAAGAGTCTTTGGTGTACATTACCAAATGAACACAAAATATAAAATAAGGAAAAACCTCCTTTACCTTTCATTTAAAAGCTCTAATTAACTCAAAAGCACGTGAGCTTTCATTTTGAAGGGAACTCCAAATGGATGTTTACAACACATATTTTGACCAAAATGCTTAAACCCAAGCTTTGAAATTGTGGTTTAAGGAAAAGTTGGATTGAAGCAAGCAGACAATTATTTCTATTAAAAAAAACCCTAGTTTTATATTTGGGGTAATGACCGCCAACAAAACAACAAGTTTTAATAGGAAGCAATATTTTTATGCATGGCTACAATAGTTGAAAAAATTAAGTCTAGAGAAGGAGCAGATCCAAAACTCCAGTTACATTCAAAGAAATAATATGTTGTAGCCGCACAAACGGGGTAGCTTGGTATAATGCATGTTGTTAAGGAGACTGATAAGTTGAGACTTTGTCATGTTTTTATCATCAGAACTCTTAGGTTTTTGACATCTTTTGGTTTGCATAGTAGTGGTGATGTATTGTAAATTGACTATATGTATTCCATGTGTTAAACCTGAACTTATGAAATCATGTTTGAACTTTACCGGTCTATTCCTGCAGCCATGCCATTTATTCCTGTAGCCATGTGATTTGCTCCTGTTGCCATGAGGATTATTTAGGGTAATATCATATGTGAATTAATAGATGTGTTAATTAAATAAAATGGGTATGTACGTTCTTGTATGTTGTTTTTGTTGTAGTGCAGGTAATAAATGATGCCGCGATGGATATTCTCCTTTCATGCCTAAAGAAGGAAATATCACGTAATAGATAACTGAAGATCAAACTAAAGAGGAGCTAAGCGAGCGCAAGGTACGACATAGGCGGAGCAGCCAAATGACACTACTAAAGTCTAACTTTAGTGGGCATTGAATTTGCAAACACCGCCATGACATGCAAAGATAGTGGTTTGGTTTAGATCCATGTTTCCTGCAGCCAAGCTCTAGTTATCTTCTTTATCCGTCAATCATCCGCCTCTCCTTCTGAGCGTGGTTTGTGTTGTCTATTGTAGTTGATCCTCTCTTTTATAATAAGCTCTTCTTTTTCTCAGGGGTGAGACAAAATGGAAAAGAATAGAGAAGAGCATCTTTGATAAATATTCTTGAGTTTCTTTTCAAAATATGTAACCACTTTCAGAAAGCAATGAATACAAATTATGTTGTTTTGATCTATTAAAAGTAGTTTTCTGGAAGCTTGATATCACTCATCCAAGGGGGCCCACTTGGTGAGTGATCTTGTGTGTGTTCGTTGAAATTAGTTTTGTTGTTTAGTCGCAGTAAAAGTTCTTGCTTTGACTGTTCCTACAGCCACTCGAAACAGATCCACTGACTGTTCCTACAGCCAAGCCAAAACAAAGTAATTTCTGTTATCCATATTAGATCTTTCCAGCATTGTTTTTATGAATACCATCTAGAAGTATTTCCTGTAGCCTTTCCATAATTTCCATTCTTGCCTTTCCTTTTCACATAATGTTAGTTGTTGCAGTAATGCAGAATAGCTATTGAAGGAACTTAGTGCATATATAGTACAAACCCATTTCAAGTATTACGTCCCTGGGTTGACAATCAAATGAGCACTAGCCATGAAAATAGTAACTTTACCAGATGAATGTCCAAACTTCGGGTTGAGACTTCAATTAGAGTTATTATTCTTATTGTTGGAGTAGACATTTTTGGTGCCGGGGATGGTGTCAAACTAAGAATCTCTTATGGTTATTATTCTTTTCAGTTTTCAGTTAATAGTTTTTGGGTATACCTGATTGTTTGAAAAATTTCATAAATTTGCATGCATAGAAGAAGAAGAGAACACAAAGGTAGATTCCTGCCCACTCATTCTAATCATGCAGAAGATAATTTCCCAGATATAAATCCTTTTGCTGAACTTTACCAAGCCCCAAAAAATTTGAATCACCCTGAATCTGAATTTCTGCAAGGTATTCTTCAGTTCCTCTTTGGTCTTCAAGAAGAAGAATTTCCTATAGTTACAACCCCCACAAGTCCAATGCAAGGGAACCCACCTCCTGGTGGGAATAATCCACCACCACCACCAGGCCCAGCATTTGAGTTCCCCATATTTGATCAACATGATATGCTAATCTCAAGAACATTCCAGCATCTTTACTCCCTAAATTCTATGGATTGCTGATAGAGGATCCGGACACATTTCTGTTTGAGTTTGATGTTCTCTGTAGGAGTTTTGACTATACTACAGATGCCCATAGACTCAAAATTTTTCCTGCCACCTTGAAGGAGTCATCCTTGAGATGGTTTATAAGCTTGGGTAGTAGCACAATCAATACATGGGATGAGATGAAATAGTTGTTTCTTGCAAAATATAAAGATTATTGTAGAGGTACTAATCATCATGGGGATGATATCTTTAGAATGACACAAATTGAAGATGAGAGTCTTGAAGATTATCTAGAAAGGTTCCTGTTTAGTGTCAAAAAGTCCAAGCATAGTATTCTTAATGAAGATTCCCTCAAGTTGATATTTTTGAGGGGAATCAGTGATGAATGCACTGATTCTTTGGATCTTATGGGAGGAGGTGTCATTACACAGTCCACTTGGGCTGAAATAGGAAACATTTGCAAGAAGTATTCCAGATCTTCTTCTAAGAAGAACAGGCATTTTAAACCAGGAGCACCATCATCAACATCTAGAATTGGAGTTTCTAGATTGGAACTTAGTCATCTATTAAAGGACTTCAAGGAGGGCATTATAAACAATATGGCTACCCAGTTGGATACACTTGCAGCTAAGAAGAAGCATGAAGAAGCTCATGCATTCCTTGCAGAATTCTATCCTCATTATAAACAGTGAAAGAAGGATTGTGGATGTAAAATGGTTGCAAATGTGGAGGTACCTGACTTCAAGCCAATTCAAGGTGAGGATGAGCAAGTCTTCTATGTTGCTAAAAGAAGACCAAATTTCCAAAGAAAAGGTATGCCTCTAGATCCACTTTCTTTTTCTGGTTATAGTGGAAATTCTTATGCACCAAATAACCAATGGCAATCACCATATTCTTAAAATTTTGGAAATTATCAAAATTGGTATGGTTCTCAAGGCCAAGGGCAACATTTTGGTAATCAAATGCCATAGTGGCAGTAACCACAAGGGAAGTGGTACCCACCTCAGGGCCAAGGAAACCAATTTCAAGGGAATTGGCAACCTACTTCTCAATGGAGGGGAAGCCAACCATGGAATGCCCAATCTTCTGGTTATCAACCGCCTATCTAGCAGCCACAACCTCCTGCGCTAATGCCTCCTCCTACAGCCACTGCTATACCACCTAAACCAACATAGTTGCCTACTCAACCGTTGCCAAATCCTAATATTAAGTCTCAGCAACAACCACAAGCTTATTCAGTTGATCTGAATCAATACCGAGCTTATTCTTTATCTCTAAATGACATTCACCTCCGATCTGGGACAACTCTGCCTAATCCCTCTCATCTAGTTATCATTGAGGTACAAGAGGAGCAAGAAATCTCTAATCAAATAGATTTAATACTTCAGAGTCAAAAATTGCCACCATTTCTCGACAGATTGTAAGAAAAGGAAGTTCCCACAAAATAACAACAAGGCTTTGATATTATAGATCAACTCAAGCATATCTGTGTTAAAATTCCATTGTTGCAAGCAATAAAAGATGTTCCCATATATGGTAAGGCACTGAGAGAGGCATGTCTAAAAAATCCTAGCAAGAAGAAAAAGGATCCACAAACAGTGCATGTTATGGGTCAATTGGCAGATATTATGTTAGGCAAGATTGCCATTCCAAAATATTCTGATCTAGGTAGTCCTATTGTGAGTATAGTCATTAATGGAAGTCAAATAAAAAATGTTTTGATTGATTTAGGGGAAGCTATTAATGTAATGACAAGGGAAGTAATGAAACATCTTGAGATCAATAGCTTAAGACCTACACCCACAATTCTACAGCTTGTTGATAGCTCTACAGTGAGACCTGATGGTATCATTGAAAATGTAGTAGTTATTTTGGATTCCTGGGAATATCCAGCAGACTTTATGATTTTATCTCCAAAAGAAACATTGGGAGGATATCCAATGATTCTAGGTAGACTTTGTCTTGCCACAGCTGATGCATATATTGGATGTAGATCGGGGTATATGCCTATTTCAGATGGGAGTTCTACAAAAAAATTAGCCTTATATTCTCCAGCACAACCCCAACTTGAACAACAAGGCATTTGGCCTATTTTGGGAGAAGAATCTGAGGAAGTTGACTCTATTAATCATGATTATTAATCAAGGGCCATTCATGCAATTACATGATGAGGAATCAGTTCTTTATAAAATCATGATAAATGAATTAATAGAAGGGCAACAATTGCAGGAATTGGTTTCGAATGTTGCAGGTTTGGACTTTCCTACAACCACTATTATACTGCATACTCTGTTGCCGCATGAATTATCTTCTTCTCATTTTTTTGAGATGAACCAGATTGATCTTACTATTAAGATAGAAGTGGAGTTGAATAAATGTTTGAATATCAATAGAGATCTATCAAATACTCAAAAGGAGGCCCTTGTGGACTTGCTAAAATTTCATAAAAATTCTTTTGCATGGAATTACAAGGATATGCATGGGATAGATCCAACAGTTTGCACCCACCATATTTATATAAAGGAAGAGTGTTGCCCACTCAGACAACCTCAAAGAAGAATCAATCCTACCTTGAAAGAGATAGTTAAAGAAGAATTGCAAAAGTTATTAAAAGCTAGGTTTATCCATCCTATCTCTGACAACCAATGGGTATCACCTCCGGTCATAGTCCCTAAAAAAGGAGGAAAATGGAGGGTATGTGTTGATTATAGAGCACTAAACTCAGCAATAAGAAAAGATCATTTTCCATTACCATTTGTGGATCAGGTATTGGATTCTCTAGCTGGTAAAAGATAATTTTCATTCCTTGATGGATTCAATGGTTACAATCAGATCGAGATAGCCCTGGAGGATCAAGAGAAGACAATATTTACTTGTCCATGGGGCACATATGCAAATTATGTTCTTCCTTTTGGGTTGTGTAATGCTCCAACCACTTTTCAAAGAGCAGTGATCAATATCTTTTCTGATATTTCTCAAGACATTATGGAAATTTATATGGATGACTTTACAACTTATGGTTCTGAATTTGAGCAAGCATTGGGTAATTTGAAGAAAGTTTTGTAGTGATGTGAAGACTATAATTTGTCCTTAAATAGTGAGAAATGTTTCATCATGATGTAAGAAGGAATAGTCCTTGGTCATCATATCTCTGTAGAAGGCATCCGGGTGGATCCAACAAAAATTAAGGTCATTCAGCATATTAATGACCCTGTGAAGCAAAAAGATGTAAGAAGTTTTGTTGGTCATGTTGGATGCTATAGATGATTTATCAAAGATTTTAGTAAAATTGCAAGTCTGTTATATTCACTTCTTACCAAAGATGTGGAATTTAAATGGACTCCGACATGCAATGAAGCTTTCTTAAAGGTTAAGCATGTTTTGACTCAAGCACCAATTCTTAAAGGCCCAAATTGGTCTCTACCATTCCAAATCCATACAAATGCATCTGATTATGCGATAGGAGCAGTGTTACGATAGAAAATTGAGAAATTGGAAAATGCAATATATTATATTAGTAAGAACTTACAGGGACCTGAGTTGAATTACACAGTCACTGAAAAGGAAATGCTAGCTGTTATATATGCACTTAACAAATTTAGGCACTATATTACAGGATATCCCATATTTGTGCATACAAATCATACTATAATTAGATATCTCATGAATAAGCCATCAATTATTGGTAGATTAGCTTGTTGGTTATTGTTGATGCAGGAATTTGATATCACAGTTGTTGATAAACTAGGGAAGTCTAATGTGGTTGCAAACTATCTTTCAAGAATTTAATTACAAGAAGATTCTACACTGATAGATGACGCTTTTTCAGATGAACATTTGTTTCTCATTCAAGCTCACACTCCTTGGTATGTTGATATTGCCAACTATTTAGCTGCTGTGAAGATGCCAATTTCTTTCTCTCCTAAGGAAAGAAGGTTGCTAGTTGAAAAAAGTTTTAACTTCTCATGGATTGCTGATTGTCTATTCTACACTGGACCTGACCAAGTCATGAGAAGATATGTCAGAGAAGATGAAATGCATGACATCCTGCATGCATGTCATGATGAGCCATGTGGAGGCCATTTTACTGCCAAAAGAACAACACTGAAAATACTCAATACATGATACTATTGGCCCACATTACATAAGGATGCAACACAATACACACGGAAATGTGACTGATGCTAGTGAATGGGAAGACCTACAAAATTTGATGAGATGCCACTATATCCACAAATATCAATTGCACCATTTGATAAGTAGGGATTAGATTTTGTTGGCCCAATTGATCCACCTTTTAATGGCAGATCCTATATTTTGATATGTACAGATTATGTAACAAAATGGGTAGAAGCTCGTGCCATGACACATGCAAGAGATAATAAGGTAGCTGAATTTCTTTATGAAGAGATATTTACAAGATATGGAGTACCAAGGGAAATTGTCTCAGACCAGGGACCTCAATTTACTTCAACATTGATAACAACTTTGGTCAATGAATACAATATAAGGCATAGAAAATCTACTCCATATCATCCACAAGCTAATCGCCAAGTAGAAGTTACAAATAGGGAGCTTGAGGCTATTCTTACAAAAATAGTATCCGTTGATAAAAAAGACTGGTCTCATAGGCTTTCAGAAGCAATTTGGGCATACAAGACACATTGGAAGACACCAATTGGTTTTACACCTTTTGAGATGGTTTATGGAAAAACAACAATGATGCCTATTGAATTTGAGCATAAAAATATGAGGACAACTTTGCAATTAAATATGACACTATCTAAAGCACAAAAAGAACCCATTCAACAATTGAATGCTCTAGATGAATGGAGGAAAATTGCTCTTCAATAGACAAAACTGATTCAAAGTCAAAGAGAAAAGTGGCATGATAAATATATCAAAGAAAAGAAATTCAAACTTGGTGACTAGGCACTACTGTATGATTCTAGATATAAAGATGCTATGGGAAAACTACAAACTAGGTGGTTAGGTCCGTATGAGATAGAATAAGTTTTCAATAATGGAGCTGTTCATTTGTCCACAATTGATCCTGTTTGATTTAAACTCTTGGTAAATGGTCACCGACTATGTCTATATCATAAGCTGACCACTAAAGAGGAGTTCCTATAGAAATTTGCTCGACAGGGTGAAACAAAGGTTCCTACAACAATTGACAAAGTTCCTGCAACATCTAACAATGATTCTGCAGCAACTCATCAGTTTCCTGTTGCAGTTGACCAAGGTAATAAAGGTAAAGTTCCTGCAGCCTCTGCAGTGAACATGTTTATCGCTTCATAATAAAATATTTCCATATCTTATGGGAATATTCTTCTCCATCAATAAATTCCATCCACGTCATTCCATCCCACCTTCTTACCTATCATTTCACTTCATTTTGCCGTCATTTTTCGTACGACTGCAGGTATGTATATATTGTGTTTTGTTTTAATTATGCATTTATTAGTTCATTATGATTATATCATTTTTTAAACCAACTCCATTCCCCAAAATCTCGTTAGCTTGTGTGGACACATGCTAGGTTAAGTTGGGGGGATGATTTTTGGTTTGGTTTCCAAAGTTATTGATTATCCTTCCTTATTGGTACTTCAAATTGATTTCTTTTCATCATTGTTTATTATGCTATTATTTCATGCAAGGGAATAATAAATTTTGCCGCTAGAATTGAGATATGTATGTAAATTTCAATTTAGCAAGTTTGTCGGATATTCTGGTCTTCTGTTTCTCAGCTATAGAGTAAAAATAGTAGAGTAAGAGATAGGTGGTGATCCAATTCACCATGAACCAATAGTTCATGAAGTGTTTCTACAGGATGCTCTTTGTGAGCATTATTTTAGACACCATGGCTGGCTGGATTACTTCTTGAAAATAAGAGATTATAACAAAGAAATTGCTTCAGAATTTATGCATTCCTTTAATGAAGGAGAAGCTACAGTTAAAGGCTTGAGGGTTATTGCTATGGAGCAAAGAATAGCTGAAGTAACGCGGTTGCCGCAGGAAGGCAAACCATTTCCAAAATCAAAAGATGCAAGGAGTGCCAGAGTAGAGTTCACAATTCCCATGGATGGAACCCTAACAATGGACAAATAAGGAACTAGAAGAGTTTGTCTACCAACAGAGTGGCCTCAGGTAGCTTTGTATGTTATGAAATACATTACATGTGAGGGGCGATATTCAAATCTGCATTCACCTCATTTAAATTACTTAGTCATTTACGACATGGTCGACGAGTGAATGTCCCTAATTTCCTATACCACCTCATTTCTATAAGTGCTAAGGAGACACAAAAAAATGAAAATTGCTCTATTAGCCATCATGGGTTGGTTAAGCTGTTTGTACAATGGTCCCTGAGAGATGTTTCACAAATGGAATGGGGAGTATTTGAGGATATACTACAGTTTAGGGTTGAAGATGTCCCTATTGTAGATAATCCGTAGGTTGAAGAAGAAAATGTTACAGAACCCTCTTCCCCCGTAGTTGCTGCAGATGAGGATTTGCTTGTTGCTGAAGGAGCCACAGTTATCATGGAGGAAGAGACGACTGAGGCAAATGTGGAACAACCCTCTACTTCTCTTCAAAGAGATTCACCAATTCCTAGAAGAAAAGGGAAGGATTTGGAAAGGGATGAAATAGATGAAGAACCCATGGACCAACTGTAGGTAACTCAGATTCCTCCTATAGTCAAGAGGCCTAGGACAAAAAGAAAAACTCTTGCAGCAACTGAAGCAACTCCTGCAGCCATTCCAAAGGTTTATGTGAGAAGAACATGTAGTAAGACACAAAAAACTCATCTTGCAGGCGACCCAGCAAAGGTTATTATAGTAGAAATTTCAGAAGAAGCAAGCCCTGCAGATATTGAAATACAAGAAGAAGGAAGTCCTGCAAAAGATAAAATTCAATTGGAAGTTGATGAGGATAGACTAGCAAATCTTGCTTCTGTGGCGCATCAACTTGAAGAGACTATTGGAGATACTTTACAACAATCTGAGGAAAATGTTGAAGAGATGTCAACATAGATTGAGGAGTTTAATGAGGAAATCCCATGGCCTAAGGTAACACCTATTAGACCTCCTTCATCCTAAATAGTTTATCTATTGCTTTAATATTTTATAGACAATGGGAAATAGAGAGGGCTAGGTTGCAAGGGATTATTGATAAACAACAAAAAGAAATTGAAAAGAGAGATAACAAAATTGAGGAATTAGAGGCAAAGGTAGAAATAATTGCTGGTATGGTTCCCAAGTTGATGCAATGTAGGTCACCTCCAAGGGTTTATGCAGTGCACTTGAAGGAGCAATATTTGAACTTCAAACTAAACTGTATTATTAGGGACCTTAGCCCATCCTTAGAAACACCTGAAGAATTCTTTTATGCTTACCAAACCTCTCCACCAGCTATGAAGAATTTGCTATGTGAATTGTATTTACATAACTATGATGTACCCTTAGATAATGAGTGGAACCCTTTATTGTATATTGGGGATATCCATATTAAAGCTTTAATGTCATGGATCAAAAATGAGATCATCATGGGGGCACAAGCCAAGGAATATGAAAAATTAGAGTTTGACTGTCCATTGCCAGTAAGGAGAGAATCAAAAGCACCAAGAGTTCTTTATTATGAGTGGCCGAAACTATTGGTAAGAGATGATGTTAGAAAGCTAGTCCTTCCAATGAGAGAAAAGGTCTATCAGACATATGAATATTTGGTTCAGACTGACAGGACAACTGCAATGGAAGGGTTAACTTAGTGCTAAAACAATTTACCAGAATAGTTAAAGCAAGGAGGACCTTATTCACTACAAAATTTTCAGGCAGCTATGCAAAGAGCCCCCAGATACATACAATTAGGTAGGGAGAAAGCCAACAACTAGCTACCATTGATCTTTTAGCCCCCAATCCTCATGTGGCCACTTTTGGCATGTTATCCTATGGAATAGAACTATGATGCAGGCACAAAAGAGTCGGCTAGATGGCCCAGGTTGGAAAAAATGAAATGATTTTATTGGAACTTGGATTCAGGGGGGACAGGTCAGGGCAGCATTGATGATTTGAGAGTTATTGCAAGAGTCATAAATTTTCCTTTTGCTATAGGATCAGCAAGCTCTTAAAGTTGGGGGGCATGATAAGTTGAGAATTTGTCATATTTTTATCATTAGAACTCTTAGGTTTTTGACATCTTTTGGTTTGCATAGTAGTGGTGATGTATTGTAAATTGACTATATGTATTCCATGTGTTAAACTTGAACTTATAAAATCATGTTTGAACTTTTTCGGTCTATTCCTGTAGCCATGCCATTTATTCCTGTAGCCATGTGATTTGTTCCTGTTGCCATGCAGATTATTTAGGGTAATATCACATGTGAATTAATAGATGTGTTAATTAAATAAAATGTGTATGTATGTTCTTGTATGTTGTTTTTGTTGCAGTGCAGGTAATAAATGATGCCACAGTGGATATTCTCCTTTCGCACCTAAAGAAGGAAAGATCATGTAAGAGATAACTGAAGATCAAACTGAAGAGGAGCTGAGTGAGCGCAAGGTATGACATAGGTGGAGTAGCCAAATGACACTACTGAAGTCTAACTTTAGTGGGCATTGAATTTGCAAACACCGCCACGACATGCAAAGATAGTGGTTCGGTTTAGATCCATGTTTCCTGCAGCTAAGCTCTAGTTATCTTCTTTATCAGTCAATCATTCACCTCTCCTTCTAAGCGTGGTTTATGTTGTCTATTGTAGTTGATCCTCTCTTTTATAATAAGCTCTTCTTTTTCTTAGGGGTGAGACAAAATGGAAAAGAATAGAGCAGAGCATCTTTAATAAATATTCTTGAGTTTCTTTTCAAAATATGTAACCACTTTCAGAAAACAATGAATACAAATTATGTTGTTTTGATCTATTAAAAGTAGTTTTCTGGAAGCTTGATATCACTCATCCAAGGGGGCCCACTTGGTGAGTGATCCTATGTGTGTTCATTGAAATTAGTTTTGTTGTTTAGTCGCATTAAAAGTTCTTGCTTTGACTGTTCCTACAGCCACTCGAAATAGATCCACTGACTGTTCCTATAGCCAAGCCAAAATAGATTAATTTCTATTTTCCATATTAGATCTTTCCAGCATTGTTTTTATGAATACTATGTAGAAGTCTTTCCTGTGGCCTTTCCATAATTTCCATTCTTGCCTTTCCTTTTTGCATAATGTTAGTTGCTGCAGTAATGCAGAATAGCTATTGAAGGAACTTAGTGCATATATAGTACAAACCCATTTCATGTATTATGTCCCTGGGTTGACAATTAAATGAGCACTAGCCATGAAAATAGTAACTTTACTAGATGAATGTCCAAACTTCGGGTTGAGACTTCAATTAGAGTTATTATTTTGATTGTTGGAGTAGACAGAGACAATACAAGAAGAAGCCCACATGTTTCAGGAATATCAAGAGATCCTTTTGAGAGTCACTTCATGCAAACCACGGGTAAGTCCCTTATCTGACACTTATTTTGACTCAAAGAGTTCATTCATGTATTGAAATGCCTCTCAAGTATGCAGGATCTAAGAGAAATGTAATTGTTTTGTTAGAAATGGTGTCCTATTTGTCTATTTTAGACTTTTCTTCAAGAGTCTTAGATTTTTCTTGAAAGAAAAAATCATAAAGGGCCCAAACACTAGAGCATAAATCTTGTAGGATAAAGAATCAGAGTTGTACTCGTAGAAGAATATAGTCTTGAAGTCATTTTTTGTAATCAGTGCATCAAAGTTTGGAACTTTTGTGAAGGATGAAAAGGTCATGTAAAGGACAATGTTTTTATGAATAAGTGAATTTTATTAAAGAGATAAGTTCTTTTTCTTAACATGACAAACTCATTCTCTTTCAAACCCATGACCATGGAATACACTTCTTGATGCAGGAGCATCCCTGGTTCATGGCAATCTTGCATCAACCAAAACATTTTCTTTCAGTTTGTTCTTGTTTTGCAGTTTCAACATTTCATTTTGCGTTTATGTGCATTTGCTCACTAGATCTTATGGAGCTAGATTTTGATTGTGGACTTGTTCATTTATCTTATCCTAAGTCTGTTAGACGTTTGGATCTTTTTTCGATAATTTATCGCTTCCAGAATCTGGGATAGTATTCTGGCTTAGAACATCGGAACCGCTTGGACCGATTTCCTATTTAGCGGACCTTGAAGATCATTTCCGTAGCTTGCGGATCTTCATTTCATTTCTTCCAATGTTCCTTGGTGTGTGGCTGACCTTCCTTTGGGTCCGCACTTCATTCTTTGGATTTTCCGCAAGGATCTCTTTAGCGGAGGTCGACCTTGTTGTTTTACACGTTCCATTCTGTTCATTAACATTATTTCCATCTTGGGTTGACGCAAATCATTCTTGATCATATAAAGCAATGCAATTGAGAATTAGGATTTAGTGATTAGAACATAGAAGAACAATCCTAAGGTTAGGAGGTCTAGAGTTGGCTTACATCCTTGTTTGAGCCTGAATGTTGCATAACACACATATTTTTTACTCAGGCTTGTGAGTCTGCATGTTGCCAGCTATTTGTAACTGATTTTCATGATATAATAAATTATGTTCTACATTACCTCCATCACGATTGTGTTGTTTCTGTTGTGTAACTCTAACTTCATGGTCCAAATTGTTCTCTTTGAGGACCCTCCCCACTGTGACTACACCAAGTGATATCAGAGAAAGTTTTCATTCTAGAGATTGTGTTGTCTTGTAAGATTTTGTTGTAGGGTGGCGGATTGCGGATCCGACCTACAACTACAGAGGACTTGCGTGAAGATGGTGTGAAGGGGAAATAGAAATGGTGGAGCACATGAAAATGTAGACCTTGTTGTGATGAAAATGTTGAGAGGAATTGCAACCCGATTGGAAGTTGTTGAAATAGACCAAAGAAGAGGTTGACACATTGAAGTTGTACATGATGATGAAGAAGAAGTGACAATTGGAGAACAAGGAGAAAATCCATCGGCGAATGACCCAGATGAAGAGAGGTTTATAAGAGCATTGTCAAGAGTGAATACCAGACCATATTTTACCACACCGGATTATGATGACAAGTTGGATTTCAATGAATTGTTAGATTGGATTACAAAGATGTAAAAGTATTTTGATTTTGAAGGCACTGTGGAAGGTAAGAAGGTAAGATTTTCTTTCACTAAGTTGAAAGGTCATGTATCTCTTTGGTGGGAACATTTGCAGGTAGATAGACAAAGAAGAGGTAAAGAGAGGATTAAATATTGGGAGCAGATGGTTAGCAAGTTGAAATGAAAGTTTATGCCTACTGATTCTCAAGTGAACTTGTTCCAGAAGTTGCAAAACCTGAAGCAAAAGGAATCTAGTGTGAAGGAGTATACCGAAGCATTCTACAAGTTGAATATCAGATCCAAACATATTGATGATGAGATCAAACAAGTTGCTAGGTACTTGAATGGGTTGTGGATGTCAATGCAAGATGAACTCAGTCTAATCAAGTTGTAGAGTATTAAGGAAGCTTATTAATATACCCTAAAAGTAGAGGAGAAGTTGAAAAAAAGACATGAGCATAAGCAAAGAGGTAGAGGTGGAAGGTTTTTTGGAGGAAGATTTAGAGGAAGAAGCTATTCCGGAGGAAGAGGACCTTGTACAGATCAGAGTAAAGACAAGGAAGTTAGCAGAGGTGGTAGTTCATACTGGAAGGATGATAGAAATTTTTTACCAGAGGAGAGAACCTGATGGATACCAGAATGAGGGTTATGGAAAAGAAGAAAAAAGACAAGATAAAATAGTGTTTAGAGGAACTTGTTTTAAGTGTCGAGGAGAAGGACATCATTCTTTTGAATGTAAGAAGACCAAGAACACTGGAAGAGAAACATTGGTAGAAGAAGACCATACTGGATCATCTAATAAACCCAAAGATGGAGAATTATTGGTGACGAGAAGAGCTTTGTGTCATACTAGAGATGATGAAGAGCCCTTGCAGAAGAGGAATTTGTTCAAGAGTAGATGTAAGGTATCTAGTAAGTGTTGTAAAGTTATAATTGATAGTGGTAGTTCAAAAAATCTTGTTTTGAAGGAGATGGTGAATAAGTTGAATTTGGAGAGATTGAAGCACCCTAAGCCTTATCAGATAGCATGGATTCAGGATGACCATAAGATACTAGTAAGTGAACAATGTTTGGTGAAATTGAAATTTGGATCTTATCATGATGAAGTTTTGTGTGATATTATACCTATGGATATTTGTCATATATTATTGGGTAGACCTTGGTAGTATGATAGACAAGCAATACATGATGGGAGAAAGAACATATACACTATTGTTGCAAAAGGGATGAAGAAGACTTTGTTACCCTTGGAGGAGCCTCTAAAAATTGAAATTTATATCAGTGCTAGAATCTATTTGGTGGATGGAAGGAAATTCCTAGACGGGATGAGACATGAGAATGTATGTTTTGCTTTAGTTCTTAAGAAGACTGAAGATTCAGAGCATGAAGGAGAACAACCGAAGGAGATTAAGGAGTTGCTGATAGAATATGGAGACATAATTTTAGATAATGCACCTGATGGATTACCCCCTGTGAGAAGTATCAGTCATTGCATTGACTTTATTCTCGGAGCTAGCTTACCTAATAAAGCAACACACTGGATGACATCGACAGAGAATGAGGAGCTGGATAGAAAAGTACAAGAATTGTTGAGGAAAGGTTTGATCAGAGAAAGTTTGAGTTCTTGTGTACTGCCAACAGTGTTAGCACCTAAGAAGAATGGAGAATGGAGGATGTGTAATGATTATAGAGTAATAAACAAGATCATAGTGAAGTACATATTTCCCTTGCCTAGAATGGATGACATAATAGATTGTATGAGTGGAGCTAGATACTACACCAAGATAGATTTGAAGAGTGGATATCATTAGATCATAATTAGAGAAGGAGATGAGTGGAAAACAACATTCAAGACAAATGAGGGACTGTATGAATGGTTGGTGATGCCTTTTGGATTTACTAATGCACCAAGTACCTTCATGAGGTTGATGAATGAGGTACTAAAGAAATTATTGGGTAAGTTTGTTATTGTGTATTTGGATGATATTTTTTTTTTCAGTAAAAGCAAGGAAGAACATATGTTGCATTTGAGATAAGTTTTGTAAAGGTTGAGAGAAGAGAAGTTGCTGATAAATATTAGGAAGTGTAGTTTCATGAAGGAAGAATTAGTCTATTTGGGATTTGTGATATTTGTGGATGGATTAAAGATGGACCCTGAGAAGGTAAGAGCAATTTTTGAATGACCTACACTAGAAAGCATTGGAGAGCTAAGAACATTTCATGGATTGGCTAGTTTCTATCGAAAGTTTATCAGAAATTTCAGTTCGGTTTGCAGCCCTATGACTGAGACAATGGGAGGGGATAGAAAGGATTTGAAGTGGACAACCACAATAAATAAGAGCTTTGAATTGTTGAAGCAAAAGGTGACGAAGCAGCCTGTGTTGGCCCTACCGGATTTTAGCAGAGTATTTCAAGTGGTCAATGATGCAAGTGGTAATGTAGTTGGAGCTGTGTTAAGTCAGGAAGGAAGATTGATAGCTTATTTCAGTGAGAAGTTTAATGATGCAAGGAGTAGATATTCATTGTATGATCAAGAGTTTTATGGCATAATTCAAGCATTCAAGAAGTAGAGACATTACGTGTTGCCTAAAGAGTTTGCGCTGTATACAAATCATCAAGTTTTGCAATATTTGAATAGTTAGAGTAAGTTGAATCAGAGACATATGAGATGGGTAGAGTTTTTGCAGAGTTATACCTTAGTTTTGAAGCATAGGAGTGTGGTGCAGGAGCACCCAAGACAAGATTGGCCACCATGAGGCCATAATGAAGATTTATGAGATATTAAGTATATGAGGTTAAATTGACCATTTTATATTGTAATCATGGCTAATAATGCCATTTTAAGTCATATTGTTCATGTATTGAGTCATTCTGTAATAAGTTGTCATGTGGGCAAAATGATGTCAAAATGAATAATGTAATGGGGTTAAATGGGTAGAATAGGAGTTTAATAAGAATTTTGAGTCTCATAAGGTCATAAAAGACCATATTAATGTAATAGAAATATTGGTTAGCTTCATAGCACAAGGGAGATCAAAAGTTGTTATGTAAATCAAGTGAGCAATCATGTGTAGTACAACCAAAGTTGGTTAAAATGGTAGTTAGGGAGGTTGTTTTCAGTTTTGGGAGTCTAAATGAGTTTAAAAATATAATTCTCACATGTGGGAGAGGTTTTTTATGGTGTTTTATGGTTGAAATTGATTGGAATTGTAAGAGTTTCGAGTCTGGCAATGAAATACATGGTTTTCCCTGCAATTTTAGTCTAAAATCTGAACTTCCAATTGCTATAACTCTCCATTCATAATATATTTTTATCTGATTACTTTTGGAAGTGATAGGGAAATGTTTTATCTTTAATTTTTCACTAGTTTGAGGCTTATTTAATTCATTTTGTGGATTTTATTTTGACTGTCCTAAAATCAACCACTTTTTGGTAGGCTTTTTGTAAGGGTTTGGGGGTCACAATGTTAAATTGACCCATTCCACTTTATGTACTTGTTGTTTATTTTGGAATGGGTCTATACCAATTTATTATAGCTTCTCATATTGGTTTGGATACAGGGAAGAGTGAAATGGTGAGGTGGTGATCACAGATTGTTGGAAAGTTGCCATTTGAGGAGTGCATACCCGGTGCCATGTATAGGTCTGAGTGTTTTTCATTGAAAAAGGGTATCATTTTATGTTGGATTATGTTTATCCATTTTTAATAGGTATTTTTGACCTTTTTGTTGGGTCTAGAAGTGTTTGGAGGTTTTAGATCTAGGAGGCCCTAGGTTTTGGGTCCTAAAAGTGAGGGTTTGGTGTTTGAATGTGTAAATGAGAATGGAACCACTTGAAACCTTTAAAATATGTTTATTTTAATCCTAATACAATTCTTTTTACAGTTTGGGATTTTGGAGTGAAGTATTTGATAGGGTTTCTGTGTAAAAGTGGGCTAATTAGCCTAGTTTCAAGCGTAACATGGTGTTGGTTGGTACAGTTTGTCCAAAGTACCTATACTAGAGTTTTGGATATGTTTTATAAATTCCAAATGGGTGTCTGAATATGTAATTTTTTTTGCAAGTTTTTTGAAAACTTTTTGAGTTATTGTTGAGTTACCCGATTTGAAGGGTTAGTAGGATTGAAGCCTAGAGGGAGCAGTTTGGGTTTAGGAGTTTGAGCCCAAGTTTTGGGGTTTGTAGAACCTTGTGTTATGGTATTTTTTATGTGTTAATACCATTATAATTTTTTTAACAATCCATTGGGTTTTTATCCTTGATTGGGTGCATTGAGTAGAGTCTAGGGAGTTGGAAGAAAGGCCTTGTTTTGGGATCTTGTGATTGATCCTAGTGTTGCAGATTGGAAAAGTGATGTGACATCTAAACATGTAATAAGATATGGTGAGTTGAATGAATCTATAGGTGGATTATTGTTTTGAATCCTTGGATAGGTGAATGTTGTTACAAACAAGAAGAAAGAATGAAGAGTTGTAGTGTGATTGTGGGAGGGTCCATGATGCTCTGCATCATAGTGGTATTAGAGCAAGGCAATAGGTACTTGCATATTTCAGATTGAAGACTAAGAGATAAGAGAGGAAACCATCATGGAAGAATATGAAGAAATGTGGGAAAGGTATGCTTCGGGGCACTCTATATTCCATACACAATGCAAATGTAGGGGTAAGGTATGCAAGGTTGTTGTTAGCAGTGGTTCTCTTGAAAATCTAGTCTCATTAGAGATGGTTGAGAATTTGAACCTGCCAAGGAAACCTCTTGAGTCACCTTATAGAGCATATGGGGTAAGAAATGATCAATGGGTTTATGTTAAAGAGAAAGCATATGTTTCTTTCAATATTGGTTCATATTATGATACTATTTTATGCGATATTATGCCTTTGAGTGATTTTCATATGATCTTGGGTAGAGTATGAAAATTTGATGTTAAAGACCTACATGATGGTAGAGAAAATACATATGTTATTAACAAGGATGGGAAAAAGTTTGTGATGAAATCATTGCAAGATGACAAGGCAGCATGGGGAATGTCAAGGATAAGGTTGATTGCAAGAAGAGAGTTCCTAAGGTATGAGGAACATAAGGATGAAGAAAAGGCAGAGATAGAAGCCACTTATAGTCTTGAAGAAGAAAAGGCAGAGATCGAAGCCACTTCTAGTCTTGAAGAAGACAAGGTAGAGTCTAAGTTGCAGGAAGAAGATGCAAAGAGAAGGTATGAGGTGAAGGAGAACAAGGAAGAACTCCTTGAGAAGGTTCAAGGTGCATTAGTCAAGCATGAAGAGGTTGTGCATATGAAACATCCATTGATAGGACATGAAGCATGTGGATTAGATGAGTCAAGGGTATTGAAAAATGAAGAAGTTGAAATGAGTAAGAGTGATAGTGTATTGCCAATGACAAGGCAAGGATGGCCTAGAGAGGTCATAGTAGAAGATAAAATTGATTTGTTGACAGAGAAAGCGGAGGATAGTATGATAAAAGGTGATGTTGATAGTGCAAATGTGTATGAAGTTGAGACAAAGATCCTAGAAGAGGATAAAGATGTTAGAGGAGAGGTAAGTTGTGCATTGGAAGGCCAAGAGAACAAAGAGCAGCTAGTAGTTTGTGAAGAGGAAGTTGAACCTAATGGCAAAGAGGATCTAAGAGTTGAGAAAAAGGTGGATGCCAAAGATGCTGGTGATGACAACAAAGAATCAAGTCTTGAAGGGATTGTGTATGCAAAAGTGATTTTGATTGGGACAATGGAATGTCCTTTGGATGGGGTAAAGGGTATAGTACAACAAAGTACCCCTATGGTAGTGAATTATGAGGCTAATGATGTAGCCTTGAAGATGAATAATAGTTTGGGATGCCAAGAGGAATGGCATGAGATGAGGAATGAGTTGGTAGAGGAAGTTGATTTGGTTGATAATATTATGATGGGCCATGAGAAGGCTAGTGAAAATGTGAGTTCTCCTAGCATGGAGATGAAATATGTTGATGATAAGACTATGAGTTATCTTTGGGTGGTAAGTTTGATTGTTTTGCAGATGTATGTTGTTGTGGCTGAGATCTTAAACATGGTGAAGATGATGGATGTTGGTAGAAGTCAGATGGTGGAAGGGGCATGCTATTACTTCTTGATTTTGTCAATTTTGATAATGAATAGGAAAACAAGAGTGAAGATGAAGGAGAAGAGTCAGAGTATCAGATGTTTTGGCATGTGTGAAGATGCAGGTCAAATAGAGAGCAGATGGGAGCAACCTAATCAGATCATGGAGGAGAAGATTCAAGTGGGAAAAGTAGCAATGAGGGGTACAAGAGACAAAGCATTGATAAGACTTCAAGAGAAAGACAAGTACAAACCCAAGGTGAAGATGAGAGCACTTCAAGGACAAGATGGTATTTTTTTTTATGTTTGTTTTGCAAGTACAACATTTCCAAGAGACTTGGAAACTTTTTGAGGCGAGGAGTATGGTGCAGGAGCACCCAAGACAAGATTGGCCACCATGAGGCCATAATAAAGATTTATGAGACATTAAGTCTATGAGGTTAAATTGACCATTTGATATTGTAATCACAGCTAATAATGCCATTTTAAGTCATATTATTCATGTATTGAGTCATTTTGTAATAAGTTGTCATGTGGGCAAAATGATGTCAAAATGAATAATGTAATGGGGTTAAATGGGTAGAATAGGAGTTTAACAAGAATTTTGAGTCTCATAAGGTCTTAAAAGACCATATTCATGTAATATAAATATTTGTTAGTTTCATAGCACAAGGGAGATCAAAAGTTGTTATGTAAACCAAGTGAGTAATTATGTGTAAAACAACCAAAGTTGGTTAAAATGGTAGTTAGGGGGGTTGTTTTCAGTTTTGGGAGTCTAAATGAGTTTAAAAACATAATTATCACATGTGGGAGAGGTTTTTTATGGTCAAAATTGATTGGCATTGTAAGAGTTTGGAGTTTGGCAATGAAATACATGGTTTTCCTTGCAATTTTGGTCTAAAATATGAACTTCCAACTGCTATAACTCTCCATTCATAACATATTTTTATTTGATTAATTTTGTAATTTATATGGAAATTTTTAATCTTTCATTTGGTACTAGTTTGAGGCTTCTTTAATTTGTTTTGTGGATTTTATTTTGACTGTCCTAAAATCAGCCACTTTTTGGCAGACTTTTTGTAAGGATTTGGGGGTCACAATGTTAAATTGACCCATTCCACTTTATGTACTTTATTTTTATTATGTAATGGGTCTATACAAATTTATTATAGCCTCTAATATTGGTTTGGATGGAGGGAAGAGTGAAATGGTGAGGTGGTGATCACAGATTGTTAGAAAGTTGCCATTTGAGGAGTGCATACCCGGTGCCATGTATAGGTCTGAGTGTTTTTCATTGAACAAGGGTATAATTTTATGTTGGATTATTATTATACATGCTTAATAGGTTGTGTTTGACCTTTTTTTGGGTCTGGAAGTGTTTGGAGGTGTGAGATCTAGGAGGCCCTAGGTTTTGGGTCCTAAAAGTGAGGGTTTGGTGTTTAAATGTGTATATGAGCATGGAACCAATTGAAACCTTTAAAATATATTGATTTTAATCCTAATATAATACTTTTTTTAGGTTTGGGATTTTGGAGTGAAGTATTTGATAGGGTTGCTTTGTAAAAGTGGGCTAATTAGCCTAGTTTCAAGCGTAGTAGAGTGCTGGTCGGTATAGTTCATCCAAAGTACCTATACCCAAGTTTTTGATATGTTTTATAACTTCCAAATGGATTTCTGAATATGTAATTTTTTTGGAAAGTGTTTTGAGAAAGTTTTTAGTTATTGTTGAGTTACCTGATTTGAAGGGCTAGTAGGATTGAAGCCTAGATGGAGCAATTTGGGTTTAGGAGTTTGAGCCTGAGTTTTGGGGTTTGTAGAAACTTGTGTTATGGTATTTTTGATGTGTTAATACCATTATAAGTGTTGGAACAAGCCATTGGGTTGTTATCCTTGATTGGGTGCATTGAGTAGAGTCTAGGGAGTTGGAAGAAAGGCCTTATTTTGGGATCTTGTGATTGATCCTAGTGTTGCAGATTGGAAAAGTGATGTGACATTTGAACATGTGATAATATATGGAAATTTTAATGAATCTACATGTATATTGTTTTGAAGCCTTGGATAGGTGAATGTTGTTACAAACAAAAAGAAAGAATGAAGAGTTGTAGTGTGATTGTGGGAGGGTCCATGATGCTCTGCATCAGAGTGGAAAGTCAAATAAAGTTGTTGATTCCTTGAGTAGGAGGAAATTTATGATAGAGATTAAATTTAAAGTATGAGGTTTTGAGGAATTGAAGAACTTGTATGAGGATGACCCAGATTTTTTGCAGAACCTTGGAAAGAATGTAAGGAACTAGTTATGGTAGACAAAAGTAAGTAGTTGGACTATTTCATTCATGATGAGATGTTGTTTAGAGGAGTTCAGTTGTGTATACCTAGAAGTTATATGAGAGAAATTTTGATAAAGGAGAAGCATAGTGGAGGATTAGATGGACACTTTGGAGTTGAGAAGACAATGGCATTGATTAGTGAGAATTACTTTTGGCCTTATATTCATAAGGATGTTAGGAAATTTGTGCAGAGATATAAAATTTATCAAATTGCAAAAGGTAGTAGTCAGAATGTTGGATTGTATAAGCCTTTGATAGTTCTAGAGAGACCTTGGGAGGACATAAGCACATATTTTATACTTGTCTTGCCTAAGACACATAGAGGAAATGATTCTATATTTGTGGTGGTGGATAGATTATCGAAAATGACATATTTCATACCTTGTAAGAAGACAACAAATGCAATGCATGTTGCTGACCTATTTTTTAAGGAAGTGGCAAGATTACATGGATTACCTAAGAGCATAGTTTTAGATAGAGACACTAAGTTTGCTGGATATTTTTTGAGGACACTTCGGAAGAAGTTGAAGACAAATTTGAAGTTCAGTTCTAATTTTCACCCATAGATTGATGGACAAACAAAAGTAGTGAATAGGAGTTTGAAAAATTTGTTGAGATGCTTAGTTGGAGATAAAACTCGAAGTTTGGGCTTGATTGTTGCACAACCAACATTTGCCTACAATAATTCATTGAATAGGAGTACTAGAAGAACACCTTTTGAGATTGTTACTGGAGAACACCCTAGAGGCATATTAGAGTTGAAAGATATCAATAATGAAGATAAAGGAGTGCATAAGCAGAAGAATTTGTAGAGCACATGAAGATAGTGCATACTCAGGTCAAACAAAATTTGGAGGAAATGAACAATAAATATAAGGAGAAAGAAAATGAGAAGATGAGACATAAATAATTTGAAGTAGGTGATGAAGTGATGGTGTATCTGAGAAAAGGGAGATTTCTAGTTGGAACTTATAAGAAGTTAAAGATGAGGAAGTTTGGACCTTGTAAGATCTTGAAGAAATTCAGTTTCGAAAATGCATATGAAGTAGAGTTACTTGATACTTTGAAAATTTCACCTATATTCAACATTGCAGATCTACATCAGTATCATGAGACAAAATTTAGTGAGGAAAGTGTAGCAGACTTGGAGAAGTAGATACCCCAGAGGATACCGAACCAGATTGAAGACATTTTGGATAGTAGGATTGGGTGTAGTACCTAGAGCAACTTGTACAAAGAATATCTTTTGAAGTGGAAAGACAAACTAGTTGAAGATTCATCATGGATTTCTCAAGTAGAGGTAGACCATCTTGGTTTTCCTCTAACCACAACAAAGTGAGGGACTCACTTTTTCAACAACCCCAAATGTTTGATGCAGGAGCATCCTTGGTTCATGGCAATCTTGCATCAACCAAAATATTTTCTTTCAGTTTGTTCCTGTTTTGTAGTTTCAGCATTTCATTTGTGTTTCTATGCATTTTCTCACCAGATCTTGCGAAGCTAGATTTTGATTGTGGACTTGTTTTTTTGCCTTATCCTAAATCTATGGGATGTTTGCATCTTTTTCTAGCAAGTTATCTCTTCCAAAATCTGGGACAATATTTTGGCTTAAAACACTGAAACAACTTGGATTTATTTCCTATTTGGCGGATATTGCAAATCATTTTCGTAGCTTGCGGAGCTTCATTTCATTGCTTCCAACATTCCTTGGCATGTGGCCAACCTTACTTTGGGTTCTCACTTCATTCTTTAGATTTTCTAAATGGATCTGTTTGGCAGAGGCTGGCCTTGTTCTTTTACACATTTCATTTTGTTCATTGGCATTAGTTCCATCTTGGGCCGACGCGGATCAGTCTTGATCATATAAATCAATGTAATTGAGCATCAGGACTCAGTGATTAGAACATAGAAGAACAATCCTAAGATTAGGAGGTCCAAAGTTGGCTCGCATCCTTGCTTGAGCCCGGATGTTGCATAACACACATGTTTTGTACTCAGGCTTGCAAGCTGAATCTTGTGAGCCTGCATGTTGTCGATAGTTTGTAATTGATTTTCATGATATAATAAAGCTTGTTCTACATTGCCTCCATTACTATTGTGTTATTTTTTCTATGTAAGTCTTGCTCCACTATCTAGATTGTTCTCTTTGAGGACCCTCCCCATCATGACTGCATCACTTCTCCATCCATCACAAAATTTCCAAGTTGCAGGAAACTGGAACAATTGTTTTCAAAAGATAGTGTCAAATGATGTAGCCATGACAAAGTATGTAGCAGATTTGTGGAACACACTGTTGCAGGATTGGTGGAATATTTTTTGAACCTTTATTAGATGTATAGGGGTTTATTTGTGATCACTATCAAAACACAATTAAAATTTAATTATCACAATGAACAAGTCCTATAAAAAAATGCACAAAGCACTGTCATCTTCAATAGTGCAGATTAGAGGACATCATAGGCCCAAGCCCAAAGTTCAAGAATTAGTAAGAGGGTAGCTTATTATGTGCATTTAAAATAACAAAGATTAGAATTAATGACAGTCCAAGGGAAATCAAAATACGACAATCCCATTCATAGAAATTCCATGAGTATCATCATACTTAGTCATCAAATACCAACACTCAAGACAGGGCTTGAGACAGAGCAATAAAGATTGTTTCACAAAGTTTTAGGGTTATAAGACAAAGATAAGGTGTCTCTATCACTCTCTCAATCACCAAAAAGACCAAAAGATTTTCACTAGGGTACCAAGATCAGTCCTAAGAGAGGAGAATGATTTTCAGACCTCAGAATATGATAACTCCATCCATCAAAGAGCCACAATGTAGCAATGATATTGCAGCCAAATGATACAGGGACAAAGTGTAAAAGGAATTGTTAAGGTACAAATTTATTATTGCTAAGGTTGATAATTAGGTGTTTATCCGTTATCATAAAGATCAAGTATAGTTCACGAAAAAGGGGATTTGAGCCATCACAATAACAACAAGCCTATAACATCCCTATGAATAGAAAGTAAAGATGTGGAGGTTCTCAAAATAGTCACATCACCATTGCAAGGTTCTAGTAATCATCATAGTAACATAGAGAAGGATTTAAGCATACAGATCCTAGTACAAAGTTAATAGCCAAGGGATGTAGACACAACCTTCAGGATCATTGCCACAGTTCCAAGGTCAAGAACAAAAAATAGAGGATTAATTGACATATTGAAAGAGTAATGGTCCATGCTACTATCCAAGTCAAAGAAGACTATGATGCAATCATTCACATCAAAAGGGCATGTTGCAGGTAAAATGCAGTCTCAGGGTCATAATAATGTTCAAAGAAATAAAATGACAAGCAAGGATAGTCATGACAACTTCAAGCTTTAAGGGTGAAGTCCTAAAAACAATCACAAAGCAAATGAGGAAGAGTCACTATAGAGTAAAATCTCTCAATACTCCATTAAGTTTATGATAGTTAGACACAAAAGAATTATTGTTATTTGTAGAAAAATGATTGTTATTTTCCATAGAGATTCCAACCATGATACAAACAATAATGAGCGTGAAAAGATACAGTCATCTTCAGACAGTGTCATAAGATTGAAAGAGACTTGGGATAGTTAATAGTGTTATGACACAGATTGAAGATATTCAAGCCTAAAATGACAAAGATGTCTTGAAACCGCAAGAGAAACCCTTCACGAAGAAGTATACCATAAATAATAACCACAGAAGCTAAAATACAGTCAAAAGAATCATATACATAGTGAAAGAATCCTAAGACAACATCATTTACAAACCATTACCATAGTGCAAAGTTATTTACAAAAAGTATGGGTAGCATTGAAGGATAATACCAGAAGTTTGCAGAGATAATAATGTGCACTATCCATTACCAAAGTAGCATCAATGCCTCACAACATCATTCCAACAAGACAATGTTTGCTCATTGTGTTGATTGAAAATATAGTAGCATGGCCCAATAAACCCTGGCAGTCCTACACACGGAATAGTGAAATTTAAGGGCTTCAAAGAAATCATTTGAATATAAAAAATTTGATAGATCCAAAGCATTAAATATAGGAGACAAAGCTTGATGGAAGGTAAAGGGAACAAAGAATACATCATAGATTACTATCCAAGTAGAGCCATGAAGACCATTGACCAAGCATAGACATAAACAATCCATGGCACAAGGTCTTTTGGAATTCACAAGAATAAAAAAGGCAACCAACATATATCCAAAAAAAAAAATTCTTTCAAAACAAATGAGCATTAGCAGCATCATCACCATGACAATGAGTAAAGAAGTGCAATGAAAAGGCAATCCTTTGAAGGATATTGTATCACTAAGGTAATGAAAGGAATACAAGACTGTCAAATCAATGTACAAGCCACATTAAGAAGGGATATCTTTTAGGTCAAACCATGAGAGATTTGTGAAGAAAAGATGGTCACAATATTTGAAATCCAAATTCAAACTAGTCATTAAGGCATCCATCAATGCAAATTTGAATTCAAATTTCAAAAGAAACCAAAGGGGGTTGGCCAAAGGGAAATCCCATGATTTGAGGAGGTTCTTGAGGGGTAAACAATGGTTTTACACCTAATGTCAAGGCCCACATGGGTTGTCCATTAGTTAAGGGGGATTTTGGGAGGAAAATCAACATCTACACTTCAGTTCTAGCCCCTTTTTTGTAGAGTTTTCAAGTATACTCGTCCAACAAAGTTTGATTTCAAATTCACAATCAATAAAGTACCTAATTTTGCGGAAAGGAGAAGCCAACACATCTATACAAGTCAACTTAATCATGAAGACCAAAGGGAGCCAAAAATTCAAATTTCAAATTTGTAGGAGCAACTTTTCAATAAAAGGCAAACTTTAACTCATTTTCAGAGTTAGTTCTTGCTTTCTTTTATGTACGTACAACAAAGAGTTTGTCTTGTAACTCAAACATTTTGAGTTTTTTGAAGCATTTTCATGTATTATAAGCAGACGGTTCTTCAAAATCAATAAGAAAGTTGTTGTTCCTACATATTATCTTGTCAAATTCATGATGTTGTATGAAATTTTATGAGATTTATTGGGATATTTTCAGTCCTTTAGTTTCAAGTCATCTATGACAAGCTATCTAGCAAGCAGTTTTATGTGTTGATCAAGTTGTATGCTGTGTGTAAATTTTGTTTTAGGAGGCAATATTGTATCAACATATCATCTCTATGCAAATTGAACAAGTTGCCTTGATACAAAATGTTTATGGTTCACTTAGACATTGATAGGATATGAACAATAGTTGTTTTCTTAGTTGATATAGTTGTTATCAACCACTTCAAAACAAAACAAAAACAAAAAAACAAAAAATCTTGGTGCATCACCTCAAGTTAGTGTAGGTTTTCATTTTCAAGGCATTTTTCTACCCTTTTCCTTCTCATAATCAATATTTTTAGGAAGTTTTAAAGCGAAACAATCCTCTATGGATGTCTACTTTCATTATAGGGTGCCTGCAACCTAAAATTAGTCCCATGTGTCACAGGTTAGCTAAGTCTTGGCTTAGCTAGGGGTATAAACCTTAGTGATAACAAGGAGCTTTGCTATAATTCTTCCCTTCAAGCCCTCCACATAATGATTTCAAATCATAATCCTCTTCTTATTGATTGGGTGGATAAAATTGTTAATGGGTCTATCCCATTGCATTATGAAATCATGTGGACCTCACACCCAAAATTTAGGACTTGTATCCAAAATTGGTGGAACACCCCCTGTGCAAGACATGATTATGTATAGGGTGTCCCAAAGACACAACATCATAAGGAAAAATATTAAATGTTGGAATAAGCTGACTTTTGGCAGCATATTTGTTAAGAAAAAGGAGATTGACACTTAATTGGCAGCAATTCAAACACAAATAGTTAATGGGGATAGGTCAAAGATTTCACATAAGGAGGAGGAAACAATGAGGAGAGAGTGGAAAGAGAATATGAAAAGAGAGGAATTTTTTTGAAAATAGAAATCTAGGGTTCAATGGTTGAAAGAACAGGATAAGAACTCAACCTTCTTTCATAGGTCAACCTTAAAACACAAGAAGAGGAACACTATTCAGTTCCTAGTGGATGAGCCAAACCAAACTATTATTGCTGATCTCCAACTGGGGGAGATGGCTACTAGGTAATTTTATAATACTTGTAAGGAGGAAATCTTGATATTGTACCTATCTTAGAGGATCAATTGTTAGATTGTGTGCTTAGGACCATTACTCTGGTTGACAATGCTCAGTTATTAATCCTAGTTTCTAAGGAGGAGGTTAAGACTTCTACCATTTCTATGGAAGCATTCAAGGCCCCAGGACTAGATGGTTTTCCCTCAATTTTTTTTAATTTTTTTTGGGATGTTGTGGGATTTGAAATAATGATGGTTGTAAGAGATTTCTTAAGCATTGGTAAGATTTTGAAAAAAATGAACAATTATTTTATTGCTCTTGTTCCTAAAATTCCTGAGCCACGATGCCTCTCGAACTTCAAACCCGTTAGTCTCTATAATAATGTGTATAAGATCTTCTCTAAAATTTAAGTAAATAGACTCAAACCATTGCTTGATAGAATTATCAACAAGACTTAGAAGGGGCTTGTCCTAGGAAGGCAAATTCTTGAAGCCTCTATCTCCTCATGAGATACTTCATGGATAGATGTTGTTGTCTAGAGATGGTCATAAAGCTTGACATTTCTAAGGCCTATGAGAGAATTAGATTGGATTTTGTTTTGAAGGTCTTGAGGAGAATGGGATTCCAAGATAAGATGATTGACTTAATTAGGGAATGCATAGCCACTGTCAAATTATTTGTGTTGGTAAATAGAACTCTTAGGGGTTTTATAGTTGAAAAGGGGCTGAGGCAGGGGGATCCTTCATCCCCATACCTTTTTATAATGTTAGCTAAAATGTTGAGGATAAATTTCTTGACATGGTGGATAGGGGCACTCTATAGGGGTTAAGATGACCTGTTCCTTAACTCCCTCTGTTCTACAACAATTTGTTGATGACACTATTCTGTTTGGTGTGACTTTGCTTGTGGAGGATAGAAAATGGAAACTATTCCTAAATCAGTGCGCAAATGTGTTAGGGTAGCATATAAACTATGCCAAGAGAAACATTTACTTTTTCCATATAGGGGAAGGGCTTCAAAACAAAATTAGACATACCTTGGGTTGTTAGAGCGTGACCCTCAGAGGTATTTTTTTGGGCCTTCCTCTAACTTTCTAGGAGGTGGTTCCTTCTTTCTAGAATTCTATTTTGGAAAGACTGCAAAAGAAGCTTGCGGGATGGAAAATAAAGCTTCTTAGTAATTCTAGGAAATTGCAACTCCTGGTGGCCTCCCTTCAAGGCATTTTGGTTTATTTTCTCTCCCTCTTTAAGATCCCAATCTCTTTTTCTAAAAAAATGGAGAGAATCCAAAGAAAATTTTTATGGACATGAATAGAGGAAAATAAAAGAATGACCCTAGTTAATTGGGACATGGTATGTTTCCCCAAGAAGTAAAATTAATCTTTTCAATAAGGCCTTTCTAGCTAAATTGGGATGGGCTTTCTCTTTACATAAGAGTAATTGGTGTAGTATTATGAGTGCCAAGTATATGAATTGTGGAACTTTCTCCATTACTAGAATCCCAAGTGGCTCAATAATTTGGAATAATATCATCAAAAGTAGAGGGCTAGTTTCCATGGAACTAAGGTGGCAAATCAAAAAATGGTCAGAATTTACGATTCTGCGAGGATAATTGGTTGGGGGATGTGACTTTGTCTTATTACCTTAACTAAAAGGATATTAAATATAATACTCTGGCCTTCTTTGGTTCTCACATGATGGACTATATTTTACCACACAGGTCTTGGTTATACATAACACAATGCTGTCAAAATCAACCCTACCTTCGACATCTAGTTGCCTAGTTGCAACAAATTTTGTAGTGGGTCAAAATTCCAATCTTTAATGAGGAGGATAAGTTTGTTTGGTGCAAAAAACCTAAAGGAAACTTCTCAGTTAAATCGGTTTACTATTTGTTGTTGAAGGAGGGCACCCTTAGGGATCTTTAGTGGAGAGTTTGGAACCTCCAACTTATCCCAAAAGGTAACTTATTCTAGTGGATGGTGATGCATATTAAAGTCCCCACATAGGAAAACCTTGTCAAAAGGGGCTTTCAACTCCCACGTAGATGTATCCTATGTAAGCTTTAAGAAGAGTCCATTCTTCACATCCTCTTACATTGCTAATTAATTTTGAGTTGTAGTGTAAAGTCCAACAAAATTTAGAAGTGTCTTGGGTTATGAATAATAATCCCCAAGCTCTGGCTCTTGAATGGTTAAGTCCTTCCTACCACCCCTCGATTGGGGAATTTTGGAGACAAATTCCACCATACCTCTCTTGGAGTGTCTAGAAAGAGAGAAATAATATAATATTGAGGGGTGAAGAAATATTTGTTGATGAGGTGTTTAAAAGTTTTACTAATCTTCTCTAGTGGAATATGTTAGTTAAGATGAGAGGGGGGGGGGGGGTGAATCATAAAAACTTAATCTTCAATATATTCAACAGATTCAACCTCGGTAGCTTTTACAGATATGCAACTATGACCGCAAATCATTCAAACTCATAAGCAGATACACTTAAAACATCATAACACATTTAACACCAGTTTTAATGTGGAAACCCAAATAGGGAAAAACCACTGTGGGATTTCAGACCCACTAAGAAATATACCTTTCTAGAGTATGCTCAGTTAAAAGATTATCCTGTTAAAGATTACAAACACATTGCTAGATGTGACCCGGTTAAGGGATTTCCCTTAGACTTGTTAGAGTCTTGTACTTTGTTAGAAGTGACCTTGTCAAAGGATTTCAAACACTCATTTAGAATGTTACCTTGCTAGAGGGTTTACAAATAAGACTGTTAAGTTCACTCGGTTAAGAGATTTCCTATCACTTACAAAATAAACAACAATAATAAAATATATCTGCAACTTCACATCTGAAATGCTAAAGCAGATTCTATTTGCTCAAAACAATCTTGTCATACGACTTATCTTGTCCCTTGTTGGGCTTGTTGGGCTTCTCAATCTGTTCTTCAATCAGATCTTCAAGCTTTTGTGCTCGGTAAACATTACTGTAGCATCATTGTGCATACATTTGCCTGCATACATTGTTCATCAACAATTTCTTATTTATAAACAATTTCTAACAGCTTAATCTCCTTGATCACATTTCCCATGATCAATCTTAGCCATCAGATCTTCAAACTTGACCAGGTTCAATGTGTCCTTCAATCTGAAAAATGTTTCACCTTACCTTGGACATTGCATTCCTTCCTTGGAACTTGTGCTAGGTTATTGCGGTTCAATCTGTGCTATAGATCTTCCTCTTGTGTTTTCCATGTCATTGATCCTCAACAAACTTAATGCACAACATACCAATCACTTATTCATCTCCAGCTCATCAGCATCCTTTATTAAATAATGCTTTTATCCATCCAATGTGATCTATTATAACCCAGTTGTTACTTGGTAAATATTGAACTTCACTCGGTAGACATCCTGCCTTCTTTAACCGATATCGATAACCTTAGGGTTTACCGACTAGGTTGTTTGCTCAGTGACATAGTACAGTATTAAACTTATAATCAACAACATATGTAGGATATCAAAACAACATGATCTCATCATTATCTAACTCGGTAACAGTTGCCCATTGAATAACTTATTATTCCCCTTCATTATCACATCCTTTCCATGTCACTTACCGACCACTTAATACTCATCAAAACATTCTTCTCAAGATATGGCAACATCATACTGAATCAAAAAATCAATTTCTTTATATCAATGATAAAATAATATTATTAAGATAGTAATCATCCTTCTTCAGTGTAAAGCGGAAAATCGCGAGCGAACCCTAAGTGTTCTCCCCACCACTCCAAGGGGAAAGGGGGTCACTTAGGATTGACGGTTTTCACTTAGGGGAGACTTTAAATTCAAAAGAGGGGTTGAAACCCACAAGATCCAATCCCACACAATGCAAGATTGGATTCTAAATGAGTTTCAAGGGTTAAGACAACAAGGCTACCCTCTTTTGTAAAGAATGTAGATAGAAGGATTAAGCTAGGAATGCATAGAAAGTGAGAAAGATTCACTTATAAACAGAGATAGGGATATAGGATGAAGCTGCAAACCTGGAATTAGCAGTAAAATGTTGAGACGGCACTGTCCTGCAAATTTGAGCAAAAGTTGATGGGACGATGGCGCCCGGCGTGCACACGGTCCTTTGAAAAATCTGCGAAATGAAGGGGGATCTGTTCGTCTCTGCACAAGGATTCTAGATCTTCAATTACAACCGCGTACCTGCAACCTACACATAGAAAAGCGAAGACGATTGGGGGGTTAGGGATTAGAGGTTTGCCCTTAGGTCAAACCCCAGTTTTGGAATTAACCAAGAAATGAGAATGCTGTAAATGTAAATGATTGTAATGTAAACAAGTACTTGATACCTTGTTGTAAGAATGTTTGTATTCTTACATGCGAAGGTGTAAATTTTGTTGTATGTTGTATGTTGTATGTGATCTCCTCTTCAATGGTTGAATCCTTATCTTGAATGCAACACTTAGCCTTGAATGGAGACTTAGAATGATCAATTGCTTGAAGGAGTGCTTGAATGCTTGAATGCTTGAATGTTTGAGTATCGCTTCCGCCTTTTTTCCCATCTTCTTACCAAAATGGGAGAGGAAATGTAGTTTATATACTTGTCGATTAGGGTTAAAAGACTGATTTTTCTGACCTTAGGCTGACCTGGGAAGATTATTTTCCAATTTACAAACATAAAGACCCGAGACCCAAAAGAGACCGGGCCCAAAAATAGGGCCAGGGACCAGGGCACTGGGTGCCATGGTCCTGGGGGACCAGGGTGCTGGGTACCCTAGTCCTGAAGGACCAGGGCACTGGGCGCCATGGTCCCACCTCAAAGGACAGTGGGGTGCAAGGAGGATCAGGCCAGGGTGCTGAAAAATGCAGTTTTTGATGTCATGAACAAGTTTTGGGGTCTCCATTCAGGTTCAGTGTTGTGTCACCATCGTGAAGACCCAAATGCGATCAAAATTGCAAGTGTCAAAATTTTAGGATGCTACATTTAGCCCCCACTTTAGCGAGAGTATAAGCGTACGCTCATACTTCCGGTAAAGTACAAGGAAACAACATTGAAAAACTTTCACCACGTCAAGGAGGCAAGATACACCAAGCCCCCAATGGACTAAGGATCTTATGACTTTGATTGACAAAGTAAAAGGGAAGATCATGAGGGAGAACCATGACTGTTAGTAGTAAGGTTCCCTCACTATGAGTCATGCAAGAGAAATACCAAAAATTTTCAAGGCAAAGCTAAGTTCGCCAAGAAATTTTCAAGTATACTGAAGGGATAGACGGGGTGTATGCCCCCCTACGTTAAAGTGATCGCACACACCTCAACAGGGGTGATTTCTTTAAGGTAGTGATACACATAAGAAATGAGAAGGGAAAGGAGCACGTTATCACAAAGATTTAGCCCCCAAGTGTGAGATAAACCCAAGGATAATAGACACAAAACACAAAGCACGAGGTGACTTCGCTTTCCTTGGGATCAGTATGCTGTATGATAATTCATGTACATCATATGTATGTATGCATAATTGTTTTTCATTCCCCAATCAAGGAAGGTCACTTAGAAGAAGGGAACACATGTGTCTTTTGAGTCAACATGAGAGAGACCAAAAGAGATCTCAATGCTTTGCATCGTCCTCAAGTAGACAACACTAAGGACAACAAATAGAAGAATGGGAATAACACATAGAAGAAGTAACAAAAAAGAGGAGGAGAGAATTTGCTATGCTAATGAACTAGTCTAGCACGTCATCTACCCCCCGATCTTGCTGATCAATGTTTCGGGAAGGCAGGGAACACGCTAGAGGAGGAACATCCAACACAGCAGATGGAGCTATCACAAGATCCAAACAAGGGCTATGTTCATGTTCCAAGCCACGTTTTTCTTGTCTAGGAGCTAGGATAAGTGCTTTAGAAAATTCGTTAGATAAATGGTTATCAACATCAACATATTCATATTCACTATCAGCAGCAAGAGAAGTAATATTTTCATCATGAATAACATTTTCATCTATATCATCATCAAGATTTATAACGATAGGATCTTTAACTCGCACAGGATCAAGACCATCATGCATCTTATGTTTAGGAGATTTTGGAGAAAATGGAATAATGCTTGTTGAAGGTGTTTTTGGGGATTGCAAAGTTTGAGAAGCAGCTACCTGAGCTCTAAGATGATGCTTTCATCAGCGTTCACGTGCAGAACGATTTCGTCTAGTCTTAGTAGGAAGTGGAGAAGATTGAGGAGGAGGAATGTTCTCATCCTTATCACTTGGGTGTTTAGGTTGTGGTCTCTTAGGCTGGATAATAGGAGAAGAGAAAGGTCTCTTCTCTTTATAAAAGGAAGGAGGAGGAACTGCTCCATATAAAGGAGGAATATTTGGTTTAGGAAGGAGACCAAGTCCATCATGACGAGGAGGTATAGGCCTACTTTTAGAAAGTTTATTAGACATAGACATAGTCACATCCATAGGAATGGGTTGGGAATCTTCTTGAGGAAAGACATTAGTTTAGCTTTCAAAGGAAGAACTTCCTTCTCAAGAATGATAGGAATATCAAGTTTGGGTGTTCTAGGTTCACTTAGAGATAGGATCATATCTGTTTTCCACTTTTGATAAGATTTGAAAAGATGATCACTTCGCAGAGGAAGAGATTGGAATTGTTTAGTCCAAAAATAATCAATAGGAACGCTAGAAGTTCTTTCAGCTAGTTTAAAGAGACTATGATTGATAGTAACAACTTCACCATTATGGGGAAATTTCAAACATTTATGAATAGGAGAAGCAATAGCTTTCATGGAAGATAGCCAAGGATAGCCTAGCTTCACACGAAATTGTTCGGAAGAAGGAATTATAGCAAAGTTCACATCAAGGGATTTGTTATGGACCTCAATAGGTAATGTAATAGAACCAATTGCAGGAGAAGAAAATGCATCAAATAATTTCACAATCACATCTATTTTGTCATAGATCACTTGATTCAATTGCAAAGTAAAGAGAAATTCCTCAGTAATAACATTAACCATGCAAGCAGGATCAATAAGCACTCCACGACAAGGTATATTCTTGACTTTTGCAACTATATATAAAGGACCATCAGGTGCCCTGATAGTTTCACTGGAATCAAATGTGATGGAAGGTTCTTTAGGGTTTTCTTGCTGCTCTACAAAGTTAATCACATTCGGAGTCATAGACACAAGACCATCAGATGAGAAAGAGGAATCATTAGTCTCAATCGCATTAGAGGTATGAGAAGGTAACGGATCAGTAAAAATATGAAGATTTTGATTAGGAGGAGCTACAGATGTATTGCCTTTATCATTCACTCCTGAAACATAGATAGTATTATTATCAATCAAATCTTGAATTTTACCCTTTAAAGAAAAACATTTTTCAGTATCATGCCCAGGTTGACGATGAAATTGACAAAAAGATTTTTTATCAAAATAGGGTGAATTAATCTTTGTAGGATCGATTTGCTTTACAGGAGGGAGAGTAAGCACATTTTGTTCCAATAACTTATTCATAATACTATGCAATGATTCATTCAAAGGAGTAAACTTTCTTTCTTTCTTGAAAAACTTAGAAATAGGAGGCACACCTGATGCTGCATTCACATTGTTGTTGATGATGTTTTCATTGAATTTAATGGACTCTTTGTTCAGTTTAAACTTCCCAAATGGTTGTTGACTACTATCACCCTTATCACTCGGAGCCATAGGATTTTCTTGTTCCATTTGACTCACAGTCAGTTGATAATTGTGAAGAGTTGCACACAACTGTTGGAAAGAAGTAAACTCATAAAACATAAGTTTTTCTCTAATGTCTTTTTGTAAATTAGAAATAAAGATTCTTTGAATATCATTGTTAGGCACTGGAAAAGAGATTTGAGCATACAAATGCTTATATCTACCAATGAAATCAGTCACTTTTTCTTTAACACCTTGTTTACAATGCATTAAATCAATCAAAGTAACTTTAGGACTTATATTGTTTTGAAATTGTTGAATAAAAGCATTTGCAAGTTGTTCGAAAGAAGTAATAGAATAAGAAGGCAACGAGCAATACCATTGTAGGTCTTTATCTCTTAATGTTCTAGTAAACAGTTTTGCAAGCAACCTTTGGACATAAGCAAAATCGGTACATATTGTTTGAAAAGTCTTAACATGTGTTAGAGGATCACCTTTACCATTATAAAGCTACAAATGCGGGATTTCAACATGTTTAGGGGGAATAGCTCGAACAATGTCAAGAGAAAGTGGGCTCGCAACATCAAATGTGGGCACACTAAACTTAGATTGATTCATAGAGGCAATTTGTAGTTGTAAAGAAGAGACAGTTTGTGCAAGATTGCTAATGGTCGCTTCAGTCGAAGAATTCATATTAGATGTGTTAGATTGAGATGGAGGTATTATGTTATTGAAAGAAGGTATTGATTGAGAGTAAGGTGGTAGGATACTATGATAGTTAGTCATAGGAGATGATTGGAAAGGAGGAACACTACAAGGAGGAATGGAATGGTTAAATGAATTGCCCCCTTGCGCTAGGTTCATTTGTGGAGATATAATAGGAACACTTATTGAAGGAATGAATGAAGAAGTCGAATTGAATGAAGGAAGAGGGTTAATTGAAGAAGAAGGATTGCCCCCATGACTGGTGACCATAGGGGGAATGTCTTGTATAGAAGTAGTCATTATGTTTGATGTAAAGGTAGGTATGCTAGCAATAGAAGTTGTCAACGGAATAGAATGATTAACTTGAGTGGGAGGTTGTGTATAACCTAAAGTTTCAGCACAACTCTTCATAGGCATCACATTCGAATCCACAATGTGTGCAATACCATGCAAAATATCAATTCCATTCTTATCACTTTGAACCATGCGTTTTAGACCCTCAATTAATGAAAGAGCTTGACTATCAGGGTATTCTTGAGACATCCATTGTTGAAAATCATCAAATTGGTTATCCAATTTCGAAAGTTGTTCTACAGAAACCTCATGGAGAGCTTCTTCATCATTAGGAGGATTAGAGGAATTATTCATAGCCTCGTTAAAAAGGCCATTCAAATTAGGTTCCATCTCCTCAGTAATTAAACCTTGGAAAGACTTAATTCTAAGGCTTCGTCTAACGGGAATAGTGTAAGTAGGGCTTATTGTTGTAAAACTCATGCACTAGAGAGAGAGAGAAGATTTTGAATTTAGAGGTAGCAAATTTCAATAAAATCAACCAATCTCTTAGATTTAAGCTGTTAAATGCAATCACGACAATCTCCCAAAATTTCGGAAAAAATGTCAGGGACCGTGGCGCTTGGGGTGCACACGGTCCTCGCAACTTTTTTTGAAATTTGTAGGGATGAAAGTTATGATGATTTTAAAGCTAATCTAAAAAAATTGAGTGATTTTACGATCTGTAGATAGGCCAAATTAAAGTTGCAATCTCAAAATTGAACCCTACCAAGATTGTTGAAAAATGCAAAATTTGAATTTTGAAAAAGAGAGGGAAATTGAAATTTTGAATTTTATGATTTTAGAGGGAATACCAAAAGCAATGCAAGCTTTGAATTTTAAAAGTTGACTCAATTTCACGCAAAATTCAATTTTGAAAGCGGAAATCAAAGTTGTTGCAATTAAACACTTAATTTCAAAAGTCACAAATTGCAAGAATTTGAATGAAGCACTGAAATTTCGAATGAACACCAACACACTTTTCAGATTTAGGACAGTAAGAACACAATTTCGACACAAAATTTCAATTTCAACGATTTTTGAATGATTAGAAGCCTTAATCCAAGCAATCACGAGACCAACTTTGACTTTAATTTTGAAAGTGTTGTAATTGATAAAATCAGCCAAAATTCTGGATTTTAGCAGAAAAATACAGTAAGATCTAGCTCCTGAAATTTCAAAAAAAAAGTCGGGGACGATGGCGCTCGGGGTGCACACGGTCCTCGCAACTTTTTTCCAAATTTTCAGGGATGAAAGATATTATGATTTTGTTGCAGAATCCAAAGTTACAGCCGATTTGGAGGTGTTTTGATCAGTGAAATTATCAGTCAAAGGTTGAATCAAGAAGGTTTTAAAAATTAGGGTTTTGACACTTAACCACTTAATTTTCAGAATTGAGGCACAAACATGAATTGACAATTTGTAATAGAAGGGTAGATCTGAAACAAGCATTAATAATTAAACATTTCACAAGCTCAATTACTAAAAAGAAAATTTAGGGTTTTTATGTAATTAACCTCTAAAATTTGCAAAAGATCAAACATGGAAATGTAATCAAGGCAGCAAATTTTCAGATCTAACCATGAATAATCAGAATGGATGTTCACGTCGGGTTCACCAAAATGTAAAGTGGAAAATCGCGAGCGAACCCTAAGTGTTCTCCCCACCACTCCAAGGGGAAAGGGGGTCACTTAGGATTGACGGTTTTCACTTAGGGGAGACTTTACATTCAAAAGAGGGGTTGAAACCCACAAGATCCAATCCCACACAATGCAAGATTGGATTCTAAATGAGTTTCAAGGGTTAAGACAACAAGGCTACCCTCTTTTGTAAAGAATGTAGATAGAAGGATTAAGCTAGGAATGCATAAAAAGTGAGAAAGATTCGCTTATAAATAGAGATAGGGATATAGGATGAAGCTGCAGACCTGGAATTAGCAGTAAAATGTCGAGACGACGCTGTCCTGCAAATTTGAGCAAAAGTTGACGGGACAATGGTGCCCGGCGTGCACACGGTCCTTTGAAAAATCCGCGAAATGAAGGGGGATCTGTTCGTCTCTGCACAAGGATTCCAGATCTTCAATTACAGCCGCGTACCTGCAACCTACACATAGAAAAGTGAAGATGATTGGGGGGTTAGGGATTAGGGGTTTGCCCTTGGGTCAAACCCCGGTTTTGGAATTAACCAAGAAATGAGAATGCTGTAAATGTAAATGATTGTAATGTAAACAAGTACTTGATACCTTGTTGTAAGAATGTTTGTATTCTTACATGCGAAGGTGTAAATGTTGTTGTATGTTGTATGTTGTATGTGATCTCCTCTTCAATGGTTGAATCCTTGTCTTGAATGCAACACTTAGCCTTGAATGGAGACTTAGAATGATCAATTGCCTGAAGGAATGCTTGAATGCTTGAATGCTTGAATGTTTGAGTATCACTTCCGCCTTTTTTCCCATCTTCTTACCAAAATGGGAGAGGAAATGTAGTTTATATTCTTGTCAATTAGGGTTAAAAGACTGATTTTTTCGACCTTAGGCCGACCTTGGAAGATTATTTTCCAATTTGCAAACATAAAGACCCGAGACCCAAAAGAGACCGGGCCCAAAAATAGGGCCAGGGACCAGGGCGCTGGGCGCCATGGTCCCACCTCCATGGACAGCGGGGTGCAAGGAGGATCAGGCCAGGGTGCTGAAAAATGCAGTTTTTGATGTCATGAACAAGTTTCGGGGTCTCCATTTAGGTTCAGTGTTGTGTCGCCATCGTGAAGACCCAAATGCGGTCGAAATTGCAAGTGTCAAAATTTTAGGATGCTACATTCAGTTATATCAATGATCTCCAACAACCTTCTCAATATCCTTATTGAAATGCCAACAATCTCCTTTTCTGTTGTAATGCCAACAAAATATTTCAGTTAGTAACTAGGCTTATCCATATTTTCCCCCCTCGACCTTTGATGAAATAATTGTGAAGAATTGGAATTTTCCCACTTCATATGCTAGATTTGATGATTCAAAAAGATTGAAGAGGAGAAACACTAGGTGGGCTCTTCCCATGGTGGGCAGGAACAAACTAAATTTTGAAGGAGTTGCTAGACAAGGGTTAGTTACTGTTGTAGGAGTCATAAGGTCTACTGCAAGAGCCCTGGTGGCTTCTTCTCAGGTAGTATTATGGAGGGTACAAGAAATCAAGTTGAGGCTATGGATTTATTATGGGGGTTGAAGATTTCTCTCTATTGGTATACACAGCTTGGAAATTTAGGGAGACTCTAAAATCATTATAGATACGATTAATGGTTGCAATATGGCTGATTCGTCTATTGAAGGAATTATAAGTGATATCCAAAAAATGCTATTAGGGTTTGATAATTTTGTTATAAAACAGATCTATAGAGAAGGAAATAAAGTGGTTGATGCTACGACAACTCTAGGTCTCAGGTTGTGTCATCTTAGATGCTGGAGGAAGGCGGGTTGCTTGTCAGATTATATCCAAAGACTCCTAATTGAGGATAGTAGGCTCAACCATCATACTAAATGATTTATAGTTGGTGGGTTTGGTTGCATGGTGCCCTTCTTGGTTTGGTTATTGAGGATTGAGATGGGGAAATTTTGATTCAAATTTGAATGTATTGTGATAGAAAGGGGTTTTGAATTCACAAATGATTAAAAATAATGGGATGACTATTTGTGGGGAGGGGTTAGTCACCAAGATAAGGTGGACAAGCAGGAAAAGAGCTAAGCCTACATGGAAAAGAAGGTGGGGCCCTTTATATAGTTGGACAATTGCTTGGTGGTTGTTGGCAGCTACACTGATTGGGATGCATGTTTTGAAAAGTATGCATTGTTGAATATCTTAGACAACTGAGAGGGGAGGTGAATCAGTTGCGAATTAAAATATTTTACTTATTCTATATAAATAGATTGGGTAAACTAATTCTTGATTACTTAACCATAAATAGATATAAGTATGAGAGAACATACACATGAAACATACACATGAAACACCAGATTTTATGTGGAAAACCCAAGAAGGGAAAAACCACAAAGAATACTTATTCTTAAGTATAGAACACCTGTTAGGGTGGCATCGGTTAAGGTGATTTTTACAAAGGATGGATCACTAATAGAATTCTCACTATAGGTGGGCTCACTGCCCAACTAAAACTATTAGAAAAGGGCTCACTACCTAGAAGAAGAAGAAGGGAAAAGAAAGAACCCACCACTGAAGCATAATTGCCACTAAGCTATAATGCCAAAAGAAACCTTTGGATCACTACCTTTGGTACCAAACAACATCAATTTATTGCCACATTTCTCAACCACAATCACACACAACCTCGCACAAAATCACATCAACAAGAGATAGATCTTTTTTTTCGATCCACTTTCTTCTATTTGTTCTTTATTGCGATCATCCTTTAATTATACTAATATCTAAAATAGAAGTTTCCCAAGTCAACCAAAGAAATTTTTGGAACCCAATTTGAAATAGGCCTACTCTAAAAATTCCCATGGTGGAAAGGAATGGGATGTGGACCACACCACAATGCACTACATCGATGAAAATAACACGTTATCTATACACCACAATCACTGGAGTAAAAAGAGAACATTCAAGGTCAACCAGACCCAGGATGAACATATCCACAACCACAACTCTAGAGCACATCATCACATTTAAAATTAGGATAACAAAGATAAAGACATGAACAACATAAATCCAAGATCAAATGAGGAGCACTGTAAACAATATCAAATATCATCATCACTGAGTAAAATTCTGGATCACAACTTCCAGAGCACCAAATCATAAGAATGACATCCCAAAGAAACATCCAACAACATACCAAATATTCATGACTAAAATTACAAAATATCAAAAATGTGAAGCAAAAACAATCACTGAAACACTAACAAAGAATGAATATGTTGACATCAACGACAACCATACTGACACACCATCAATTTCACATTTGCAATAATCTCCCCCTTTTTCATTGATGGAAACATTCATCAATGACAAACATAAAATCAGATTCATAACTCCAATCTCTCAAATCTCTTTAATCTATCCCCCTTTGACATCAAAGACAAAGGTGAGAAATAACTCAACACATGTAACCATCTTTAGATTCCACACAGCTCCCCCTAAGAGGAAGGTCTGATCATTAGTCTAGACTAAAATATATACATGAAGTTCCTGATAAGTTGATACTTTGTCATTTTTTTATCATCAAAACTCTTAGGTTTTTGACATATTTTGGGTTGCATAGTAGTAGTGAAGCATTGTGAATTGACTATATGTATTCCATGTGTTAAACCTGAACTTATGAAATCATGTTTGAACTTTCCTAGTCTATTCCTGCAACCATGCCAATTTGTTCCTGCAGCCAAGTGATTTGTTCCTGTTGCTATGCAAATTATTTAGGGTAATGTCATATGTGAATTAATGAATGTATTAATTAAGTAAAATATGTATGCAGGTCCTTGTATGTTGTTTTTTTTGTAGTGCAAATAATAAATGATGCCGCGGTGGATATTCTCCTTTCACGCCTGAAGAAGGAAGAATCATGTAAGAAATAGCTGGAGATCAAACTGAAGAGGAGCCAAGTGAGCACAAGATATGGCATAACCAGAGCAGCTGTACATCACTATGGGAGTTTAACTGTAGTGGGCATTGAATTCACAAAATATTGCTACGACATGCAAATACTGTGGTTCGGTTTAGATCCACATTTCCTACAGCCAAGCTCTAGTTATCTTCTTCATCTATCAATCATCCGCCTCCTCTTCTGGGCATGATTTGAGTTGTCCATTGTAGTTGATCTTTGCTCTATAATAAGCTCTTCCTTTTTCTTAGAGGTTAGACAAAATAGAAAGGAATGGAGAAGAGAATTTTGATAAGCATTCTGGAGTTTTTCTTTTAGAACATGTAATCATTTTTAGGAAGCAATGAATGAAAGATATGTTGTTCTGATCTGTTAAAAGTATTTTTCTGGAAGCTTGATATCACTCATCCAAGGGGGCCCACTTGGTGAGTGATCTTGTGTTTATGTTCATTGAAATTAGTTATTCTTTATTTATGGTAGAAGTTCTTGCCTTGACTGTTCCTGCAGCCACTAGAAATAGATCCATTAACTGTTCCCACAACCATTGGAAATAGATCCGTTGACTGTTCCTACAGCCAAGCCATAATAGAGTGATTTCTGTTATTTATACTAGGTCATTCCAGCATTGTTTTTATAAGTTTTCCTGTAGCCTTCTATGATTTCCATTCTTGCCTTTCCTTTCTGCATAATGTTAGTTACTACAACAATGCAAAATAGCCATTGAAGGAGCTTAGTGCATATATAGTGTAGACCCATTTCAAGTTTTACGTCCCTGGGTTGATAAATAAATGAACACTAGCCATGAAAATAGAAACTTTACCAGATGAATGTCCAAACTTTGGGTTGAGATTTCAATTAGAGTTATTATTATTATAGTTGGAACGGACCATTTTGGCACCGCTACCGAGGATGGTGTCAAATTAAGAACCTTTCATGGTTATTATTGTTTCTAGTTAATTGTTTTTGAGATTCCTAATTGTTTGAAAATTTCATGAATCTGCATGCATAGCAGAAGAAGAGACCCCAAACGTAGATTTCTGCCCACTCATCCTAATCATGCAGAAGATAATTTCCCAGATATAAATCCTTTTGCTAAACTTTACCAAGCCCCATAGAATTTGAATCACCTTGAATCTGAATTTTCAAAAGGTAGTCTTTAGTTCCTTTTTGGTCCTCAAGAAGAGGAATTTCCTATAGTAACAACCCCCGCAAGTCCAATGCAAGGGAACCCTCCTCTTGGTGGGAATAATCTACCACCACCACCAGGTCCAACGTTTGAGTTTCCGATCTCTGATTAGCATGATAATGCTAACCTCAAGAACATTCCAGCATCTTAACTCCCTAAATTCTATGGATTGGTGATAGAGGATCTGAATACATTTCTGTTTGAGTTTGATGTTCTCTATAGGAGTTTTGACTATACTAAAGATGCCCATAGACTCAAAATTTTTCCTGCCACTTTGAAGGAGTCATCCTTGAGATGGTTTATGAGCTTGGGTAGTAGCACAATCAATACATGGGATGAGATGAAATAGTCGTTTCTTGCAAAATACAAAGATTATTGTAGAGGTACTGATCATCATGAGGATGATATCTTTAGAATGACACAAATTGAAGATGAGAGTCTTGAAGATTATTTGGAAAGGTTTCTGTTTAGTGTCAAAAAGTCCAAGGATAGCACTCTCAATGAAGATTCCCTCAAATTGATCTTTCTGAGGGGTATCGGTGATGAATGCACTGATTCCTTAGATCTTATGGGAGGAGGTGACATTACACAATCCACTTGGGCTGAAATAGGACAAATTTGCAAGAAGTATTCCAGATCTACTTCTAAGAAGAATAGGAGATTTAAGCCAGGGGCACCATTATTAGCATCTGGAACTGGAGTTTCTAGATTGGAACTTAGTCATCTGTTAAAGGACTTCAAGGAGGACATTATAAACAATATGGCTACCCAGTTGGATACACTGGCAACTAAGAAGAAGCATGAGGAAGTTGATTCATTCCTTGCAAAATTCTATCCTCAATGTAAACAGTGAAAAAAAGATTGCAGATGTAAGATGGTTGCAAAGGTGGAGGTACCTGACTTCAAACCAATTCAAGGTGAGGATGAGCAAGTCTTCTATGTTTCTTAAAGAAGACCAAATTTTCAAAGACAAGGTATGCCACTCGATCCACTTTCTTTTTCCAGTTATAGTGGCAATTCTTATGCACCAAATAACCAATGGGAACCACAGTATTCTCAAAATTTTGGTATCTATCCACATTGGTATGGTTCATAAGGCCAAGGGTAGCATTTTGCTAATCAAATGCCATAGTGGTAGCAGCCACAGGGGAACTGGTATCTACCTCAGGGCCAAGGAAACCAGTTTAAAGGGAATTGGCAACCTACTTCCCAATGGAGGGGAAACCAATCATGGCCAATCCAATCTTCTGGTTATTAGCCACCTATTTAGCAGCCACAACCTCCTGCTTTAATGCCTCCTCCTGCAGCTATGACTGTACTGCCTAAACCAACACAATTGCCTACTCAACCATTGCCAAATACAAATATCAAATCTCAACAACAACAACAAGCTTATTTTACTGATGTTAATTAGTACCTAGCCTATTCTTTATCACTAGATGGCATTCACCTCCGATCTGGAACAAATTTACCTAATCCCTCTCATCCAGTTATCACTGAGGTACACAAGGAGCAAGAAATCTCTAATCCAACATATACAATACCCTAGAATAAAATATTTCCACCATTTCCCCATAGATTGCAAGAAAAAGAAGTTCCCACTGAACAACAACAAAGCTTTGATATTATTGATCAACTGAAGCACATTTATGTTAAAATTCCATTGTTGGAAGCAATAAAGGATGTTCCCATATATGGTAAGGCATTGAGGGAAGCATGTCTAAAGAAACCTGGTAGGAAGAAAAGGGATCCACAAATAGTGCATGTTATGGGTCAATTGGCTGATATTATGTTAGGTAAAATTTCCATTCCAAAGTATTCTGATCCAGGTAGTCCTATTATGAGTATAGTCATTAATGGTAGTCAAATAAAAAATGTTTTGATTGATCTAGGGGCAACCATTAACGTAATGAAAAGAGAAGTAATGAAACATCTGGAGATCAATAGCTTAAGGGCTACACCCATAGTTTTACAACTTGCTGATGGCTCTACAGTGAGACCTGACGGTATCATAAAGGATGTAGTAGTTATTCTAGATTCCTGGGAATATCTTGCAGACTTTATGATTTTATCTCCAAAAGAAACATTGGGAGGATATCCGGTCATTTTGGGTAGACCCTGGCTCGCCACAACTGTTGCATATATTGGATGTAGATAAGGGGATATGACTATTTCATATGGGAGTTCTACAAAAACATTAGCCTTGTATTCTCCAGCACAACCCTAGCCTGAACAACAACAAGCCGTTTGGCCTATCTTGGGAGAAGAATCTAAAGAAATTGACCCTATTAATCACCTTATGATAATTAATTGAGGACCACTCATGCAGTTATATGATGAGGAATCAATTCTTTATAAAATAGTGATAAATGAATTTGTAGAAGAGAAAAAATTGCAGGAATTGGTTCCGAATATTGCAGGTTTGGACTTTCCTGTAGCCACTGATATATTGCATACTCTGTTGCCACAAGAATTATCTTTTTCTCATTTTTCTGATATACACTAGATTGATCTTACTATTAAGATAGAGGTGGAATTGAATAAATATTTGAATATCAATAGAGATCTATCAGATACTCAAAAAGAGGGCCTTGTGGACTTGCTGAAACTTCATAAAAATGCTTTTGCATGGGATTACAAGGATATGAATGGGATTGATCCAGCGGTTTGTACTCACTGTATTTATATAAAGGATGAGTGTTGCCCACTTAGACAACCTCAAAGAAGAGTCAATCCTGCCTTGAAGGAGATAGTTAAAGAAGAATTACATAAATTGTTGAAAGCTAGGTTTATCTATCCTATCTCTGACAATCAATGGGTATCACCTCTAGTGATAGTCCCTAAAAAAGGAGGCAAATGGAGGGTATGTGTTGATTATAGAACTTTGAACTTAGCAACCAGAAAAGATCATTTTCCAATGCCATTTGTGGATCAAGTATTGGATTCTCTAGATAGTAAGAGATATTTTTCATTCCTTGATGGATTTAGTGGCTACAATCAGATACATATAGCCCCCGAGGATCAAGAGAAGACAACATTTACTTGCCCATGGGGCACATATGCATATTATGTTCTTCCTTTTGGGTTGTGTAATGCTCCAACCACTTTTCAAAGAGAAGTGATTAGTATTTTTTCTGATATTTCTCAAGATATTATGGAAATTTACATGGATGACTTTACAACTTATGGTTCTAAATTTGATGAAGCATTGGGTAATCTAAAGAAAGTGTTGCAGCGATGTGAAGACTACAATTTGTCTTTAAATAGTGAGTAGTGTTTCATCATGATGGAAGAAGGAATAGTCCTTGGTCATCATATATTTGTACAAGGCATTTAGGTGGATCCAACAAAGATTGAGGTCATTCAGCATATTAATGACCCTCTGAAACAAAAAGATGTGAGAAGTTTTCTTGGTCATACTGGATACTACAAAAGGTTTATCAAAGATTTCAGTAAAATTGCAAGTCCCTTATATTCACTGCTTACTAAAGATGCAAAATTTAAATGGACCCCAACATGAAATGAAGCTTTCTTAAAGCTTAAGCATGCTTTGACTCAAGCACTAGTTCTTAAAGGGCCAAATTGGTCTCTACCATTCCAAATCCACACAGATGCATCTAATAATGCAATAGGAGCAGTGCTAGGACAAAGAATTGACAAATTGGAAAATGCAATATATTATATTAGCAAGAATTTGCAGGGACCTGAATTGAATTACACAATTATTGAAAAGGAAATAATAGCTGTCATATATGCACTTAACAAATTTAGACATTATATCATAGGGTATCCCATATTTGTGCATACAGATCATACTGCAATTAGATATCTCATGAATAAGCCATCAATCACTGGTAGATTAGCTCACTAGTTATTATTGATGCAGGAATTTGATATCATAGTTGTTGATAAACCAGGGAAGTCTAATGTGGTTGCAGATTATCTTTCACGTCTTCAATTGTGAGAAGATTCTACAATAATAGATGACACTTTTCTAGATGAACATTTGTTTCTCATTCAAGCTCACACTCCTTGGTATGCTGATATTGCCAACTATTTAGTTGCAACTAAGATGCCAATTTATTTCTCTCCTAAGGAAAGATTTTGCTAGTTGAAAAAAGTTTTAACTTCTCATGGATTGCTGATTGTCTATTTTATACTGGGCCTGACCAAGTCGTACAAAGATATGTCAGAGAAGATGAAATATATGACATCCTGTATGCATGTCATGATGAGCCATGTGGAGGTCATTTTGCTACCAAAAGAATAGCACTGAAAATACTCAATACAAGATACTATTGGCCCACATTACATAAGGATGCAACTCAGTACACACAGAAATGTGACAGATGTCAGCGAATGGGAAAACCTGGAAAATCTGATGAGATGCCACTATATCCTCAAATATCAGTTGCACCATTTGACAAGTGGGGATTAGATTTTGTTGGCCCAGTTGATCCACCTTCTAATGACAAATCTTATATCTTGGTATGTACAAACTATATAACAAAATGGGTAGAAGCTCGTGCCATGACACATGCAAGAAATAATAAGGTGGCTGAGTTTCTTTATGAAGAGATATTTATGAGATATGGAGTACCAAGGGAAATTGTCTCAGACCAGGGACCTCAATTTACTTCAATATTGATAAAGGCTTTGGTCAATGAATACAATATAAGACACAAGAAATCTACTCCATATCATCCATAGTCTAATGGATAGGTAGAAGTTACAAATAGAGAGCTCGAGGCTATTCTTACAAAAATAGTGTCTATTCACAAGAAAAATTGGTCTCATCGACTTTTAGAAGCAATTTGGGCATATAGAACAACTTGGAAAAAACCAATTGGTGTCACACCTTTTGAGATGGTTTATGGCAAAACAACAATGATGCCTATTGAATTTGAGCATAAAACCCCGAAGACAACTTTGCAATTAAATATGACATTGTCTGAAGCACAAAAAGAATGCATTCAACAATTAAATTCTCTAGATGAATGGAGAAAGATAGCTGTTCAACAGACAGAATTGATTCAAAATCAAAGAGAAAAATGGCATGATAAATATATCAGGGAAAAGAAATTCAAAGTTGGTGACTGGGAACTACTGTATGATTCTAGATATAAAAATGCTATGGGAAAGCTTCAAACCAGGTGGTTAGGTCCTTATGAGATAGAAGAAGTTTTCTAGAATGGAGCAGTTCGTTTGTCCACAATTGATCCCATTCGATTTAAACTCTTAGTAAATGGACATCGACTACATCTATATCATAAGCCAGCTACTATAGAGGAGTTCCTATAGTAGTTTGCTCCACATTATGACACAGAGGTTCCTACAGCAACTAACAAGGTTTCTGCAGTAGTTGACAATGACTCTGCAACAACTCATGAGCTTCTTGTTGAAAAAAAGAAAGTTAATAAAGGTAATGTTCCTGCAACCTCTACAGTGAACATATTTGCCACTTCATAATAAAATATTTCCATATTATATGGGAATATTCTTCTCGGTACATAAAATCCCATCCATGACATTCCATCCCACATTCTTACCTGTCATTTCATTTCATTTCGCCTTCATTGTCATGTAATCGTAGGTACATGTATATTGTGTTTTATTTTAATTAGGCATTTATTATTTCATTATGATTATATCCCGTTTAAATCCACTCCACTACCCAAAATCTTGTTAGCTTGTGTGGACACGTGCTAGGTTAAGTTGGGGGGGTTCTTTATGGTTCATTTTCCAACATGATTAATTATCAGTCCTTTTTGGTGATTTAAGAGTTACAACGAGAATAAGATATTTTCCTTTTCCTGTAGGATCAGCAAACTCTTAAAGTTGGGGGGCATGATAAGTTGATACTTTTTCATGTTTTTATCATCAAAACTCTTAGGTTTTTGACATCTTTTGGGTTGCATAGTAGTAGTGAAGTATTGTGAATTGACTATATGTATTCCATGTGTTAAACCTGAACTTATGAAATTATGTTTGAACTTTCCCGGTCTATTCTTGCAGCCATGCCAATTTATTCCTACAGCTAAGTGATTTGTTCTTGTTGCTATGTAGATTATTTAGGGTAATGTGTTATGTGAATTAATGAATGTATTAATTAAGTAAAATACGTACGCATGTCCTTGTATGTTGTTTTTGTTGTAGTGCAGATAATAAATGATGCCACGGTGGATATTCTCCTTTCGCACCTGAAGAAGGAAGAATCACGTAAGAAATAGCTGGAGATCAAACTGAAGAGGAGATGAGAGAGCACAAGATATGGCATAACTGAAGCAGCCATACATCACTATGGGAGTTTAACTCTAGTGGGCATTGAATTCGCAAAATATCGCTACGACATGCAAATACTGTGGTTTGGTTTAGATCCACATTTCCTGTAGCCAAGCTCTAGTTATCTTCTTCATCTGTCAATCATCCGCCTCCTCTTCTGGGTGTGATTTGAGTTGTCCTTTGTAGTTGATCTTTGCTTTATAATAAGCTCTTCCTTTTTCTTAGAGGTTAGACATAATAGAAAGGAATAGAGTAGAGAATTTTGATAAGCATTCTAGAGTTTTTCTTTTAGAACATGTAATCATTTTCAGGAAGCAATGAATGAAAGATATGTTGTTCTGATCTGTTAAAAGTATTTTTCTGGAAGCTTGATATCACTCATCCAAGGGGGCCCATTTGGTGAGTGATCTTGTGTTTATGTTCATTGAAATTAGTTCTTCTTTATTTATGGTAGAAGTTCATGCCTCGACTGTTCCTGTAGCCACTAGAAATAGATCCGCTGACTGTTCCTGCAGCCAAGCCAGAACAAAGTGATTTCTATTATTTATACTAGATCATTCCAGCATTGTTTTTATAAGTTTTCCTATAGCCTTCTATGATTTCCATTCTTGCCTTTCCTTTCTACATAATGTTAATTACTGTAGCAATGCAAAATAGCCATTGAAGGAGCTTAGTGCATATATAGTGCAGACCCATTTCAAGTTTTACGTCCCTAGGTTTATAACTAAATGAACACTAGCCATGAAAATAGAAACTTTACCAGATGAATGTCCAAACTTTAGGTTGAGATTTCAATTAGAGTTATTATTATTATAGTTGGAGTGGACAATTCCCTAGACTAATGCACTACTAAACTGATGCAAGAGCATCCCTAGTTCATAGAAATCTTGCATCAACCAAAAACATTTTCCTTTCTATTTTGCCTTCTTTTTGCAGTTTCAATTTTCCTTTCTCTGTGTCTTGGTTTTGCCTCACCAGATCCTATTTGGATTCTACCTGAAGACTTTATCACTTTCTTGCTTCCAGACCACATCGCATTTGGATAATTTTTTGGCAAGATATCGCTATCGGTTTCCTTGACAGTTTCTTGTTACTGGTTGGTAGTTCTTGTTACCGGTTGCTTGGACCTAATTTGGTGATCTACCAAAACTCCTTCTAAAGCTTGTGGAGCCTTGGGCATTGATTCCAATGTTCCTTGGCATGTGGCCGACCTTTTCCTGCGATCTACATTTCATCCTTTGGATTTTCTAGAGGAATCTCTTGGCAGAGGCCGACCTTGTTATTTTACACATTAGGTATTGTTCTTCAGATTTTGATCCCTTTTGGGCCGACTAGATCCTTTGGATCAATATATATATATAATTTTAATTGCGCATTAGAATGTAATCAATCAGAGAATGAAGTAGCTAGATTATGTGTAAAAGATAGATCTCAAAATTCAAGGTCCCAGTTATGACCTATTTTGTATGTTCTACCAAGACTTTGAGCCAGTATACTATAACCTAGTTATTTCTAGTTGGTTGTAGTCAATTTTCATGCAATAAAATAATGTGTTCTGCATTGCCTCCATCATATCTTTGTGTTTCTATTGTGTTACTCTTCCTAACCAGTCCAGATTGATCTCTTTGAGGTCCCTTCTCATTGGTGACTACTTCAAGTGGTATTAGAGCAAAGTTTCATTCTAGAGGTTGCGTGTCTTGAACTTTTGTTTAGGGTGGTGGATTGGAGATCCGAACTTCAGGTGCAAAGGACTAGCGTGAATGATGGCATGACGAGGAGCTAGGAATGGTGGAACATGTGGGAATGCAGACCCTATTGTGATGGAAATGTTGCAAGGTATAGCAGACCGATTGGAAGCCATGGAGACAACCCAGAGAAGAGATTGACATATTGAAGATGTGAGTGAAGATGAAGGAGAAGAAGCACTGACAGAATAAGAAAACCTACTGGCGGTTGATCCAAAGGAGGAAAGGTTTTTGAGGGTTTTGAGTAGGGAGAATACTAAACCTCATTTTACCCCACCAAAAATATCATGGGAAGTTAGATTTGGATGAATTGATGGATTGGATCTTGGAGATGGAGAAGCATTTTTATTTTGATAACACTGCAAAAGAGAGGAAGGCGAAATATGCCTGTACCCTGTTGAAAGGTCATGCATCTCTTTGGTGGGAGCATTTGCAAGTTGATAGAAATAGAAGAGGTAAAGAGAATATCAAGACATGGGATTGAATGATTTCTAAGTTGAAGTCAAAGTTTATGCCACCTGATTATCAAGTGAATCTATTCTGAAAGTTGTAGAATTTGAGACAGAAGGAATCTAATGTGAAGGAGTACACCAAAGCATTTTACAAGTTGAATATCGGATCCAGACATGTTGATAATGAAGTTGAACAAGTTTCCAAATTTTTGAATGGATTGAGAATGTTTATACAAGATGAACTTAGTTTGATAAAATTGGAGAGTGTTTAAGAGGATTACTAGTATGCCCTAAAGGCAGAAGATAAGTTAAACAAAAGACATGAGGAGAGGTAGAGAGGCAGAGGTGGAAGGTTTACTAGAGGAATATTTCAAGGAGGAAGAGGATATACCATAGGTATAGGAACCAGTACATATTAGAGAAAGGACAAGGAAGTGAAAAAAGAAGGTAATTCATATCGAAAGGATGATAAAAATTTCTACTGAAGGAGAGAACCAAATGTTTACCGAAATGAGAATTTTGGAAGACAAGACAAGAGGACATTTAGAGGAACCTTCTTTAAGTGTGGAGGAGAAGGACATCATGCATTTGAGTGTAAGAAGACAAACAATACCAGAAGAGTAACAGTGGTGGAAGAAAACCCCACCGGATTAGACAATAAATTGGAAGATGGAGAACTATTGGTGATGAGGAGAGCTTTATGTCATACCAGAGGAGATGAAGAGCCCTTGCAGAGGATGAATCTATTCAAGACTAGATGTAAGGTATTTGGTAAGTGTTGTAAAGTTGTTATTGATAGTGGTAGTTCAGATAATCTTGTTTCAGAAGAAATGGTGAATAAGTTGAAATTGGAGAGATTGAAAAACCCTAGGCCTTATCAGATAGCATGGATCTAGGATGAACATAAGTTGTTGGTAAGTGAGAAATGTTTAGTGAAACTGAAAATTGGGAATTATTTTGATGAAGTCTTGTGTGATATTATGCCTATAGATATTTGTCACCTTTTGTTGGGTAGACCTTGGCAGTTTGATAGACAAGCACTACATGATGGGAGGAAGAATACATACACTATTATGGCCAATGGGATGAAGCAAACCTTGTTACCCTTGGAGGAACCCTTGAAGAATGAAGTCTGTATGAATGCTAGAATCTATTTGGTAGATGGAAGGAAATTCCTGGATGAATTGAGACATGAGAATGTATGTTTTGTCTTAATTCCTAAGAAGACTAAGAAACCATAACTGGAAGGAGAACACAGGGAAGAGATAAAATATTTGCTGACATAATATGAGGACATCATTTCAGATAATGTACCCGGTGGATTGCCACCTGTGAGAAGTATTAGTCATTGCATGGACTTGGCTTGCAGAGCTAGTTTTCCTAACAATGTCGCACACTGATTGACACCGACAAAGAATGAATGAATGAATAGACAAGTGCAGGAGCTATTGAAGGTTTTATCAGGGAGAGTCTAAGCCCTTGTGCAGTACCAATAGTATTAACACCTAAGAAGAATGGAGAGTGGAGAATGTGTACTAATTCCTGAGCAATAAAAAAGATCATAGTGAAATACTAGTTCCCTTTGCCTAGAACAGATGACATAATGGACTATTTGAGTGGAGGAGAATACTTTAAAAATATAGTTTTGAAGAGTGGATATCATCAGATTAGGATCAGAGAAGGTGATGAGTGGAAGACAACATTTAAGACAAATGAAGGACTGTATGAATGGTTGGTGATGCCTTTTGGAATAACTAATGCACTAAGTACTTTCATGAGGTTGATTAATGAGGTACTGAAGAAATTATTGGGTAAGTTTGTTAATGTGTATTTGGATGACATTTTGATTTTCAATAGGACAAAAGAGGATCATTTGTTGGAGTTAAGACAAGTTTTGCAGAGGTTGAGAGAAGAGAAGTTGCCGATCAATATTAAGAAGTGTACTTTCATGAAGTACGAGTTAGTCTATTTGGGATTTGTGATATCTGAGGATGGTTTGAAGATGGACCCTAATAAAGTGAAAGTAATTGTTGAATGACCTACTTTGGAAAGCATTGGAGAGGTAAGATCATTTCATGGATTAGCTTGTTTTTACCGGAAGTTTATCATAAATTTTAGTTCATTTTGTAACCCTATGACTGAGACCGTGAGAGTAGATTGGAAGGAATTCAAGTGGACCATCAGAGCAAATTTTTTTTTGAACTATTGAAGAAGAAAGTGTCTGAGTAGCGTGCGTTAGCTTTACCAAATTTTAATAAAGTATTTCAAGTGGATTATGATGCAAGTGGAATAGCAATAGGAGAAATATTGAGTCATGAAGGAAGAGAAGTAGCTTATTTCAGTGAGAAATTGAATGATGCTCGAAGGAGATATTTAGTGTATGATTAGGAGTTTTATGCCATAGTCCAAGCCTTGAAGAAGTGGAGACATTACTTGTTTCCTAAGGAGTTTGTGTTGTATATAGATCATCAAGATTTGTAGTATTTGAACAATTAGAGTAAGTTGAATCAGAGACATATGAGATGGGTAGAATTCTTGCAAAGTTACACCTTTGTGTTGAAGCATAGAAATGGGAAATCTAACAAAGTTGTTGATGCATTGAGTCAGAGAAGGAATTTTCTGATAGAGATGAGAGTGACAATATTGGGATTTGAATATTTGAAGACCTTGTATGATGATAACCCAGATTTTGTAGAACCTTGGAAAGCATGTAGAGAACCGATTATGGTAGATAGAAGCAAGTGGCTGGATTAATTCATTCAGGATGGGATGTTATTTAGAGGAGTTCAGTTGTGCATACCTAAGAGTTCTATGAGGGATAATCTGATAAAGGAGAAACATAGTGGAGGACTAGTTGGACATTTTGGCATTGACAAAACAGTAGCATTGGTGAGTGAGCAACACTTTTAGCCCCAAATTCATAAGGATGTTAAGAGATATATGTAGAGTTGTAGAGTTTGTCAAGTTGCAAAGGGTAGTAGTTAGAATGTGGGATTGTATAAACCTTTGATAGTACCGGTAAGACCTTGGGAGGATATAAGCATGGATTTTGTACTTGGATTTCCTAAGACACCGAGAGGGAATGATTCTATATTTGTGATAGTGGATAGATTTTTGAAGATGGCTCATTTCATACCTTGTAAGAAGACATCAGATACATTGCATGTAGCAGACCTATTTTTCAAGGAAGTGGTAAGGTTGCATGAATTACCTAAGAGGACAGTTTCAGACATAGACAGTAAGTTTGTTGGCTATTTTTGGAGTAAAATTTGGAAGAAGATGAAGACAGTTTTGAAGGTCAGTTCTACTTTTCATCCATAGACTGATGGAAAAACACAAGTTGTTAACCAGAGTTTGAGAAACTTGTTAAGATGTTTAGTGGGAGATAAAACTGGAAGTTGGGATTTGATCCTTGCACAAGCAAAGTTTGCCTACAACAATTTAGTAAGTAGAAGTACTGAAAGAACACCTTTTGAGATTTTTACCAGAGTGCATCCTAGAGGTATATTAGAATTGAGAGATATTAGCAATGAAGACCAAAAAAGTTAAGAAGCAGAAGACTTTGTGAATCACATGACAACATTGCATATTCAGGTTAAGAAGCATTTGGAAGACATGAATAACGAATATAAGGAGAAGGAAAATGAGAAGAGGAGACATAAGGAATTTGAAGTTAGTGATGAAGTGATGGTATATCTGAGAAAATAGATATTCTCGATTGGAACTTATAACAAGTTGTAGATGAAGAAGTTTGGACCTTGCAGGATTTTGAGGAAGTTTAGTTCTAGAAATGCATATGAAGTGGAGTTACTAGATAGTCTAAGTATTTCACCTATCTTAACATTGCAGATCTTCATGAGTATCATGAACCAAAATTCATTAAGGACAGTGTTGCAGACTTGGAGAAACAGTTGCCCTGGAAGGAACCAGATCATATTGAAGAGATTTTGGACAATAGGATTGGGTGTAGTACCCAGAGTAGTTAGTATAAGGAGTATCTAGTGAAGTAGAAGGATATACTAGTTGAAGATTCATCTTGGATTTCTTAGGAAGAGGTAGAACGCCTTGGTTTTCCTCTGACCCCGACAAAGTGAGAGGTTCACTTTTTCAATAACCTCGAATGTCTAATGTAGGAGAATCCCCGATTCATAGAAATCTTGCATCAACCAAAAATATTTCCCTTTCTATTTTTATTTCTATTTTTCTTTCTGTTGGTAGTTTCAGTTTTCCTTTATATGTGTCCCGGTTTTGGCTCATCGAATCCTGTGGAGTTGGATTCTACTTGAAGACTTGATCATCTTTCTTACTTCTAGACTACATCGCATTTGGATAATTTTCTGGCAAGATATCGCTCTCAGTTTTTCGGATAGTTTCCTGTTATCGGTTGACAATTATTGTTACCGGTTGCTTGGACCTATTTGGTGATTTACTAGAAGCCCTTCCAAAGCTTGCGGAGCCTTGGGCATTTATTTTGATGTTCCTTGGCATGTGGCCAACCTTTTCCCGTGATCTATGTTTCATCCTTTGCATTTTCTAGAGGAATCTCTTGGCGGAGGCTGACCTTGTTATTTTACATGTTAGGTCTTGTTCTTCGGGTTTTGATCCCTTTTGGGTCAACTGGATCCTTTGGATCGATATATATAATTATAATTGTGCATTAGAATGTAATCAATCAAATAATGAAGTAGCTATACTGTGTGTAAAAGATAGATCTCAAGATTCAAGGTCTCAGTTGTGACCTATTCTGTATGTTCTACCAAGCTCGTGAGCCGGTATGTTGTAACCTAGTTGTTTCCGGTTGGTTGTAACCAATTTTCATGCAATAAAACAATGTGTTCTGCATTCCTTCCATCATATCTTTGTGTTTCTATTGTGTTTACTCTTGTTGTCTGGTCTGGATTGATCTCTTTGAGGTCCCTCCTCACCGGTGACTGCTCCATAAATGCACTTAGTTCAAACTAGGAAGGGGTAATACCCCCAACTTTTGTCAGAGATACTCAAAAGCATCTTTGCACAAAGCCTTCATAAAAATATTTGCAACCCACTCTGTTGTAGATACATACTTAAGTTTTACTTCACTGTCCAATACTTTCTCCCTTAAAAAGTGATACTGAATAGAGATATGCTTTGTTTTGGAATGCAGTACCATTTTTCTTAGAGATATTTATCGCACTTGTATTATCACACATGATTGAGATTAGTTCATCAAACATCACACCAATATCCTTCAATGTTTGTTTCATCCAAAGTATCCAAGTGCAACATGATGTGGCTACAATGTATTTGAATTTTGCGGTTGATAAAGACACAAAATGCTGATTTTTACTTAACCATGCAACTAAACAGGAGCCAAGGAAAAATGCTCCTCCACTAGTACTCTTTCTGTCATCAATACTTCCTACCCAATCTGCATCAGTATAAGATTTTAGAGTAAAATATGATCCTTTAGGATACCAAAGTCCAAAATATTATGTACCTTTACTATTTTGATTCACTTGTAACCCAATAAAAAAGTTCAACTCACCAATCATGGACATTTCAAATTTCTTTTGCATTTCACTAGCAAACTTCTTGCACATGCCATCATTTCCTCCAAATATTATGTCATCCACATTTACAACAACAATTAGGATCTTATTTGATTCTACTTTGTAATTAATATTGATGTTGGTAGACCCTTTTTGAAAACCTTGATTCAATAAATACTTGTCTAGCCTTCCATACCAAGCTCTAGGAGCTTTCTCCAACCAATACACCCACTTTGTTCCAATGCCATTCTTATTTTCTAGTCTAGGGACTAGTTCCCAAGTTTAATTTTTCTCACTTTAATCTAACTCTTCCTTCATAGCCTTCATCCAATTCTAATCTTTACAAGCTTCTTCAATTGTCTTAGGTTCAGATTTAGAAAGTAAACACAAAAGATATTGTTCTTTAACAACTTTACTTATTGTAATAATACTTATGTTCATATCTCTTGTAATTTGGTTCTCAAAATGATTCTTTTGTACATACCTCAAAGTTTTAGATATAGTTGCCAGATCTGTTGGTATTATGGATGTGTTGCATTGGTTTTGTCATTGATGTCAACACTTATCAACTCTTGTGAACACTTATCAACATTGAAGATCTTTTGTTATTTTCACCGGCATGTTCAGTGACTTATGCACAGTCACCGATATTTGGTTCACCGACAGGTTATATTGTTCACCGACACTGAGGATTATCTGTTATCATCTAGAGATTACTTGGTTATGTCAAAGGCATTGTTTGACACTTGGTTTTAGTGATTTGGTTATTGGTATAATCGAGTTTGCATATTTGTTGTTACCGACAAATTAGTCTAGGTTATGGACCGACAAGCATTGTCTATTCTAGATTAGCACGACACATTATGGAGATGATTTATTGATTGGTTATTATTGTAATTGCATTGAGCTGACATGATGCATCGCATATTGATTCATTTGTAATTGATTTAATTGTAATATTCTTATTGAGCCAACCTACACATTTGGTCTTAGGTTTTGGTATATATGTAAGATCTCATTTGTGAGATTGATATAAGGTATGTAATAAGGTATTAGAAGGTTGTGATATTTGGTATACACAAATATAAGTAGAGCTATACAGACAAACATCATTTGAAGATACAAGGAAGGTATGAAGAAGGCAATTAGAGCTTAATCGGTACTGAATCCAACATATGAAGATGCTATTTTGAGCAGTACATTATTATTGGATTTAACCATCCAATTGTAGTCAGTGTGACTCCCATTTTGTGATTGAGAAATGAGCTCTAGGATGTTGGCCTTTCAACATGTGCAGACCCCATTTGTACACACATACTATCTGAAGTAGTATCATCTGATTGTGGGTAAGGTTTCCCACAGTGGTTTTTCCCCTTACAGGGTTTCCATGTACAAATATCCATGTTATGTGTTGTGGATGTTATTTGCCTTTCTGTTTCATGGATTAAACTTTATCGGTACCGTTATTAATTGTTAAATTGTCAATCGACATTAAGTTTGGTTTATCGGTATTATGCATTAAGTTTGGTTAAGTTATATTTGGGTTGAAATTAATAGACAACTGATTCACCCCCCCTCTCAGTTGGCTCCGGGTCCTAACAATTGGTATCAGAGCTAAGTCCTCTTTTTGTAGAAGTTTAATAGTTTGAGGAGATTCTATGGCAACTAACTATTTCAGGAAGGACAATCCGAAAGTTGATGGAACTAACTATGGTATATGGAAGATCAGAATGGAGACACATCTGGATTGCATTGGAAAATACATATGGGATGTTACAAAGAATGGCTATGTTGATCCTACAAAGAGTCAACCTAATCCACCTACCTTGGCTAAAGATCAGGAGAATGATTGCAAAGCAAGAGAAGCACTTTTGAGCACATTGTCAGATCAGCAAATCATGGGATTATCAGACCGATCAACTACTCAAGTTATTTGGGATAAATTGGAAACATTGAATGAAGGTGATAACATAGTTAAAATTGCAAAACTGGAATGCTTTCAGGTCAGGTATGAAAATATGAAAATAGAAAAAGACGAAAGGATTTCTACTTTTATGGAAAGAGAATGAAATTATTTTGGGTATATAATGTTGTGGAGGATCCTTAAGTGAAGATGAGATTGTTTCTAAAGTTTTAAGAGCATTGCCACCGACATACAAAATGAAATTAATTTCTATTAATGAATTGAGAATAATGCCTAATACATCAGTATCCAAAGATACTTTGGTTGGAAAACTTTCAGCTTTTGAACTTGAGGAATTTGATCCTGTTGCTATGATTAAGACAGATTTAGCTTTCAAAGCATCATCATCAGCATCATCTGAAAAATATGATTGGAAAGCACTTTGTGCTAGAGAACTTGAAGAAAATAGAAGAGAGAATGAAGATCTTGAAGCACTATTTGCAAGGAAAATGCCTAAAGGTCCAGTTGGAAGTAATTATGAAGGTAAAGCACCATTTAAATGTTTTAACTACAATAAAATTGGTCATATGGCATCTAGGTGTCCTGATAGTCATGCAAGATTGAAAGAAGAAGCTAAAAGAACATATAAGCCTAACCTTGAATATCAGAGATATAGATTTAAGAATAGAGACAAATCATGTTACTATGTTGATGAAGGAGTTACTAATGATTCTGACGAGGAACCGACAGACAATGGATGGGCTTTTGTTGCAATAACAAAAGATCAATCGACACCTACTGTTCAACCGATAGAGAAGGCCCTGACAACTAAAATTGAAGAAAAGGATGAATGGATCATTGATTCTGGATGTTCACATCATATGACTAGTGATAAAAGTAAATTCTTAACCTTTCAGGAATACAATGGAGGTCTAGTAAGATTTGGGGATGATAAAGCTTGTTTGATCAGAGGAAAAGGCACTATATCTTTTGATGGTCAACACAATACTAACAATGTTTATTATGTTGATGGTTTTAAGTATAATCTTTTGAGTGTTGGTCAATTAGTTGGAAAGGGATTTTAGTTACAATTCAAGAATGGTAAATGCAAAATCATGAACAAAACTAGTTTGGAAATTGCAACCAGTAATCATACTAGAGGTAATATCTTTCATTTGAATAACAATGAGAAGACATGCTTAATTACACATATTGATAAAATTTGGTTATGGCATAAGAGACTTTGTCATGTAAATTTTGATTGGATTGTGAAAATCAGTACTACTAAGGCAGTAAGGGATTTACCCAAGATTATTAAGCCTCACAATCCAGTATGTAAGGAATGTCAATTTGGAAAGCAAGTTAGAGCAACTTTTAAGAGTATTCTAGAGAAATCCAATAATGTTCTTGACTTAATTCATACTGATTTATGTGGTCTAGCAAGAACTAGAAGTTTACAAGGAGATATATATTTTATGTTAATCATTGATGATTATTCTAGAATGTGTTGGGTTACCTTTCTCAGGGAGAAATCATAAGCTTTTGGGAAATTCAAACTATTCAAGGTAATGGTAAAGAATGAAACCAGTAAGAAAATCAAATATTTGAGATCAGATCAAGGAGGTGAATTCACATCTAAAGAATTTAATACATTTTGTGAAGTGAATGGAATTAGAAGACAATTATCAACACCTTGGACACTCCAACAAAATGGAGTTGTGGAAAGGAAGAACAAAACTATTCTGGATGCAGCTAGAAGCATGATATCAGAAGCAAACCTACCTCATGTGTATTGGAGAGAAGCAGTGAATACAACAGTTTACACATTCAATAGAGTTCACATCAAATGTGAAACTGGTAAGACCCCTCATGAACTATGATTTGGTAATACTCCTACTCTTAAATATTTCAAAATATTTGGAAGCAAATGTTATATTAGGAGAGATGATTATATTGGCAAATTTGATCCTAGAAGTGATGAAGGAATATTTCTTGGTTATTCATGTAAGAGAAAGTCATATAGATGTTTTAATAAGAGATTACATAAAATCATTGAGAGTGCAAATGTGAAGATTGATGAATGGTTTAGAGGTAATTCAAGGTCCATAGACTCTGAACTGGCAGTTGAGATAATCACAAATGAACCTACAATGAGTACACCATTACAGAATGTTGATCCAGTCACACTGGAATCATCTGAGAATTCCACAGTGATTGAAGAACAACAACAAGTGAATACACCCAGGTATGTAAGATTGAATCACTCTGAAAGTCAGATAATTGGAAATAAATATCAAGGTGTTATGACTAGAGGAAGAATTGTAAATGAAGAGGTATGTTTAACTTTTCAAATTGAACTGACAAATATTTTTGAGTCATGTGAAGATAAACATTGGATTAAGGCTATGGAAGATGAATTGGAACAAATTGAAAAGAATAACACATGGACATTGGTTCCCTGACCTAAAAAAAAAAATGTAATTGGAACTAAATGGGTATTTAGAAATAAACTTAATTAAGATGGTAAGGTAATCATAAAAAAAGCAAGATTAGTTTGTAAGGGATATTCACAGAAAGAAGGAATTGATTACAATGAAACCTTTGCACCGGTAGCTAGAATTGAGGTAGTCAGACTATTCTTAGCTTTTGCAGCACACAAGAATTACAAAGTATATCAAATGGATGTTAAATGTGCATTTCTGAATGGTGATCTTGAAGAGGAAGTTTACATTGAACAACCTGATGGATTTTCTTTGACAGATGACAAAGATATGGTTTGCAGGTTAAGGAAAGCTTTATATGGATTGAAGCAAGCTCCTAGAGCTTGGTATGCTAGATTGGACAATATCTTTTGAAGCTTGGTTACACTAAAGGTAATGCTGACAACAACTTATATTACAAAGTAACTAATGATGACATCTTGGTTATTGAAGTTTTTGTTGTTGATATCATTTTTGGAGGAGAAGAAGGATTATGTAAAGACTTTTCTAATAAGATGTAGGAAGAATTTGAAATGTCTATGATTGGGGAGATAAAATTATTTTTAGGATTGTAGATTTCATAGACTGATAAAGATATATTCATAAATCAATCAAAGTACTTGAAAGAACTACTAAAGAAATTTGGTATGGAAAACTCCAAACTGGTAAGTACTCCTATGACTACAACTGATAAACTATCATTGAAGGATGAATCAACACTTGTTAATATGACAAGATATAAATCTATGATTGGAGGTTTATTGTATTTGACACAAATAAGACCTAATATTATGAATGCAATATTTGTTGTTTCAAGATTTTAGAGTAATCCTAAGGAAAATCATGAATCAACAGTGAAAAGGATTTTTTGGTACCTACAAGGCACAACAAATCTTGGTTTATGGTATCCTAAAGATGAAAATTTTGATTTATGTGCATACACAGATGCAAATTGGGTAGGAGATGTAGATGACAGAAAGAGCACCACCGACGGAGCATTCTTTCTTGGTAGTAGATTAATTTCATGGTTGAGCAAGAAACAAAGTCATACATCATTATCAACAGCAGAATCAAAATATGTTGCAACAACAACTAATTGTACACAAGTATTATGGATTAAGAAAATGTTGAAGGACATAAAGGTAAAATGCAAAGAACCAATAATCATTTACTGTGATAATATGGCAGCAATTGATATATCTAAGAATCCGGTATTTCACTCTAAAACTAAACATGTTTCTATCAAATTCAATTTTCTGAAAGAGAATGTGGAAGCAAAAGAAGTGAAATTGGTTTATATGAATACTAAAGAGCAGATTGCAGATATCTTTACTAAGCCTTTTCCTAAGGAAACTTTTGAATATCTCAGAGAGCAACTTGAAGTTATACCCTCACCAGTAGAAACTTAGACAGTTGGAGCATGGCATCAGACTGACAGAATTAATAGAAATATTTTTTCGGCTTTGATGAAGGAGAGCTACTTCTCAAGGGGAGTAGATTGGATAAATTTGGTTATAACAATTGGTATTTGTAATAAGTTCTATGAACTGATTGTATTTGGTTTTGTATTGTTTTGGCATTTGATGTCAAAGGGGGAGAGATATATATGGAAAAACACATTATCTTTTGGGAGAGATTATTCCTAGGGGCAGGAATATTATGTATTTTGATTTCTGGTAATTGATCTCTTTGGGAGATTGTTGGTTTTTGGTTTTTGGCATTTCTACTTTGGCACTTATATGGTTTTTCCATCTTGTGTTGCCATCAATGCCAAAGGGGGAGATTGTTGGTATTATGGATGTGTTGCATTGGTTTTGTTATTGATGTCAACACTTATCAACACTTGTGAACACTTATTAGCACCGAAGATCTTTTGTTATGTTCATCAGCATATTCAATGACTTATGCACAGTCACCAATATTTGGTTCACCGATAGGTTATATTGTTCACCAACACTGAGGATGATCTATTATTATCTGGAGATTGCTTGGTTATGTTGAAGACATTGTTTGACACTTGGTTTTGGTGATTTGGTTATTGGTCCATTCGAGTTTGCATATTTGCTGTTACCGGCAAATTAGTCTAGGTTATGGACCGACAAGCGTAATCTATTCTAGATCAGCATGACATGTTATAGAGATGATTTATTGATTGGTTATTATTGTAAATGCATTGAGCTAACATGATGCATCACATATTGATTCATTTGTAATTGATTTAATTGTAATATTCTTAGTGAGCCGACCTACACATTTGGTCTTAGGTTTTGGTATATATGTAAGATCTCATTTGTGAGATTGATATAAGGTATGTAATAAGGTATTACAAGGTTGTGATATTCGGTAAATGTGAATATAAGTAGAGCTATACACGCATACATCATTTGAAGATACAAGGAAGGTATGAAGAAGGTAATCAGAGCTTAATCGGTATTGAATCCAACATATGAAGGTGCTATTTTGAGTAGTACATTATTATTGGATTTAACCATCCAATTGTAGTCAGTGTGACTCCCATTTTGTGATTGAGCAGTGAGCTCTAGGCTATTGGACTTTCTGCATATGCAGACCCCATTTGTACACACATACTATCTACAGTAGTATCATCTGATTGTGGGTAAGGTTTCCCACCATGGTTTTTCCCCTTACAGGTTTCCATGTACAAATATCTGTGTTATGTGTTGTGGATGTTATTTGTCTATCTGTTTCATCCATTAAACTTTACCAATATTGTTATTAACTATTAAACTGTCAACCGACATTAAGTTTGGTTTATCGATATTATGCATTAAGTTTGGTTAAGTTATATTTGGGTTGAAATTAATAGACAACTGATTCACCCCCCCTCTCAGTTGCCTCCAGGTCCTAACAAGAGCAACCTAAGTTTCTTTATGCTTATCTTCTTCTTTGTTTTTCTCCTCTCCTTCCTTTCTCATGGACTCATCAGATTCATATCTTGCTTCTATACCAGAGTCTTTGGAAATGTTTTTGTCAACCTTCACATTTTCACTTTCAACTATTTTATTCAATCTCTTATTGTAACATTGGTAAGCCTTGCTTTTTGTAGAATATCTTAGGAATATACCTTCATTTTCTCTACTGTCAAACTTTCCAAGATTTCATTCATCTCTCCAGATGTAGCATTTACTTCCAAATACTTTAAATACTTTACTGATGGAATCCTTCCATGCCATAACTCATATGATGTCTTCCCATATTTCTTCTAGAAGAGAACTGTATTGAGAATGTATATTGCAGTATATATTGCTTCTCTCTAGAAACTATAGTCGGATCCTTCAAAGGTAGGAATAGTCAGTTTAAATAATCTTGCAGAAATTTTTATGGATGTCTTGTTTGAGCAACTTGAAGATCGTTTAAAGAAGTCACTTAAAGAAATAGTTGAAAAATATTAAGTATAAGAAGCTATGGAAGAATGGGTGGGACCCATGGGTCACCTTTTTTGCTAAAAGAAGTATGAAGGTGATAAAAATGATGTGGACTCTATGTACATGGGACAATGAGGATGAACATAAAATTTGGCGGTAGCCTCATAATAAGGTTGGGGTCATGATGATGAGGTATCTTTCCCATGAATGGTAAGATTGTGTGTCTTTTGCAAAAGATAATTTCATGATAACTCTATGTTATCATTTTTCATGTAGGCTTGTTAATGAAAATACTACTGCCTCTTAAAATAACCCTTTTTAAGTGATACTTCATGTGGTGGTGGTGTGCATGTTATAAAATCTTGCCATAATTTGCCATTGGGTATTGCCAAAAATGATTGGCACATTTGGAATTTATGGAGAGGGATGTTTAATTATTGTTGATATAATGCCACAGTTTTTAAAGGAAACTATTTCCAATGCCCTAAATACTTTGTTTCTAGCTATTTTTGGTTTACTAAGTGTTTTGAAAGATAAGTCATGGGTCTTTGTCCTCTTTGTCACTATGTTAATTATGTTTCTTTTCATCATTGGTGGGGACAAAGTTATAATTGAGCCAAGTGTTCATATTTAATTAAAAAATGACCTTACAGTTTGGCATGTTTATAATGAGGGTGGGGTTGTCAAGTTTATATAGGGTATTAAAGGTTATCATGAAAATCTTTTCATTCAATTTGCTAAGTCTTGGGATGAGAGGAAGGTCACTACGAGAGGCATTTTGTTTGAGGTAAATGAAGAAGTCATTGTTGCTGCTACAGGCCTCCCAATAAGGGGCAAGAAATAGAAGATGAAAAGTCATGTGTCTGACAATGAGAGTTTGGCTCAGTTCTTTAGGGATAAGGAGGAACCCGTGAAGCTGCATGAGGGTTTTGTGCATGATAAACTATCAGAGTCTTGGAACAAGGTGTGTTTAATGATAATACTTTTTTTTACCCTTGAGGGTAGGTTTAAGGTATAATATTTTCATCATTTTCCTCATTTTCCTCTACTGAATCACTTTCATAACCATGAATTGCTTTCTTTTCCTTTCTTTGTGCTAAGCTCCCTTGAAAGCTCAGTACATGATGCTTTGGAGGTGGGTCAGAAACCTATACCACTTCACTAGGGCCTAATTTTTTGCCTTTATCATTTCCACCTTGTTCTTTGTCCTCCTAAACAACTATTAATGGTTGGCCATGAAGCCCAAAGCTCTGACTCACCCCCTATGACTATCATTCTTGATTCCTAGGGGGATGGAAAAAAGAAACATTTATAATTGCCTACTTCTGCCGAAACTCCCTCTCACACTGGCTCCCCATATTGAACACTACTAGATGCTAAGAGGGGGGAATGAATCAAAATATACTAAAACTTGATCATATTAAACTACTTAAACAATAACATCCATTCAAATCAATGTGCATGAAAGCAAATAATATAAACAACAAATGCATCCACACAAGAACACCAAGATTTTTACGTGAAAAACCCAAACAGGGAAAACCCATGGTGAGAAAAAAATTCACAATATGTATTAACTATTTACAATATTTGAGGCCACAACCAGGGAGCTCACTACTCTTGACTTGTAGGCTAAGACACATTGCCTTAGGGAAATATATAGTAAAGAACTTGCTCAACTGAAGATCACTTCTTCAAGGCAAGATACAAAATAATTATATAGATACAATATGAGAAATAGATTGAACTACATAGGAAATAACATCTATCAACATGCATATAATAGTTCATAGATAAATACTTATCTATCTACTCTTGTAAAGGGTGGAAAATTTGGGTTTCACCCAATGATGAAGTACAACCCTTGATTTTTACTTAGGGACAAATTATATTAAAGTAGGGTGAATCCAATAGATCTAGCCTCAAATCAACAAGGATAGAGCTGAGAAATTTGATTCGATTCACTAGTTAAGCTTTGACTCTCTCTTTTTAAGTTGAATTGTGAAAATGTTGAAATTAAGGTAAATGTATGTGAATTGAAGAAATTATGCAAAAACAATGAGCTACAGTTGTCAAATAGAGCCACAAACCTAGATTTGAGCAATATGTGAGTGTTTGAATCTGTTCCTAGAAGGTCATCCTGAATTGTCGAGACCAAAATGCTCGTCATTCTGGTCCTCTGAACTTTTCGCCATCCAAAAGGAAAATATTTTCTTTGTGAATAAAATCGATCCTAAAAATTTCATCTTCGTACTTATTCATGCACACACTAGAGAAGGGAAATTTGTTTGGAATAAGGGTTTGCCTTAGGTCAAACCTCAGTTTTTGAATTAACCACAAAATAGAATTGAAATGTAAATGAACTGCTGCAATGAAAATGATCCCCTTTTGAGGGAAACACTAAAAATGTTTGGAACACAAATGATATACCTTTTTATGAAGTTTTGTTTGTCTTCACAAGGAATTAGGGTTTCATGTAGTCTTAACAAAACATAGAAAATGAATGTCAACTCCAATTCTTGAATCTTGACCTCACTTTTTCGCCAATTCTTGAAAGAAGACTGGTTGCTTGCTCACTTGAATTTGAATGCTTGATTGCTTGATGGATCTGTGATTGCTTTTTTCCCAAATTATCAAAATGAGAGGGGTAGACCTTCTTTTATACTTGTTAGTAAAAAAAAAACTTAATTTTTTGACATGAGCTGACATGGGACCAGGATTCCCACTCACATCAAATGGCCATTAAGGGGCCCCAAAAATGGTCTTTGATTGGGAGGACCAGAGCACTAGCGCTTTGGTCCCTGAGGACCTTGATGCTCGTTCTTTGGTCCTGACCAATTAGGGACTCAAAATTTAGGGGGAGAAAGTGTGTATGTTGGAAAAAATGAGTTTAGTGCATGGTGTGAGCAGAATCAAGGCTCCGATTAGGCCTCGAGAGACGAACACCAAGGTGAGGGCCCAAATGAGGATAAAATTATGAGTACAATTTAGGATGCTACAACTCTACAACATTTCCAAACCACTGCTTCACTTCAAATTCGCATCATACTTCTTACTATCTCACATATTCACCCATCATACATCTCTGCACACACCACTCTACATATATCTCTACATGAACATGACTATTATGTCCATTATATATCAAATAGATCAACAATAATCTCTATTAGGTCAACCAAAAAGGAAAAGTAATGTGTACATAACATTAACCAAAAATATTTTATGAGGAAGGTAAAGAAGACATGTGAGGGTTCACACCAAGTCAACAAACCTTCAAAATATCCCCAAAAGGACTTTACACACAACCGCTCTAACCAAAATACATAGTCCGATACAAACCATAAGCACAATATTTAGAAATAATAACAATTGATCCACAACATCCTCAAAGTAATATCAAGATGAGGAAAGCAACACATTCCTCCACACACTCCTAAAACAATACCAAAACTGATCATAGACAACAATGTTGCCTACAAACAACCATCCAATCAATTGAAAATCTGAAATTAAACTAGTAAAAACATTTTGCAATACTTGACATAGCCATCTGAAACATATCCAATGAAAATATATTTTAGGTTACCTCATGTCATCATCCTAATCCATCTAGAGAGAACAACATCATTCTGCAAATAAATTTGTAGCATATAACCAATCAAATAGACATCTGGATTAGCAACTAGACATCAAGAACACAAACCAAAATAAGTTGTCGGGCAAAATATTGCACCATACACTTCTACTATACATCACTTCTGTACCACTAACCAACAAAACCAAAATCATAATACTACTAAACCATAATACATCCATATTATAATTATTGTACATCTCTGTACATCAAGACCACACAAATAGCTAGACAAATCATACACCACCAATTGGACTATCAATAATCATCAACAATAGGTTTGACATTAATGAGAACAAAGACACATGTGTAACACCCCAGTGACCCCTAACCTGATCTCTTGGAAATTAAGTAGAAAGACACCTTCTCTAGGGTTGATAAGATGAAGATGACCCAAGGATCCTCTCCTGCTACCAAAAAATAAAGGATTGAGGTTAATAGTGAGGTTGAAATGGAGGTCGGGGAAGATGTGAGAAAATGTGCAAGTGCCAATTGTAGGTGCTCCAATAAGTTAGTTAGGCGCTCGATGGGTATAGGTACAAAGAATAATTTGGTGGGGTATGAGGAAGATTTTGAGGAGGAGGAATCTGCTAAGAATGAGGAAGCAAGAAATAATGAGGATGTTGAAGATGGCACATGGAAAGCTAAAAGATTGGCTAAATCTACTAGCAAGGGTTCTGAACAAAGTGACAAGAATGAACCCTTAGACCTCACCTAGGATGCGATGCTAGAGGAGGTGGAAAACAAAGGTGACAGTGTGAGTAACTATGCCATGTTTAGGACAAAAATGGAGGAATTGGATGTCCTAAAAAAGGTGTTAGATATTGAAAAAAAGATCGTGAGTGTCTCTAAATTTAGCTTGTGGGTCATGCATAGCTCGGTTACCTCAATGTTCCTCATGCAAAAAAAGGTTCTTGGCAAGGACACTAAAACTAAAGAAAATTACAAGGAAATTTTTAAGTCCCTTATTGAAGATTGGAGCAATGTGCTCAAGTAGTTTGTTTTGGCTAGTTTTTCATGGTTGTTTTGTTATCTCCTGCTAGTCCTAAGACTAGTTTCATTTTATATTTGTTGCTCAGATTGTTTATGCTATTTGGTTACTATAAGTATGTTCTCGCTTGTTTATTGTTTTAAGTGTTGTTACTGTTAATATTGTTAGTGGCTAGTTAGTGTAAAGAGCCAACACCCTTGTTTCTGTTGCTTATTAATATCAAAAACACCATCCCTATAACTCCTAGATTAATACCATGATAATCTTAAAATAAGGTTACATTGTGAGTATATATTAGACCCAAATTATTACTTCTATCATTCAACATTTTACATGGTTTTGATGATAGTTATCACTCTAATTGTCAATTTAAAGTAATTGTGTCCATTTACTCATCAACTATCATAATTTCATATCTGGAAATTTTTTATTTATCTTCATTAGTTACCAATTTTTTATTTATTTTTAGCTTGAGCACTTAGTTCAAAATACTCCACATCATATCTATTTTTAACAAATACATACATTACAATCAAATCCTTACAATCACATCACGAGGCTCACATAATATGGTTTGTGGGGATGAGCTATATCAAATACCATTGAATAACCATGAAATTGTAAATTACTATGGATCCTACAGCTATAAGGGTTCATGTTTCCTTACTAATTTCTACAATTAATTAAATGCTCATAATTAAATATGCATAAAATAAAATGATATTCAATTATAATTAAATGACAAATTGATCATACTAAATCAAAGTACTAGCACCCATAGATAAAAGAGTACATCGATTCATCTTACATTCATATCATGGATTCAATCTTTCCATTTCCAATTACAAGTACATAAGTATTCATTACATGATACATATATAGTGATATACAAATGAATATCCTTTGACCGTCATTAACCTCTTGGTCTTCTACTAATCGAGGGATGAGAATATGGTTGAGGCACTTTTCTGCCCGACCACCAAGCCTTCACTTCCCTAGAGTTCTTCTTGGCACAAAGAATCATCGAACCTAATCAAAGTGCCTAGCAACTTAAAGATAAACAACAGAAGGGAATCTCGATGCAAGCCCAATATACATGTAATTCCTAACTTGAATGTGCTATGTCTACAATTAGGATGTGGCAAAGAATACTATCAATAAAGTTTTTCTTGGCAATGTTCATCTATTTCAATGAACTTCTAACTTTGGCCAAAGTACATATTATTTAATCGTGAACTAGGAAAGAGGTTCACATCCTTTCTAACTCCACATTCGACACTCTATGCTAGAAGATAACCTTTTCCAAATACAAAATTAAAAAGACACCACATGCTTTTACTCTTTCTTCCATGCAATAATGGTTCAAAATGTTTATATTTTCTAACATGGTTAATTTTTTTCATGTATACTAACATCATGATAATCCATACAATGCTATAATCCATGCAAGGTTTAAATATATGCTTATGTTTTCCATACAAGTATGAGATCTATGAAAATCATTTTCATATTCATGCACTTTAATTTCAATGTATGCATACTAATTTTTATCATGTCTAATTGAGATAATCTAAGAAAATCAAGAATTCGGGCATGGAAAGAAGGTTACAATCATTTGAACATATGCAAGATATACAATATGAGATACACAAATATTTTTATGTATATAAATAAAACTTTGTATTATTTCTTCAACTAGATATTTAAACATAGAAAATGATTCTATCTATGAAGGTGAAGCCTAGTGGAGGTTACAATTGGTAATATCATTAATTAGAAGTAGGCCTCTTCATAAGATTAGGATAGTTTGGAGTAAAGTCTACAATGGGAAGTTTGGAGTACAGTTAGTCAAGGAAACTTGCCATATAGGGAGGGAGAGAATATAGGGAGGGAGGGCCCCTACCCCTATCAATTATATGGTCCATTCTCAAGAGGCTTGGGGACCACGATAAATAGCAATTGAAAATTTAGGGACTTGATTCTGGGTTTGAGTAGATTTGTTAGACACATATCTTTCTTTTTGAGGTTGTTTTGGTAAGAAAGTTGAGGCAAGTTTCCCTAACTGAACTCTAAACTCTACTTTCAATAACTGCAAATCATTTCTACTATCAATAACAACATTTCTACTTTCAATAGCCTTGTCTAGGAAATACCAAAAGAGAATATTCTAATGTGAACAAAAGATTCAATGTGTCCAACAAATCTACAAAATAGGAGGGAAAGTAGGGTGTCACCAGAGGTCATTTAAATCTTGGTGGGTTCTTTGTGGAGAAATTATTTTACCCTGTGTGAGGAATTGCTAAGGTTTCAAGTGCTCATACTATCGATTTCCTTGGTTTTGTTTGAAGCTCTCCATTAAATTTTTAGGACTCTAGTTGGCGAAGCCCCTCATTTTGTGTTCTCTAGTCCAATTTTGTTCTTGATATTTGCATGGATATTGTTGACGTGTGTTTTGACACACTCACCAACAGTCAGGTAATTCATGTAAACACTCACCACCTCTCCTGAAAAGCAATAGGTTCTAAAAAACTAACTACTCCAAGGTCTCTATAGTCGGGTCTCGACGATGATGGGTAGCTTAATGGTTGATGTAGTTGTACCTATGAAGGGGCCTGCTAGTTAAATGAATCCCAATAACTTCAAAATAACTCCACTTTTTTTTAGTATTTTATCCTTTAAGATTCTCTTTCGAAATAAACTGCAAAGATAGGGAAACAAAAAAATAACAATGAAACTAATTGAATAACAAATTAATGAGCTACTTCATAAGTACCCTACAATCCAAAAATCATCAATATCATCCAAATCAGCATTCAATAACAAACCTCCAATAAACCTGCAAAGTCAGCAACCTCACAAATTCATGGAAAGAATATCATCACAATATCGTTTATCCTAGTAATTCTCATACACAACTTACATGTGTAGTATGATTCATAAAGCAATAAACATAAGACTAGAACACATTGCTGATTTCAAACAATAGACATTACCAGACTACAAAGAACAAATTAATAGTGCACATGCATGGGTCAAGCAATCTATAAGTTGTTTCTTGTATTAAATTCAAAGAATGTATCACAAAAATAATCTAGTTCATAACAATTTGCAAAAATAATCTAAAATATCTAAGTGGGCCTCAAATAATCAATTTGTGGACCCTTACAAATGAATCAAATTCCTCAATTTATAGAGTTTCCTATCCTACTTTCTAGGAAATAAACCTATCTAAATTAAGAACTAAAAAGAAAGGAGTCATAGTTGACACGCAAGTCTCTGCCTTAGACTTTAGTTAACCATTACAAAATTGGGACTGAGAGAGCACTACAAAGATGGTGCTGCATGAGCCAGGCTTTCATAGTCACACAAATTTTTTCTCAAAACTAAAGCATAAGTTGGAGGTGCAATTGAAATCCCAGTGTGGTGGTCATGCAAAAACTCCTTAAAAAAGTCATGCTATCATTAGCAACTTTATGTTTATCTCTTACTTCTTTTTATAGGTCTTGTAATTGCTAATGATACATGCAATCACTTTGGCAGGAGGATTAACAACATGTTTGATTCTAAACTTGTACTTCCTCAAAATCTCCTTCGCATTCTTTCTTCCACCTTCCAACTCTTCTACTGTTTATGCGGCCTATTGACATTGGGTTATCAAATATGTATACCTGTCCATTAACACAACATTAAACTGAGTTGGAGCTGCAAAACATTGTGCCTCATACGCATCCCACTGGCGGAGCACTTGGTCCTCCTCCATACCTCCAGCATTGGTTATACAAAGCCCAAAAACTCCTAATAACTACCCTACAAAATTCTCTTACTTTTCCTCTACCCTGATAAGGGGAGATGGAATACCCGTTATATCCTTCACATATTGTTGAAGCATTTCAATCTTCAACTCCAAAATGTATATGTAGGATTGCAAATTTTTACAACTATCTCTACCTAGGAGGTCTTCCCTTATTATAACCTCTTCCCCAAGACTCAAAACTTTATTCGAAACCCGAAATTGTTTTCCAAAAGTGTTGAGATTCCGCTCCCACTACTGAGAACAAGAAGCTAATGCTCCTCCAGCCTGTATGGCCTTTTTATACTGTTTCGTGGTGTTCTGGAAGAATAATCTAATTTTGACGACATTTGTTTGTGCCCATGCCTTCGCTGTAGTTGCCTCCTGTCTTACCTCAACCAATGCTTTTATATCTCCTTCTGGGAGTGATGAGGTTGAAGGTAAGTTATCATCTACACATGTATCCAGGGGCTTACCCATCTCTACAAACAACTTCTTATATTGTTCGAGCTGTGCCTTGACCTCTGAATGGGGGATGTGCTCCATTTCTATTCGTCCCCTGATGAAACTAGTGTGATGCTAAAAATATGGTATATAGGGGACATACACATATAATGAGACAATAAAATGTAATTGAAAAGCTTAATTGAAAACTAGATTAGAAATGCAAACCATAAACCTTCCTTGAAATGTCCCATTTTCCTCTATTCTTGGACCTTGAAGGTGTTGGATTGATGGGCTCTCAGCAAAGTAATGACCTCCAAAGTGACAACTCAAGAGTTGAGTAGCTATTTGATCATGATTGACTATGGAGATGATATGAAATGCATGATTTAAGAAACTAGATTAACATGCTATGATTAATCCAAAATCTAATTACTAGATAATTGAAATGCGAATTGCCTATAGTAATGATGCCTAAATTGATATGAGATGGGATCCTTATTGCTCCAAAATGGGGGATATTTATAGGAATTTCAAGGCCAAAGCTTAGGTGGTAGGAATCGACAATCCAGATCTGATATGAAGATATCAAGAGCCAAGATTGAGGAAGTTGGAGGAAGGGACACTTGTCATCTCTGTGGTGACAAGTGTCAAGGAGCCTTACTCATGAGAGGGCAAGTGTCCAAGGGAGGAGACATGTGACAAAAGTGCCATGTGTCTCAAGGAGAGAATATCCACACCATGGGAGGTTAGAATGTGCAAGATAGGATAGGGCTAGTTAGACCCAAGATTAGGTGGAATGGGTTAGGTTAGGGGATGGTTAGGTTAGGTGGTTAAAAGTTAGGAGCCATGTGCTCATTTGAATTTAAAAATTCAAATAATTGGAAAATGGTAATTAATCTCAACAAACTTGAGTTTGTTAATCTTAATTAGGGATTAGAAGAATTGATTAATATGGGGAGACATTAATTAATTTAGAATTAATTAATCAAAAGGGGATATGAAATGAACTATATAAATAAATCATTTAGATTTATTTACTAGTAGATGAATAGAGAAATTAATTAAGTTGCTTGTGAATTCAATTAATTGGGAAGGGGAATTAATCAAATAATTGCATATTTAATTAACTATCTTCAGACCATTTTTAGGTGTATACATTTTGTCCCTCTTTGAATCAATGTGTGATGACGCGTTGGTTCAAAGAAAACTCGATTGATGATGTTGCTAATGTTGATTTTGATAGGATGCAGATTTGATCTTGATTTGGTTTCGATATGATGCCCCAGACGTTGATTGATAAATATTGATGCGAGGATGCCCCCTCAGGAAATGAATTAGATCATTTTTGAATGTTTTTGAATTTTTTCATGATTTTTTTTTTAACTTTTTGAAATTTTTTTGCTTTTTCAAATTTTATTGATTTTTCAAAGATTTTCAAAGTCAATCCAATTCATGTCTCCATAAGAAATTTTGAAAACGCTGCCCTGTCAGGTCGATTAGTTGATTAAATGAGTAAAAATCAGTGGAATAAAAATCCCACTTAAATGCCCCATTATGAGTTTAAAAAAGTGAATTCCTTTTACCAATCCTCATTTGTGCAATCCAGTTGTTTGAGAAAAATTGCTCTAGAGGAAGGAATGGTGATCTCGTACCACTAGCATAGGTTCGAGCGAGTTCGGCGATACGAGCGTCCTCCGACATACGGTCCGCCAGTATGTACTTCGAGAAAACCCAGCTTGGTTAATTTTTAGTTGATTTTTAAAAAAATTAGTTATTTGCATAAAAAAATCATTTTTGAGTGTTTTCGTCAGATGGGTTGGGAAAAAAAATTATATTTTTGAGATGGGTTTTTCGATTTACGAAATGGGTTCGTAAGATTTTTTGAAAATTTCCAATTCACATCCCAATTTTTTTTTTAATTTATGCATGCATTTTCAAAAAAATACATCAATTTTTTTAAAAAAAAAAAAAAAAATGCCACATTTTTTTTCGTTTTTTAAAAAAAATTTTAATTTTCTTTTTAAGATTTTTTTTTTTTTTTATTTTTTTCGTTTTTTCGATTTTTTCGATTTTTCAATTTTTCAATTTTTGAGATTTTGATATTTTTTCGATTATTCGATTTTTGAGATTTTTTGGATTTTTGATTTTTTGAGATTTTTTGATTTTTCAATTTTGCCGATGAGGTTTTGATGATTTGATTTGATTTTTCGATTATTTCGATTTGGGTGATTTTGAGAAAATGATTTGATTTGCTGATTGGTTGAATTTGTTGTCAGTTTGATTTGATTTTTGCTAGGGTAAGATTTGATTAGCTATCTAATTGATAAAATTAGATGGTCCTGATTGATAAATTTGATGATTAGTTTTGATTATCTCGATGCACGTGCGAGATGAGATAAGATTGATAATGACCTCATGATAGATGAGCGTCATTAATAGGGGCCCAACGAGATTTGATAAAAATCTCAATTGAGCAAAATAGACTGATAGATAGATTGATTTGATAGATAGATAAATCAAGAAACTGATATGATGAGATGATTTGATTGCAGGAGCACTTTACCATTCTTCAGTCTCAGGAGTGTTTCCTGAAGACATGGATGTTGATACCCCGCCTTAGCCAGGCGGAGCAAGACCACATTAGCAGGTGTGGTTTATCTTCCCTTCTTGACATGCCCCGACCTTTGATAAACCGGAGATTACTGATAGCTTTAGCAAAGCACTGGCATAACGAGCATAATACTTTTTATTTGCTGATGGGAGAGATGACGGTGACACCCGAGGATGTCTACTGGATTTTGCGCATCCCTGTGATGGGCAATCTATTATATTACGTTTTCAACGAGCAAGGTGGGATAGATGCACTTTGTTGAGTGTTTGAGGATGATGAGATAGGTGGATACGATATTGTGTGGCAGGAGATGCTAGAGCTAGGATATGCCACATTACCAATTGTGCTTGCCGGATTTATTGGAGGTTTCCTTTGTTCTGATCATAGGTCAAAGGGATTATCTATTGGATGGGGTCTTCTACTTGAGCAGATGGTGACATAGGGGACCCGATTTGCATGGGGGTCATGCATGTTGGTGCACTTATATCATGACCTGCACCAAGTTGTGTACCAGGGATCAGCTGCATTATCAACAGGGGTGACCATGCTTCAGATATGGGCTTGGGAGAATTTACCTATGACATAACCATTGGCTAACAGAGAGAGACCAGTAGGCAGGCTTTATGCTGATGGGTATCCAGGTATCATTATCCAAGGAAAGCTAGGCAAATTGGAGTACTGGCGATGGACCTTGGATGATCTGGATACTATGATATGGAGGCCATATAGGGATTGAGAGATTTGGCTTGGGGATGCATTGGAGATACTGCATGTATTCATGATGCAATATCTGATTGGATCGACACCCTATGTCATTGAGTAATTCCTTTGTACGAGGGTGTTGAGACAGTATGGCAGAATACAAGGGATACCACAAGGTACAACTCATTATGCTCACTGGAGATTGGATGTGGCTACTTAGGGGCCTTCTATTTCATATGATCAGGCCTGTGCAGAGTATCGATCACTGGGGCCACTTGATTGGGATTATCTTCCAGGTGTGATGGATAGCGGGATGACACATGAGTATTTCATGCATTGTACTATACATAGGTTTCTGAGGCTAACACATCCGGATGAGCTAGAGATAGTCTTAGATGAGGATGATGAGAGGCTACGATGTAGAGCTCCTAGATGATGAAGGGATGGTGGGGGGGAGGAGGTGGAGGCAGAGATGATAGTGGAGATGGAGATGGATATGGAGGAGATGTAGGAGATCATTGTGTTGGAGATGATGATGGAGGAGATGATGATGGGGGAGATGGTCGAGCAGTGGCAGTGGCAGCGACAGGCACACCAGGAGCTAGCAGTTCTAGATCTGCTAGAGATGTATATACAAATTGGATGGCCCCGGTGGTAAGATGTAGGAGATCAGGTCTAGGGGATCAGGGGCATCAAGTTCTAGAGCAGGAGGTTCCCCTAGTTGAGCAGGTACCTATGACAGTATCATGGGATGAGAAGCCATAGGGAGAGGCACCTCGACAAATCCTCATTAAGATGTCATCTCATCAGCAACAAACTCAGATTACAAACTTACAGGCTCAAGTTTAGAAGCTAGAGAGTTGACTAGCAAAGAGGGACTCTCAGGTGGCCCAACTAGAGACTCAGATGGCTTCTCTCCTAGTCAAGAGAGATGCAGCTAGGGATAAGTGTCGGTAGGATGAGGCATAGGTACAATTGTCAGGACAGTCTATTTCAGGGAAGACTGCCCTAAAGATGATGCGCTAGGGGATCTGAGAGGCTGAGTATTATAGGACCTTATACTTTATTGCTATTCCTCCTGATCAGAGGGCTCCAAGATTTTCATAGCTGAGAAGGAGACCGGGATAGAGCCAGACTAAGAGTTGAGGAGTGACAAGGCCACTTCAGAGAGATTCCCCATGTGGGGACTCAGGTATAGGGGTAGCAACTGGTGCTACTATACCTGCCACATCAGGATAGAGTTCTGCTCTGCGTCCTAGTGGTCACACTGATATGGGACATTGATTCATTCATGTACACACCTTTTGGTGATGAGATATTGATGATTCATGTGATGTATATTTGTGATGTATCTCATATATTTTGTGATATCATTGTACCTTGGACATTGATCTTGTTTTGATGATATGATATGTAATCTATCCTATTGGCTCTACATGACCTATGAGATGATGGATGCATTCTATTTGATTAATGATTATGCTGTGCAGTTACTTTCATGATGTATGCTTGATGTATGCTTTAATTTCTATATGCTTATGAATTCTAGATGATGGATATATGATGATGCAGTACTTACATGATGTATGCAAATGCAAATATGTATGGTGATGTTTATAATTTCTATGTGATGCATGTGCAATGTAATGCTTTCTATGTTTATGATAATTTTATGATTTTCTCATGCATGTTAATATGAGATAGATGTAATGCAATGCAATGATGATATTTTATATGATTTGAGATTAGATGAATGCCATGCAATGATCTTACTAAATGAATGAATGATTTGATTCTTTATATGAATGATGCCTTGGTATGCAATGGTTACATGAGATGAACTATCTTATCATGTAGGATGAATGAATTGATTATTTTTGTTATTGTCCAATGTAATCAATCACGTAATAAGAGAGATAACACCATGTTAGTCTTTGGCCTTGAAAAAGATGAGCATTGTGATCCCATGTAGAATGAAATGCAAAATGAAATACAATGCAGTGATCGAACTGGTCATGGAGTCATTGCTTTGTTTCATCATTGAACCTTTAAAATGTGGGAAGTGAGTGCAAACATCAATGGTATAATTGAACCATGATTACTTGAGCACTACTTTCCTGGGTTTTGATATTGCAATTTAGCACAAGCATCGAGGTATAATTGAACCAAGATGACCTGAGTGTTGCTTGCATAAAACAGGTAGTATTAACCATTTCTATATGCAAGTCCAAAATGTCTTCCATGATACTCTGAAGATCATGTCCTGAGACAACTTTGCACATATTAATGATTAATTTACAGAGAGTAGACAAGAAAAATATCATGTTCCTTCCTCTTTCCTCTAGTCAAAGACATCTTGGAGTTACTCAGAAATCATGATAGCGAAAATCAAAATAAAATAGTTAAACCATTATTTCCCAAAGTGTTAAAATAATGAGTCAAGATATATTATCCATTGATATGTGTTTTGTCATGTTTAGATTGATATGTGATAGTTTGATGGCTGATAATTTGATCTCATGTTCAACGTTGGATGTGTCTCCATTTTTTGCTTGACCAATGTTGCCTAACTTTTGTTCTACCTGTTTGATTAAGCTCAAAATGATCGAAACTTTTTGCCCCCAGTCAGGTTCAGGATTTTGCCCCCAGCCTAGAAACAAACCTTATTATGATATAGTCAATGATCCAAATCATGATGACAAATCACCTGGGATGCCTGTGTATGTATAAAGGCTTTATGATGGATATGAACAATGCAGAAGGAAAAGAATGCCAGCAGAAGAATACATGAACCAATAGATGGAAGAGCTAGCTGATAGATAGCGCCTACTTCCCAGGTTTTCACCATCTATTTTTATTACACTTTTTCTCATATTTGATTTTTTTGGATTTTGCTTTTTCACTATTTTTGGATTTTCTTCTTTTTCACTATTTTTGGATTTTTCAGACATAAAACTTCTTCAGATGCATGCTATTGTTGGGTTCCTTGAGCTGATCCCCATCTTGTGTTGATAGCTGATATCCTCCTGACCCAAATACTGTTGTGACCACAAACAGACCTAACCAGTTTGGTTCAAATTTTCCTTTCTTTTCTCGATCTGACTGATTTCGTGGATTTTCCTTTAGTACTAGTTCTCCAACTTGAAAGATTCGTGGTTTGACCTTATGATTACAAATTCAGCAAATTCTTTGCTGATATACCTTTAAATGATCAAAGGCATTTTGTCTTCATTCATGGATCAATTCTAACTCCTGCAGTCTAGATACTCATTGTACTTCATCTGGAATAAGACCTTTTAGTGATACACGTAGAGAGGGTATCTCTACTTTGATTGACAATATGGCTTCTGATCCATATACAAGAGAGAAAGGTGTGGCACCCATCGGTGTGTGGATACTGATGCGGTAGGCCCAAAGAGTAGGGTTTAGTTGAATATACCAATCTTTCATAGCATCATTCACTATCTTTTTAAGGATTTTTAGAATAGTTTTGTTAGATGCTTCTACCTACCCATTCCCCTGTGGATGATAGGGTGTGGAGAATCTATGCTGGATCTTGAACTTCTCACATAGCTCTTGTACATCTTAATTTTTGAATGGTCGCCCATTATCAGTGATAATGGTCATTGGTATTCCATAGTGATAGATGATTTAGTCCAAGATAAATGCAACAATTTATTTTCCTGTGATATTTGTGAGAGGTACTGCCTCGATCCATTTTGTGAAATATTTTGTAGCTAGAAGGATGAATTTGTCACCATTAGATAAAGAAGGATTTATTTTTCCTACTAGATCAAGACCCCATTGACAGAAAGGCCAAGATGTTGCCAATGCATGAAGTTCTTGTGCTAGTACATGAATCAAATTCCCATGGATCTGACATTGTTTGGATGTTCTAGCTATCCGAAAAGAATCTCATTCCATAGTCGATCAATAATAGCCCAAGCATATGAGTTTTTTCGAAAGGGTAAGACCACTTGAATGAGTGCCACAAATTCCATTATGGAATTCATTTAAGGCCTTCCCAGATTCTTCTTGTTCGAGACATCTTAAAAGAGTACCGTCTAGACCTCATTTAAATAGGGTATCTGCAACAAGATTATAATGGGAGGATTGGTGAATAAATTTTCTCTTTTGATTTTTCGATAAGTCAGGAGGTAAGATGTTATCTTTCAAGTATATGTAAGTTTGGCCATAGCGGGAGGAATCATGTCCAATAAGTTGACAGATGGTTTGCGAATCTGGACAATTATGAGAAGGGTAAAACAACTCTTCAACCAGGAATTCATAACGCTCTTGATTTTCCTGTGTTTGTAATAAAGAAGCAAGTGTTGCCATGGCATCTACTCCTTTTTTATCATTTCTTGGAATTTGTTCAAAAGTGATTTCAACAAAATATTTCTTGAAGTCATCCACCATCTTTTTGTAAGGCATGAGTTTGTCATCTTTTGTTTGATAGTCATCATTGATTTGATTGATGGTGAGTCGAGAGTCTCCAAAGACCTGAAGTTGTGTAATGTTCCATTCTACAACCATTTTGATACCTGTAACCAAATATTCATATTCTATTGTGTTGTTGGTACATGGGAAGCTTGATTTGTATGCTTTCAGAATTGTATGGCCTTGTGGTTAGATGAATAAAATACCCGCTCCTAATCCATGTTGTGTTCTATTATCGATGCCTGCTCTTGGACTGATATTCAGGTGATGTATTATAAGATTTGGGTCCAACCCTAGAATGTTTGCATATGACCAAGTAAAATTAATTTGCCACTTTTTAATGCATTCCAAATATTTCTACCTTGCTAATTTTGATAGAGAAGTTGCTGGATATAGATTAGTTGTGCCAATGATAACTACCTCTGCTGGTTCTATTAGGATAGATAACTTCTCTTGATAACATTCAGGTAAGGTGTCAAATCTCCCATCTTCCGGTGCCTTGTAGAGGTTTCACCATTAAATGCATCCTTTATTTTTACTTTTTCCTGATCTAATGTTGCCAAGAAATGGTTTTCAACATTAGACTTGATATTGTTTTCTTTATTTTCACTTTTGCGACTAGGAGATTTGAGACCCATTTGACTTGAAGATAGGTTTATGAAATTCCTAGTGAGAGTTGTTGTAGGTTCAATTTTATTAAGATATAAAGATATGGCATGGTCATTATGAAAGGTATCCATGGTAGTATGTCCTTCATTTTCTCAGTCTATAGGTTCAGGATGAATTAAGGATAAAGGATCCTCATTTTGGATTATGTCAAAGATATTAGGGGTCATGATAGAGATGTTAGAGATTTTAGTATGTATTTCCATGTCTAGAACGATACTCTCGTCAGAATGACCTTGCGCAAGTAGCCCCTGATTGTCCTCGGTTAAGTCCATGTCATCCACATGTGATTTTGATTCAAATAGGCTAGTTCCTAACATTTTTCTTGCATATGTGTGAACTACATCGACTTCTACATCTTCTTCTTCCTTTTCAATTTCAAGTTGCTCTTGTTTGTTTTCCCATGATAGCGAGTATTCTTTGGTCCCTCGATCTCTTGGCTGCATTTGTTTCTCCATGTTTGATAAAATTGATGCAAATGATTGTCCTTTGGATTGTGTGCTTGAATATGTTGCCTCTTTGATATGTGAAACAATGAACTCTTGAGCTGATTTCAAATTATTACAACACTGCAATGGATTTGAGTATGTTGATATTGTAATTTCTTGCCCATTGTAGGAAAATTTTAAGCACTAATGACATGTTGATGGAATAGCTTGCATGTCATGTATCCATGGTCTCCCCAAGAGTATTTTGTATGGTAGGTCCAAGTCTAGAACTTGGCATGTTGTGTCTTTTTGCAAAGGTCCCACGCTGAGGGGTAATACCACAATTCCTTTAGAGTAATGTTCTTCTTCACCATAGGCTTTGATTTTTATCTTTTTTAGGGGATCAACTGCATCTTTTGAATATCCTAGAGCACAGACAAAACTCAAAGAGAAAATGTTCAAGCTAGCTTCCCCATCAATCAGGACATGTTTAACAAGCGTTCTATGAATGAGGACTTCAATTTGCAAGGAATCAATGCTTGGATGTGAAGGAGATGAGATTTGAATAGGATCCTTTGAAATAGGTTTGATCAAAATTATGGATATCCCTTGGGGAGCTTCATCTTTGGATGTATTCTTTGGTGATGATTCTATGGAAGGTTCTTGCAAGCTTTCAAGAGGTGTATTAAGAATAGACACCTTTGGAGAATCAATTTTTTTATGGGGGGATGAGCCATCGCAAGACATAGGTGCATGATTTTTATCTTTCTCAGTCGAATCCTTTAGAGATCTCTTTAATAGTTGCATAAAAGAGCCACCTTTCTTTGGATATATATTTGAATCTCTGTTAGGTTTTGACATGGTTGGATTTTGATTCTGGACTTGTTTGATTTCTCTGATATGTTGGCTTGTTATGTGTTCTTGTCTTTTGCTTTGACATTCCATGTTTCTATGATCTTCAGCTATTTTGAATGTTTCAATTTTTATTTCAATGATCTTATGTCTTTGCGCTCTAGTTAAAATGGACATATATGTGTTTTGAAAGTTTTGTGAGATTTAAATCTTGAGTAATGTCTCGTAATAAGTGATCAATTGTTTGAGGAAATGATCTTTTCAAGTATTTGCTTGTTTGCAAGTTTTTCAATCTTAGTTTTGGAGTGTAGATTTTGTGATTTTTGATATGACCAAGTTCAATAAGAACGATATATCCTATGATAAAGAATGAGGTTATTCTGATCAAGCATTGTAGTTTCATGATTAAAGGATGATAGATCCCGATGAGAAACTATGTTTGAATGATCAATTTATCAAAGAAAATCTGATGTTGCACTCTAAGGTGTTAGATCTTGTTCTTGAATCTATTTTGACAGAAGATAATGATTGAATGACCCAAGAAGATGACCCACTCTCTATGTTTGATTGTTTGAGAAATGGGTTATTTTTGTTTTTTGATTTTGATGTAGTTTACCAAAAACGTTCACAAAATGACCAGGAACTATACTATACTGACTAAAAATGCTGACAAACTTACCAGAAACGCAGCTAAACTGACCAAAAATGCCGAGAAACAGACCAGAAATGCTAACAAATAGACCAGAAATGCTGATAGATAGACTAGAAACACTGACAGACTGACTAGGAACTCTTCTCTGCAATACAGTGACTATAAAGTTCAAAAAAAGATGTGTAGACTTAGCAAATTAAGTGTTTTAACTTAGGAGATTTCAATTTTGACCCAACTTTGTGATTTTCAGACTTAGAGAATGGATATTTAGACCTAACAAGTACAAACTAGGAGATCTAATGTTGCAACATGAGCAATTTGACATGCAACTCACAAGAGTTGTTGATTAGACCAAGGGAGCTGACCTTTAAACCAAGAGAGCTACTATTTAGACCTGGAACTCTATTGTTTAGACCAGGAACTCTGCTGTTTAGACCAGAAACTCTAATGTGCTCAACCTTGGAGAGTTAATGTTGAAATATGATAAATTTGACATTCACACCAAGAGAGCTGACGTTTGGATTGGAAATGTGACTGTTTGGACTGTAGGTGCGATTGTTTGAACTGTAGATGCGACTGTTTTGACTGAAAGAGCTAATGTTTGGAACAAAAGAGCTAATGTTTGGACTATGATTGTGACTATTTTGATTGATAGAGATAATGTTTGGACCAAAAGAGCTAATGTTTGGATTGTGAATGCGACTGTTTGGACCGTAGGTGCGACTATTTTGACTGAAAGAGCTAATCTGCTATGAAACTTGTGAATTTGACCATTTGAAGTTTGATTTTTGAATGTTTGTTGTATTTAAATAGATGGGATCTTAACTTGACTTACAAACATAAAATTCAGATTGTATTTTTGTCCCAACGGACACATAAAGTGTATGTTCAAGAAGCTTTAAAGAAAGCCCAAGTTTTCACGGGTTTTGAACAATTGAAAATAGTTGGCATATGTGCAGAGCATGATGACATGATGATTTTGTGTGTTGTCATTGATGTCAATATGTTGAAGTATGAACTGGTATGTTGTAGTAAGCAAACTGGCAAGAGAACCGGTATGATGATGTAAACCGGTATTTGTGAAAAAGTGAAGCAGTATGTTTGTTCAAGGTGAACCGGTATGTTGGAATGAGAACCGGTATATAGAAGTTTTGTATCAAGATTTCATTTGGCATGACTACTGGTTGGTAGTCTTAGCTTCAAGGTTTCTGGTTGATGCATTCCAAGATTGTGAGATTCAATCAATGACATCTTGTGATGAGTTAGCATTGTAATGAAGACCAGATAAGTGTTGCCACGTCAGCCTTGTGGCCTTGTGCACGTGAAGGATTTCCTTGAGGATCTTGCATGGAGATTGATCCTATCTACCTTAGAAATGTGCGAAGTCTCTGTAAACGGTGGATAGTGTGTGATGAGTAATTAGCTTCCTAAAGCGGCAAAGAATGAACGTTGCCGAATGTCTTGAGATCTATTCAAGACTATTGTATTTGATGTAGTGTGATTAATGGTAAGGATTGAACCATCTGGATTGTAAAACTTAAATGTTTAGGGTTTAGGGTACCGACCTATTTGTTTCCTATAAGGTTAATGATGTTTTTCATTTTGAAGTTGTTGGCAAATGTTATGTGTGTATCCAAGTGAAGAGATACTTGATTCTTGCCAGACCATAGAAGTGTGTTGATATGTACACAGTGTGATTGTAGAAGAGGAGGAGCTAAAGTGGATCTACCTTGGCATTGAGTGATGTTATCAGATAAGTGTATTACCTATTGACTTCTAACCATTTCAGCAGTTGGAAAATCCCTTAACCGGGTAGCTTTAATAGGGTGACTCAATTCAATGAGTTCTTCAAATCCTCTTGCGAGGTAACCTTTAACAAGGTTCTAACCTTTAACCGAGTATTTAGGCATCCCTTAACCGAGTGATCCCTAGCAGGATTGGTTCCTAGCAGAACCTATTATAAAAGTCTCTATTTAGACTAGGCTCCTAACAAAGCAGACTTCAAAAGAGTTCAAGAACAGCTTGTGGGTATTCATCCCCATCATGGTTTTTCCCAATTGGGTTTCCATGTGAAAATCAGTGTGTCATGTGTGATGCCTTTCATGTGATGGTTTAGTGTTTTATGTCAAACTGGTAAAATATGTTGAACTAGCAATCATTATATTTGTGATGATAGATTACCTGTTTATGCGTAAGGGTAAAGTGGAAATAAGGTATTAGATTGTATGGAAATCAAAGGGTTACCAGTTTATGTCTTTCACATTCTCACTATGTTTTACTGGTAGTAATCTGGTTTAGACTGACGTTAGTGCTTGCCAGTCAAAGTGTAGTGTTTGCAGTCAAACTAGTTTAGGAAAAGTGTTTTTGCCTGTACTAATTCACCACCCCCCTCAGTACCAGTTTGGTACTAACTGTTCATCATTTATTCATCAATTGGTATCAAAGCATCTTCTAGGTCCTCTGTGTTGTAAGCTTAACTGCTTGAGGAAAAGATCCTATTCTAATGATGAAGAGGGAAGGTCCAAAGTTCAACAGAGACAACTTTAAAATAAGGAAGGACAAAATGAAGATATGCATCAGAAGCATGGGTGCTCAACACTGGAGCTATGTTGAGAATGCTTATGTTAGCCCTACCGGTACTCTCACTAATGATCCAAAGAGAGAGATTCAGGAGAATGGGCAAGCCATGGAAGCCCTAATCAGCAGTTTATCTCACATTGAGTTTATTGATGTTCAGGATAAAGAGAATCCTAAAGAAGTTTGGGATGCTCTTGAGAATATCTATGGTGGTGATGAGCATGTGAAACAAGCTAAGGAAGAGAGCCTTAGGGGAAATTTTGAAGACATGCAGATGGTTGAAGGAGATACCATTCAACAATATGGAACAAGAATCAAAACTGTTGTTGGAGACATCAAGAGTGCAGGTGGTAAAATAGAAGATTCCACTATTGTTAGCAAAGTTTTGAGATCCTTATTACCAATCTATGAAATAAGGGTTGATGCTATTCAGGAGTTGAGGTCTATAGACAAGACAAAGGTATCCCTAGACTTCATCATTGTAAAGTTGACCGCATGTGAGCTAAATAATTATGATGGCAGTATTCAGAAGACTGAATCAGCCTTTAGAGCATCTATTGCACCATCTAGAAAGGGCAAAGAAGCTAGTACCAGTGTTGAACCAATACAAAGTAGAGAAATGGATGATGAGGAGATCCTGATGGAATTTGAAGCTCTTCTTGCTAAGAGACTTCCTAAGGGAACTGCTAAATACAGAGGTAAGCTCCCTTTGAAATGCTTTTCTTGCAATAGGATAGGACACATTGTTGTAAAATGTCCTAAAGGTGATAATAAGGACAAACCAGTGAAGTTCAAGAAGTTCAAAGGAGGAAACAAGAGAAACTATTTTTTAGTAGTTGATGAAGGTGTCAATGATGAGGAATTAGAAGATGAACAAAGTGAAGACATTGTGTTTGTAGTAGTTAACGAAGATGTGTCAGACAAGAAGGCTCTTGTCTCCCGCTTTGATAATTCCAATGAGTGGATTATTGACAGTGGTTGTTCTCACCATATGACTGGTGACTGGAGTAAGTTTCTATCTCTAGAATAGTATGATGGTGGTGTGGTTCATTTTGGTAATGATGCACCATGTATGGTAAAAGGCAGAGGGTCCATCTCTCTGAATGGAAAAAGTAATGCTGATAATGTGTATTAGGTAGAAGGTCTTAGACACAACCTTTTGAGTGTTGCCTAGCTGAATGGTAATGGTCTCACTCTGGAATTCAGAGATGGAGTGTGTAAAATAAAAGTTAAGATTGGTGAACTAATGGCCACTGGTATGCAGACCAAAGGTAACCTATTTCAGCTGAATGCAAACATCAGTACATGTCTAATGGCTAAGTTTGATGATAGCTGGATATGGCATATGAGACTCTGCCATGTCAACTTTGATAATACTGTGAAGGCTAGTAAGATCAAGGCAGTTAGAGGATTGCCTATGTTGAGAAAACTAGAGAATCCTTTGTGCAGAGAGTGTCAACTGGGGAAAATATCTTCCTCAACCTTTAAAGGTAAATCTTTCACTGCAGACAATTTACTTGATCTTGTGCATACTAATTTGTGTGGTCCTATGAAAACTAGGAGTAGGGAGATAGGTATTTTATGATTCTTACTGATGATTTCTCAAGAATGATGTGGGTCAGATTCTTGAAGGACAAGTCTAAAGCTTTTGGAAAGTTCAAAGCCTTCAGAGCACTAGTTGAAAAAGAAAGCGGTAAAAGGATTAAGTGCCTAAGAACTGATCAAAGATGAGAATTCACTTCTGATGAATTCAACAAGTACTATGAAGAGAATGACATCAAGAGGAAACTGTCTGCCCCCTGGACTCCACAATAGAATGACCTAGCAGAGAGAAACAACTGGACTGTAGTTGAAGCAGCTAGAACAATGTCGATCCAAGGAAAAGTTGCTCACACCTTTTGGAGAGAAGCGGTGAGCACTGCAGTCTACACAATGAACCAGATACTCATCAAGAAAGGTAAGGATAAAACTCCTTATGAGTATTGAACTGGTAAGATACCTATAGTAAGCTACTTTAGAGTGTTTGGTAGCAAATGTTATATCAAGAGGAGTGAACATTAGAGAAAGTTTGATGCAAAATGTGATGAGGGAATATTCCTAGGGTATTCCACAAAGAGCAAAGCTCTCAAATGTTTCAATAATAGGACTTAGAGAATTGTTGAAAGTATCAATGTTAGAGTTGATGAAACCTCTGAGAAACTTGAGGAAACCGACAGTGAGCAAGTAGGAAATGAACTGGTAGTAACCTTCTGGGAACCGGTTGCAAAACAGCCTAGCACCAGTAACAGTGCTCCTACACCGGTAGATGCTGATGCTGATGAAGATGAGGATGAAGAAGAAAAGAAAGAAGAAACAACGAAGATCATTCCTTAGTATGTAAAGCTGAATCATGATCCAAAGCAGATCATAGGAGACAAGGATGCAAGAATTATTACAAGAAGAAAGGTCAGAGAAAACTCTTGCATGATCTCTGAATTTGAGCCTAAAACATTCAAAGAGGCACATAAAGATGAAGACTAGATCAAGGCAATGGAAGAGGAATTTGACTAGATAGAAAAGAATGGTACATGGTCTTTGGTATCCAAACCTGAGCATAAAAATGTCATAAGCACCAAATGGGTTTTCAGAAATAAGCTGAATGAGGATGGCACAGTAGTAAGAAACAAAGCCAGACTGGTGTGCAAAGGATATGCTCAAGAAGAAGGAGAAGACTATGGAGAAACCTTTGCTCCAGTAGCCAGATTGGAAGGAGTTCGTATGCTTCTTGCATATGCAGCCTTCAAGGGATTCAAAGTATACCAAATGGATGTAAAATCTACATTCCTGAATGGAATACTAGAAGAGGAGGTGTATATAGAGCAACCAGATGGGTTTTCCCTATCATAATACAGTGACATGGTGTGTAGGCTACATAAAGCCTTGTATGGACTAAAGCAGGCACCTAGAGTATGGTATGAACGCTTGCACTCCCATCTTGTGAAGATAGCAATATCTACTTGAAATTAGAAGGAGATCAAATTCTAATCTGTGAGGTATTTGTTGATGACATAATTTTTGGAGGAGATGACAAGATGAGTCATGATTTTGCAGATGAGATGAAAAAGGAATTTGAGATGTCACTTATAGGGGAGATTAAGTTCTTCATTGGACTACAAATTCAACAAATGAAAGATGGAATCTTTATCACTCAGTCCAAGTATGTCAAAGAGGTATTGAAGACCTCTGGCATGGAAGACAAAAAACTAGTTGGTACACCAATGGTGACCGGTTGTAAACTATCAAAGGAGGATGACTCAGCATTGGTAAATGATAAGGAATACTAATCAATGATTGGTAAGTTGTACTATGTAGTACATAGCAGACTAGACATTGCACATGCAGTGGGCATTACTACACGGTTCCAAAAAAGCTGAAGAGAATCCCACTTGGTAGCAGTCAAGCAGATTTTGAGATATCTGAAGGGAACTATTGACTATGGATTATGGTATCCATACAATAATGATTTCAACCTGAAAGTGTTTATAGATGCTGATTGGGCTGGTAATGTGGACAATTGGAAGAGAACAACCGGTGGTGCATTCTTTCTTGGTGGTAGACTAGTCTCATGGATGAGTAAGAAGCAGAGTTGTATCTCTCAGTCTACAACAGAAGTAGAGTATGTTGCAAAATTTATGAATTGCACCCAGATAATTTGGATGAAGCATGTATTAAATGGGTTCAAAGTTCCTATATATCTGAACCGGTAAGTATATTTTGTGACAACACAAGTGCAATTAACATCTCCAAGAATCCGATTTTGCATGCTAGAACCAAACACTTCGAGCTCAAGTATCATTTCTTGAGGGAGAAGGTTTAGAACAAAGAGGTTGTATTGGAACATGTTTCCAGTAAGGAGCAGTTAATAGACATATTCACCAAGCCTCTACCAAAGGCTACCTTAACCTATTTGAGAGGTGAATTAGGGGTGTTGCCCCTTCAAGAGGTGAACTAAAGGTGTGTGCTCCACATCAGTCAAATCTTACATTGATATTTTTTTTTTAGGATTGGTGTGTTGAAGGATGCTACTCCTTAGGGGGAGCAGCATAGTGGAACATAGATGTGCATGCCTCCACTTTGGCATTGTTGTCAAAGGGGGAGAAGATGTAAAGCAGAAAAGATATCTGTCGTATTGGGGAGAAGATGTGAAGTAGAAGCAAAAAGATATCTTTGTATATTTCCATCAATGCCAAAGGGGGAGATTGTTGGAATATGTGCAGAGCATGATGACATGATGATTTTGTATGTTGTCATTGATGTCAATATGTTGAAGTATGAACTGGTATGTTGTAGTAAGAAAACTTGCAAGAGAACCGGTATGATGATGTAAACCGGTATTTGTGAAAAAGTGAAGTGGTATGTTTGTTCAAGGTGAACCGATATGTTGGAATGAGAACCAATATATGGAAGTTTTGTATTGGGGTTTCATTTGGCATGACTACCAGTTGGTAGTCTTAGCTTTAGGGTTTCCGGTTGATGCGTTCCAAGATTGTGCGATTCAACTGATAACATCTTGTGATGATTTAGCATTGTAATGAAGACCAGATAAGTGTTTCCATGTCAACCTTGTGCACGTGAAGGATTTCCTTGAGGATCTTGCTCGGAGATTGATCCTATCTACCTTGGGAATGTGTGAAGTCTTTGTAAATGGTGGAGAGCGCATGATGAGTTATCAGCTTCCTAAAGCGGCAAAGAATGAATGTTGGAGTATGTCTTGAGATCTGTTCAAGATTGTTGTATTCGATGCAGTGTGATTAACAGTCAGGATTGAACCGATTGGATTGTAAAACCTAAATGTTTAGGGTTTAGGGTTTATGCTACTGACCTATCTATTTCCTATAAGGTTGATGATGTTTTTCATTTTGAAGTTGTTGGCAAATGTTATGTGTGTATCCAAGTGAAGAGATACTTGATTCTTGCCAGACCAGAGAAGTGTGTTGATACCTACAGAGTGTGATTGTAGAAGAGGAGGAGCTAAAGTGGATCTTCCTTGGCATTGAGTGTTGTTATCAGATTAGTGTATTACCTGTTGACTTCTAACCATTTCAGTAGTTGGAAAATCCCTTAATCGGGTAGCTTTAACATGATTTTGTGTAAATCCTTTAATAGGGTGACTCAATTCAATGAGTTCTTCAAATCCTCTTGTGAGGTAACCTTTAACAGGGTTATAACCTTTAACTAGGTATTTAGACATCCCTTAACAGGGTGATCCCTAGCAGGATCGGTTCTTAGAAGAACCTATTGTAAAAGTCTCTAACCGGAGTAGACTCCTAACAGAGAAGAATTCAAAAGAGTTCAAGAACAACTTGTGGGTATTCATCCCCACCGTGGTTTTTCCTAGTTGGTTTTCCACGTGAAAAATGAATGTGTCATGTGAGATGCCTTTCATGTGATGGTTTAGTGTTTTATGTCAAACTGGTAAAATATGTTGAACTAGTCGTCATTATATTTTTGATGATAGATTACCTGTTTATGCATAAGGGTGAAGTGGAAATGAGGTATTAGATTGTATGGAAAGCAAAGGGTTACCGGTTTATGTCTTTCACATTCTCACTGTGTTTTACTGGTAGTAATCTGGTTTAGACCGGTGTTAGTGCTTGCCAGTCAAAGTGCAGTATTTGCAGTCAAACTGGTTCAGGAAAACTATTTTTGCCTGTATTGATTCACCCCCCCCCTCTCAGTACTGGTTTGGTACTAATTGTTCATCAAATTTATTCATCACTAATCTGCTGTGAAACTTGTGAATTTGACCATTTGAAGTTTGATTTTTCAATGTTTGTTGTATTTCAATGGATGAGATCTTAACTTGACTTACAAACATAGAATTCAGATTGTATTTTTGTCCCAAAGGACACATAAAGTGTATGTTCAAGAAGCTTTAAAGAAAGCCCAAGTTTTCATGGGTTTTGAACAATTGAAAACACATCAATCAGTCTATCCTAAGGATATTGGATTCATTATTAGTTCTTAGCCCACAACTTGGTACCCTGTCAGCTCACACAGCCTTGTCACCCCCTAAAGGGTGCCTATGTTTTTCCCTTTGCGAGAGCTAGTGGAATCCCATTATGAGCCTAGCAATAATGTCTCAAAAGGGGAGTTCACACATACGCTCAAGAGGGACATATGGTGAGTATCTTAAGGAGAGATTCTTCCCCCTCCATGCACTAAGAATTTAATAATGTTCGGAGGTAAACCGGGTAGCTTCTAATTTACTTGGAACTAGTAAGGGATCTGTTCAGTGCGTCGAGGTATAAACTCAATTAAGAGGTCTCCCAGCCTTGAAAACCAAGGTTTGATATACCCAAAGGTACAAAGGAGAGCTATTCTCAAGCACTGTCGTTGACTTGATTTTCATCAAATCACGTTTATTTTATAGTGGGTTGGAGTACTTGGCGTTAGCCGTTCCCACTTGGGTCATTCCCCTCTCACCGGCCTTAAGGGCTTTAAGAGTTATTAGCTCCTCGAGAGGGCAGGCCCGCTAAGGATATGCACTATTGAAAGCAAAGGATGAGTCTGGCTTTCTAATCACCTAAGAAAGATGAGAGAATACTCACCTATCATCAAAAAACATAAGACATGTTTGTTCATTTCCATTGTAATTAGTCTATGTGCCTAATTTAACAAATATAAGTGCAAAATCCCGTGGTTGCAAACAAAGTTAGTAGTTTATATTGCATTATTTGATGGAAAAATAGTTTATGACTCTAGTCTTTCACAACGAAATAAGTACCTACAAAACCAACAATCTGCAAATTAGGTTCGGGAAAGTGATAGTCCAAAAGCAAAAATGAGGAATGCAACACACAATATTTGCAAAATCAATAAAAAACTAAAAACGCCATCAAATTGACCAAGAACGCCATCATATGTGCCAAGAACATTGCTCTGCACACTAGAAATGCTACTCTGCACACCAGAAACGTTGTCCTGCACACCAGAAACGTTGTCAAACAGATTGAAAATGCTGACAAATGTACCAAAAATGCCACCATACATACCAAAAATGCTAAAGTACATAAAATATGAAAATAGAGTTGAGAAGTCTCCCAAAAATGCCATTTGAAGTGCCAGAATGCCACAATAGAGACCAAGAACACTATTTGGGAGCCCAAGAGAGCTAATATGTACTCTAAAAGAGCTAATCAACCTGTTAATGAAATTTTCTGCATGCAAACTTGTTAAAGATGAAAGGGGTGATAGTAGGCGCCAATTAATGTGATTCTAAAAATGTGGTATATAAGAGGCATACACATATAATGAGACAATAAAATGTAATTGAAAAGCTTAATTGAAAAATAGATTAGAAATGCAAACCATAAGCCTTCCTTGAAATGTCCCATTTTCTTCTATTCTTGAGGACCTTGAAGGTGTTGGATTGATGGGCTCTCAACAAAGCAATGACCTCCAAAGTGACAACTCAAGAGTTGAGCAGCTATTTGATCATGATTGACTATGGTGATGATATTAAATGCATGATTTAAGAAACTAGATTAACATGCTATGATTAATCCAAAATCTAATTACTAGATAATTGAAATGCAAATTGCCTATAGTAATGATGCCTAAATTGATATGAGATGGGATCCTTATTGCTCCAAAATGGGGGATATTTATAGGAATTCCAAGGCCAAAGCTGAGGTGGCAGGAAATGATGGTCCAGATCTAATTTGAAGATATCAAGGGCCAAGATTGAGGAAGTTGGAGAAGAGGTTTGAGGAAGGGACACTTGTCATCTCTGTGGCGACAAGTGTCAAGGAGCCTTGCTCATGAGAGGGCAAGTGTCCAAGGGAGGAGACATGTGGAAAAAGTGCCATGTGTCTCAAGGAGAGAATATCCACACCATGGGAGGTTAGGATAAGGAGGTTAGAATGTGTAAGATAGGATAGGGTTAGTTAGACCCAGGATTAGGTGGAATGGGTTAGGTTAGGGAATGGTTAGGTTAGGTGGTTAAAAGTTAGGAGCCATGTGCTCATTTGAATTTAGAAATTCAAATAATTGGAAAATGGTAATTAATCTCAACAAACTTGAGTTTGTTAATCTTAATTAGGGATTAGAAGAATTGATTAATATGGGGGGACATTAATTAATTTATAATTAATTAATCAAAGGGGGATATGAAATGAACTATATAAATAAATCATTTAAATTTATTTACTAGTAGATGAATAGAGAAATTAATTAAATTGCTTGTGAGATCAATTAATTGGGAAGGGGAATTAATTAAATAACTGCGTATTTAATTAACTATCTTTAGACCATTTTTAGGTGTATACAAGTAGTATCAAGTTCCAATGTATCTAGCTCTCCCCACTTGGTTTGTTTACCCAATTTGACCTGTGAAACCTAGTATTTTGGGGAGTTTTGACCTTCAACTTGTGTTGGAATTGCTACATCAACAATCACTTCACCAGAACCTGTCCTCGACAAATGATGCATTCTCTTTTCTCTCTTCGTTTTCCATGGTTTTTCAGTGATGGCCTATTGAAATGTAAATTTTGGTAGCACCACTTTCTTCTTCTTCTCAAAGGTGAAGTTTAACCATTTTGGCACATCTTTATCCTTTTCACCTTCATGTGGCACGGTATCAATAGTTACCATGTGCACATTTGAGTGCTCCTCTGCTTCATCTTTCTCCTCACCAGCCTGCTCCTAGGTTTGAATATCTAGGTTGGATGTAGCCAATGGAATTTGAAGAGTGACATCAACATTCAACTGCTCTTTCTTATGCAACTCTCCTAACTTATCACTCATCTCTTCTTCAAACTCCCTACCACCTTTATCAGTTTAGTCCATACCTTGCTTGGCAGCTAGCTCTTTCAGTAGATATTCTTGGTCTTGTGGAGTTAAGACCAATTTTTCATCTTGTAAATCCTTAGGATCATTTCATTCCTTCTCGCCCCCAAGTGGTTGCTCAATAGGTAGACCCTGTTCATCTATATTCATAGGGTCAACCAGTACCTATCTCTTGAGCTTGGTAAATTTGTTTTCCTTCTTCCCTTTGGTTCGTTTCTGTACCAATTGTTCCATAGGTTGCTCATCTTCTTGGTCAAAATCTGATTCAATATTATGAATGCTTATATTTTCTACAGTAGGAAATAACACTATAGTTACTTGAGGTAATGTTGCTGATGTTGTTACGAAAACACTAGATGATGCTAGTAGAGGGGTTGTAGTGGATGGTGTCAAAATTGGAACCTGTGTAGCTATTGTTGGCAAGGGTTGAGTAGATGTACTTGTTGTATCAAGAGGAGGTTGTGTATTTTCATCAGTTTTCCCTCGTTCATCTTCCTCCTGAATGCCTTCCCCTGGCCTTTGCCTAATTTCTTCCCTAACAAGGAGTACCTCTACCAGTGGCACAACTCCTAACCCTTTTCTGATTCCAAAATCAACAGCTTTCTTAAGAATTTCGGCCTTCCTCATTTGCTCATTGACCTGCTTGATGAGTTCCTTAATACTTTCTTCGGGTTGCACCACCTCTTTTGGGTTCGTAGAGGTATTCTTTCTAGAGTTGGACCTTGTCTTGCGGGCATACTCCTTATAACCCCTTGACTGAAGAACACTTGAGGTTGATTCCTTTTACTTCCCCTTCGAAGCACTCGGTCTAACCCTCAAACTCAACCACTGCCTGGTTCTATCTATAATAGTTTGAGTTACTCTATCTACATCCACCTCTTCATGGTTTGACCATCTAGTTGGAGAGAGGGGCTTCTTATCAATTTCCTGCTCCTTATATGTAGGGTCTAATAAATCACCACCATCCCTTAACTCTTTAGGGAGATTGGTCTCTATTTCAAAAGTCCTTACCTACAGAACTAAGAGCCTGGAATACTTTTTCTCTATGACTTCAAAAATATCTTGGAGGTTGGCCCAAAAATCCTCCAATCTTGGCTTATGTTCCTCATATGCCTTTGGTATTATTTGCTTTAGTTTTTCATATGGGTCATAATACTCTCTAGCATAACTAAATTCTTTTAAATTTAGATCCTGCAATTCCTGCTTTGCATCTTTGCTACCTGAATCTACACCTGTCTTATGTTTTGACGATAAAAATGATTGCAACCCAAGCATTTGCTTGACATATTCTAATAATATAATCTGATCATTGCAGTATCTTGGCAGAAGAATAGGGCTCACTGTGAATCCACTGACCCTAATATAAGTGGAACGTTGTTTCAGAATGAACCAACATTCCCATTCCATGATTATGGTCGTTGCTTCTAGGCTTATTCTATAACCTGTATCACATGTGAGTTTGATGCTGATAGGGAAAAAGAAGGCATCATTTATTCTTTTGTAATGTGACTTTGCATTGCCTAGAGGGAGTTGGGTGTAATACTCCCACACCTTATTTTGTCCTTCCTCATCTCTGAGCTAACTCTTTGTCTGCAAACTTGGAATTTTTCCTACTCGAGCTGCTACCCAGACAAAATATGAAGTGAAGAAAAATTTCTTTGTTTTATGCACATCTACCAATTGCCTGTGTATATTGTTAGATAAAATCTGAGCCCGATCGAAATACTTTTTTCCAATCAGAACAATGGCCATGTAATGAAACATCCATGGGTGGAAGTGACGACAATCTGTCTTGACGAAGGCCTTGCTCAACATAATAATCAAGTCATGTTGTGGCTCTTTGAAGTCTGACCTTAGGATGTCATTAGCTTTTAATCTCTTTTTCCTCTCCTCCTCTAGCCAATTTTCATTCATATGCTTTTTGCTCGAAGTAACATCCCCATCCCATACTTCAACAACTTCTTTCTTGGTTGTCAACGACATCTCTTCCTCTCTTGAAGGAATATTGAGCAGATAAATCTATTACCGTCCTTGGGCATCAATGGACTTCCTAGTGTCTGCATTGTAGAAGTGTGCCATAGTCATAATGAATTCAGGGGCTTGGATGGATTGAGGAAAAATAGTAGCTTCTACCAACCCTGATATCTTTATCCTCTTGTAAGAAGCCTCTAGTCTTGGTTTATCCAATTGTGTTGCAATATCTTCTAACTCCACATGTCCTACCTCTATATTAGTTACCCATTTGATTTGATCATCCAATTTTGAAACATAAAATTTCCCCTGATAATGGTAGTTCATGGTTGCGGGGAGTCTATCCAATTCCTTTCCTTTCTTGCTGGAAGTTGGCTCCATCTAATTTTTCTAATCTGCAAGAAAGAACCACAAATTAGTCTTTCACACATCAAATATATCAATTAAATTACCCAGTTTAGGGCTTCAGGACTCTAGAGTTCCAGGGTGGGAAAACTCTTTCTTAAATAACTAACCTTGGAACTTTGGGGTTTCGAGGTGAGGCTGGGCTAAAAATATAACCCAAAAATTTGGGAGGTGAACCAAAATAGTGGAACCTAGAACTTCAGGGTTCTGGGGTGGACTAAGGCTAAAAAAATAAACTCAAAACTTTGGGGTTCTAGGATTCTGAGGTGGACTAAGTGCATAGCTCATTCAAAACTTCGAGGACCCAAAATCCCTAGGTAATTCACATAATGGCCTAAAATATGCTTTGGAACTCCAGGACTCTAAGGTTCCGAGTTAAAACAATGACCTAATAGGAAAGGACTTCAAAAATCTGGGGTTCCAGGGTTTTGAGGTTAGGTGTAGTATAATTGATTAGTCAAAAGGGATGGCCCTAAACTCTAAGGATTTGGGGTTCCAGGGTGAAAGCCCAATCCAAAAAGATCAACCTTGGGACTCTGGGATTCTGGAGTTCCGAGGTGAAAACAATTACCGAGCTTGAAACTCCAGGGATCCGAGGTTGAAAACCCTAAGGGACGCAGGAAGAAACGAACATGCAAAATGAGAAAACAAAAACAACACAAAACTAAGCTAAAAAAAACTAAAAGATCTAATCTAGAAAACACAAAGAGGGCAAAGAAATCCACCAACCTAATGGAGGAAATCCCTTGAAATCTCGGCGATATAGAAGTGTGAAGTTGGGAGGCAGAGCAAGGAAATCGAAAATCTTGAATACACAAATGAACTCAAAAGAGTTCATTTTTCTCTATTTATACCCCCAAAATTCTGCACATATAGTCGACTTCAACATGACCTCGGGAGTCCGAGGTTCCAGACTTCCGAGGTGAAACTCAAAAAAAGCCAAAAACCACAAACAAACCTTCAGACTCTGAGGTTCTGGGGTTTGAACAAGCAGGGGCACCTAGGGACTCTAGGGTGGACTAAAAAAACAAGCAAAGAAACTTCAGGACTCCAGGGTTCCAGGGTTGTGACAACAACACAACTCAGGACTCCAGGGTTCCAGGGTTGCGAAGACAACATAACTCGAGACTCCAAGGTTCTGAAATGACTACCAGCAAAACATGAAGAACTCAGGATTCTGGGACTCCGAAGTCACGAGGCTTCAACGACAAAAAGAGACAAGGAACAACTTCGAGACTTCGGGGTTCCGAGGTCATAACAAACACAAGAAACAAAAACCTACCTCGAAACTCTGGGGTTCTAGGATTCCAAGGTCAAAACTTTTGGCAATTGACACTCAATTGGTTGGTTTCACTATGTTGTCATTGATGGAAATATGGCATCTTGTTCTGGCTTCCTATTTTGATTTAGTTGTGTATTGACAAACACTCCACCGATAGACACTTCACCAATACCGACACTGACATGATAGGAGGATTTCTCAGGTTACCAACAATGCAGGCTGACATGGTTTAGGTATTGGAGGATGAAATCTCTTGGATTAGGCATCGACAATTATTTTTGATATTCATATATTTATGTTATCTAGCCAACATGTATATTCATATTGTAAATATCTTTGCAAGCTAACATAAGGCATGATAAGTTGTATAGGGTATATAGGTTAGTTGGATTTGATCATTTTGATATGGGAATGGGAATGGATATGTGAATGCAATATCATGTGAATACATATTAGGAAGGAGATGTGAAATATATTAGAGAGATTATGTATGTGAGGATATTTTGTAAAGTGTTATTTTGAATTGAAGTCTGGATTTGTATGTAGTCAGTGAGGCTCATTTTGTGATTGGGTAGTGTGCTCTAGGCTATGAGCCTTCCTGCAAGTGCAGGCCCCTATATTTTGTAATATCTCTTCATATGGATAATGAATTGATATTGTGGGTCACAAATCCCACCATGTTTTTTCCTCTTTGAGATTTTCTACATATAATTCTATGTGTTATGGTGTTCATTTATGTGATTGGTTGATTGATTGCTTTACTTCTTTCAATTCTTTATGTACTAGTATACCAGTTGGTATATGCATGTTTTAATAAGGTTAAAATTGATCATACCGGTAGAACACTGATTCACCCCCCCTCTTAGTTTTCTTGGATTCCAACAATTGGTATCAAAGCCTTGTGCCTCAGAGAAAGTTTAATAGGTTGAGGAGGATCCTGAATCTGGAGTCCATGGATATGGGTTTGGAAAAGCAACTTGTGATGGCACTTGAAGATTATGACGCTGAAAGGTTGAAGAACTTAAAGCTACAAGATGGGTTAAATTCTTCTAAAGAATTCATTCTTGTCCTACATGAGAGGCTGTCATCTATTCAAGCTAGGAGGAAGGAACTTTTGCAAAATCAGGATGATGAAGAGAAAGATGCACTTAAGGAACAATGTCAAAAATTGAGTCAGGAGAACATAGTTATGAGAAATAAAATGCAAGCTATAACTATGAGAATGTCTAAAGAGATTGAAGACCAGAAGAAAAAGGAAGAAAATCTTGCTATATCTTTGAAGAACAAATTTGAATAATGTGGTAGGTTGGTTCATGAGAATGATATGTTGAGAACTGATTTGGTACAATCTCAGAGTAATGAACAAGAGCTTAAGAGACAAATGATAATTTTGAGAGATGATCTAACTACTGCAAGTGAGTATAAAGAAAAATTCAAAATTAGTTTGGCACAACTAGATGAGTTATTGAAGAGACAAAGGCAGAATGGAGATTCCCGTGGACTTTGATTTGAGCAAGGTTAGAGTTCTGGTACTGGTAATGAAGATCAAAACCATAAGGCACTGGTAAGGTAGTTTAATGCTTATAAATTTAATGGTAGATGTTTTGTTTGCAATAGATTTCATCACATGGATAGGCAATGTAGAAACAAAGCAAATCAGAACCCTGATTCTGCTCTCGGTCAATGTTTTAAATGGAATAAGTATGGTCATAAGACAAAAGATTGCAGAATGAATGTTAAATGCTATAGGCATGTTTAAAATTTGGACATATGCCTAATCAGTGCAGGTCAAGCAATTATACTGGTTTTAGCAAAGCAATTCAAAAGAATAATGTTACATGTTATGCATGTAATGAGGTTGGACATACTGCTAAATTCCATAGAAGCAAAAATCCACCAGTTTGTAATGGAGGATCAAATGAGAAAGGGAAAGAAAAGGTTAGTGAAATCCAACAAGATCATACCCAGAGATGGGCCAGGAAGACTAAAGAACAATCAACAGATGGGAATGTATTGGTTACTTATCCGGTAGACGAGGTTTCTCTTGCATGCACAAGTGGCTCATCCGGTAATTAAGGCAGATGCCTTAGGGGTAGGTAAAATTCATGAAGATGCTGCATATGCCCTAGGAAGAGGTTATGGAAGATGTTCCAGACATTGGAGATGCTTATCCGACATGGATATGTTTTGTTCGAGATCTGGTATCTTTCACTAGAAGTCATTTATATCAATGATGGATTTGGGTTTTTCTTGGAGGTTAAAAGGTTGAATTCACTTCATTATTGATCACCTTGCATTCAGTGTGATTAAGAGCGATTCAGAGTGACCAAAGGCTATTCAGTGTGATTAGATATCTTCTTGAGCGATTTCACTGGCAACTGGAAGAGTTTGTTAGGGTTTTTCATTGGAAGCGATTCAAAGGTATTTTTATTTAATCATGGAAGCAGGATCATCATCTATTCCTATCTTTGTTGCAAACCCAACTGTTGTAGAGGTCAAGGACTGACCCAAGCCAATTTTCAAGTAGTATTCGTATGTGGTTACCCTGGAAGATTCGGTCGGAGATTTTTCTTATGTTTTGAAAGGAGTTGTGTATGTTGAAGATGTTAGGGCATACATACACTGTCACATTGAGGATTTGGGGACATATGACATAAAGGGCATGCACATGACTAAGTTTATGGGAGATTTTGGAAAGATCAAACCTAAATTCAAGCACATTGAAGACTTAGGGTTTACCAACATTCTGGACATTCTAGAATTCAAAGATGAAATAATTAGGTATGTTTTGAGCAGAGTACATGGGGAGTTTATCTGGTTAGATAGAACTTACAAGATCACAAAGGAAGCCATTAGGACAATCACCGGTTTACCACAGGTTGGGCAACATCTAGATAAGAAGGTTTCTAATGATTATGTCAATAAGATCATCAACACAACATCGGATAGGAGATCTATGTGAATCAACATTATTACCGACACAAATATCAGATTTGGTAGCATGATCATCGGTTATAAGGTAACTCAGTCAAACCAACATAATTATGTTTCTATCTCCTACATTTTTGTAGCTTATAGGATGATGAGAGAAAATGAGAAATTGGATCTATGTGGTTGGATGTTGGATGAACTGTTGATAAACCTAGAAAAAATTAAAGGAGAAAAGAAAGGGGCTTTCTGGTATGGAAACTTAATTGTCTGCTTAATGTTATTTTTCATTAAAGACACTCCCAATTTTGGAAAGAGACAATGGGCAATTGATATCCCGGTAGGGAGATAATTGAAATAGTCAATTGCTACATTGGGTAGTCAAAGAGATGATAAAGTATGGGGATATTTTAAGGGATTGTAGAAGGCTATGAAATCTAGGGAAAGGGTTCCTAATAATATTGTTGAAAAATACTCAACTGCCATATGCTTCATGGTGAAGAAAGATGAAACACTTATGGAAGTGGTTAAGCCCCGAAAGATATGGATTGAGGAAATGGGCCATGAAGTTGATGCACAGATCCTTGATGCTTATGCAAAGATGTTGATTGATGCACCTATTGACGAGGCTAAGAAGACATATAGTACTGCTAAACATAAGACACAAGAGGTTGAAACAAAGTTCAATTGGAAGAAAAGAGAGAACCAGGAAGGAAAGGCAAACAAGTTTGTAGAAAAGGTTTCACAGAACATCAAAACATTAATTCATGATGTCCTAGAGAAAGGCAGAAAGAGGAAAGAACCAAAATTGTTCATTGAGTCTATTACAATTGAGTCTGAATCTGAAGATGACACACCCCTGGTATTCAAAAGGGTTATAAAGAAGAAAACAAAGGAAACCAAGGTAGAAGATAAAAATAAACTGGTTAGCAAAGTTACATTCAAGTTATCGACACAGAAGCAAGCACCAAAATTAACACCTTCAGCTCCATCTAGTACTGCAAAAAGGAAGAAGAAGAATGACATTGATATGGCTATTCAATTTGGTAATGTAACTATCATTCCACCAAAAACTTGTGCAAAGTTAGTAGATGAAATAAATAAAGATGGAATGTTAAAGAATGTACAGTTTTACTATGATCATTTAGATAATGATGAACAAAGAGAGGTAGAGGAAGCAATATTGTTATATTTGGATATTTATAAGAAAGCCTTGATATAAATTGAAGACAAAATACCAATATAATTGTATGATATGCTAGATGCTAGGAGACTGTCAGCAATGCAAGAGGACAAGCACATAAAAATTCAAGAGTTGTTATCTATTTGTGTCTCTATTACTCCAGAGGAAATGGAAAGGACACTTGAGGTTGTAGATAGAAAAGTCTTTAACAACAAACATAGAATAACCAGTCTGATGCTAGGAAGGGTAAATGAGATAATAAAGGAGACCCACAAGGCATGGGTTAAGTTCTTTGAAGAGAACCGAGGTTTCTTTACTTCACTAGAATCTAAAACGGATACTGCAGACATCCTGGTTGAAGGGAAAGGAAAGGGTATTATGGGTACTTCACCCTCAATTTTGAAAAACATTAAGATACTCGAAATTAAGCCCTCGGTAGATACAAATGTATAGGAAAATGTTGAGACACTGACAAATACAGAGAGTAAAAAGGCTGGGAACTGGTAGTAGGTCCATCATTGTTGTCAATTGACACCTCGCAGGTTGTAAAGAAAAACATAATCGAGATGAGTCCTATTGAACTCATGTTGATGGTTGCACAAAAATTAATGATGGAGGGATCTATGGATAAAGGGATTATTGATCAATGTATCACTATCTTGCATAGACTAGTCCCAGAGTGCAAGATTGACAAAGAAGCAAGCCCATCTGACAAGCTTAAGACAATTACAGAGCACATTTCAAAGGATTTTCAATCCTTGCAACAAATTTCAAACTGGCAAGCACTGGAGAGGTTCACACAGGCTAAAAGAGCTACATTTGATCAGGTAATTGAGTCTAAGAGAAAGAAGATTGATGAAAAGTTGAAACTGATAGATAATTCTTTGAAGCAGTGTACATATATTTACAGAGTATGTTGTAACATAGATGTACTTATAGTTAATGTGGATAAGAAGATTAAGGAATTTCAGGATAAAATTGCAAGTATAGCTAATTATTTTGATGGATTGAATTCATTGACTACATACAGTGATGGTCAAATTTTGGTTTTGGAAGCCCAAATTTTTGTTCTTGAGAAAGAAAAAGACAAAATCATAAGAAGAGCCAGAAGTCTAGAGGCTTGGTGAGTCCCCGATTGGATTCACTCAGTGTACATAAGAAGGAGTGTATGGATATGATTGGAAATCCCACACTGACAGAGTTAAGTGAGAAAGAATCATTTGGTCATATACTAAATGGACTTGTATATATCTTTGACACTTTCAAATCTGGTTTGGATACTTATCTTGAGCTATTGGAGAAGGCATATCCAGAAATTTTCAAATATGTTAAGCTTTGGTAAAATATTTTTTGGATATTCATTCTATAGTGTCTTTTCATTCTTCAACCCAATTAAGGATTTTTTTTGGTACTCTTTCTTTTGGCATTGATGTCAAAGAGGGAGTGATATAGATATGAAAAATAAAAGAGGAGTTGTATACATTAGGGGGAGATATGGAGCATGGAGTATTTTGTATTGAAGAATATTCAACTCAGGGGGAGCAGGTAGGATGAATCTGGAAGATGAAACCATGACCATTTTTCACATGAGTGTTGCCATCAATGTGAAAGGGGGATATTGTTGGCAATTGACACTCATTTGGTTGGTTTCACTATGTTGTCATTGATGGCAACATGGTATCTTGTTCCGGCTTTATATTTTGGTTTAGTTGTGTATTGACAAACACTCCACTGACAGACACTTCACCAGTACCGACACCAATAGGATAGGTGGATTTCTCAGGTTACTGGCAATGCAGGCCGACATGGTTTAGGTATTGGAGGACAACATCTCTTGGATCCGACATTGGCAATTATTTTTGATATTAATGTATTTATGTTATCTAGCCGACATGTATATTCTTATTGTAAATATCTTTGTAAGCCAAAGTAAGGCATGATAAGTTGTATAGGGTATATAGGTCAGTTGGATTTGATCATTTTGATATGGGAATGGGAATGGGAATATATATGTGAATGTGATATCATGTGAATATATATTAGGAAGGAGATGTGAAATATATCAGAGAGATTATGTATGTGAGGATATTTTGTAAAGGGTTATTACGGTAAAGGGTTTAGGGTTTCAAACCGGAATAGACAGAGCTTAACCATAACTGTATTTAGGCATAGGAGATGCCATCTTAGCAGTTCTCTCATTTCTCTGGATTGAAGTTTGGATTTATATGTAGTTAGTGAGGCTCCTTTTGTGATTGAGCAGTGTTCTCTAGGTTGTAAGCCTTCCTGCAAGTGCAGGCCCCTATATTTTTTATTATCTCTTCATATGGCCAGTGAATTGATATTGTGGGTCACAAATCCCATCGTGGTTTTTCCTCTTTGAGGTTTTCCATGTATAATTCTATGTGTTATGGTGTTCATTTATGTGATTGCCTTATTGATTACTTTACTTCTTCAAATTCTTTATGTATCGGTATACCAGTTGGTGTATGCATGTTTTAATAAGGTTAAAATTGATCATACCGGTAGAACATTGATTCACCCCCCCTCATTATTTTTGGATTCCAAAAAAAACACAACAAAAAACAACTCCGGGGTTCTAGGGTAGGACTTCAAAAACAAGCAAATGACACTTCGGGACCTTGGGGATCCGGAGTTCCGAAGTGTCAAGGCTGAAACTAAAAAAAACAAAGCTACACAAAGCAAAAAGAGGGACCCATATTTTCAAGACAAGGAAACTAATGGGGTTAGGTATGTAGGGCATAACAAATATGTTTGCCTATGATTGTGAGGAATATCTAATTAGCAAGTTTATGCGAACATGGCCAAATTTATGAACTTTGAACACATGGATCGACAACAATTGGAAATATTACTTAGAGGAAGAAATTAGTATCAAAGGGTTCTTCATTTTGGAGTTTGAATCTATTGAGGACAAGGAACGAATAAATTCTCAACATTAGCCCTTGGTTCTTTTGGGGAAACTTCCTTTCAATCAAATCATGCTTTCCTTCCTTTGATTCATGATATGAAACCTTCTCAATTGCTTTCTTATGGGTGTGATTAGCTTATCTTCCCTTGCAATTTTCAGAGATTGGTTGCTTAAAGGACATTGCTAATGGGTTGGGGAAATACCACAACATTTCTAAAGAAACAATCATTTATGAATGCTCCAAATGCACTTTCTTATGTATTGAAATGTATCTTTTCAAAGGCTTTCTGTTGGGATTTATTTGATTTTAGATGTAGGAAATATTTTTCAACAAAACATTCTACATCCCTTTGTAGTAAAAATTCATTCACGAGAAAACTAACTCTTCAATCAATCAACCCACCTAGTGGGTAGGGGTGGAATCACTCCATTATGTTGTCTCCCAAAATAGAAGATAATTTGGCTTCCATAGATGTTCTTTAGGAAGTTGAACCAAACCTTTGTGCACCCTCTTTGTTGGATCTACTTCATGGGACACTACAAGAATGTTGTTTTAAATTAGAAACTTTGAAACAACCCATAATTCAAGAGATTTCTATGGAGACTAATGCTGATCTAGCAATTACACACAACTATGCAATCTCAAAAAGTGAAATCATCTAGGATCTTATTTTTCCATCCATGGCAGAGTATGGATGAATAAGAGTAAAAAGGAAGAAATTACCACCATCAAAACAAAAGCTCCAAATGATATTAAGATCATCAAAAAATAAGGAAAAAGGTTTTTTAGGAAATCTTTATATGTTGCTCAAATTGCTGTAAAAATGGGGAATTATGGTCAACGAGAATTCATTTATGTTGTAGGGGTCTTTTAGATATCAACATCTTATTCTTTTTGCTAGTTTTTGGTCTTATTTGAATTAGGATTTTGTGTTTGCACACCTTTGTGTTGCATCCCTTGTGACAAGGGCATACATTTTTTTTTGTTTTTGGATCCTTTGCATTAATGGGAGCTGCCCCTTGGCAGTGCTTATGTTAATACACACACACACATGTACATGCATGTTTTTATGTGTATACATATATATGTACATGTATGTATGTATACACACACATATATAAACATATGAAAAAATATATATAATTTTCAATAAATCTATATGTCTAATCTGATTTGAGTTTATTTCAGTCAATATAATCTGACAATTGAACAAGTAATTAGTTTTTCTGTTGGCAAATGCACACTCCAATGAGATATTTTAGGTGATTGAAGGTTTTGTCATTGATGGCAACCTTATAATCCTATGACACTAGAAAGACAAGTTACTGACCCTAGCAAGGTCAGACTCTACACTGGCACACAGATCACCGACAGTGAAAGGAAGTATACCAGCACACAAAAGCCGACAGGAATTTTGTTTATAATATATTTTGTAAATTATTGTAAAATCATTGTAAGCTGACTTGGAAAGTTGTAAAATGACTCATATATATAAGAGATCATTGTAGAACATTTTAGAGAGAATGTAAGGAAGTGAATAGGCGAAATAAGGCAGACCTATTATGCGAATTATAGGTTAAGGGTTTATGTATGAAGCAAAGCTATAAACCAGTACTGGATCTGGCATAGTAGATGCTATTTTGAAGCAGTACAAGACATTGGATTTATATAATCCATTTTGTAAGTTAGTGAGACTTCCCATTTTGTAATTGAGCAGTGAGCTCTAGGCACTTGGCCTTCCTGCATGTGCAGGCCCCTATTGTAGCAGTAATATTCTCTTATTGGCTAGTAAGTGAATATTGTGGGTCACAAATCCCAACGAGGTTTTTCCCACACTGATTTTACTCGTTAAACTACTGTGTTATGGTGTGTTTTTCATGTGGTTGTTGTTATTTCTATTTATTGCATTACTTTTTGTTTACCGGTATACAGTATTGATATGCTTTACATGTTTTAAGTCAAGAAAATCTTATAACTGGTCAAATACTGATTCACCCCCCCTCTCAGTATCTTTGGGAATCCTAACAATTGGTATCAGAGCCCGGTCCTCTATTTTCAGAAGCCTAATAGCTTGAGGAAGATCTTGACACCGGTAGAGATGAAAAACTTGATGAAGCAATTAGAAGCAACTCTCTCGGACTATGATGCAGAAAAATTGAAAAATATCAAACTTGAAGATGATCTAAAGGCTGCATAGGATATTATTCAAGTACTCTTCAAGAAAATATTACCATTGCAAGAAACAAGAGAAGAGAACTTTGTGAAAAGATTCAAAATGAGAATGATGAAAAAGAAACTCTTAGTGATTTGATAAACAAGCTAAAACAAGAAAACATGGCAACAAAGAATGAAATGTAGGATATGACTATGAGATTTTGTAAGGAAATTGAAGATAGAAAGAAGAATGAAGAAGATTTGACTAGAAGACTAAGTGATGCTGCAAATGAGAACACAAGACTTAGATATGAAAATGATATTTTGAAGACAGATCTAATGCATACACAGAATGACTCAAATGAACTTATGAGACAAAAAGAAATCTTAGAAAGAGAATTGGATACTGCAAATCAGCACAAAGAAAAATTCAAGAAAAGCTCAGAAGAACTTGGTGACTTGTTGAATAATCAGAAACCTAATGGTGACACTTGTGGCCTTGGCTTTGAAGCTTGTGAAAGCTTTGGTACTGCAAACACACAGGATCATGGCAAACTGGTAAGACAACCTCCTGCTTATAAATTTAATGGCAAATGCTTTAACTGTAACAAGTATGGTCATAGAGAAAATCAATGTAGATCTAGAAATTATCAGAATACCAATACACCCACCGGTCAATTTACTAAATGCAACAAAGTTGGTCATAATTCATAAAATTGCAGAATGAATGTAAGATGTTATGTTTGTGGAAGATTTGGACATTTATCTAATCAATGCAGAACACAAACTGGCATAGGATATGGGAAAGCTATTCAGAAAAATAATGTGACTTGTTATGCCTGTAATAAGATTGGACATATTGCTAAATTTTGTAGAAGCAAGTCATCACTAGTAAATAACAAAGGTCCTAGTTTGAAAGCTAAAGAAAAAGTTGAAGAGGTAAAGCAGGAATTCTCAAATCAATGGATCAGGAAATAAGAACTAAATGGTGATAGGAATACTCCTCCATCAGCAGAATAGAGTAACACTCCATTGGTAGGAGACTCTTCATCTAACTGAAGAAAATTCCTTTGAGGGTTTGGCAATCAAATGTGAAACATGCTATTATTCCCTCGGTTGATGGTGAGAAGTTGAAATTACTTCTATACCGGTAGATAAGTTAAGTCATTACTTAATTGACAAGCATTAAATGTTGTGGTTGGTAAAATTAACATTATAAAACAAGTGTTTTGGCTCCATTTTCATTTCACTGAGCATTCAAACCTTCAAGAGCGTGAAAATTCCCAAGCAAAGGCATTCCAAGAAAAGAAGTGAAGCAATACATCAAACAATCATTCCTAAGGCAGATAAAGGTATTTATAATCATGGCTTCTTCATCTGTTCCTAAATTCATTGCAAACCCTACTGTAGTCAAGGTTATTAAATGCCCTAGACCCATATTTCAATTAGTTCCCGAAATTGCCAAGAAAGATGATAATATTGGTGCATTTTCTCAAATCCCTAAAGGACTAGTTTTTGCTGAAGACCCTAGAATGTACATACATTGTCATATAGAGGAATTAGGTGATGAGGACATTAAGAATATGTATAAATTGGTAATTTGTGATGAATCCGGTAATGTTAAAGCTGAACACAAGATAGTAGAAACCCTAGGTTTCACTGAAATTCTCAGTATCCCGGATTTTCCTAAGGATGTTATAAGGGTAGTACTAAGCAGGGTACATGGTGCATTCTTCTAGTTGGACTCAGTTCACAAAATCACAAAAGAAGCAGTAAAGGCTATGACAGGGTTACCCTCCATCGGTAACAAACCTGATAAAACAAAGAAGGTCTTAAATGACCTAATGATTAACCTAATAGGTGTGACATCTGATAAGAGATCCTTAAGAGTAAATGATGTAATAGATATCAATGTCAGATTCATCAGTATGATCTTAGGCTACAAAACCACACATGAAAATAGGTTAAACTCAGTATCTAGCCTATGCATAAAGAGTGCCTATGACATGATTAATGATAATGCAAAAATAGATTAGTGTGAATGGCTTAAAGATGAACTAATTGACAATTTGGGGAAGATAAAGAAAGACAAAAAGGGGACATTCAGATTTGGAAACCTACTTGTCTGTCTAATGCTACACATAACCAAACAAGTACCCAGAATCGGTAACAGAAATCTTGGTTTTGATATACCAGTAGGCAAAGAGTTGTCAAATTTACTAAACAACATGCGAGAAAACAGAGAAAAGAACATAAATGAGTATTTTCGGGCATTGAAGGCCCGGATGAAAACTAGAGTCAGATTGTCAAAAGCAATTGTGAACAAGTATAAGGATGAAATCTATTTTGTTATAAAGAAGGGTGAAATTTGGATGGAGGCAGTTATCCCAAGAACTATTTGGGTTATTGAAATGGGGTATGAAACTGATGACCACATAATAGAAACATATGCAAAAGTCCTCCTAGAAGCACCTAAGGAACCTAAAGAAGAGGTATTTGGCAGTGCTGAGACTATTGAAAACCAAATTCAATCAAAGAAAAGGGTTAAGAAGGTTGAAGCAATAGTTAGAAGAGGATCCAGACAAGCAAAAGCTATTAAGGAAGATGTACTTAAACAAACTGGTATTACTGAAGATGAGTTAGAAGCACTTCAACCAGAAACTCACCTTTCACCAGTTGGAACTTCTTCAGAAAGTGATATACCAGCTGCATTCAAAAGAGTTGTGAGAAAAAGGAAACCTTCACCGGTATCTTCACCTTCTCCTAGAAGAACCAGACAGAAACAATAGGCAGTAAGGCCCCTAGCTAAGAAAGTAACTCCAAAGAAGAAGTTAACCCCTAAGAAGAAGACTCAACAAACCATTGCTCCAATTAACAAACTTATCAATGAAATAACAGAGGATGGAAAGCTGAAAAACATCAACAGATTATATGACTCATTATCAACTGATGACAAGGAGAAAGTAGAAAATAGTGTAATCCTACACTTGGATATTTACAAGAAATTTTTGATGCAAGTTGTTGTTGAATTACCGACAGAACTGTTCAAAAGACTTGAAGCTAGAAGGCAAGTTGTTGTTGAGCTTGATAAGAAAATAAAAATTGAAAAACTACTTGTTGTATATCCAGTCAACTCACCTAAAGAGATAGATGAATTGATCTCTGAGGCTAACCAGTCAGTATTTTCAACTGGACACCGACATGTAGCACTTATGGTTGGTAGAGTGAATGATGTTGCAGAGGAAACAACTAATGCATGGGACATATTCCTTGTAGAGAAGGAAAAGCGGAAAGAATATCGAAACCCTAAACCCATCAAAGTATGTAAAAAAGATAAGGATAAGGGAAGAGGTAAGGTTGGTGGACCACCCAACATAAAAATAACAGATAACTTATCCCCACCGCCTCTAGATACTCCACCGGTAGTTACCACTGACAATCAACCGGCTAGTGAGAGTATGGACATACCACAAGAGGACACAAATCTTAATTCTAAGGTGTTATATACAATGAACATTGACACTCAGAAAATCAATATTGTGGTAGATAAGGATTCAACAGTGAAAATAGATATGGCAAATGAGCCATCGGCAACAGATAGCACAGAAGGTAAACCGATAGCTGACAGCAATGAGAAACAGGTAGAGCAACAGGCTCCCTCACAGCAATAGGTTCATGCAGAGATAGTGCCACCAGAAACAACTGAGCAATCCAAACCTTTGCTTAAAGAAATGCAAACACAAACTGACCTACCAGAGGTCACCACAAGCAAAAAAATTTCTCCCACCAGCGAGATACATATTGTTGGTTCTTCAAATGCAGAATTCAAACCAACAAATGTGATAGAAGTTCTTTTGGATTCTATCAAGAAGATAACAGAGTGTAGTTCACAAGAATACAAAGAAATTGATGACACAATTCAAATTTTGAAAATGATAGCACCCAAGTGTAATGTAGGTAATAAAGATTCTTTGAATCAACTTGACACATTGTCTAAGTATATTACTGACAACACTGTGACAATTAAACAAATAAAAGAGGAAGCTTTCAAGGAGACACTAGAGAAGGAAAAACACAAATTCTTTGAAGAAGAAATAAAGAAGTGTACAAGACAATTTGACACTCTTTTACTGGAACTATGTAGTACACTAAAAGAATTTAAAACTTTGTACAAAGATACATGTAAAACTAACTTTTTGATAGTAGATATAGACTGGAAGATCAACAAGATACAAGAAGAAATAAATCGACTAGCTAATAATTTCATTAATTCATCTGAACCATTATCAATTTTTGAGAAAAAAATAACAGGTTTTGAGGAGGAACTTCTAAAGTTGGAAAGAGAAAAGGAAAGAATAAAAGGAAAGGCAAAAGATCTAAAATGGAGACTTAGTCCAAAATTGGACTATCTCGCCTCCTTAAGAAAAGAAATATCTGAGGCTTTAATGCAAGGATAGAAAACACCAGTACAGAAAATGCAACACCTCACTGGTACAATTCAGAGGACAGAGGCCACATTAAAGGATAGCAAATGGTTCATTGAGAGCTTGAATCTGGTATTGGCAAATCTTTTTCAGATTGTAACCAACCGGTTACAAGGATGAAACTGGAAACCACACTCAGTTGACACTTTGACAACCTTTGTCATTGATGCCAAAGGGGGAGTAGTGGAAATGAGAAAAATAATCAGCAAATGACTCATCAACTCAGGGGGAGCACATATTCTTTTGGTACACAATTTTTGGTAAGACGATTCCGACAGATTCTTTTTGGATGACAATTTTTGCATTTTTCTCATGAGTGCTGCCATCAATGCCAAAGGGGGAGATTACTGGAAAATGCACACTCCAATGAGATACTGTAGGTGATTGAAGGTTTTGTCATTGATGGCAACCTTACAATCCTATGACACTGGCAAGACAAGTTATCGACACTAGCAAGGTCAGACTCTACACCGGCACACAGATCACTGGTAGTGAAAGGAAGTATACCGGCACACAGAAGCCGACAGGAATTTTGTTTATGATATATTTTGTAAATTATTGTAAAATCATTGTAAGCCGACTTGACAAGTTGTAAAATGACTCATATATATAAGAGATCATTGTAGAACATTTTAGAGAGAATGTAAGGAAGTGAATAGGTGAAATAAGGCAGACCTATTATGCGAATTATAGGTTAAGGGTTTATGTATGAAGCAGAGCTATAAACCGGTACTGGATCTGGCATAGTAGATGCTATTTTGAAGCAGTACAAGAAATTGGATTTATATAATCCATTTTGTAAGTCAGTGAGACTTCCCATTTTGTAATTGAGCAGTGAGCTCTAGGCACTTGGCCTTCCTGCACGTGCAGGCCCCTATTGTAGCAGTAATATTCTCTTATTGGCCAGTAAGTGAATATTGTGGGTCACAAATCCCACCAAGGTTTTTCCGACATCGGGTTTCCTCGTTAAACTACTGTGTTATGGTGTGTTTTTCATGTGGTTGTTGTTATTTTTGTTTATTGCATTACTTTCTGTTTACCGGTATACAATATTGATATGCTTTACATGTTTTAAGTCAAGAAAATCTTATAACCGGTCAGATACTGATTCACCCCCCCTCTCAGTATCTTTGGGAATCCTAACATTTTCTTATCATTTTGATCTTCATATGTTTTGATTAAGTAAAAATAGGTTTTTGAAAGGAACCCGAACCTTTTACAAAGCATGATATATAGAAAGAGCTAGAAAACACCGTGCCTGATCACTTAAAAAACTAAAACAGATCCCAACCGAACAAAAAGGGATCACAACCCATAAAAAATAACATTACATTAATAAACCTAGAAAAGACAACATTCGGAAAGCAGAACGACAACAAAAAGACAAAAAATGAGACAACTGCCAAGATAGAGATAGAGACAACTATATACTTTTCATGATATCCTCAGCATGGATAACCATCAGCTTCATGTTGTCTGCCAAAGTCTTTAACTCCTCCGGCTCACGACCTTTGATGTCACCCTTGATCCTAGTATTGGCTCTGGTCCTCTTCTCATGGCCTTTTTTGTCCGGATGTTCTTTGTCAACATCCTTCTTAGTGTTGTTCTCAAATCTATTGATCAGGATGTTCATGGTATCCACTGAAGCATTGAGGATCTAGAAGTTTTGTTTCGTGATCTTCTTAATAGTGAGTTCCATCTTATCAATTCTGCTACCCAGATTGTTCATAGCAGTTTCTATTCCTTTCACCTCCTTGTTTTCTTCCATCTCTTTAACCTTTTTTTTAGTGGCAATAATTTTGATCTTCATATGTTACATCCATAATTGCATGTAGATGTTGTGAGCATCTACATACAATTATGTACGTATTTTATGTACACATAATTGAAACAATAACAATAGTAATAAATATTTAGTTTTCTATTTTTTTAACACTGAAAATAAGTTTCAATTTTAAAAATAAAATTAAATCATAGAAAGTACCTTATTAATAAAATATTGAATGATGAAAAAGTTGACCCTTAGATTCTATTACTGGCAACTTGAATGAAAGATAAACCAGATGCCAGTAAATGGTTTTCATTTTGAAATTATCGCTTCTTGTGGTTTGATTTATCTCTAGGTTTCTAAGTTGATAATTTTGAAGGAAAACTGCAATTTCCTACATATCGATACAACAAAGTGAATTCCTTTTCATATTAAATTTTGTTTATAAGCTAAGTTTTTCTCTTCATAATTTTTTTGGCTAAGTTTTGAATTATGAAATAAATTTAATTTTAAATTTTTCTCTAAGATTTAAATCGATACTTTTTATAATATTTTAACTTTTCATACATTATTGTATTAAAACAATTTTGATAATATAAATTGTATTCAAAGTCTTCTAAATATATCATTTTATATATAAAAATAAAGGTTTGTATTAATAATTTTAATAATATATTTAATATAAATAAAATTTCTATTTCTATTTAGATATTTTAGAAAATTAATAAATATACCATAATCATTATATATAAATATTTATATTTTAGATTTAAAAGAAAAATCAATGTGAATAATGAAAGTGGTCTAATTTAATTATGACAATATAATTATCTTTTATAAATAAATAAATAATTAATTATGAGATTCATACAGTGAAAACTATTATATGTATTTAAATGCAATGAAACAATTTATTTAATTATCATAACTATAAGATTCATGCTAACTCATGTTTTCATGAGATCATGCAAAGCTAAGTTAAAATATTAAATGCAACTACATATATGACTATATGGTGTGTGTGTGGATTCCCTCATACCATTCACAACCAAGAAGCTAGAACACATCTACCTCAACTATATTCTCACCTTCGACAAGTACTTGTACACACATGCACTTGATTCACCATCAATAGATTAGTCCATAAATCATAATTGAAACAAAATTACATGCATTACATCATTATTGCAACTATGATTAATTATTAAATATAAAAATAATTATGCATAATCAAATAATCGTTAAGTAATTAGGCATAATCAAATAATTGTTAAATAATTATCCACAAATCCCAATAAATTGTTGTATATCTAGCAAATAAAAAGTTGGCATATGACTTCCTTCCCCACTAAGAAGAGACGTTGTCTTGACGTCTTATTAAACAAAAAACTAGTAAGCATATATAAGTATCATACTGATGTAACCAAAGCATCACACTAAACAAGTATCACAGTAAGCAAAACATAGTATCATTACATGTACACATAAGTAACCCAATATATAAAAACCAAAAGTGTCTCAGTATGTAAATAGAAAGTATCTCATCACAAGAAACACATAACTTAGCTAAATAGTCAAATGTGGAAAGGAGCAATCTATATCATAAACACTCTCCCATGTGGCACTATCCACATAATACTAGTCCCATTGGACCTTATACTAAGTAATATTTCTATTACACAATTTAATGTTGCATAGATATCAAGGATGCGGATGGGCTTTGCTAGCACTATCCCTAGATCTTGAACGTATAAGCCACACCAATCAAATACATGAGCTATATTTGGATGATAAAGTTTAAACAATGAAACATATAAAATATTATGGAGTCAAGCAAGAGTAGGTGGAAGATCAAGTCTGTATGCAATCGGGTTGATTACTTCCAATACATCAAATGCACTCATATATCTTGGTGCTAACTTGGAAGTTCCAAAAACAAATAGAACTTTTGTGAGGTCTAACCCTCAAAAGAATTTTATCTCCCACTGAAAAATTTCTAAAAGATCCATGTTTATTTGTATAACTCTTTTGTCTATCCATTGCCTCCTTTAGTCTTTCCTTGATCAATTTCATTTGATTATCCATCTCTCTAACCATGTTCAAACCAGTCAAAATCCTATCCTCTATCTTGTCCCAACTAATAGGTGTGCAATAATTCCACCCATAAAGAGCCTTAAGTATGCATGATAGGAGTTATTATATGTGAATTCCGCCAATAGTAGATAGTCCTCCCATTATATTCTCGATCCATACAATAGATTCTAAGGATATTTTCAACCACTTTATCCACCCTCTCATTTTGTTCATCAGTCTAAGGATGATAATATGAGCTGAAATTCAACTTTGTTTCCAAAATCTTGAAATGAAATGTGCATCTCTATCATATATGATGGTTTTAGGCACTCCATGTAAGAAAAAGATTTCCTGAACAAAATTCTTAGCTAAGGTCCATGATCCATCGTTGAGATTTACCAGGATAAAATGTGCTACTTTCATCATCCTATCTACCACTACCACGATGCAATCATGTTGATTATTAGACATCAACAACCCCTATATTAAGTCCATACTAATAACTTGCCATTTGTACTTTGGTATTCTATGTGGAAATAAAAGTCTCACTAGAAGCATATGCTTAGCCTTAACTTGCTGGCATTCCAAGCACAAAGCCACAAATGCTATGACATATTTCTTTAACTTTGTCCAAAAGTATAGGGACTTCAATTCTGCAACCATCTTGGTCATTTTGGGATGACCTGAGTAAAGAATATTATGGACCTCTTTAGGAATTAGCTTTCTCAAATCTCTAGAGTCGAGAATATACATCCCCCCTGGTATCTTTTTAGTGCCTCGTCAAAGTGATAGCCCTGAAAAATGACCTAGCAAAAATTTTCACGCCTTAGGTGAAATATTGGTCATTTTGATTTTATCTTTCTCTTTGGCTTGTGTTTCAAGCTTAGAGTTTAGGTTTTATGCATTTTGATTAAGTCTTTTAAAAAAAAAACCCTTAAACTTGTTATAATTTGGCATTACTATTTTCTCCACTTAGGGCCAAGCGTTTGCTTACCGCTTGGCTAGACCATGTTCTTCCCTTGGCATTAAATTGTTTCGGTTGGACTTTTAAATATTGTCTTAAGTATCGTGTGCTAATGTTTTATTGACCCCATGGTCGGGCCCCCCTTTATTATTTCTACCAATGCCTTGTTGATTTTCCTAAGCCTTATTATTATTGCCAGAGACTTTATGATAACTGTCGAGCTACTAAGAGTTTCTGTTATCTGCATGTGCTTGAATGGACGAAGATCTTTTAATCATGGTCAAAATGATGCTCGAATGTTAACCTGTTAGAATTGGCAGTTACCATGGCATTGGAGTAAAGATTGAGCAAATCCAATGACCCTCGTAGCCTCGTGGTCAAAGATGCACAAGGGTTATGGACTGTGGCATCACGAGATGATGCCACATGTCCAAGGTAGGCCAAAGTAAGTTCGTCGATGGGCCCACTAAAAGAGTTGAGTATGAAGGTACCTTGGCGATGCTTAGTCAAGATTTTGACAGACCCACCTACCACATTGGAAGGTCAATGTCAGATCGATCGATGGTGATCGTATGATACACCATGCTGGATAAGATTTATGATGGAAATTTGAAACGTATTTCAAAAGGGTGATTGAAGTCATTTGCTTATCACCTGTGTAGGAAAATAAAGGCAGACAAATTGTAAGCCTATCAATGTGGGATGAATGAAGACAAGTTGAGACACATGGACACTGACTAATTTTTTAGAAGGCCTATTCTGAAGGTTGTTTGTTGAGTCGAGTCGAATTAGCAAATGAAATTGATAGTACCAAAGATGCCATCTTAGCAAACCTCATTGCCATGACAACAAGAAGTCAAAGTTTCAAAGGATAGGGATAAGGATGATCTCTGAGTTGGAAATGGAATGATCAAGAAGCCTGTCAACAAGATTAGAGGATGCATATTGTCAGGGATTCTCAGTAAGGTAAATCAAAGAATTATCTTTGAGAATAATTCAAAAGATAATGACCCAGTGTCCTAAAAGGGGTTCTGAAACTGAAATTTTGTAGTCAAGGAACAATAAAATCAAAACAAAATCGTTCACGTAAGGTGAGCCTTGACAGAAGGTAGTGGAATGATAGCTTAAATGTGATGGTATTCTGGATTTGATAGACATGATTTCTCGAGTCTATAGCTGACAAGATGAGTAAAAAGCATCAAAATGATGATTTTTCACATGAACAAGCACTGCTAAAAGAAGTGATTCTTTGATTATAAATAAAGCAAGGTGGTGGTTCAGTGGGTAGAAGATAATAGAGACCTCATTATTTTCTGGAGAGGTTTTATTAGAGATAAGGAAAATGTTTGAGCAATATCATACAAGGAGTGAGGTCTGTGATACTAGATGGAGTCTTCTTTTTTGATTGAGTATGCTTATCTATTAGTGGAGCCTTGAAAGTTGGGAGGATAGTCAATGGAGGCTTGAAATTCATTTCTCATCCGAAGAAGCCTCTCATGACACATCCTCTGCTTCTCCTTTGCCACTAGTTGGAAAGGGGTTATTGGAAGGATCTCATAGAGGGATAGGAGAAGGACAAGCTTGGGTAAGGGGTAGTAGCCAGTCAATTTTGCAACTACATGGAAGCTGTGATGCCTTCCCCTCTTATTACATTCCTCTTGGAGCCCATTTTTCCACTTTCAATGATCCTGGGCATGAAGTGTGGAGGTCTTCCTCTAGTTTGAGGGCAACTTTACTTCTTGTCAAGTTCTAATTTCCTTTCTAGGAAGGGAAATGCTCTATAGGATGGAGCAACGCATCTCACGGTCCATCTGGAGGTATCAAGGGTGATTATGGCATGGCTCAAGGAGTGTTTGTTTCTACCCAAATGCAGTTAGAAATTTTGGTTCTACCTCATCATGAATGCTAGTATGTATAGTTTATGAGAAATCATAAATAATATTTGTAACAGAATCACAAGTGGTCTTATGGGCTTGTGACAGGTGTCTCCTCTGGCCTAATGCTTATTTTCTCCCTTGTTTCTATAAAAGGGGATTCAAGGCCATGAGACGGGGGACCAAAATTTTTTGTTCCAAATTCTTGGTTCCAGGAGCTTTATTTTTGGAGAAGACAAGTTCCAGTAGTGAGTCTAGGTAATAAGAAAGTTGTAAAGCCATTTACAGAGCAAAAAACATTTTCATGTCTCAGTTTTATAGGTTCTTGAAGGAGTTATATGTAAATTGTTTTATGATAGAAGTAGAAAATGTATTAAATAGAAATATGTTTCTGATCCATTTCTCCAATGTATAACTCTATCATATTTTGAATGAGAAGAATCAAGGATTTTCTCATTCGTTGCATTGTTGTGGTGTATGTATTTTCTATTGATGCTTTGATCTAAGGGGTTGATTAAATGCTTGAGTGGAATTGCAGACTGGTAGGGCTTATGCAGGGATTTCGATAAGTAGTTTGGGTTGGGATTACAGATGAGATATATTGTAAGACAATGTTATATTAGATTCTATGCTATTAAATAAAATTCTGCTAGATATTTTCATCCTACATCTTATACATTTAGGTAACCAATGGAGTAAGTCACTGAGCATAGCTATTAATTGTCTTTAATGTGAGTTTTGTGTTCAAAACTCACCAACAAATCGCTATAATTTATTGAATATCAAAATATCTCTTTATTTTCTATATGTTTTTCATGTTTTGTCCATCTCATTCTCCAATAGGTTGAGGATCACTGAAGAACTCACCATTGTTGAGCATACTCCCTCTTTGTTGAGCCTTTTATATGAGACTATTTGCTTTGTTTTTGTGAAATTTGTGGATAGAGTGCAAAGATTATAGATTTACCAAGGGATCACCCTCTCGGGTTTTGCAAAACCCAAAGTGTAGACTAATCCTTGTCATATGTTGGTCCAAGTTCTTGAAGATATTGATATTTAGAGTTGGTTTCTCCATAGATAATCTGAATAATGAACTTGGTTTCTACCTTTTGTAGTGTAAACCCCATTCAGGGGCACCAACAAAAATGGTGACTTTGCTGGGGAATTGCACAGAGTCATGAGCTTGTAATGTTCTAGCTCCTTGTCAAGTGAGTCAATTCTCATGAATGTTTCCTTAGAATTTGTTGTAATTCATCTTTCAATGTAAGTTTTATCTAGATGTGTCTATATTTCATGATTATTTCATAATACCTCACAAGTTGTGTGTGGCGACTTTGAGATCTTTGCACTAGTGTGCATTATTTGAAGAAGAACTAAAGAAGAATCAAATAATTTGCAGTAGAGATTATGCATATTTGAGCTCTTGTGATGAAGTACCCTGACAATTTAAGGAAGGAATCTATACAATGGAGGAGGAGGTGTTGTAGTGCTAGTTTTTGAACAAATCTGATCTGTGAAGAAATTCCATTTGTTCAAGATACTTGTCCTCCAAAAAGAGGTGGCGATTCTACAAAAGAACCTAATGAAGATGTAAAGATAACTTAAGATCTATCACCGTTGCAAGCTAGAAAGTTAATTTCCAAGCCACTACAATACTTCCACATATTTTGATTTTCATGAGTCAAATATATTTCCATGAAAATTAGTTGTAGAAAATGTTTCCCTATTAAGTGACTTAGGCACTAAGAAAGGGAATAGTAGTGATTATTTTACATACTTCTGAGATATAATTTTCATATTTTTCTTTAAGTTGAATGAAGTATGTTTTGAGTTTTGTATTGTAATATCTTAAGATTGTAATAAGGGAAGAAATAGGGAATGAGTGACGGGATGTACTGTTTGCCTACACATCCCTATGGAATAACGAATTTAAATGAGTAAAGTATGTAATCCTTGTCAAGTCACAACAAAATGTTCTTTATGAAAAGATATAGACCATTAAGATTTAATGGTATTCAAGGTTTCCCAAACCTTGTTCCTACTAAAGTTAGGGAGCATCTACCAAATTTCAATGGGAAAGTCTCAGAATCAACATGTCGACATTTGCAAGAGTTTTCTGATTTAATGGGAGATTTTGAGATAAGTTAGGAAGATATTTTCAAGAAGATTTTCATTCAATCTCTAAAAGAAGATGCCAGAGATTGGTTTCTATATTTGCCAACATGTTCTATCTCTTCATGGGATGAACTAAGTGTAGCTTTCATGGAACAATTTGGTGAAAGAGTTAATCCAAGTTCAATTATAAAAAGATTCATGGGTATTCAAAAGGAAGAAGATGAGTTGGTCCCTACTTTCAATCTCAGATTTGAAAGAACATTGGATGATATTCCTACAAGTTATAGGACAAATGATGCAGTGTGTTTGGTTGTTTACCTAGCTGCATTTGATGAGGAAATGAGCTATTTACTGAGAGACAAAAATTCTAAAACATTACATCATTCTTATAGGACAACAATGAACATTGAGAACAACTTGAAATATGGGATACCTAAGGGATATTTATCTGCAAGAGTTTGTTGTCCTAAGATAGGAGATGTTGAGAAAAGGTGTGAGTCAAGAGGTGAAGATCAATGTAAAAGCGTCCATCCTCGCTAATCACACTAACCATGTTATGATTTATGATTCAAACAAAAATATGAGTGAAGAGAACTTTTCGTAGACGGTGGTTATTCCTCATATTAATGAAGAGAAGGTTAGTGAAAATTTATGTGACACAATTGATACAGAGATGGAGATAATTCCAGTTGCTACAACATATAATATAATTATAAGTTGTTCCAACAATGATGCCACACAAAAGGTCCATTTGCAGCCTTATGATTTAGATGAGTCTAATAGCTTGTATAAGGAAGAGTTGGAAAGTTACACATCTAATGAAGATAATGGTAGTGTGCAAGATTTTGGTGACATAGATTCATTCTCTCAGGAATAAGGTATGTGTGATGATGAGAACCTAAATGATGAGTTGCCACTATTTTGGGTTGATAATGCATTTGGGCTAAAGAGATCTATGGTGCGTTCCAATGAAGAAAGTATGCTCTCATTTGTTCCTATGTCACATGAACTTATCCAAAATAATGGATGTGAGGAGCTAGTCCAAGTATGTGTGCCTAAAACAAATAATAATACACTAGTTGTCCCATTACAAATGACTCTTCATGCAGTGGATTGTATTGTTCCTCAGTTTTCTTATCATCTAAATATTTCTGAATTGGCAAGTGTGGGTGGGAAAGATGAAGTTCAAAGGGGTCAGAATAGCCATGATAGTTTTGCTGAATCCTGTGGTGATAATAACATTGAGTATTTGTATTATGAGGACTATAATGTTGAGAACTATTCTAGTTGAGATTGTGATTCTTTTACCCTTGACAAGAATGAATGTGAACTTGAGATGGGCAGTGATTTCAATAAAAAAATTAATGCACTATTTGATGAGGATGCAGATATGGACCAAATAGTTCTTTTCCATAATGATTTTGAGAAGGGATTTCATATGGTTTCTAATCCTTTGTATGAAGAGACAATTGAGAGTCTAGACATCTTAGATGCTATTTCAATTTGTGAAGCAAATGATTGCAATGACCAGGATGTGATTTCTGATTTGATGTCATTTGATGAGGATGAACTTTCCTTTGTTGCTAGTATGAATGACATCAAATAAGACCTAGAACAAAAGGTTAAGGTCACCTTTCAGTATGATGATTTGCATTTGCATGGGAGGATCAGTTGTCATCCTCTTCCTTCTCTTGATAACAATTTGATTATTGTGTATAGTGGGTGGGTGGATTCTTTTGAGAGTTCCACTTTTGACGAGGCAACTAATCATTCGAGTAAGACCTATATTCCTAGTTGTATATAAGAATGTGAGCCCTTTCCTTTTCAACAGGGAGGTGTCTTTCTTGAGTATGCCAGTGATTTGAGCCATGATGCATGTTGTGTTCAACATGGAAGTGTGTTTTTCAGTGAACATGACTTGTTTTGGTCATACAATGTTTTAAATTTTGAATCATTGCATAAGTTTCAGAGGTTCAATAGTAAGTGTAATGATAATTTTGAACATGGTAGTTGGATAAGAAATGCCAGCATGTTTGATAAGTGCCATTCCAGTTATACTTTCAGATTGGGTTCAATGCAGTCAAAGGAAAACCATGTTTATGACAGAGGAAAGCATTGACTGATCTTGTTAGATGGCCTTGGGCATCCACATGTGGTTTGATCTTCAAGCCACAAGTAGCTTGGGGTAGAATAAAACTTTTTGACTCTATGCCCAATGGAGTATTTTCCTTTCTCTTTGTGTTGCCTTGTTTTGATAATTTCCCTTTTGGTTTGCTCTGCAATGGTCTGCTCCACCTGAGATTCTAGATTCTCACTTCATTCGAGTGAAATGAACGTCCCCAACCAAAGCCACTGATAGCCCTAAAAATGACCTAGCAAAAATTTTCATGTCTCAGGAAAAATATTGGTCATTTTGATTTTATCTTGGTCCCTGTCTTGTGTTTCAGGCTCAGGGTTTAGGGGTTATGCATTTTGATTAAGTTTTTTATAAAAAAAAACCTTAAGCTTGTTATAATTTGGCATTACCTTTTTCTCCACTTAGGGCCAAGGGTCTTCTTACCGTTGGTTGGACCATGTTCTTCCTTTGACATTAAGTTGTTTCAGCTGGCCTTTTAAATATTGTCCTGTCTCGTGCACTAATATTTTATTGGCCCCATGACCAGGCCGCCCTTTATTATTTCTGCCAATGTCTTGTTGATTTTTCTAAGCCTTATTATTATTGCTAGAGACTTTATGATAACTGTCGAGCTACTAAGAGTTTCTTTTATCTGGATGTGCTTGAATGGATAGAGATCTTTTAAGCATGGTCGAAAGGATGCTCGAATATTAACCTATTAGAATTGGTGGTTACCATAGAATTGGAGTAAAGATCGAGCAAATCCAATGACCCTCGTAGCCCTGCATTCAAAGATGCACAAGGGTTATGGACCACGACATCATGAGATAATGCCACCTATCCAAGGCAAGACGAAGTAAGCCCGACGGTGGGCCCACTGATAGAGTTGAGTTGGAAGGTGACTTGGTGATGCTTAGTCAAGATTTTGATGGACCCACCTGCCACATTGGAAGGTCAATGTCAGATCGACGTGATCATATGATATGCCAGGCTGGATAAGATCTATGGTGGAAATTCAAAAAATATTTTAAAAGGGTGATTGAAGCTGTTTGCTTATCACCCATGCGGGAAAATAAAGGAAGATATATTGTAAGCCTGTCGACATGGGATGAATGAAGACAAGTTGAGACAAATGGATGCCATCTAATTTTTAGAAGGCCTATTTAAAAGGTCATTTGTTGAGTTGAGTCAAATTAGCAAATGAAATCGACAGTACCAAAGATGCCATCTCAACAAATCTTATTACCATGACAAAGAGAAGTCAAAGTTTCAAAGGATAGGGATAAGGATGATCTCTGAGTTGGCAATGGAATGATCAAGGGGCCTGTCAACAATATTAGAGGATGTGTATTGTTAGGGATTATCAGTAAGGTAAATCAAGGAATTATCTTCAAGAATAATTCAAAAGATAATGACCCAATGTCCTAAAAGGGGTTCTGAAACTGAAATTCTGCAGTCAAGGAACAATAAAATCACAACAAAATCGTTCATGCAAGGTGAACCTTGATAGAAGGCGGTGGACTAAGAGCTTAAATGTGATGGTATTCTGGATTTGATAGACACGATTTCTCGAGTCTATAGCTAACAAGATAAGTAGAAAGCATAGAAATGATGATTTTTCACATGAACGAGCATCACCAAAAGAAGTGATTTTTTTATTATAAATACAATAAAGTGGTAGTTTAGTGGGTAGAAGAGAACACAAACCTTGTTATTTTTTGGAGAGGATTCATTAGAGATAAGGAAGATGTTTGAGAAATATCGTGCAAGGAGTGAACTCTATGATACCAGATGGGAGTCTTCTTTTCTGAGTGAGTATTCTTATAGTCAATGGAGCCTTGAAAGTTTGAAGGATAGTCAGTGGAGGTTTGAAATTCATTTCTCATCTGAAGAAGCTTCTCATGAAACATCCTCTACTTCTCCTTTTCCACTAGTTGGTAAGGGGTTATGGGAAGGATCTCACAGAGGGATAGGAGTAGGACAAGCTTGGGTAAGGGGCAACAACCAATCAGTTTTACAACTACATGAAAGATGTGATGCCTTCCCCTCTTATTACATTCCTCTGGGAGACCCCTTTTCCACTTTCAATGATCATGGGCATGAAGTGTGGAGGTCTTCCTCTAGTTTGAGGGTGAATTTACTTCTTATCGGGTTCTAATTTCCTTTCTGGGAAGGGAATTGTTTGTAGGATAGAACAACGCATCTCATGGTCCATCTAGAGGTATCAAGGGTGATAATGGCATAGCTCAAGGAGTTTTTGTTTCTACCCAAATGTGGTTAGAAATTTTGGTTCTACCTCATCATGAATGCTAGTATGGACAATTTTTGGGAAATCATAAAGAATATTTGTAACAAAATTACAAGTAATCTTATGGGCTTGTGATAGGTGTCTCCTCTGGCCCAAAGATTGTTTGCTCCCTTGTTTCTATAAAAGGGGATCCAAGGCCATGAGATGGGGGTCCATAATTTTTGGTTTCAATTTTTTTTTTCCAAATTCTTGGTTTTGGGAGCTTGAATTTTGGAGAAGATAAGTTCCAGGAGTGAGTCTAGGTGAAATGAGGAAGTTGTAAAGCCATTTATAGAGCAATAAAAAGCATTTTAGTGTCTCAGTTTTGTAGGTTCTTGAAGGAGTTATATGTAAATTGTTTTATGATAGAAGTAGCAAATATATTCAATAGAAATACGTTTCTAATCCATTTCTATAGTGTATAAATCTATCATATTTCAAATAACTAGAATGAAGGTTTTTCTCATTTGTTGCATTGTTGTGGTGTATGTATTTTCTGTTCATGCTTTGATGTAAGGGGTCGATTAAATGCTTGAGTGAAATTGCAAATTGGTAGGGCTTATGTAGGGATTTTGATAAGTAGTTTGGGTTGGGATTACAGATAAGATATATTGTAAGGCAATATTATCTTAGATTCTATGCTATTAAATAAAATTCTGCCATATTTTCATCTTATATCTTATACATTCAAGTACCCAATTGGAGTAAGGCACTAATCATAGCTAGTAATTGTCTTTAATGTTAGTTTTGTGTTCAAAACTCACCGACAACTCGCTATAATTTGTTGAATATCAGAATATCTCTTTATTTTTTGAATGTTTTTCATGTTCTCTCCATCTCACGCACAAATAGGTTGAGGATCACTGAAAAACTCACCATTCTTGAGCATTATATGTCTTTGTTCAGCCTTTTATATGGGACTATCTATTTTGTTTTGGTGAAATTTGTGAGTAGGGTGTAGAGATTATAGATTTACCAAGAGATCACCCTCTTGGGTTTTGCAGAGCCTGAAGTGTAGAAGAATTAGAAGAATCCTTATCATATGTTGGTCCAAGTTCTTGAAGATATTGATATTTGGAGTTGGTTTCTCCATAGATAATTTAAATAATCAACTTGGTTTATGCCTCTTGTAGTGTAAACCCCATTCTGGGGCACCAACACAAGGAACCCTAGATGATATGATAAAAATACACAAAGAACACATGGAAATATATTTTTTGAAGTAATTAAGTGTGTACAAGCATAAAATATACAAGAACAATTCTCAAAACTCAAGATTAGGTCACACCGTCGATAACCGACTATGCACAAGGGAAAGGCTAAACACCCAAATATTCAAATGAACAAGGTGAAAATGTATTCCAAACCATAGGAAAAGGTATAAGAGGTGTTTAGGGTAACATAAGACCGTCTCCAAAGTTGAAAATCTCAAATTGACAAATAAGAAAACTTGCTAAGTCCTAGGTGTCATAGATGGGCTTTGACAAAACTCTAGGTATAATTGTTTTATATTTCATAGTATTTCATTGAGTGGGTGATTGGTATAGGGGTTGGTGCTCCTTGAGTTGGTGCTCAGAATAGAATAGGGGTTGGTGCTCCTTTGGGTAGGTACCCATAAATTGTTAGGGGGAAATGCTCCTTGGGTTGGTTCCCTAAAACATTATAAACTGTTATTTCATTGTGAGGCTAGATTGGAGCAGTACATCTCCAACAAAATTTCTCACTGAGGTTTTTCCCACATTGGTTTTTCCTCATATATCCAGTGTTATATGATGTGCTCTTGTGTGATTGCTTATTAGTGTTTTCATAATATTACTAGTTGCACACACAATTTGAAATTGTTTATAATCACTGATTCACCCCCCTCTTAGTGATATGTTGTGTTCTAAAATTGGTATCAAAACACCAGGTTCCCTATTGGTCAAAGCTTTCTCTAGCTTGGGTAGATTCTGGTTTAAGAACACAATGGCAAGGAATGAATTCTCCTCATCCAAAGCTCCCATGTTTGATGGTACCAACTATCTATACTCCCTTGGTTTTGATATATGGATGTCTATGAAGAATGGGTATATTTTCCCTAATGATCCTCTTATAGATCCAGATGCCAAGAAGGAGTATGAAAACAATGCCAAGGCCAAGTATGCTATTCTTACTAGATTTTTTGACAATGAGTTTGTCAAGGTTATGCACTACTCATCAACCAAGGAAACTTGGAATAAGTTGAATAGATTATTTGAAGGAGATGTCAAGGTCAAGGAGGCTAAAGTATTGATACAGAAGCATCCTTGGTTCATGGAAATCTTGCATCAACCAAAAATATTTTCCTTTTTGTTTGCAGTTTCAACATTTATTTCTATGTGTATCAGATTTGGCTCATTGGATCTTGTGGAGTTAGATTTTACTTGAAGACCAGATCATCTTCCCTATTCCCAAAGCTTGGTGCATTTGGATCATTTTCTGGCAAGTTATCGCTACCAGTTTCCTTGACGGTTTCCTGTTATCGGTTAATAGTTTTTTGTTACTAGTTGCTTGGGCCTATTTGCATTGGTGATCTACCAGATCCCTTCTATAGCTTGCAAAGACCTAAGCGTTGATTTTGATGATCCTTGGCATGTGGATGACCTTTTCCCATGATTTTCACTTCATCCTTTGGATTTTCTGGAGGAATTTCTTTGGCGGAGGCCGAACTTGTTGGTTTTGCATGTTAGGTCTTGTTCTTCAGATTTTGATCCCTTTTTGGGCAGACTGGAATCCCTTGGATCATATAAATCATTGTAATGGAGCATTACAATGCAATAAGAAAAGTTAGACTAAGCATAGAAGATTCTAGATCTTGAGATTTGAGGTCCCAGTTGTGACCTATTCGGTACTTTGAGCATGTTCTAGTAGGCCTGTGAGCCAGTTTTCTGTAACCTAGTTTTTACTGGCTGGTTGTATTCAATTTTCATGTCATAATTCAATTTGTTCTACATTTCCTCTATCATATCTTTGTGTTTCCATTGTGTTTACTCTTGCTAATTGGTTCAGATGGATCTCTTTGAGGTCCCTCCTAGTCGGTGACTACTACAACTGCAAACACTAAGAGGTCAGCTTGAAGGCTTAAAGATGAAAGATGATGAAAAGATTGTTGATTATATTCAAAGAGTGGATGGAATGGTGAACACTATTAGAGAACTTGGAGAGGATATATCTGATGAATTCATTGTCAAAAAGGTACTTAGATCTCTCACATCCAAGTACAAACAAGGGTCTCTGCAATAGAAGAAGCCAAGGATCCGAAATTATTTTCAATGGATGAGTTATTTGGGTCTCTAACTGCTTATGAGATGAGAACAAGTAGTGAAGGAACCTCAAAGAAAGATCCTGCTTTCAACTCCATCAAAAAGGGTAAGGAAGAAATTATTCATGAATAATCTAGTGAAGACTCGGATACCATGATAGAAAACTTTGTAAGGAAGCTTAAAAGAGGATACGGTAAGTACAAAGGAAAGTTTCCTTTCAAATGTTTTAACTGTGGTAAAATAGGACACTTTGCTTCAAAATGTCCCTATGGTGAGAATTTTGGAGAGGAGCAACAAAGAACTAGTAGAATTTCGATCATGGATAAAAAGAAGAAAGCCTCCCAAAAAGAAATAAGAAGCTATCAAAAGCATAATGACCTATATACTTTTGAAGATGATGCTACAAATGAAGAAAGTGCCTCAGAAGAGGGCTACTGTGAGGATTAAAGAGAAATTAATCTCTTTATGACATTATATTAACTAGTTGATGAAGCTAATGAAAATGAAGACATTGAAGTTGAAGTAGATTTGGAATGTGAGCTCATAAGTGCTCTTGAGGAGTTGAGTAAAACAAGAAGGGAACTCAAAAAGGTTAAGTATGTTACTGCTGAAGGACAAGATGGTTTGAAGCAATCTCTGGATGAGACCAATAAAATAATTTCTGATCTAAAATTCCAATTGGATGAAGCTAAAAGGATATATGAAGTTACATCCTTTGATTTGATAAAGAAGGAGAAGGAGCATCAAAATTTGGAAGAAGAAATCATAATGCTCAGAAAGGAGCTTGAAAAGAGAAAGAATGAATTAAAGATGAGGAGAAAATATGAGAGCAACACTAAAGCCTTGGACAAGATACTGAGTAATTAGAAGCACTCAAAAGATACCAGAGGTATAGGTTTTGAAGAAGGACAAAGTTTCAAAAGTAAAGACACATCCAACAAGGAGATACAGTTTACTTATTCAAGAAAAAGTAAATAAAAACAAACCTTTACAGTCAACAAAGCTACTAAGAAGAAGACCTATGCTAAAATTAATAGAAATCAGCCTGTGAATTGGAATGCTCAACCTTGAAACTGGAAGGCTCACCCACTGTACCAGAATGCAGATCCTAAAGACAAACCCAAATTTGATAATGAAGGGTTCACTAGAGTCAATAGTGTGAGATGAAGACACCCGGTGAGACAAAATTTTGCCGGTCCAAAGAGATAAGTTGGTATGTACCCAAATTCCATGGTTACTCTTACTAGTGTAATAAGTTTGGTCATATAATTACTAATTGTAGTTTGATGCATAAGCCCCCTACTAGATTTTAAAGTAGAAATTCGTTTGTTGCACTCTAGGAGATGAATGTTACTTGTTATCAATGTAATGGTATTGGTAATAGGAGTTATGATTGTAGGAGAAGTCTATTGGTGTCCTACAATAAATTCTCAAGTTCATCTTTCAAGGTCAATGTGAAATATTTTCATTGTCAAAATTTTGGCCATATTGCAAAGCATTGCAAAATTAGGACTACTAAGAAAAAGAAGTCAGTATTGGATGAGAGAGTGGTACCAAAACCAGAGTAGAAAATTATAGTAGACCAGAAGAAGGAAGCCAAACCAGTTTGGGTTGATAATAATAAGGATAAAGAAGAATCAAGTGTGATTGTGTAGACTCCCCTGTATCCAAAAAAATAAATCTATTGGTTTTAGACAATGGATGCTCCAATCACATGACTGGAGAGAAAAATAAGTTCATCAAGTTTGAAGATTGGAATGGAGGTTGATTGAGGTTTAGAGACAACTCATCCATAAAGATAAAACACAAAGGTACTCTGAACATAGATGGAAAATTGAAGGCTCATGATGTATACTATGTGGAAGGTCTAAAGCATAATTTTCTAAGTGTGAGTCAAATGTGTGATAAAGGTTACAAATTCACATTTGACTCTATCGGTTGTCAAATAAGGAAGGAAAGTATCAGAAAAATTGTTGTAGAAGGTAAAAGGATAGATGGAAATGTGTACAATCTGAAGGAATGCTTTCAATCCCAATGAATGATGGGACAAGTAGATGAGAGTTGGCTATGGCAAAAAAGATTAGGCCATATAAACTTTGATAATCTAGTTAAGGTGAGGAAGAAAGGATGTGTGAGACATATACCATCGATCATCAAACCAACAAGCACCTTTTGTGATGAATGTCTAAGAGGTAAGGAGACTAAGGTAACCTTCAAGACCAAATAACATAATACCTCAAGGCCCTTAGAACTTGTGCATAAAGATTTGTGTGGTCTAACCAGAACAAGAGCTTTGGTCAAAGAAAGATAGTTCATGCTATTCATTGATGATTTTTCAAGAATGAAATGGGTCACTTTCTTGCATGATAAATTCCAAGCATATGAGATGTTCAAAATATTTCAGAAGATGGTTGAGAGGGAAAATAGATGCAAGATAAAGTGTCTAAGATCTAACCGGGGTGGTGAGTTCACATCCAATGAATTTGTAGACTACTGTGAGAGACATGGAATCAAAAGACGGTATTCAGCCCCAAGAACACCACAACAAAATGGTGTTGTAGAAAGGAAAAAATAGACTGTCAAGGAGATGGCAAGAACTATGTTGAATGAGACAAATATACCAGATATATACTGGAAGGAAGCAGTTCATATCGTTGTATATAATTTGAACTGGGTTCAGTTGAGAAAAAATAGAATAATGACACGCTATGAATTATAGTATGACCAGAAACCATCAGTTAAATATTTCAAAGTTTTTGGAAGTAAATGCTTCATCAAGAGAGATAAAGATAGTTTAGGTGGTTTTGATTCTAGGAGTGATGAAGGTATTTTCTTGGGTTACTCTACTCACAACAAGGCCTAAAAATGCTATAATAAAAGATTGAGAAGAGTCATTGAGAGTGTGCATGTAAGAGTTGATGAAGATCTGCATAAAGGAAGACAAACACAAGGTTACTGGTATGATGATTCCTATGATGAAGATGAAGTGCAGTTAGAAAGTGAATTGGAGAAGTGCCCAACAAGACCCTTAATAGATATGTGTAGAAAAATCACTCAGAAGAGAAGATTATAGGAAATAAAAATGACAGTGTGCAAACAAGAAGAATACTTGCTCGTAACAATGAACAAGTGAATTTACGCCTCATGATTGAAATGGAACCCAAGACATTCAATGAGGCTAGCAAAAGTGAGAAATGGATGGATGCTATGGAAGAAGAACTGCAACATATTGAAAATAGCAAGACTTGGGAGTTAGTTCCTAGACTAGCAAATAAAAATATCATTGGTACTAAATGGGTTTACCAGAACAAGATGAATTAAGAAGGTAAGATTGTTAGGCATAAAGCAAGATTAGTGTGCAAAGGGTATTCTCAAGTAGAAGGAATTGATTTTGAAGAAAAAATTGTACTAGTTGCAAGACTTGAGGCTATTAGAATTTTCTAAGCATTCTCTGTCTACAAAGGATGCAAAGTATATGAGATGGACATTAAATCTTACTTATTGAATGGGAATTTAGAAGAAGTTTACATAGGACAACCAAAGGTTTTCTATTGCATGATGATGAAACTTATGTGTGCTGATTGAAGAAAGCATTGTATGGTTTAAAGAAGGCTCCAAGAGCATGGTATTCAAGGTTAGATAAGTAGCTTAAGGAGCAAGGTTTTAGAAAGGGAAGTGCAGACAGTAATTTGTACATCAAAGCAGATGGAAATAAAATGATTATTATTGTTGTGTATGTGGATGATATAATATTTAGAGGCAACAAGGATACCTTGTGCAAAGATTTTTTTGATTAGATGCAGTCAGAGTTTGAAATGTCAATGCTTGGAGAGTTGTCATACTTTCTTGGTTTGCAGATTTCATAGCAAAATAAAGAAATATTTATCTCCCAAACCAAGTATGCCAAAGATATGTTGAAGAAGTTTTAGATGGAAGACAACAAACCGATAAGTACCCCCATGGTGACCAGATCCAAGTTGAGCAAGGTTGATGAGTCACCAGAAGTGGATCAGACCTTGTACAGATCCATGATTGGTAGTCTGTTATATCTTTCTGCTTCAAGATCGGATATAGTGTAGGCAATATGTATTGTGGCAAGATTTCAATTTTCACCCAAATAGTCATATGTGAATGTAGTCAGAAGGATCTTCAAGTATCTACAAGGTACACTTAATTATGACCTATGGTATCCAAAGCAAGGATAGTTCACCTTACATGCCTACACTGATGTTGATTGGCTAGGCTACATTGATGACCAGAAAAGCACAAGTGGCAGAGCATTTTTTTTAAGTGGTCAGTTAGTTTCATGGCACAGCAACAAGAAGGATTCAGTCTCCTTATCTACTGCTGAGGCATATTATATTTCTACTGCTACATGTTGTTCTCAGGTGTTATGGATGAAGCAGACCCTCAAAGACATACAGATAGAAATATCTGACCCTATTTCTATCTAGTGTGATAACTCAAGTGCAATCAACATTTCAAAGAATTCGGTTATGCACTCAAATACCATTTCCTTAGGGAGAAGGTTGCAGAACAAGAAGTAAAGATAGAATATGTTCCTACAAGTGAACAACTTGCTGGTATCTTCACAAAACCTCTACCATTAAACACATTTGAGTATCTAAGACACAAGTTAGGAGTTGTCTTACCAACTTTAGGCACTTAAATGTGTATGGAGATCTGTGGTTTAGGGGAGTTTAGAGCCATACTTTTTGACTCTTGGATCATATGCTAGACATAGGGGGAGATCAAGTGTTTGTGTGGTAGTATCAACTGGTTTGAGACTTTGGGAAGTTGTCTATTCAATTTGTCTATATACAAAAGTCACAATTAGCCTATCGGGAGAAAGGGTAAAGTGGTCTGACCTATCGAAAATTGATGCCTGAGCCCTTTGTCATTGTTGTCAAAGGGGAGAAAGAAACCAGTATTTGAGAGCCCAAATTGTGGAGAAAGAGCCCGAATTGTGAATACTGTGAATAATATGTGTGTTGAAATCAATGCCAAAGGAGGAGATTGTTGGTATTGTGTTGTCATTGATGTCAACTGGTATAGCATGTCACTGGTATGGGATGTCAACCAATATGCAAGTTGGAGATTGTTGACATGTTGATGTCATCCGATAAGAAAGCAAAGAGACAAATTGAAGGGAAGGCAAATAGAATTGAAGAAAATAAATTTAATGGTTGTCGAATCATATATATTGAAGAGGTGAACACAAAACTGGGAGTAGTCTACATTAACATGACCTAACTGATAGAACAAAGAAGTGCATGATATGAATGTTAACTGGTTAGTGTATATCGGTAGTATGTTTTGTCAGTGATAGAGGTTGAATCGACACAATCGAATAAGTTGGATGCCGACAATGATAACATGTGGATTCCAGGTGGCAAACATGCAGTGGTAGGTGAATTGTGTATAAGCGAGGTATTTGGAAATTAGGTCAATATTGAATATCGACTGAGAAAATTACGGATCGATTGCAGAGGATTGCAAATTGAAGCAGATCAAAGGAAACAACTAGGATGACAAAATCAAGGCCGATGAACATGATCCAATTTGCTAAATATAGTAAATGTGTGTTGGAAGGATCAAGAATGGTAGTGATGCTTGATTTGTTGTAGTTTGTAAATCCCAAAGATAAGATCTAATTTGATTTGATACGGATCATGGTCGGTGAAAGAAAACCTAGGTGCACAAAGTTTGAATTTTCGTTTTGATGGGAAAGCATGAGTATAAATGTGCAGATCGAAGATCTAAGATGATGATGAGAAAGTGTGATTCTGCCAGGTGAGAGTTGACTAGTCTGAGTGTTGAGAGAAAAAATTGAAGTGACTGAGTGTTAGAAGAAGAATTGGTAAGAAGGGGTTAACCAACAAGGTTTAAGGTAACCGATAAATACTTACATAGTTTAACAGTTAATCTAACCGACATTGTATGAACCGGTAAGATAGCAACAAAGAGTGAAGGAGAGAAGACAAAGTGTGAGAGGAGATCTACCAAGGTAGAAGATGAGTTGAAAAAGATTCAAACAGAGTGAACAAAGAGTTGGTAGAGAAAACAAGTAGTGTGATGAAGAAAAGTTTAACCGACAGAGAGAATTGCTTGCAGGAGTTACAAAATTCATTTGTAACAAGGTGTTGATCATTGTATTATTTTATATCTCATTGTATTTCATTGAGTGGGTGCTCGGAGCAGGGGTTGGTGCTCCTTTGGGTAGGTGCCCATTAATTGTTAGGGGTCGGTGCTCCTTGGGTTGGTGCCCTAAAATATTATAAACCATTATTTTCATTGTGAGGCTAGATTGGAGTAGTAGATCTCCAACAACATTTCTCACCAAGGTTTTTCCCACATTGGGTTTTCCTTGTATATCTAGTTTTATGTGATGTGATCTTCTGTGATTGCTTGTTAGTGTTTTCATAATATTATCAATTGCACACACTATTTGAAATTGTTTATAACCATTGATTCACCCCCCTCTTAGTGGTATCTTATGTTCTCCAACTAGTATCCTCGAGATTGGTGAACATGTGTTGTCATCCTCTGAGACACACACCTATCCAAACTTGTGAGATTCTAAGTTGGAAAATTTGACATCTCGGGCACACTAACCCCTTGGTGAAGTTGAAACATCTATATGACATCAAAATCAAGGGAATTGGGTGAAAATATGTAGAATTGAGACAATTTGAGTGACATCGAGTCATCGTATGACACCTACAAGACTAGGTGGAGTTCGAGTGGACTCATAACACAACCAATCCACCCAAAATAATAAAAAATAATACAAACATACACAAAAGTGTCCAATCAAACTAGAAACCACAATGAGAATCCATGAAACACCGACTAGGTGGTCCCACTTGGGCCCAAAATGAATCCTAAATGCTTAAATCCACTCTAACTTGTTTAAGAACTCATGACCAAAATTGGAGATGACTAAATTAATCTTCAAAATAAAGAAATTTACATCTACATTCATTTTAAAGAACCAATGGAAGTCTTCCTATGATAACCATCATAATACCTTAAGTATTGAGAGCATACTAGATCATGCTTCATGGGCTGTTCTAATGCCAGTCCATGTAAAACTACATCAATCTATATTTATTATGTTTCCAATACATCATTCTCCACTTGGAGCATTCAAGTTACATACAATCATTGTTTACAATGTTTATATCAATATACATTTGGTTTACATCATGAAAAAATGAGAGTAATAATATCATGTGTTGAGAAAAACATTGAGATGTTGGTGTGTTTGCTGGTTGATCCAAAAGAAGAAAGGTTTGGAATGACTACTAAGATCCTAAATAAGATGATCTAGGAGAAAATTGAGAAAGATCATACTAAGAGAATGGAGAACTTGTATAGGAAAATAAACACACCCCCCATATTGGAGGCTTTCAAATTGCCTCTGGAAGAAGGATCTTCAAGGCAAGCTTGAAGAAGAACAAGGTATGATTTTGTTCCCCCTTTGGTGAAGATTGGTTCCTCCAAAACCATGTGAAAGATACAATGAGTGAGAAGAAGGGCCAAATACCAAAACAAAAGGTCACAAGGGAGAAATCATATCAGGAGATAATTAATGAGGAAAGGGTAATCGACAACAACACTGATGAAGAGGAATACAAGGAGAAGTATGTGTTAAAGAAGAGGTCCAAGAGGAAAAAAGAAGAAGAGGATGATGAGGATGACATCCCTCTCATCTGGAGAAAGAGAACAAAGGTCTCTCCGATAGAGTCCCCTACTAAGAAGGAAAATGAGGAGGAATAATAAAAGAAGAAAGAAAAGAAAATATAAAAATAAAAAACAATGAAGGAAAATGAGACGGGAAAGAAGTAGAAATCAAATACCAAACTGGTTGATTCCATTTATCAACCTCTTGATCTCAACAGTTTGGTAAATACTATCATTCAACATGATTCCTTGGAGGTGACTGCAATATTATACAAGGATGCTCCTTTGACATATAAGGTGACTATAGAGAAGGCTATCACTCAACACTTAATCACTTATAACATACATATTAATGATATTGATAGTTAAATTCTTGAGCAGTTAGAGGAGGCCTTTACCAAAAGGAGAAAGGAAGAAGCAATCAAAGATTCAAATATCCATACATATGTATTAGATGAGGTATGTAGTCCTTTATCTTGGGATGATAGAACAAAGATTATTTGAACTTTCAAGACAAGGTTCAAAACAAAAGAGAGAGTTAACACAGTCACGGGGGAGGATATTGATGATTACCAAAGATTGATCAAACAAACAAAAGAAGAAACAAAAAAAGTTGCAAAATAAGTGAAGAAGTCTATGTCTTCTCCTTTCGAGAAGATAGATATAGATATAGGTCTGGTGGATATTGAAATGAGTGCTCCTAAAGTTGGTGGAACTAAAATTTCTTTGTGGAGGGAAACAAATGAGCAGAAAGGTAGTGATATAGGTTTGGAAACTACTATAGATAAACAAAAGAAAATATAAAAGGGTTTGGAGATATTTGTTGGGAAGATTCCGGAGAAGAAACGAATAGAGGAGATGAAGACTGAGGTAGAAAAGAATGCGAATCTTGGTGGAGAATCTTTCAAACCCTACAAAGATTTTGTATTAGATTTTTTGAAGCTTCAATTATAGTTTGAACTGATGGTTACTTCAAAGGTACTTTAGGTACTAATGTCTCAAGGTCAGGTGGGGATTAACTAGCTATCTCCCTTGCATAAGCTTCATTTGAGTGATACACTTCAACATTCCACTTGTAAGCAGTTTATCAAGTCTCATATGCAGAGAATAGAGCTCATTGATGATGCAGTAAAAGTCCTGTATGAAATCCTTCCAGAAATGGTTGTGGATGAGACTCTGCCAAGTATGGAGTAGTTGCTTCTGCTACTTGAAGGATTCAAGGAACATGCTTCCAAGCTAGAATCCACAATTTTGAAGGACATAGAGAAGAAGTAATGAAGATAGTTTAAGATGTTTAGAATAGTGAAATATAATTATCATTTTAGAGGATGCACATATTTTCAATTTAACAATAATAATTCATTGTGATAAGATTTAATGTATCTCACCCTAAAGAAATGATCTTCAATGTCACAAGTCCATTGTATCTTGCCCCAAGGTTGTACGTCTTAGTTTGCAAGTCCAAATTAGGAGCAGTGAGCTTCTTTGGCTAAGATCTTAAAACCTTATAATCAATTTATATATAGTGACATAGTGCTCACTGTGGTTTAAACCATATTGGGTTTTTCACATAAAAATCTTGGTGTCCTTGTGTGATTGATCTTTCTATTTTTCAATTATTTATTTCTACACATGATAATTGAAATGAATGATCAATAAATGGTTAAATTTTAATATATGTTGATTCACCACCCCTACCCCCCTCTCAGCATGCAAAAGTGTTCAACACCCTCAAGGCTTATATAAAGCATTTATTTGAGACTTGCAAAAGGGCATGGAAAACATACAAGGAAGAAGATGATTTTGTGGGCTATGGGCATTGGAAAAGGGGACACACAAAGTGTGTCCAACTTGGAGTATAAAGTAGACTTGGAGTTGTCCTAGCCAAGGCTTTGGTGATAGTAGGCATACACTTTGGTGCAACTAGATAAATTATGTAGTTGCACCTCAATCTGTCTTCCCAAGTTCCCTTGAAGCACAAATTTTGGATTATTCTGATAAAATAAAAGGATTGAATCATCACAAGGAAACAATATTGAGTAGAGTAGAGGAACTGAGGAGTTTGATAATTCCCCAGATGGATACCTTGTTGGGAGCACAACATGATGAAACAAGTGACTTAGGTAAACCGATGCCATCCCATCTTTAGAGTGTTGAAATTCATGCATTTATGTACAGTTCCCTAATAAATGTCTTTTATTGCTTCCTAAGAGGATGGACTGAGTATCTGAAATCCTTAAAGGTGACTTACTCTAACATCTTTAAGTTCATGTAATCAAGTGAATTCATTCATTCTTTTGTATATAAGTTTTGGTGGATTCCCACCCTTTTCCATTGATGTCCAAGGGGGAGAGAGAGAAAGAAGTGAAAAATGGAGTAAGTAGTTCAGGGGGAGTTAGTTAGATTGAGTGTACATAATTCAGACTTTTGGTGATTTTGCAGATTTTGGATACTTATCATTTTTCACTTGTGTTGCCATCAATGCCAAAGGGGGAGATTGCTGGCCTTTAGTATTCCAGTGATACTCCAGTGTAGATTGATGGTGTCTAATGCTTGTAAATTCTTAGGAGTTGTCATTGATGGCAACTCAGTCTACTAATATGATTTAGTATTGGAGTTTTGGTTAACTAGATGTCTTATACTTCTGGACTAATACTGTTAGTGCACCTCAGTATATAGTTTTATGATTTTTGATGAAGCAGTTTTGATTTCACTAATCGGTGATTAATTGGTTAATTATATGGAGAAGATTATCATGTTTTGGATTAAAGAAAAAACAAGTTTTGAAGGGGCCCTGAAACCGTTTAAAAAATGATTCTAAGAGGATTAGAATCAAAAAGCAACATCCAAAACAAAACAGGTTGCAAGGATAGACATAGAAAGTGGCAACCAAAGAGACAACAAAAGCCCAGTCGGGCACAAAAAGATAGCAAAAAGATAAAACCTAGACAGAGAAAAAACTAGCAACAAAAAACAACCCAATTACATTAGGCTTCTGAGGGTCTCATCAACCTTAGTCTCTAGGGCATTAATGGTATTAACAGCACCTTGCATAGCTTTATGATCCAATTTCTGAAAGGCCATCTTCTTCTTCATGTTCCCTCAAGTCCTTTTGCAGGGTTCTTCACCACTTTGAGCCACCTCAACTTCCTCACCAATAACGACAACAACCTTATCTGGTTGGTCCATAATTTTCACCATGGTATTCATAACCATTGTAGATTGTTTAACAATTTTATGACTGCTAACCATAATGGTCTTGAGGGTGTCCTGGATTTTATTGTAGCCATCCTCAACCAAGGTTATACATTCCTCTATTTTTTTCTTGAGCTGGTCAACCCCTTCCCCTATTTTCTTGATACATTCAATGGCCAAATCATTCTCAGCCTTAGTCCAATTCCTTTCATTGTGCAGACCAAGAGAAGAGCCAGCAGGGAGGAGATCTATTTTACTGCTCAGAGCTCTTTGGTTAATCCGAATCTCTTTAAGTTCATGAAATAGCCACTTGAACAAACTGAAGGTGTCGATTGCATGATCACAAGCTAGACCCAACACATTTTCATAATCCTCCCTCTTATCATTTAGCTCACCACTTTAAGGATTAAGGTCAGCAATACCAGCCACACCCAAATTACCAGTCTCCTTAAAGGAAAGAGGAGACGCCGAGACATTAGGGTTATCGGGGTTCTTATCAACATCTACCTTCTTAGAAGAAGAGGGGGAACCAATCTCAACCATAGTAGAGGAGGAGGACATAACAATGTTCTTATGACCAGTGGAACCCATCCTCATTTTCAGTTTAGAGCTCGAAGGAATTTACACTTTATCTTTTTTCGGGGGAGGGGGGGTCTCCTCAGACCCATAACCAGAAGTGTCATTCTCAGACTCTCCTACACTAGTCTCATCATTCTCAGAAGAAATATGGATAAAATCCTCAGGGTGAGGCAGAGCCCAAAAATGGGCATCAAGAAGAACCAACACGCCTTCATGCACAATGGGAAACTTAGCAGGGTTCTTACGATGGTCATTGAAATTAGCCCTCAGAGCAGACACAAGGTAGAATGGGATGGAAATTTCAACCCCATGGTAGAAATGATTTAGAATAACAGAATGGTGGCCATAAACTCTATTATACCGACCATCCAAAGTGAGATAAGTCACAATTACCTTGAGAAGCTTCTGCCAGAAAGGTTTGATAACTGCAATATCATAGTAACTAGCCATCTTCTTGACAATTTTAGCCCGCTCCTCCTCCTCCTTAGGGAAATTATGCACTGCTTGCTCCATGTACACCCTATCTTTGTAGTATTTCATGCCATCCATAGATAACCTAGTAACCTAAGCAATGAGGGCTTCATCTACCAAGAGCCTCTGATCATGAAGAATAATTGAGCTATCCTTCCAGTTTTTAGAAAAATACCTAGTAACATCTTGATTTTGCCCTTGAAGCCTCTCAATGTAATTAGTAAACCCACCTTCCTTCAGAATGCTCCAAAACTTCTTTTCATTCTTAAGTTGCACACAACTAGGTGGCTCAATTCTCTTTCTTGCACCACCCATATTCTCAGGCTCTCTGTAATTCTCTCCACCACAAATTTCTAGAGTTAAGACAGTCCTCTAGTAAATGTATGAAATCACCCACAAAGCATACGAAATGAAATCACCTCGATTATTGTTTCTTCTCTGGCCACCTGTCTCAGAACGGAAGGTATTGGCAGTTCTAAAAACACACAAAGTCATAATAGCCCTAATAATCATTAACTTTACTACCCTGACTTCGCTTGTGGAGCAAAGCAGATTATCACATTAATCAACCCTCCGGTATTGATTCCTATGCATGTTTGAAGGTCTGGTATCTGGTAGTACAATAAAACATACTTTTCATTTTTTGATGGTGTAACATGTGATTGGATTCTTTATGTTAATTCCAATGATTGGAAATATGTTTGGAGCGATATGTGAGACCTGTAGGAAGTGTGTGATCATGTATTTTGGGTCTGATATATGGTTCGACAATAGATCTAAGCCAACTTGTAGCTACAAGTTTCATTCTTTTTATATTTGGTGAAGCTGGCCTTTGAGTGATTATTTTTTAGTGTCCAGATATATAAGATTGTTTGGAATATGGATTAGGTATTGAATTGAATATATGTGGTGTGTTTGGAGAGATTGAGCACAGTTTCACGTGTGCACTCAGAATTATGCTGATCTAGTAAAGAGCAGAGCAAAACACAACAATTTATCAAAATAGTGCAATGGATCACCTTGTGCCTAACCGGAACTGATATTTGGCATAGTCAAATGTTGTTTTCTAGTTCTTTACTTATTGTAATCAGTTTGTAATCTCTTGTAAGGCAGTGAGCCTTCCTCTAGGGTTGTAGCCGTATTTTTGTAACTTGAGGAGAGAGCTCTAGGTAGTGTGCTTGAATGCAAGTGCATTCCCCTTATGTAATATTGTTTTTCTACTAGCCATAGTGGAATAATGTTGTGGGTTCAAATCACACCATGGTTTTTTCCATTTGGGTTTCCACGTAAAAATCTTGGTGTTATGGTTGCATGGTTACTTGCTTTATGTCTTTGCACTTTTCTTTCTTTGTTGTTCATCCGATGGTTTAAGAATCATATTAACAAATTCAAAACTTGTAGAACACTGATTCACCCCCGCTCTTAGTGGTCATTGATTCCAACAATTAGTATTAGAGCCTAGTTCCTTTGAGGAAGCTTAATCACTTGAGGAAGGTCTGGGAGATTGATCAATGGATTTCAGTTTGCAGAGAAAACTTTGTGTGGCTCTTGAAGATCTTGATACAACAAGAAATGAAATAAGTTCTTTAAAGAGAAACTTTAATGCAACTAAAGACTTCATTAATAATTTGAAAGATCAAGTGAACACTTCAAGAGACAAGAGGAAAGAGTTGATGGACAAGCTGAAGGAGAAAGAAGATCAAAGCATGGAAAATTAGGACAAAGCTGATGAATGTGATAAGATTGCTAGAGAGAATGATGTATTGAAGAATGAGATACAATATATTGTGATGAAAATGACTAAGGAGATTGAAGACCAGAAGAAGAAGAATGAAGAAATTTTGACTCAATCATTGAAAGAAAGATCAGATGAATGCTTCATGATTACCTATGAGAATGATCAGTTGAAGCTTGAGTTGAAACAATCAAGGAATGATGGTTAAGGACTTCAAAGACTAATTGTTTCTATAGGAGATGAACTTGCTACTACAAATGAATAGAAAGACAAATTCAATGCTAGCTCAACAAGGCTTGATGAGATGTTGGATAGTCAAAGACATGGAAAAGACATGAGAAGACTTGGATTTGAGAAAGGAGAATCCTTTGATCTAGACAGAGCAATGCAAAGCCTAATCATAGGAAGAGCAAGAATCCTTCGGTAAGATAGCCTAATTCCTATAAATTCACTGGTAGACATTTTAATTGCAATAAATTTGGTCATATGGCGAATCAATGCAGAAGTAGGATGAACAATGGAATGAATAATATGAACAATGGTCCTACCTTTACTGGTCAGTGTTTCATATGCATTAACTTTGGTCACAAGTCAAACATGTGCAAAGAAATAATGAATAATTTTCAGAACAAGACATGTTATGCTTGTGGGATGTTTGGACATGTCTCTAACCAATTCAGGTTGAGACCAAATTAGATTAATTTCAGACCTATGCAAATAAATGTTGTTTTTCATGCATGCAACAAAACCGATCACATTGCAAAATTTTGTAGAAGCGAGAATGCTCCAGTAGACAAGAACAAAAGATGATAAAAAGGGCAAGGTGAAGGTAGAAGAAATCAAGAACAATCATGAGAAGATATGGGATAGAAAAGATGAATCCAAGACAAACAATGGATCTATCCTTGAATCCGGTGTAGGATCCTCATCTAGTAATGAGGGCTTTTTGGTCTTAGGGGGAAATTGACATGCAAATTCATAGAATCCCCTCTTTAGTGATTTGTAACCATTTCTAGTAGGTTGCAGAAGGCTTAAATCATGTATTTAGATGTTATCTAGAAGATTTGATGGAGATTTGAGACTCTAATAAGCAATTTCATGAAAATTATAGTAACCGGTTGAAGCATTTATTACAATGCAAAATTAGGTTTTCAGAGGTTAAAAAGGGACTTTCAAAGGTTTATTTTTCACAATATGATCAAGAGAAAAGAGCAGTGTACTGAAGAAAATAGATTTGGTGATCAAAATCGAGCTTGTAGTGATTCAAAAGCAATTTTTTGTGCTCGGTTGAATTAAAAGGTATTTATCTATTCTCTGAAGCTATTCGTTTCAAACCCTAGATTTAAAATGGCATCAAAATTTGGAATTGCTACCCCGCTAGTTGTTGAGATTAAGGATAAAGCTAGACCTATTTTCAAGAAATACCCCTTCAAGTCCATTGAAGTTGATCTGGAAGGAGAATTTTCTTCAGTACCCTACGATGTTCTTCACAATGTGGATATTAGGGCTTACATCCATTGTGATCTTGAGGAGCTTGGCAGTAACCTCAAACCAGAATATAAGATTCTTCAAGATAAGAGTTTTTCATAGTTCATCCATTTCCCATTGTTCGATGAAGAGGAATGGATCCGGTATATCCTCAGTAGAGTCCATGATGAGTTCATATGGGTTAATAGGCCTCATAAGATCACTAAGCAGAAAATTCAAGCTATGACCTATCTAAGTGAAACTAGTGAAATACCTGGCCTGAGGAAGGTATCAACAACACTATGATAGCCACTACCGGTTCCAAGTTTGACAACAAAGCAGTGACTATCAATGACATTTGGTAGCATGATGTAGGATTTGCATCGATGGTGGTTGCTTACAAAGTCTATCAATGAAGCAGATAAAACTCCATCTCTGAAATTGTAATTTATTCAACATATCAGATGCTCAAGGATGACAAGAGGTATGATCTATGCATAATTCTTTTGAATGAACTAATGAGAAATTTGAAGAAAATTAAGCAAGACAAGAAGAACACTTTTAAGTATGGGTCTCTTCTTATTTGTTTGGCCTTATATTTCTTAAATGAGATACCCATTATAAAAGGAAAGGTCCAATGGGCATATGATAGATTGGTGGCAATGTAAATCAAGGAGGGATTGTGGGGAATATGGGATGCTACTATGAGAATATCCTCATTGTGGGGCTATTTCAAGACTTTTCAATCATCCATGAGGAGAAGAGAAAGAATCCCTAAGGATATTATGGAGAAATATGAGAAAACAATTTGTTTCATGGTTGATAAAGATTGATGTCAGATGGAAGCAGTTGAACCTAGGATAGTTTGGATCATGCCCATGGGGTATAAAGTTGATGCTATCACACTTGAAGCATATGCTCAACACCTATTGAGCCAACCGTAGATCCAAAAGAAGAAATATTTGGTACTTTCAAGGAAAAGGAATTAAGTTTGCATAAACAATTCACTGATGTTGGAAGGAAGAGGAAGATCAGAAAGGAAGTGGAGGATGTTGCAGAGTAGATGGGATTGACAAAGGAAATTATATAGAGGGCAAGAGCTCAGAACATTATGAGGGAGGATGATTTAATCAAACCACAACTCCAACTGTCAAACCCTTCCATGCAGCCCAAGGCAAAACCTAGTAAGTCTGCACCTATCTCTAGAGTGAATAAATCGGTACCTTCACCCAAGCCCAAGCTTACAGTTTCAATTGGTGGAGTTGAGAGAAGAAAAAAGGAGAAGCCTTCTAGGCAGTATGTTGGAGCAGAGGAGGAGACAAAGTTGGATGAATAAGTTCAGAAAATTAAGAAGACTATAACTTATGCTTGAGTAGTTAGAAAACCATTCGGTGATGCTCCACCCTCTAAGAAGAAAAAGATTCAAGGCAAGCTATCCTGAAAGCCTAAAGGAACTAGGAAGAAATCTAAAGCCTTGGAATCTAGTAAGATTGAGATTATTCCTCCTAAGTCCTTAGAAGATATAAAGATTGAAATCATTAAGGATTGAAATTTGGAAAATTTTGGTATATATTATGAGAATGTGGGTGATAAGGAGAGGATAGAAATTGAGGAAGCAACTATACTATATATGAATAATTTTAGTAGGGCTCTAATTGATTTATCATCCGAGTTGCCTAAGGAGTTTTATGATATTCTTGATATCTAGAGAAATAATGTCTGCCGGAGAGATGAAGAAATGAAGGAGTATGTTTTTGTGAATACTTGTTCAATCATTTCTAGGGATGAAGTTGAAAGATTATTAAAATTGACAAAAGAGAAATTCAAGAGCAAGAGAAGAGTTAACCGAATTATGCTTGGATAAATCAATGAAGTTGCAAGAGAAACATAATCAACCTCAGGATGCCTCCCACTTGGAAGGACAAATATTGAAGACACTTCCATTCTGAAAGTACATGTAGAAGTCTCTGGTGGTCATGTAGATCGACAGTCTATTGAGAAAGAAGTAGCACTAGATGCACCCTCTCAGAATCCAGTTGCAGATGTCTTCAGTGAAGCTACTTAGGACCCTCCTGTGATAGAAGTGATTGCAAAAATGATAGCAGAGGAGATAGCAAAATTTGAAAAGGATGTGAATGCAGAGGTTGAGAAGGAGAAGAGTGATGAGCAAATAGAGAAACCTCTGATAGCCATGACTGCGGCAATTGTCACCGACAAAGGTAAGGAGATTGATGTAGAGGGTGACTTCTCTCATGGTTTGGTTGATTTGAGAACTCTTTCTCCTCTTCAAGATTTGAAACTTACCACCCAAGCTCAGATCAAGGCAAATGAAGATCTATTAAAATCTCAGTATGAAGATTAAGAAGTCATCTCTCTTGCAACGAAGGTTTTGGAAAAGATCTTACCTAGTTTTTGTCAGGATTTCGATGCTTCTCCCTCTCGAAAGCTTAAGAACCTATTAAATGCTATTAATTCCAATTTTGTATCATTAGAAAAAGCTACAGATGAATCTATATAGAAAAGATTTAATGAGATGAGATTGCAGGAAAAGTTGAAAGAAGTAGAGAGAGATAAAGTGAGCCTGAAGTCTACAATGAAGAGTGTAGAAGAGGCATTCGATGAAGGTAGGAGAATATTCAAATTATGTTTTTTTTTTCCAAATTTATTGTAAAAATTAATCAGAAAATAAGAGATCTTGAGGCAAAGCTAGCCGGTATCAGTCACTCTTGCACCTTAATCCATCTTCCCAAGTTCTGATGTAGGAGCATCCCTGGTTCATGGCAATCTTGCATCAACCAAAAATATTTTCCTTAATGTTTTTCTTTTTGTTTATAGTTTCAGTATTTCTTTTAGTGTGTACCAGTTTTGGCTCACTGGATCCTATGGAGTTGGATTCTACTTGAAGACTTTATCATCTTTCTTATTTCCAGACCGCATCGCATTTGGATAATTTTCCAGCAAGATATCGCTACTGGGATCCTTGACAATTTCCTGTTACCAGTTGACAGTTCTTTGTTATCGGTTGCCTGGACCTATTTTGGGTGATATATCAGAACCCCTTATGAAGCTTGTGAAGCCTTAGGCATTGATTCCAATTTTCCTTGGTGTGTGGCCAACATTTTCTCGCGATCTACACTTCATCCTTTGGATTTTCTAAAGGAATCTCTTGGCGAAGGCCGACCTTGTTGGTTTACACATTAGGTCTTGTTCTTCAGGTTTTGATCCCTTTTTTGGGCCGACCGGATCCTCTTGGATCATATATATCATTGTAAATGTGCATTAAAATGTAGAATCAAGTAGCTTGACTAAGCATAGAAGATATATTTGAGGATTTGAGGTCTTGATTGTGACCTATTATGTACTTTGAGCATGTTTTAGCAGGCCTATGAGATGGTTTTCTATAACTTGGTTGTTCCCGATTGGTTGTAATCAATATTCATGATATAATTCTATTTGTTCTGCATTGCCTCCATCATATCTCTATGTTTCCATTGTGTTTACTCTTGGTGACCAGTTCAGATTGATCTTTGTGAGGTTTCTCCTTACTAGTGACTGCATCAAGTGGTATTAGAGCGAGTTTTCATTTCGGTTGTCCTGAGAATTTTTTTGTAGGGTGGTGGACAATAGATCTGACCTACAATTGCAGAGGACTGGTGAAAGACGGTGTGAAGAGGAACTAGGAATGGTGGAGAGAATGGGAATGTAGACCCTATTATGATGGATATGTTGTGAGGGATAGCAGCCTGATTGGAAGCCATGGAGGCAATACCGAGAAGAGGCCGACATATCAAAGATGTAAGTGAAGATGAAGGAGAAGAAGCCCCGACAGAACAAGTAAACCCACTAGCGGTTGATTCAGATGAAGAGAGGTTTTTGAGGGTTTTGAGTAGGGTTAATACTAAACCACATTTTACCCCATCGAAATATGATGGAAAGTTGGATTTCGATGAACTAATGGATTGGATCTTGGAGATGGAAAAGTATTTTGATTTTGAGAACACCTCAGAGGAAAGGAAGGTGAAATATGCCTGTACTTGATTGAAAGGTCATGCATCTCTTTGGTGGGAACATTTGCAAGTTGATAGACAAAGGAGAGGTGAAGAGAAGATTAAGACATGGGATCATATGGTTGCTAAGCTGAAGTCAAAATTTATACCAGTTGATTATCAAGCAAATCTATTCCGAAAGTTGAAAAACTTGAGACAAAAGGAATCCAGTGTGAAGGAGTACACCGAAGCATTTTACAAGTTGAATATAAGATCTAGACATGTTGATGATTAATTTGAACAAGTTGCAAGATATTTGAATGGATTATGGACACCTATAGAAGATGAACTCAGTTTGATCAAATTGCAGAGTGTCAAAGATGCTTACCAATATGCCCTGAAGGCTGAAGAAAAGTTAAACAAGAGACATGAGAAGAGATAGAGAGGTAGAGGTGGATGGTTTACTAGAGGTAGATTTCAAGGAGGAAGAGGATATACCAGAAGTAGAGGTACCGATGCATATCAAAACAAGGATAAGGAAGTAAGAAAAGATGGTAATTCATACCGAAAGGATTATAGAAACTTCTATCGGAGGAGAGAACTAGATGGCTACCGGAATGAGAATTTTGGAAAAGATGACAAAAGACAAGACAAGAGAGTGTTTAGAGGAGCTTGCTTTAAGTGTGGAGGCGAAGGACATTGTGCATTTGAATGTAAGAAGACAGAGAATACCGGAAGATAAACATTAGTGGAAGATAACCCCACTGAATAAACGAACAAACCAGAAGATGGAGAATTGTTGATGATGAGGAGAGTTTTCTATCATACCAGAGAAGATGAGGAGCCCTTGTAGAGAAGGATATTATTCAAGACCAGATGTAAGGTATCCAGTAAGTGTTGTAAAGTAGTTATTGATAGTGGTAGTTCAAATAATCTTGTTTCTGAGGAGATGATGAATAAATTGAACTTGGAAAGATTGAAACACCCTAAGCCTTATCAAATAGCATGGATCCAAGATGAACATAAGTTGTTGGTAAGTGAGCAATGTTTGGTGAAATTGAAAAATTGGGAATTATCATGATGAAGTTTTGTGTGATATTATGCCTATGGATATTTGTCACTGTTTGTTGGGAAGACCTTGGCACTTTGATAGACAAGCAATACATGATAGGAGGAAGAACATATAGACGATTGTGGCAAATTGAATGAAGCAAACCTTGTTACCTTTGGAGGAGCCTTTGAAGAGTGAAGTCTATATGAATGCTAGGATCTATTTGGTGGATAGAAGGAAGTTCCTGGATAGATCAAGACATGAGAATGTATGTTTTGCCTTGGTCCCTAAGAAGATTGAGGGACCAGAACTAGAGGAAGAACAATCAAAGGAGGTAAAGGAATTGCTGACAAAATATGAAGACATCATTTCAGATAATGTGTCTAATGGATTACCACTAGTAAGAAGTACCAGTGATTACAAGTTTGATTTCTGAAGCTAGTTTTCCTAACAAAGCTGCACACTAGTTGACACTGACAAAGAATGAAGAGTTAGATAGACAAGTGTAGGAATTGTTGAAGAAAGGTTTGATTAGAGAAAGTTTGAGCCCTTGTGCAGTACCAACATTGTTAGCAGCTAAGAAGAATGGAGAATGGAGGATGTGTACCAATTCAAGAGAAATAAACAAGATTACAGTGAAATACCAGTTTCTTTTGCCTAGGATGGATGACATAATGGACTGTTTGAGTGGAGCCAAATACTTTACAAAAATAGATTTAAAGAGTGGATATCATCAAATTAGAATCAAGGAAGGAGATGAGTGGAAGACAACATTCAAGACAAATGAAGGACTATATGAATGGATGGTGATGCCTTTTGGGTTAACTAATGCACCTAGTACTTTCATGAGACTAATGAATGAGGTATTGAAGAAATATTGGGTAAGTTTGTTATTGTCTATTTTGATGACATTATGATTTTTAGTAAGACAAAAGAGGAGCATTTGTTGCATTTGAGACAAGTTTTGTAGAGGTTGAGAGAGGAGAAGTTTCTGATAAATCTTAAGAAGTGTACTTTCATGAAGGAAGAGTTAGCTTATTTGGGATTTGTGATATCTATTGATGGATTGAAGATGGACCCTAAGAAATTGAAATCACTTGTTGAATGGCCTACACTGGAAAGCATTCGAGAGGTAAGATCATTTCATGGATTGGCTAGTTTCTATCGAAAGTTTATCTGAAATTTCAGTTCAGTTTGTAACCCTGTGATTGAGACCATGAGAGGAGATAAGAAGGAATATAGGTGGACCACTAGAGAAAACAAAATATTTGAGTTATTGAAGTAGCAAGTGACTAAGAAACCTATGTTGGCTTTACTAGATTTCAACAAAGTATTTAAGTGGATTGTGATGCAAGTGGAACAACAATTGGAGCAGTCTTGAGTAAAGAAGGGAGAACAGTAGCTTATTTCAGTGAGAAGTTGAATGATGCTAGGAGGAGATATTCAGTGTATGATCAAGATTTCTATGCCATAGTTCAAGCCTTGAAGAAGTGGAGAGATTACTTGTTGCCTAAGGAGTTTGTGTTGTATATAGATCATCAAGCTTTGCAATATTTGAACAGTTAGAGTAAGTTGAATCAGAGACATATGAGATGGGTAGAATTTTTGCATAGTTACACCTTTGTGTTGAAGCATAGAAGTGGGAAATCTAACAAAGTTGTTGATGCATTGAGTAGGAGAAGGAATTTGCTGGCAGAGATGAGAGTAACAGTATTAGGATTTGAAGAGATGAAGACCTGGATTTTGAAGAACCTTAGAAAGCATGTAGAGAATCGGTTATGGCAGATAGGAGTAAGTGGTTGGATTATTTCATTCAGGATGAGATTTTATTCAGAGGAGTTCAGTTGTGCATACCTAAGAGTTCTATGAGGGAGAATTTGATAAAGGAGAAACATAGTGGAGGGTTAGCCAGATACTTGTGTGTTGACAAAATAGTAGCCTTGGTGAGTGAGCAGTACTTTTGGCCCCAAATTCATAAGGATGTTAGGAAATATATGTAAATTTGTAGAGTTTGTCAAGTTGCAAAGGGTAGTAGTTAGAATGTGGGATTGTATAAACCTTTGATAGTATCGGTAAGACCTTGGGAGGATATAAGCATGGATTTCATAATAGGATTACCTAAAACACAGAGAGGGAATGATTCTATATTTGTGGTGGTGGATAGATTCTCTAAGATGGCTCATTTCATACCTTGTAGGAAGACATTAGATGCAGTGCATATAGTAGACCTATTTTTCAAGGAAATAGTGAGATTGCATGGGTTACCTAAGAGCATAGTTGTAGACAGAGACACTAAGTTTGTTGGTTACTTTTGGCGGACACTTTGGAAGAAGATGAAGAAATATTTGAAGTTCAATTCTACTTTTCACCCATAGACTGATCAACACACAGAAGTAGTTAACTAGAGCTTGGGAAATTTGTTGAGATTTTTGGTGGGAGATAAAAGTGGAAGTTGGGATTTGATTCTTACACAAGAAGAGTTTGCCTACAAAAATTCAGTGAATAGGAGTACCGAAAAAACACCTTTTGAGATAGTTACTGGAGTGCATCCTAGAGGTGTATCAGAATTAAGGGATATAAACAGTGATGACTAGAGAATTTCAGAAGTAGAAGAATTTGCAGATCACATGGCAACCTTGCATATTTAGGTTAAACAACATTTGGAAGATATGAACAACAAGTATAAGGAGAAGATAGATGAGAAGACGAGATATAAGGTATTTGAAGTTGGTGATGAAGTGATGGTGTATCTGAGAAAAGAGAGATTCCTAGTTGGAACCTATAACAAGTTGCGGATGAAGAAGTTTGGATCCTATGAGATCTTTAGGAAATTTAGTTCTAAAAATGCATATGAAGTGGAGTTACATGATGACTTGTAGATATCACCTATATTTAATATTGTAGACCTTCATGAGTATCATGAACCATAATTCAGTGAAGATAGTACTGTAGACTTAGAGAAATAGTTGCCTCGGAAGGAACCAGATCAGATTAAAGATATTTTGGATAGCAGGATTAGGCGTAGTACCCAAAGCAGTCACTATAAGGAGTACCTAATGAAGTAGAAGGGCAGACTAGTTGAATATTCATCTTGGATTTATTAGGAAGAGGTAGACCACCTTGGTTTTCCTCTGACCCCAACAAAGTGAGAGACTCACTTTTTCAACAACCCTGGATGTCTGATGCAGGAGCATCCTCGGTTCATGGCAATCTTGCATCAACCAAAAATATTTTCCTTTTTGTTTTTCTTTTTGTTTGTAGTTTCAATATTTCTTTTGGTGTGTACCAGTTTTGGCTCACCGTATCTTGTGGAGTTGGATTCTACTCAAAGACTTGATCATCTATCTTATTTCTAGACTGCATCACATTTGGATAATTTTTTGGCAAGATATCACTACCGGTTTCCTTGACAATTTCTTATTACCGGTTGATAGTTCTTTGTTATCGGTTGCCTGGACCTATTTTGGGTGATCTACTGGAACCCCTTTCAAAGATTACACACCCTTGGGCATTGATTTCGATGTTCCTTGGTGTGTGGTCAAACTTTTCCTGTGATCTACACTTCATCCTTTGGTTTTTTTGGACGAATCTCTTGGCGGAGGCCAACCTTGTTGGTTTACACATTAGATCTTGTTCTTCAGGTTTTGATCCCTTTTTTGTGCTAACTGGATCCTCTTGGATCATATATATAATTGTAAATGTGCATTAGAATGTAAAATCAAGTAGCTAGACTAAGCATAGAAGATAGATCTAAGGATTTGAGGTTCCGGTTGTGATCTATTATGTACTTTGAGCATGTTTTAGCAGGCCTGTGAGCCAGTTTTCTATAACCCAGTTGTTCCTGGTTGGTTGTAATCAATATTCATGATATAATTCTATCTGTTTTGCATTGCCTCCATCATATCTTTGTGTTCCCATTGAGTTTACTCTTGGTGACTGGTTCAGATTGATCTCTTTGAGGTTTCTCCTTACCGGTGACTGCATCAAGTTCCCTTGAAGCACAAATTTTGGATTATTCTGATAAAATAAAAGGATTGAATCACGACAAGGAAAGAATGTTGAGTAGAGTAGGGGAATTGAGGAGTTTGATAATTCCTCAGATGGATACCTTGGTGGGAGCATAGAAAGATGCAACAAGTGCCTTAGGTAAATAGGTGTCATCCGATCTTCAAAGTGTTGAAATTCATGCATTTATGTACAATGCACTAATAAATGTCTTTGATTATTTCCTGAGAGGATGGAACAACTATCTGAAATCCTTAAAGGTGACTTACTCTTACATCTTTAAGTTCATGTAATCAAGTGCATTCATTCATTCATTTTTTTGTATATAATTTTTGGTAGATTCCCACCCTTTTTCATTGATGTCAAAGGAGGAGAGAGAAAGCAGTGAAAAATGGAGTAAGAAGTTCAGGGGAGTGTGTCAGATTGAGTGTACAAAATTCAAACTTTTGGTGATTTTGTAGATTTTGGATACTTATCATTTTTCACTTGTGTTGCCATTAGTGCCAAAGGGGGACATTGTTGGCCTTTGGTATTCCAGTGATGCTCTAGTGTAGATTGATGGTGCCTGATGCTTGTATATTCTTAGGAGTTATCATTGATGGAAACTTAGTCTACTGATATGATCCAGTATGGAGTTTTGGTTAACCAGATGCCTTCTACTTCTGGACTAAGACTGTCAGTGCAGCTTAGTATATAGTATTATAATTCCTAGTGAAGCAGTTTTGATTTCGCTGATCGATGATTAATTGGTTAAGTATATGAAGAATATTTTCACGTCAATCCACCCTCCAGTATTGATTCCTAAGCCTGTTTGAAGGTCCAGTATCTGGTAGTATAGTAAAACAAAGTACTTTTCATTTTTTGATGGTGTAACGTGTGATTGAATTCTTTATGTTAATTCTGGTAATTGGAAATATGTTTGGAGTGATATGTGAGACCTATAGGAAGCATGTGATCATGTATTTTGGGTCTGGTATATGGTTCGACAATAGATCTAAGCCAACTTGCAACTATATGTTTCATTCTTTTTATATTTGGTGAAGCCAACGTGTGAGTGATTATTTTTGAGTGTCCGAATAGATAAGACCATTTGGGATAATGGATTAGGTATCGAATTAAAATACATGTGGTGTGTTTGGATCAATTGAGCATAGTTTTGTTTGCCACATATGGGTAAAAGGTTAAATGCAGAAAGTAAAGGCACAAAACATAATGGAAATATATTAAAGAGCCAGTTTTTGTATAAATTCAACAGTCCATGTACATCAAGTGCTTATACCATTACACCTAGATATGACTATGATGATCCTACTAAGAAGAAAAGGTATGCAATATATAATACCTGAAGGGGTGCAACCAACTATTGTGTCCAACTGCCCTTCGGGACGACTAACTAACTGACCACTGTAACTCATTATTACCGACGATAACATAAACATAATATGAAAACATAACATAATGATTATTCCTGGCAACATCATCTCCCCCAAGAAAAGAAGTCATCTTCAGACGACTTAATACACAATAGAGATGACATTAAACAGAACCAAGGTAGAGAACTGCAGGAACTACTGATGCCAGTCGAGCCTGAAACTCATACACCTACTACATCCTCGCCTGAAAACCCTTTTCTGCTACCATCAAACTTGTCTGCAAAACATGCTTTTTAGTCTCAACCTCCACCAACTGCTACTCAAATGATATTGTCTCCCTAGCCAATTTGTCCTTGATAGCCACCCACACTACCCTCTCGGCATCCAACTCTTGGGTACGCTGAGCTAAGTCTCACACTACTACTGCCTCCAACTTGGTGGCCAACTCCTCCTGAGCACTCTGTGCATCCACCAAGGCAACCTCACATCCAATTGAGACATACTTCAAGTGCCTCAAAGCATACCATTCATGCCTGGAAATGGCCACAACCTTCTGGCACAAAGGCTAGGAGATGTCTCAAATCCTCCATCACACTCCCCAAAGGTTGATAACTAAACTGAATAACTCCCTGGTGCCATATGACTTTGCATTCTTGCAATGCCTTCCCTCAAAATCTGTTTGTTCACAACCTCCAAATCCATCTCTCTCTTCAGCTTATGGCTTCCTTGCCAATGCTTAGCTTGAGGCTTCTTTGTCACGGTACGAAACAACCCCAACACTTACCGTGACTTCTTGGATGCCCTTCGCTAACTCCAAAAAGTGTATTGTAGCTCAAAAATAAATTGGGGGTTTGGGGGTAGTGCCCCCAGCGGGGTCTAGGGTAGCCACACAAAATTCCATGGTGCACATCTTTTTTGTGATATTTTAAGATGCTAAAAACCTGTTTCTTAGTGTCCTGGATCGAGACTCCATCGAATAATTTTAAATCTGGTCGTTATTTTTTCTTTTTCATGTGCCATCACCACCTTTATCCCTATCGTACCGTGGTATTTTCCCTTTCACCCTATTGTAAATCGCCACCTCTGTGCTCCTTCAGGCCTATGAACTGTAATGTCCTGAGTGAACCCGTATGGTGGCTGAGCCGTACAATGACTGGGGTCACTTGAAGTGTGGTGTTGTACAGTTATTGGTCTCCCATATGGTGGCTAGGAAGGTCATATAGTGGATGGATACCCACTGAGTTCCACCCTAGGCCAGTTACCTCCGTCGACGATGGTGCACCGTACGGGATCCCACCGCATGGTGGTGCACCGTACGGTGTCCCACCGCACGGGACCTTGCCACACAGTGTCCCACCACATGGTGGTCGACCATGGTGGTTCCATCATATGGTGTCCCACTGCACAGTGGTCTCTCATTGTGGTTCCACCGTACGGTGGCCCCCCGACGGTGGTTTTGGCCACCGATTTTTTTTTTCTTTCTTTTTTTTTTCTTACTTTTCAAATTTTTTTTTATTTTTATTTTTTATTTTCCTAATTTAATTGTCCAGAGAGTCTTCAGCTCAGGTCTTGTGTCTTTGGGATTGCCCTTCATACTTCTTGGTTTGCCTCGCTCGAGAGTTCCCTCTTTGGTCCCATGCCTCTTGACTCCCCTTCCATCCTCTCGGGTCCCCCTTCAGACTCTTGGGTGTCCTTCCATCCTCTCGGGTCCCCCTTGGACTCTCAGGTGTCCTTTCAGTCGCTCGAGTCCTCTACGTGCTTCTCATGGTAGGGTTTCAATTTGGACCCGTTGATGACAAGTCTATTTTCAGTGGCCATCTGAAGACCTGGAACCATAAATTCTATAGGAACCATGGTCTCCTTCTCGTACACAAGAAGAAGAAGAAGAAGAATAAATATTTTGAAGGTTGCAGCCTTCCACACAGGGCTCCAATCATTTCCGACATGAACGATCTTGGGATTATTTACGTCATCGAGGTTTGGGGCATCTCCCTTCCAATATTCTTTGTATTCTGGTAGGTATACCTCCTTTGTTACTTGCTTTGGTTCCTCTACTTCGAGCCTGTAGCTCTGGAATATTTCGTAATCCTCCATCTGCCAGTGGAAGAGCCCATTCAATGACCCCATCTCATCCTCGGAGTACTCTCCTAGTTTGAGAATCCCTTCGTTGTTGGGCTCCCTACAGTCTCGTCCTTCATCCGTCAGGTCACCTTCTCCTTCACCCTCTGATTCTGAAGATGATGTCAGTTCTTCACTAACCAACTGAGTCCCAAGGTCTATGATAAACTTCCTTCCTCCATTCTCCATAGACAGAGTGTTCTTCTTCTAGTTGTGGGTAGCTTTGGCTGCCACCAGCCACCCTCTCCATAAGATCGTATCATGCCCTTTTTTCTTTAGTGGGATTACCATGAAGTCCAGTATGAAGGGTTGCGTCCCGATGGTAACTTGCTGGCCCATTAGTGTCCCGATGGGTTTAATTCCATGCTGATCTGCTCCCAACAAATTGAATGTAGATGGCCACAATGTCGGCTTCCCCAACTTTCGCCAAGTTTCTTTTGGAAGAACATTCACTCCTGATCCACCATCGACGATGGTTTCAATTAGAATGGTGCCAAGGATACCCATCTCCACAATGGCCAGGTTCCTTCTAGTGTTAACTGCCAGCAACATGGGGTATATTACAGACCCCCTAGGAACATCTGTGTGGTGGTTGGTATTGGTGTGTGGTTGGGAGAGATTATTCAACAACGTCGTTCGTAATTGAGGCATCATCTAGAGGAGGTCGTGTACTTTCACAAGCACCTCCAGTTTTAAAATTTGATTTAGTATAGCCTCCTCCACTTCCGGTCAGTTGCAAGTACCCATCGTACCCTTCACCTTCGCCCTTTCTTGTATCTCTTTCTCAATTTCTTCTCATGCTTCCCATACCCTTCACTTCTTCGCCTTCGATTCCAGGCACGTTGCTTGTCTGACTTGGGCACGGGTTACGACCAACACTTCCTCTTCTTTGGTTTCCTCGATATTGAGAAAGTTGACACCGCACTTCGAGTAGGTGGCGTCTTTGTGGTCTCCTGGTCCACACCATTTGCACAAATATTGTGTGGCCTCTCCCTTCTAGCAGTCTTGGGCGAAGTGCCCCCACTGGCTACACGCTCTACATTGTATCATCTATCGGCCTTTGGAGTCGTATTGGATTTGGCTCATTGTATTGTTATTGTTGTTATTGTTGTTTTGTCCTCCCCACTGGTTATCTCGGTAGCCTCCTGATGTTGCATTGTTGTTCACTTGGGAGCTGTTGGTACCGCCCGATGTAGTTGGTTGTTCTTGCATAAGAAATACTTGTTGGTTTCATTTTTTCATTTTGTATGGGCATTCCTTGATGGAGTGTCCCATCATTTGGAAAATCTCACAAAAAGCCTTCTTTGGACAAGTACCCTTCGTATGTCCTTCCTCTTTGCACTCCGTGTACCATACATCCCCTTCGGACTGACCCGTGCTTCTCATTGCTTTAAATTCTCTCCTCATTCGCTCCATGTGTTTCTGGAGTGCTTGCACCTTTTTGCTAGACTCGCCATCACTGTTGCTTCCCTCAGAAGAGTCATCATCCTCGGATGAGCTATCCTTCTTCTTTTTCTTCTTGGATGTCTTGGTCTCACTCTCAAGATCCATCACTCTATTATATGCATCTTTGTACGAGGTTGGTGGAACAATTTTCATCTTCTTCCAGATGGAGTGTTTCAATCCCTCCATGAACCATCTCCTTTTCAACCCATCCGTTGGTTGACTCTCCATTTTCCCCAACTATTCCTTGAGCTGCTGACTATAGGCTCAAACAGCCTTTTTCTTGTTCTACTTTGTGCCATAGATTTTGACTACTATTTTATTGTCGTCTCTGAGGAGGCGAAACTCTATCTCAAACTCCTTCTTTATGTTAGGCCATGTGATGACTTTGGTCTAATCCGTATCAGAGTACCAGTTGATGGCCACTCCCCTTAAGGTTGCTGGAAATTGTGTTACCCATTCGTCCTGATCGGTAACACCGCTTGCTGACCATATGGTTTCGCAAGTGCAGCAATGGCAGACTGGATCTTCCTTCCCATCGTCGTTGAACTTCGACAGCTTCTGCTTACTTGCCATCCCACTGCTGGGTCTCGCTCTGCTGGTGCCTTGTGTGCTTGTACCTGGTGATCCTCCACCTCCGCCTCCTACACCTGACCCTCCACTCGTGGGTCCTTCGGAGAAGGTTGTTGACCCCAAACCAAATAAATTGCCTCCCGTACGGTACCCTTGTACTCTCCCAGCACCGTCGATCATACCGTCACCTTCGATCGTCTCCCTCTGGTTGTCCTCCAAAATGGACAAGTTCTTTAGTAGGTCTCTGGTAGTGTCGATCAGGTTTATAATTCGCCTTGTTTGTTCCACCAACTCTTCATGACTTCTTACCCTACGGTGGTATTCTGGTGAACTATAGAGTTCTCCTTCGGCACCCTCCATGACTCCTAGGTTCCCTTCGAGCAACCCTACGACAATGTAAAGAGTGTAATTCTCTCCTATCTCTGCCTCCGCAACCTCCGTGACACCTCCTACGTTCCATTCGAGCAACCCCTCGGTCAGTCGTCCCTCAGCAAGCTGACTTAGCCTACGCCTTCATTCTATTTGTTGTCTGAGATTCAATGCTCTTTGTGCCACTTCCCATTCATGACTTTGTATCTTTTTATTTTTGTCCTTATTTAGTACATTGGGCATAAATCACTTCCATACATGGTAAGCACACACCATGTACACAAAAAAACTTTTATTATTTCCCTTTCAACCACAATTTATGTCAACATTGTGTTGGGATTATTACAGGGTTCAATTTCCCCTTCGCCTCTTGCCACCGCGCTCTGCATCCCAATGATGATTGTTTTCTGCATATTGTCGGAGGACCTATTGGTGTCGCTCCTCACGGGCAATCTCCTCCAGGGGGGTTTGTTGTGCCAAATGTTTGCCACATACGGGTAAACGATTGAATGTAGAAAGTAAATGCATAGAACATAATGGAAATATATTAAAGAACCAGTTTCTATATAAATTCAACAGTCCATGTACATCAAGTGCTTATACCATTACACCCAGATACGACTATGATGATCCTATTAAGAAGGAAAGGTATGCAATATATAATACCCGAAGGGGTGAGACCAACCGTCGCGTCCAACTGCCCTTCGGGATGACTAACTAATGGACCGTCGTAACTCATTATTACCGATGACAACATAAACATAGTATGACAACATAACATAATGATTATTCCCAGCAACAAGTTTCATGTGCGCACTCAGAATTGTGTTGATCTGGTAAAGAGCAGAGCAGAACATAGCAGTTTATCAAAGTAGTGCAGTGGATCATCTTGTGCCTAACTTGAACTGATATTCGACATAGCCACATGCTATTTTCCAATTTTTACTTATTGTTATCAGTTTGTAATCTCTTGTAAGGTAGTGAGCCTTCCTCTTGGGTTTTATCCCTATTTTTGTAACTTGAGCAGTGAGCTCTAGGAAGTTTTCCCAACATGCCAGTGCATAACCCTTATGTCATATTGTTTTTCTACTGGACATAGTGGAATAATGTTGTGGGTTCAAGTCCCACCGTGGTTTTTCCCATTTGGGTTTCCACATAAAAATCTTGGTGTTATGGTTGCATGGTTACTTTCTTTATATCTCTAAACATTGCTTTCTTTGTTGTTCGTTCGATGGTTTAAGAATCAGATTAACAAATTCAAAACTTACAGATCATTGATTCAACCCCCCTCTCAGTGTTCATTGATTCCAACAGTATGTGCATGTTGTGTAATTACTTTGGATCACATCATGTTAAGCATGGCTCTGAAGCACTAGTGTTGTGCAATTTATTCATGTTGAGTTCTAAAGAAGAATTGTTCCTCCTAGAAAGTGCCATAGCTATGAGAGTCAAGACCTCTAAAATCTTCCTAAAGTGAGAATAACTATCTTGCATGCTGTAATTCAAATAAGTACTAAAAGTTTATTTTGTTAAAAGAATTTTAGAATTATTAATAAATGGGATGGACTTAATTTAATTAAATTTTCTAAAAGTGTTATTTGTTCCTTTTCGATAATAATATATTAATGGATTCCAATTTATATATTAATAATAATCTTAATATGCTTACATATCAAATAGTTTAATATTGATAAATATACATTATATGCATTTGTATCTAATCTATAGATATATTTTACAATCTTTACACATAGTATCAACATTGTTAAATAAATGCTACCACATAGAATTAACTTTTTTTTTATAGATAAGCTTCGAGTTTTTTAGCTTGGCTTGAGTTCGGGTGAGGCCACAAATAGGGGACCTCATCTTTGACATGAACACACAACATGAATGCAAATAATATAGACCCATGAGCATATAAATCCAGTGAGGGAACAAAGCCTATGAGCAAACTAGCCCAACGAGGTTTTGGAACATAGTCTAGAATACAAGGTACTTGTTATGAATACTAGTAGCATAAATGTGAAAGTTTAAACGTGTGAACATATTGAATCAACGAGGGTACAAATTCCACGACCACAATAACCCAATGAAGATTTGAACCTTGGTGGCAACTGTAGACACCTAAAAATGTCTCACTAATAACATACTAATTATTCGTCTTATTAATTAAATAATCTTTTAATTATTTAATTAAACTAATTAAATTCTTCTAAATTAAACACTAATCATTGTTCTTCATATTACTAATTATTTAATTTCTATCCCTTCTTAATTCATCATTTAACCCTTTCTCATATATTAATTATTTAATTAATTACGATTTATTTCCTTAATTAAACTTAATCTTTATTATTTAATTGATTCCATTTCTAATGATTAAATAATTTAATTTAAATAATTTAATTCATTCATTCATTCTTCAAACCCCCAAATTCAAATTTCAATTAATTTCATCTTTCCAAATTCATATTTCACCAAATTCCAATTTCAACAAATTTCAAGTTAATGTGCATTTCAATTTCATCATCTGAAAATCAAAATTTAAATTCAAATTAAAATGAAAATGAATTTCAATTCAAAAGTCCTACAACATATGTTGAAAATCATGACTGATCAATCAAGTCAGTTAACTAACCATTTAACTCAATTAACTCTCCAATCTCCACTTTTAACTCCCAATCACTTTTTTCTAAACAAACCAATCCATTTAGTCTTCTCCCTAGTCAATTCAGTTAACTGGCTAATCTATTTAGTTATCAATCCAATCAATTGAGTTTTCTCTCCAATCTATCCACTTAACATATCAATCAAAAGAAGCTAACTGATCAATCAAATAAATTTAATTGTCAATTAGCACTTGAGTTCTATTTCTCAAACATTTCTGATCTCCAAAAATCTATAAAAGCAACATCGTTTTCCATTTTCAAGCGACAAAGAACTTTGAATCTTTGTGCCATATGTAGGTAACCAACACGATATTTGAGAGACAACATAACCCAAGGAAGAAAAGGACAATGAAAGCAACATGGATAATAGGGAGTTTTAATTAGATTCATTTGATTAAAATCTCTTATTATGGCTAAATACTTTCATTGATTTATATTTAGGATTGGCTTAATTAGTTAAGGAGTTCGTGATTTTCCTTTTATACTAATTAGCTTGATTTCCCTAATGATTTTAGACATGAAAACAACAACAACAATGCCACAACTTAATTGTTACACTATGAGAAGACCCCACCGTATAAAATTAACTTTGATATATTAAAGATATCCAATTTTATGTTCTAGAGAAAAATAACACTATAGATATAAATACTTATAAAAGTAACAAAATCCACTAAGGGAAAATAGGTATTGATTAAGAGGTTGGGGCCTAGCTTTATTGGTAAGAGCTTTCTACGGTAGGCACGAGGTCATGAGGTCCAATCTCCCCCCAACCCACGTGGTACCAGAGGGCACTATAGGGTGCTACTCGATTCTTGCATACTAAGAAAAAAAGTAGGCATTGATTACAAAAACCATTCAAAAAAGCTAAATTTTAAATTTATACAAACAAAAATCCATAAATCCACTAATCTCTATGCAAAGAAGACAAAGAATTGGTATAGAAGAGTTAATAGTCATAAAATCCATAAATCCACTAATCTCTATGCAAAGAAGACAAAGAATTGGTATCCAGAAGAGTTAATAGTCATAAAATCCATAAATCCACCAATCTCTATGCAAAGAAGACAAAGAATTGGTATCTAGCAGAGTTAATAGTCAAAGTATGACGAGTTGGATTGTTGGGTCAGGTTTGACTCCTTAGTGACAATGATGGACTGGATGTCTATGCTTTTTTAGCCAAAAAGAGTTGCAATTCGCTATACAAAGACAAAAATATGGCATTTATATATTCCAACTTGTTTCCATGGAAAAAGAAACATTATAAACTTTAATTATCTAACTAGCCATCTTAAAGTAAGAACCAAAATTGATAGCTTGCTTTATAAGAATGGATTATACAACCATATAAATTGTCGGAAATATATGTACAAAGAAGTACATAGGGAATAGCCAGTTCCTGCTTTATACAGTAAGAACTTGATGGCCCAGATAGGGATAGGAACAATTTGCAGTGGGAAATCGACACATTCATAGCTCTCAAACTGAATGTGCACGGGTCTTTTAATTGATACAAAGAGGTCAACATAAGAAATATAATGATGAACAATTCCAAGTGAAGTTAAAGAGCGAATCAAACAGTCACTGTAGTCACAAATCCATTCAATTTTCAAAATAAGTGGCCGCAGAAGATTTGGTATTTTCTCCTGCAGCCTTAGAGCTCTGAATACCTACAGACGGCTCAGATTCCATAGGTGGGTGTGGAGTATCACTGTCTTATTTATGTTCTTCATCTTCAATTTGACTGTTATTAATATACTATCACTGTCCTTTTAATTCAAAGTTCAAACTTCAACTGTCTGATTGAAATGACACTGCAATTCATTTAGAATTTTGATGATTCCTGCAAGAAAAAATCCATTCAAATAAATGTGGATGACTGATATTGGTACAGTATCACTTTCATATTAATTGAAGGTTCAAACTTCAACAGTTTGATCGAGATGACATTTACAATTTCGAATTTTTAGTGAGTCCTAGAAAATAATTCATTGAAATAAATGTGCATGAATCAGTTTTTTGACGCAGCCTTTGTGCATCATTTGACAATTTTCTGGATAAAAAAATTGCAGTGCACGGTGCTGATGTTGCATTCGAAAAGTGCTGATGTTGTATGTGGGAAGCAAGTTGCGTCTTGAGAATTGACCCATTGCCCAAGCTTGTAAAATTAAGCATGAGAAGAAGCCATTTCTGTCACCTTCAAAAGGTGGTGGGGGAAATCAGATGTAATTAAACCATGCCATTAAAATGAGGTTATAGTTAAACATCATCCAGTGAAATGTGAATTCTGGGTAATAAATATATCATTTTTATTGAATTAGATGATGTTTAAGTAAAGAGATAATAGTATAGCATATTAGGAACTTTCATGTTATGCGATTTGTAAGAAAATAGTAATCAATACTTATTTTGGTATCTATAATTTTCTACAATCTCAGCTTAGGAGTGTTAGTGACAAGTAATTTTCCGTTCAATTAGTTGCAGCTATATGTGAGTATTTTTTCATTTCAATTGGTTGCATCTGTTGGATGCCGGGAGTTGGAGAAGAGAGAGAGACAGAGAGACAAAGTAATACATGAAAAATAGAAGTGAGCAATTTTTCGTTTCAATTGTTGCCTCTATTGGATGCAAGGAGTTGGAGGAGAGAGAATAGTACATGAAAAGTAGATGTGAGCAATTTTTTTTTTCAATTGGTTGCATCTATTGGATACAAGGAGTTAGAGGAGAAAGAGACTGGTGCATGAAAAGTAGATGTGAGCTAAGCATGTGGTGTATCATATAAATGTATTTCATAAATCATCATCTAAAAATTAAATAAGGCATCTTGGATGATAGACATGAAAAGCATATGTTTTGGAGATAATTATGAAGGTACACAACTTTACTCCTTGTGTCCGCAAAATGAAACTAGATGACCAAATACACCCATGTAAGTGCATATAACACTAGAAAAGGAATATGCCCCCAATGTAGCTTCCAAGAATGAGAAGCCATTAGTGCATGGAAAGCATATGGTTTGGAGATAATTGTGAAAGTATACAACTTTGCCCCTTGTGCCAACAAAATGAAACTAGCAACATGGCCCTCATGACCAAATACACCCATGTAAGTACATATAACACTAGAAAAGCCATATGCCCCTAGTGGGGTTTTCAAACATGAGAACCGATTAGTATCGGCAAGGCATGAGGTCCTTAAGGTTAACACAAATCTAGGTAGATGGCATATTAAGTATAGTGTAAGAAAGGTGATGGTGAATGTGACAAGATGGATCTTAGTACATGGTGAGGCATGTTATCCCAGCTACATGGGATATGGTCATAAGAGCATGCGAAAAAAAAATGCTCCACTTAGGAAAGATAATGTTATTAGGTTCATTGAGTGATATAGGCATAAATGAGATCGTGAATGGTGTGTAGCCACCCAATTAATTAGTTAGGGATGACCCTATAATGACTAGTTAACCAACATGTGACAGTCATAAGTAAGTAATCATGCCAATGGATGAGCATGTAGGTGCTAATAGATAAGTCTTTTTTGCATAAGTGTCAAATTTTATTCAAATATTGTAATTGGTTTTGTAATAAATACTTTGGCCACCTAGTGTATATATAAATCATTTAAAAATCAGCACATATATGGTCTATAAGTATCTCATAATGAATAAATAGGCATCATGAATCAATGTGATAATCAATAGGTTTCATATGTAGCATAACTATGATCAATATCAAATAAGGGCCAAATAAATAAACTTTTGTAAAGAATGGATCAAAAGTATGATTAGGTTATCATTCACCACCATTAATTTAGGAATGGTGGCATGTGAAAATAGGATTCATAGGATATAGTGATATGTAAAATGGCGCTAGTTATATGAGGGTGAATAAAATACACTAAAAATTATACCCTTATTAGTTGATCATTATCTTAGCATGATTTTAGTCATTTTATAGTATTTTGTGATTGTTAATGACAAATTATTTATTTTATTTGTTTCTATGTGTGAAAACTATATTGGAAATGTACAAGTGTCTATAGAACTAGTAAATTGGTAGTATGCACTCCCTTCCACCCACATATGCATATGTATACCTATTAGAGGCATACAAGGTGGAATACATTGTTATGACCCTATATTTGTATTATGATGCCTAGATACTTATTAGTTTGGAAGAGAAATAGGATTTTGAAACTAAAACCTTTCATTTTCCTACTAGATTGATTACATACATTTAGAGAATTTTTGGTAGATCATACACCTTTGAGTTAGGTTGCACACACTTATAAATTAGACATGACATGCAACAAGATGATCATAAAATTTATTAAAGGTGTATTAGTTGTGGCAATTATAGACAAAATAGATTCATAAAAAGATTATATTGGGTGGTGTTTCTTGGTAATGGAAGTGGTTGTTGTTGATCATAGGTATCACGATCTTGCTAGATGGAAAGGGTTCCACTATCTCTTATGGCCTTATTAAGTTTTACCGTGATATTGAGGACCATTTGAGTTTCCTTTCTAGGGGTAGGTGTATGATTACCCATACATACATTGTAGATTATTTATATTTTTTTAAATGGTTATGCACTTTTGTTAGGGAAACATCTCATCTTCCAAACTAGACCTATGAGCATTTGCATATTCCACATTATCTAGGTCTTCCATCAATAGTAGTAGCAAGGATATTATTAGTGGTATGATGAGATACCAACAATATAGGACATACAAAAGTGGGGGTTTTTTAATTCAACTTACCCTCATTAATATTACATAGTGGCATACAAGAATGACCTATCAATATTGATGGTCATTTCCACAATAGAAGGATTAAATTTGCTCTAGATGATTCATTAGCCAACATACTATTGTGATAGAGTAGTTTCAATTTGAGATGGTCCTTTGATATTTTGAGCTTGAAAAAATCCAGTACCCTTGTCAATTTTTTTTATGCATATGGCATCAAATATCTCTATTCAAGAGGGGGATATAACTTCCATTATAAATTAATTCCCCATATATGATAATGAGAAAGATGAACCCATATAGCTAGTTAGTTCTGATATGTAGGGTTAGATCTAAATTGTTATAAATGATGGGGTAGGGAGCTACACCCTTGTTTTATGCACTATATATTTGCAAGGACCCAATAATAGGTATTAAGCAAGGGATATACAAGATCCTCTAGATATTGTACCATTCAACTAGATTCCTACATGTGAGAAGTGGAAAGAGGGAGACCTTGGTATAGATGTGGTTATTTAATCAATTTAATGTAAGTATTTTAGTTTATATTTTTGTTAATACTGATGATCATGTCCAATACGTAGGGACCATAGAGAATCAAGGGTGGCCTTTATTTTCTTAAACTTTGAGTAGCTTATTTGGGGTATTTTGGTGGCTCTAGCTAATTAAATTACATGTGATCTCATACACCAACATTTTGTTGGAATCCAAGAACACTGAGAGGGGAGGGGGGTGAGGGGGGAGGGGGTGAATCAGTGTGCTGTTGGCATAATAAATTTTGATCTTGTTAACAATGTAATTCAGTAACTGGTAAACATAAAATAATATAATAGCAAATAGAAATGAAGCAACCACAAGAGCATACACCATAACACAGAGATTATACATGGAAAACCTCAAAGAGGAAAAACCAAGGTGGGATTGGTGACCCACAATATCTATCCACATGCCAAATGAATAAATATTACAATAGGGGCCTGCACATGCAGGAAGGCCAACAACCTAGAGTGCACTGCTCATCAAAAAAGGAGCCTCACTGACTACAAACACCAAATATGGAGTTACAAACAAAATTCTGAACTTTGAAAGTGCATTTTCTATGTTGGATGAGTTCCGGTTAAAGCACAGTTTGTATCGGTTTTCACTGTGTCCTCCCTTACCAGTATCTTGCTTCACTTCCCAAACCTCTAAACCAATATCCAAGACCAACTACATAATATTACATTCGCATTATGTCGATCAGAATCGCTCGCACAATATCGAATCACTATATTCCATTTTATTACCAAAATAACCTAACATGATTGACTTAAATACCCTTCCCAAACACAAACATAAATGCCTTATGTCAGCTTACAATGATATTACAAGTTATTTACATGTCGGCCTAAACAAAAATAAATTCATTAAACTTCGAGATGGATGCCTTTGATCATTGTCGTGTAAACCTGTCGGATCAATCTCCTATGTCGGCCTCATATATCGGTTCCTAGTTTGTTGGTTTCCTTTTCCTACTGGTTGCCAGATTTGTTGACTTATCGGTTCAGTGAATGTCGAATGCTTTTGTCCAAACCATGAATACCGGTGAGTGTCGGTTATGAGTCCAACCCAAAACTAATGTGTGTTGCCATCAATGACAACACTACTAAACCAGATGAGTGTCAAATGCCAACACATTTTTTTTATCAATTATTTGATATATTGTTAGTCAATCATGGGAGGCATGCATAGATATATCCACATAATGTGTTACACCCTATAATGAGTGTGATGAAGCTATTGGTGTGTAGGATAAACTAAGCATGGACCAAGGTTCCATGTGGGCTAAGTGAGATAGATTGGATGTAGACAATGCCAAATGGGAGGTTTAGAGGGTGATTCATTTATCCTTAATTGATTGTATGATGATATATTTTAACTAGTATTTAGGAGAGACATGAGCCACCACCTAAGCTAGTCAAGTAGAGATGGTGAACCTTAAAGAAGAGATCAACATTTACAAGACATGACTAGTTATATAGGAGAGGTTGGGATTCATGTCTAGGTTGAGGACTTGTAGTTTCACATCATAGAGTATGGGAGGAGTGATATAGTGCATCTCCTCCATAATGATATGTGTTCATTGTTTATAATGTTATGTACTCTATCATTTATGCTATTGGGAATTTGACCTCTTGTGTTTTGGCTATTTGGATATATGATGACATTATTGCATGAATGTTTACCACTTTGTCTATTTTTTGGTTTATTTTATTATTTTATATAATATGTATGTATAGTTAAAATGCATAAATTTTAATATAAAAGATCTATCATAAATTTTTATTAATTAAGTTGGGAAAAGGGTCTCAGTCCCTTACATTATAAGAAAGATGCATTATAGTTAATCAACATACACATTTTTAATAATTAATTAACATTAAATGTTTGAATTAATCAGTGGACTAAAATAAGTCTCAAAACCACATGTAATAAGTGAACAAGACACATTATTAGAATTTTCACTAGGTTAAATTTCTAGATCTTTTCTTTTTTATTTGCTTTCTTTTACCCAGTATGTTAGTTCTTCACATTTGTATCCTATACCATGATGTTTTTTAGCTTCTCATGGTTTTATGAATCAAAGATAGCCTTGTTCAATTTATACATATTTTATATCCAACCCATGGATATATTTTTTAATGATGCAAGAGGAGGTGATTCATTAATAGAACTTTAAACTTTAGGATCATTATCACAAATTTATGCTTCCATCTCATAATTATATGCTTTTTGTTTTCCTATAAAAATATGGATCCATATAAAGAGATGAGATCTTGTAAGATTTAGGATCAACGCATTATTCTCCAACACCACAAGGCATGAAAGATGATGGACCTATTCATCATTGTCTAAGGTTACAATATAAAGGAGTAGGTCCTAATTTATGGCATGAAAGTATCCTATGGATGATTTTGTGTAATTAAATTATTGGAACTATATTGGTCACATGTTGTATGGTTGAAGTTCAAGAGGTATATGGAAGAGTTTCCTCTAATGCCAAACTTTTACACATTGATGTTGAGTAGAGGGAAAAACTCCATAACATGCAACCATTGATACCTAAAAATAATACTATGAGTCAATTTTTGGGCTTCTCATTGTAACTATAAGAAAATGTTCAACTATATGGACCAAACATAGTGAATATGAAATGCAATGCATCCTTTATTATTTCCAAAAATCTGAGGAAAAAATATCTAAGAGATAATAAACGAGAAAAACATAGGGATCAAAAGCAATTAAAATCTATATATGATATTATTTTCCATACAAGAGCCACCACACAATTCTTATCACTTTTTTTTTCAATCTCTAATCAGCTAAAATATCTTTAGAAATATTAGCGTAAACTTTAATTTAATTTATATGAAAAATATGGTGGAAAAAAATTCTAAGAGCTAATTAAAGAGAAAAAAGAGAGATCAAAATAAAACAGAATCTATATATGATATTATACTTCATACAAGAACTACTACACAATTCTTATCACTATTTTTTTTGAATCCATAACAACAAAAACATCTTTAAAAATATTAGCATAGACTTTAATTTAATTTATATGAAAAATCTAATAATGTTTAGATGTATTACATTAGGCAATTACAAAGAAATCAATAACTCTGTAACAAAACCCTACAAAAACATATGCAAACTCCTTCAAATTGATAGGGTAGGATTGCACATCAACAAGCATTGCACTTTTGATATTATGGTCTACTTCCCATACCCACATAGTTACGTAAATATTTTGAACTTTGTACGATTGTCAAATCATTGTCTTCAAAACAAACAAAAAAAATTCAAACAACCATGAAGACCTTAAACCATCATAGACAAGCTCACCTCCACAACACAATTAATCAGATTAAGAAGGGTTAGATTATAGGTCAACATGCATTGCAATTTTGACACTATGGCCTACTTCCCCACATAGTTACATAGTCACTTTGAGCTTCACTACAATTATTCAATCATAATGTTTGAAACAAAAAAAGATTTTGAATAGGCATGAAGAGCCTAAACTATTATATATAGGTTCACTTCCATGACACAATTTCCTTTTGATCAGGGAGATTTTTTTTGAGTTGCAACAAACAACAAATTTTGAATTTGGCAATTATGAGAACAATTTTAACTTTTATTACATTTATGTGTAGGTTAGTAGAGATGGGTGAAAGTATCATTGGTATTGTTAAAGATGAAAATTAATATTTTTAACATGCTATTAATCATATTAACATACTTAAAGTTAAGACAAGGTTAAATACAAAGAGTAGCTAATAGAAAACACAAATAACAATAACATTTGAAAGATCCATCTAAAATACCATCTATCCAACATTTTGGATACACATTTAACTGTATTTATTAATTAAATAAAATTTTAAATATAATATAAATTGATACAAAATTCAGATTATAATATAATCTTAAATTTTAATCAATTAATAATTATTATCAAATGAGAGTTTGTCCCAGTCTAAACAGTTGGTAAGATTGTGCTAAGGCTTTGGATTCTTCCCATATATGTCCAAGGTTCAACTCTTGCTCATTAGATTCATTTGGTTGTTATAAGCTCCAAGTCATTGGACTGTCCCTACTGATTTCCATAAAAAATATAATAATAATTACAATCAAATATGTATCCAAAAAGATGACAGACATTACCTTACTTATGACCTAAACAAATCAAAACTTAATATGAGATAAAAGACCCTGTCTACATTCCACATTAATTTGGATTGACATTAAGGTGGAATGAACCGAGACCTCCCAACAACCAACTTACCTAAACTGACAATAACTTTCAAGCTGACCTTTGCATGGATACACATAAGAAAGTATCAGAAATTTTAAATCCTATATAACAATGAATCCGCATAGTTATAATATATATACAGCCTGTAAATGACAGATAGAATCTCCATTAAAGTTGGAAGTAATGGCAAACCAGTATGGAGTCAATACAAGCAGTAATGTATATACCGGGCTTCAAAATGCTTGTTATAACGACTTGGATCATCAAATGAGTGTAATGGGCGATGAGATTTTTGAGCTTCCTTCCTTTTCTCCTTACACAAGTACTGAAACCCATTGCTACTCCACTTCCTCTGAACAATACAATATGCAGGATTTTTGTCAATTAGATGACCAGCTTTCTAGCAATTCCCCCTTTCTAATTGTGCCCGCACCTCCTACCCATAATTCGTCCTCACACAGTGCCTTTAGAGAATACATAAAAGCTAATCCAAAGGCTACCTTTGATTTTTTCACTCCTGGTCAAATTTTGCACAAGAGATGTTTTAGGTATTTGAGCCAAATCGAGGAGAACAAAAAAAATCCCTTGCCAATGTCAAGTTTAAGGGATTCTCGTGCTCGTGCTCCCAATGATAATCAATGTGAGAAATCAAATACTGATTCTCACGGTAGCTCACACTTTCTGCGTATGATGGCAGAGAGGAACAGAAGACTCAGACTGAAACAACTTTTCACAAATCTTTACTCTCTTGTACCAGCTGGAAGGTCTAAGGTATTGCCAATTTTTCATTTCGTTGTCTATTTCTGAGAATACCTTTTTGTCTTTCTTTGCTTCTCACATCTAGAAATCCTGCAGAGTTTGAATTTAAGTAACTTTGTTTTCATGCCAATCTCTGAAATGGTTTCAATCAGTAGCCATTGCATTACTATCATTTTTCTTCAGAGTTTAAGTTGCAGGCATGTGGTACTAGTTAATGTACATATACTGAGTTTATTTTGGGAACCGATGAACAAACATCCACAGTTAAGTGCAAGGTTTTGGAACTCATATTTCATGAGTAGAAGTGTGTACAAATTTATCTCCCATCAGAATGAATGATTCATTTAACAACTATTGCATATAAGTGATGTTCATATGAATCAAGCGTCAGAACTTTCAGGAAGGTCAGAAATCTCAATACTATTTCAACTCAAAAATGTTTAACCATGGATTTTCCTCCAAGGCCAAGCCCACTTAGCTTGCCATCACATTCGCTATATTTTTTTCCTTTTTGAATACTTGTAATGTACTGATATGTGCATTAAGACTTTTGGTAGTCATTTCATTTAGGTAATGTTCACATGGTTGAAGCATCAGGAATTTTTGAGAGGTTATCCATCTCAATACTACGTCTCAAATACGCATAACCATAAAGTTTTACCAAAATCAAACCCCCTTATCTTGCCATCCATTTACAAAGGTTTTTTTTATATTATAAAATCTACCAATGCTTTATTCTTGTAATGTACAGATCTTTGTCTTCTTCTAAAAGTTGGACTCTTTAATCTTGTATTTACAGCCTAACAGGTATTCAATACTGGCAAATACTGAAAAATATTTGAGGGACTTAAAACTCCGTGTTGCTCAGCTAGAAAACCAGATCAAGACTTTGGAAGGAAGTAGCGGGTTCGATTCCCACCAGCAGCCATTTAATTCAAAGAACACATTCCTTTACAATAGCGATGGAATTATTTTGGAGGAATGTAAGGATATCCCCGGCCAAGTGAAGATGAGAATAAGTGTAGAGAAAGATGTGGTTTCATGCCCAGCAGCTCTGATAAGGAGGGTACTGGATCATTTGAGAGCAGAACAATTGGAGCTCGTTTCAATTCACTCCCATACAGAGGCATCTCTGTTTCTTACTAAAATTGTCGTCCAATCAAAGGTGTATATTTTAATCCATCTCGTCAGCTTTGTCTTTAAATTATTCAATTGCACTTGTCTAAGAACTCTGATGACATGCTAATTTAAAATGTTTGTTGGAAATTATGAGAAGGGCCACCAATGGGATACTCGCAAGTGGCAATATTTTGGTCATGTGATGAGACTCTGTGTTATCAAAATTTGTGATGGAGAGGTTTAATGGCAAGTTGACAGAAATTCTACCATGGCTATTTAACCAACTGGTAGAAATTCAGTCAGCATATTATCCACTTCCCATGCAAGACAAGGTGTTGAAATAAAAAATATAAAGGCTAGAGGTTTCAGTTTGAACTTTCGTTCTTTCATATCATGTAGCTATACGATTTTGTAGATGATATAAAATCTCTCATCAAAATATATATTTCAAACAGGCTACCTTACTTTGTAAATGATATAAAATATTCCATCAAAATATATATATTTCAAACAGACTTTTTTATTGATTCAACATATATGTTTCATTAGTAGCTATCAACAGTCTTATAATGAGAATTGAATAAAAGAAATAATATAATAGTTCTAACGTCAGATTACAATAAAACAAAGATAAAAATTATACCATTTACAAAACTGTAAATATGAATCTTTTCATTAGTTTTATTTATGGTTCTGCATAAATATTTTATTATGAAACAACTCCTCCTTCAATCTCTTTCTTGATGATCAATAGCTCGGATGAGTTCATTTTGATTTCTCAAGTTGTAAAATATTTTAGTGGAAGAGTTTGGGTGAAGATATCAGCAATTTGTTCCCATGTAATATTTAAAAAATTACTTTCAGAATCAAGTTTATATTATCAAGTTTATATTAGATCGCACGGGAAAATCCATAATCAAGAGAGGAGAGCATTATCCTCTTTCTAGTGATGGATCAGAAAGATCATTCAAAAACATATATACAATTGATTCCAAAAGCAATCTTTTGAAGACTTGGCATTGACCAGATTGATATTAATATTTTCTTTGTACTTGTTTTGCATCATTGCACTAAGTGGAAGTGTAAATAAATATTATATAATGTTCTCCTATCTATTCAAAGACTAGAACAAACTGATTATAAGAAGAATATATATAATAAGATCCATCAAAGATAGCAAAAAGGCTAAATTAATGTAATGGTATTTTTTTGTCAGTTTTTGAGGCCTTCATTTGATAGATTTTTTAAAGAACTTATTCATTTTTGCATGATGCTCCCCTAAAAGAAATTAATGCAATTGTTCATAACGAAAGAAATCACTATATGTTTCTTAGTCATAATCATCATCCAACAATATAATTCTATTAGAACAACAATATAATTCCATGCCAAAACATGGAATCATATTGTTGGATAAAATTTGAAATCATTTTTTAAAGAAGTTATTTATTTTAAATATCAAATGTTATCCAACAATATAATTCCATGTTTTGGAAAAATGGTGAAAAGTAAAAAAAAATTAAGTTATTTAGATTTCAATAATTCGTTGACTGGGAATGATTTCATATATTTGATTTAAAATATTGAAAATAAATTAATACTGTATGTTTTATTTAGAATAAACGATTTTTGGGAAGAATGATTACATTTTTTGTTCAATGATTATTTCTACAAAATATAGTGCAAATGAATTTTGTTGAATGACTTAATTTCTTATTTAATTGAATATTGGGGAAATAATGAGGAACTATAAAGTGAAAATAAAAAAATAAAGAATTGAAAAGGGACAAATTGGATTAAAAGAAAAGGAAAGGCACTTTTGTTTATTCATTTTGTTTTGGGAAGAATTAATAGATTTTCACCAAAACCCTATTTCAACAAAATTCTGTTTTTGAAATTGGGAGGACAATTATGAATGGATTTGCATGGGATTTGAAGAAATGAGATAGGAATTAGATTGGGAATTTTTGTAATGTGCTCTCCTCCTTTCTCTCTCTCCCTCTCTCTTGGATTTTTGTGAGTCTTGTTTGTTTGTGCAAACAAACTTGAGGTATCCCTCTCTTTCTTCCTTTGGTTTATTCTTTTGGATTTGGATTCCATACTCACCCCTATGCTAGAATAGGAATTCCCTTTATATATTTAAATTCAATAAAATAAGTACTCCATTTTGCATTGTGACGGGTGTATGTACACTTCTCCGTAAGCTATCTCTTTGAAATTTGAAATAACACTCCTTTTCTCTCACTAGTTCCTTGTCCTTGTGATTGTTCTAGATGTTATACCTAGTGATGCTCTGCAAAAGGGGGTTAATGTTTAGACTAAAACCTGTGGTCGTATAATACATAAGAAACACAAGAAACAAAGAAGAGTTAGTGTTAATCAACCAAAAACTAGTCTAAGAAGGCATACCAAGAGAGACACTAAAAACATAATGAAGTATTTAACTATGAAAGAAAACACAACAAGGCATCTCCAAATGCCTTCTACCATGCTCATAGCTCCTTCTCCCTTGTTCCTCTCCTATCCAAGTTCCAAATTAGTGTACCTCTCAACAGCTTTTTGCACTATGGATCTCTTATGGAGGCTCAAGATTGAAATGATGATTATTCTAAAATGTTATGCAAATGTGAACAAGAGCTAAAATGAGGAATTATCTATTTAGCTAGTGTTAATTTTAAACCAAAAGAGTGAGTATGATGGATTTATGCTAAATGCTCTCTAGAAATGCCTATAATGTAAATGCTTGAGAATGCTGGAGGATTTGAAAATGAGGAATGTGAGCTCTATTTATAGGTAAAATGGAGCAATGGATAGTTGAGATTGAGTAATCTCAACAAGGGTCAGGATTGAATGATATTCAATCCATGTGAGGGCTTTCAACCCAATCCCAGGATGACAAGTGTCAACATGAGATGAGTTGAGAGGAGAGGGAATAAGCATTAAATGTTTGACATAACCTGAGAGTTAACTTGGGAGTTAAGGTTAAGGTTGGGTTGAGTGAATAAATTCATTATCTAAAGAATAATGCTTTTATCCAATGGATAAACTCTTGTACAAAGGTTAAAGGGATAACCATGGTCAAAGCAACAAATGCTTGAGTAGACACATGGGTCATATGCGGGTTGAGTTAGGGGTTAAAGTCTTTAACCATGGGTACAAGTGGATCTAACCATAAATGGTCATGTAAGAGCCATTAGTGGTTTGGAAGACTTTAGAGGTTAAATTGTTGAACACATAAAGCATTTAATGCTTTTCAAAGACTTTGGAGTCTTTGAGAAGTGACTCCAAGTTGCTTAGGAATGTGACAATAATTAGGGGATGGATTAGGATAATTAGGAAGGGGTTTAGAAGAATCTAGAAGAGGGTTAGGATTGCAAGTGGGTTTGGTGGGTGAGAGAAAATAGGATTTTTATTGAAATAAAACTCATTTATTTCAACAAATAGGTGCAAGTTGCTTTTTTAGGAGAATGCAAGTGGGGGGATTTAGTGATTTATTTAAATAAATGTTTTATTTAATTTATTTAAAAGAGGAAAGGGGTTAAATTTAATAAATAGGATCTATTCATTTAATTGATTGTGAATTTGGTTTAATGTTTTAATTAAAATAAATTGAATAATTTATTTAATTAATAGGAAAATGTTTTGAAGAAGAATTAATTAAATAATTATTTAATTAACTGATGGCTAGTGGGTTTTTAATCAAATAAATAACAAATATTCATTTAATTAAAATGGACAGATTTATGCGACTCCATTTGCCCTTCTTTGAGACGGTGTGGTTTATCGCGTCATTTCAAAGAAAGAAAAATAGGTGTGAAGAAATATGCCCCATAAAATTTTAATTTAATAGGTGGTATGCCCCCTCGAGAGATGGGCCGAAAATTTCAAAAAATCAGGCGATCTCTCGAAAAAGAATGAAAATTGGCGAGGTGGTAGAAGAGAAGAAATAAGTAATATTAGTGAAAGAATAGAAGAAATCAGAGTGAATATGGACAAACATCAAGCCAGTGAGTACCCTCAGGTCATGCAGGAGATATAGGAAAATGTGGTGGTTGTGCTTTCGAGTGATGCTATATAACTGATCAAAATTGGTTGAGCAATCTGGTGCAATTGGTTTAATTGCCCCGGTCAAGTCAAAGCATGATAGTTGATGTTAGTTGTTCGCTTGGACAGGATAAAGTCTGAGTAAGTGAATCAAAGTGACCTAATGGTGACTTAGACAATTGATGTAATTGCCCGATGAAGTCAAGGTATTTGAAGCAAAATACTCGTTGAGACTTAGACAATTGATGTAATTGTCCATTATGATTGTGGTTGATTGGTTGATCAATTGAGAGTGTGTGTGTGTGTGTGTGTGATGGATGGTTGTGGGGAATCATGGCAGCCCTGTTGAGACTAGGTCATTATGATAAATGCTTGTTATAGTCTAGGTTTGCCATGATTGATTACCTGTTGAGACCCAAAGATACTTGATCAGAGTATCTGTTGATAGTCTAGATGTGTGTGAGTCGATGTGCCTTTGTAGATAGAGCAAGTGGCTTGATTGGGATGACTGAGGATGGGAAACACAACCCCTCCTGTTAGAGATAGATGGTGATGAATGTGGCTTGATTGATTTGATGGGGCACAATGTAGGGTATGTGATGTTGATTATCAAGATGGGGAGGGTGGGGGGGTTCGATGGTAGATAGAAGAAATGGAGGACCTATGACTCATTCCTATGGAAGAAGAGGAAAATAGAGTATGCACCCATTGTCATTATTGTATATGAATGATATGTAGCTATTTATGAATGTATCGATGGATGGAATGCAACAGAATGCAATATATACAGAGGAGGTGAAATGACGATCCATAGTGCTTTATTTTCATCATTGAGCATGATAATATCGAGCTTGGATGAGGTAGTAGGAACCAAGGATGGAGCATTGTACTTGCAAACATATAGCATAAATAAAGAATAAAGAATATGGACCCTCGATAATGGTTCATGCTCATATGGTCGAGGTATATGATGTAGTCAGCAAGCCATAGTGATCCATGACTGTATTTTGCATATGATCACATAGCTTAGTGAAATTCCCACGTAGACACCATTAGTACATGCCCCAGAACTTCATCGGAATAATTCGTAGAAGACATACAAAAAATGCTTAGGAACCATCCCGACCACTCTAATCACTTGTGGATATCCCGGAGTAGCATACAAACCTGATATAAATGAATAAATAACCTACAAATCCAACCAAGTATTTTGATAGCTTTAAACAAAATTTTCTTGTCAAAGAAAAATGTTATCATGTCTTTGTTTTGGTGAGGAAGGATGCATCCTTGCTAAAACAGTTTGTGTGTCGATTGTTGATTGTTTGGTTGATCTGATAAGTGGTCATCTTTTGAGTGTTTCACAATGTTTGTTTGGTAACTGCTTAAAAAGCGTATGTACAAGGTGTTGCCATGTTTTTGATTGATTTTTTATGTTTTATCATTTTTTTGTTGAATTTCGTGAGTTAGTTTTCCAATGTTTTTAGTATTTTGATTAATGTTTTGAATGTTTTTGGAGTTTTTGTGAGACAATTTTAAATGTTTTTGGTATTTTGTGAGATGGTTTTGAATGAAGAACTCAATGAATCACAAGTAATGTAGAATCCACTTTCATTAATAGGTTTAAGGGCATTACCCCCAGTGTAGGCATGACTATGAAAAAGTGGGATGCAAGACGCATGAAATACCATCCTTGATTGTAGATCAATAACAACGGATGGATGAATGGATGAAATGAATGTGATCGCAACAAGTCTGAAAGACAATGGAGCCATATCCCTTACGAGTGGCGCCTGTTTGCCAGGTTTTCACCATCACACTTACCCAAGGTGCCACTAGAGTGGTTGTTCATTGTTTGGATGCATGATTTTTTATTTTTTTTAACTATTTTTTTGTTTTTCTTTAGGACATTTTTCTAAATGTTTTTGGTGTTTTTCTAGTATGTATGGGAGCCTGATGCTCTGTATAGCTTTTAGGTATAAAACCGTTTGAGGTGCATGTTGTTGATCAGATCTGCTAGTGGTTCTCCTTCTGAAGTAGCCAACTGATATGCCGTGGACCCAAAGACAACAGTGATAACATATAGACCCAGCTAGTTTGATTCAAAATTTCCCTGATATTCTCAGTTGGGTTGGTTAAGAGGATTCTCTCAAAGAATAAGATAACCTACCTCAAATGTACGAGGTCTAACTCGATGATTATAGCTTCTGCTCATTTGTTGTTGATAGGATTTGAGGTGATTGTATGCAGCTTGTCGTTTCTCATCAAGTAGTTCCAAGTCTTGAAGACATAATACTTTGTATGCTTCATCATCTATGAGATTATGCAAGGAAACCCGTAGTGACGGTATCTCGACCCCAATAGGTAAGATAGCTTCTGCACCATAGACCAGTGAGTAGGGAGTTACACCTGTAGGGGTTCGAATGCTAGTTCAATATGCCCATAGTGCTGGATTTAATTGAACGTGCCAATCACAACCAGCATCATTGATTGTCTTCTTGAGGATTCTCAATATGTTCTTATTTGATGCTTTGGCCTGACCATTGCCTTGTGGGTAATAGGGAGTGGAAAAGTGGTGTTGGATGTGAAACTTCTCACAGAGTTCACAGACATCCTGATTTTTGAATGGAAGATCGTTATCTGTGATGATGGACATGGGTACACCATACCGACAGATGATGTAATTAAGGATAAATGAGGCGATCTTCTTGCCGGTGACTTGGGTAAGTGGAACAACTTCAATAAACTTTTTGAAGTATTCGGTGGCGGTAATAATAAATTTGTAGCCGTTGGAGGAAGATGGATGGATTTTACCCACAAGGTCAAATCCCCATTGACAAAAAGGCCATGGTGTTGTGATTGGTTGCAATTCCTATGGTGGTGCATGTATCAAGTCTCCATGAACTTGGCATTTCTTACATTTTTGAACAAAATAGGAGGAGTCTTTTTCCATGGACGGCCAATAGTATCTAGCTCGTATGATCCTTGGCTAACAAAGGACCGGTTGCATGAGTTCCACAAATTCCTTCATGTACCTCTTCCAAGGCCTTTGTTATCTCATTTTGTTCCAAACATTGAAGGAGAGTACCATCAAGACTGCGTTGGTATAGGGTTTTAGCAATAATGGTATATCGAGTGGTTCTGCGAATGAAGGTTTTACGTTGGTTATTTGATTGGTTAGGAGGAAGGGTGTGATTGCGGAGGTAGGTGTAGAACTCACCATACCATGGGGATTCAGAACCGACAAGGCGACATATCATCTCGGTTTCAAGGATATTATAAGCGGGAATCCAAAACTATTCGACTAAGAACTCGTAGCGTGTTGAATTCTGCAACAGATCTATGAGAGATACAATGGTATCCATAGCGTCAGCAGCTCAATTATGATCTCTAGGTATCTGTTCAAAGGTGATAGTTGTAAATGATGCCTTTAAATTGTCCACCATTTGCTTGTACAACAGGAGTTTGTCATCCTTGGTCTGATATTCATTTGTTACTTGTCAGATGACCAGCTAGGAGTCGCCATATATATGTAATTCTTTCAATTTCCATTGGATGGCCAGTCTGAGTCTTGTGATCAAGGCCTCATAGTCTGCTATGTTGTTTGTACATGGAAATGTGAGCATGTAAGACTTTGGGATGTTGTCACCTTGAGGTGTGATAAACAGGATGCCTACCCTCGAGCCATGCCTAGTGTATGAACTATCAAAATATAGTTTCCATGGTTGTGCTTCTTTGATCATGAATAGCTCTTCATCTAGAAAATTGGAAATGGGAGGATGATCACCTATGAGGGGAGCATCAGCCAACTGATTTGTAATAACTTGGCCCTTGATAGCCTTACGATCTACATACTTGATGTCAAATTCACTTAGAATCATCACCCATTTGGCCAAGCAGCTTGTCAATGCTGCTTTGCTAAGTAAGTACTTGAGTGGATCTATTTTAGCAATGAGTTGTACTTTATGTGTTAATAGATAGTGCCTCAGTTTAGTGGTTGCCAAGATTACTACTAGGCAAGATCGCTCAATAGGTGTGTAATTGAGTTCATAGCCAACCAGTGTGCGAGAGATGTAATAAATAGCACACTCTTTCCCTTCTTCATTGTGTTGAGCTAGTAGTACTCCCAATGCTGTATTTGTTGTTGAGATATAGAGAAATAGGGGTTTATCTAGATCTGGTGGGATCAACAATGGTGTATTCATGAGATAATCTTTAAGCATCTGGAATGCTTGCTGGCATTTGGCATCCCATTGAAAGTGGATGTTTTTGTGTAGCAGGTATGTAAAGGGGTGACACTTATCTGCCAGTTGTGCAATGATTCTTCGGATGGATTGTAGTCGCCTTTGTAATGTCCTTAGCTGACTGATGTTCTTTGTAGGTGGCATGTCCATGATTGCCTTGACCTTTACAGGATCGACCTCAATACCTTTGCTTGAGACAATGTATCCTAGAAGTTTCCCTAAGGTTACTCCAAAGACACATTTCTTTGGGTTGAGTCGAACATGATATTGTTCCATTCTATCAAAGATTTTCTCTAATATGTCCAAATGACCTTCTCTTGTGAGTGATTTTTCCAGTAAGTCATCAACATAATCTTCCATTATGGTATGCATCATATCATGAAAGATGGTGGTCATTTCTTGTTGATAGGTCGCTCCTACATTTTTTAGACCAAAAGGCATTACATTCCAGCAATATGTTCCCCATGGACATGTGAAGGCCATCTTATGTTGATCTTCTGGTGCGATCTTTATCTAATTGTATCTGAAAAGCCATCCATGAGTGAAAGCATGGCATGTCCTGCTGTTAGGTCTACTATGATATCGATGTTTGGTAGGGGGAAGTCATCTTTAGAACATGCCTTGTTCAAATCTCTGAAGTCAGTATAGATTTAGATGCCCCCATTGGGTTTTCCGATAGGTACAATATTGGATATCCATTCTGCATAATCAATTGGTCTAATAAAACCAACATCTAGGAGTTTCTTAAGTTCTGCTTTGACTAGTACCGCAATCTGAGGGTGCATCTTGCCAAGTTTCTGCTTGACAGGCTTGGATCCTTCTGTGATGGTGAGGTGATGCATGACTAAATCTGGATCAAGACCAGACATGTCTGCATATGTCCATGCAAAGTTAATCAGGCGCTTCTCAAAGAATTTGACAAACTTAGGTTGTTCCTCTAGAGTTAAAAGAGATGCCAGATGTATGTGGCGAGGAGTTTCAGGAGTCCCCACATTGTATTCTTTGGTTTCTTTGATGAGAATCATTGATCGTTCTTGTTGTGTACTAGAGGGGAGAATGTCAAACCTTTCATCCTCAGGCGCCTCAGAGAGGTTTTCACTATTGGATACGCTCTTTCTTTTTTACTTTTGTGGGATCAAACAGTGCCACAGTGTGGTTTTCACTGGAAGATCCATGTTTTATTGTTAGATTTTTGTAGTTGAAATGTTTGGCATCTGCCCCAAAGTATGTTGCGCTATTAAGTTCTATGGAGAATCCATCTTTGTGATCCTCGCTTGGTATGTTATCCCATAATTCCAAGAAGTCAATGATCGCCTCATCATTTTGGAAATGGTCAAGGCATGAGGGATTAGATTGGTTCGATTTGATGAGTTTAGGATGGATAATGGGAATTACTTCATCGATTAGGTTAAGTTTGTTAGATGTGTTAGTGAGGGTTAAGACGTTGTGGTGAAGGTCATTGATGGTACTCTCCCTATCAAAATCAAGCATAAGATGTGACGTAGGGTCTGTGGAAGATGTTTCCAGTTCAGGAACCCAAGAGGTCTTTATCTGTGCTTCTCCATAAACAAGAATGTCTTTGTGAGGTGGAGGTAGTGATGAGTCTTCCTCATCTGAAGTATTAAGCTAGACGGAATCAAATTCCCACTCATGTGAGTCGGTCTCTGAGTCACTCTCCAGTAGCCGATTAGTATACCATACTAGGATATCCTTTGAGTTAAAAACTGCAGGTGTGATTGGTTGATGTACCATGGTAGATGAAATGTTCGGTGCTACAGGAAGAATTATGGGGATCAATGAATCTGATACAGGGAGTATTGGTAGTTTTGAATCTGCTGCTTTTGCTGGAATTGCCAGTGTTGTCGATACTGCTAGGGGTTCAGATAGTGCTAATGGTGTTGTTGATGTAGTTGTTGCAGTTGATGGGATTGTTGGTTTGATTGGTGGGATGATTAGTGTTGTAGATGATATTGCTGGGATTTTTAGCCCCAGTGGGGCAGTTGGTGTGGTGCTTGGTGTTGCTGATATAATCAAAGGTGACCTCTTTGTAGTAGGTTGATATAGAGGCTTGCTGGGTTTCCCTTTGAATCTAAGTTTAGGAAGGATCTCCTTTTGAAAGCCTAAGCTTGTGTTATCTTTGGGCTTTAACTCCGGCTGCAGTGGCTCATGTCATCCTTGTTTGCAAGGTCCCAAAGCACTCTAACCATTATAACCCATTCTTTGCATAATGAGAAGGCCTTTTCCATATTGATCGGTGGGAAGCTTAGCTTGTGGGATGTCCGCGATGATTGGGTCTTTATAGATCCATTCTACTAAGTCCTCATCTCTGGTCTCTTCTTCTTGCCTCTTTCCAAGGATGAAAGGCGTCAAAGTGCATGCTAGCTAGACCAGTGGAGTTTGAAGTAACCATTGAGGTTTACCATGAGTTCTAGGAGAAGTAGGCATTTGTCCAACACAAAAAAGTTGGCTGAGATTGTACTCCCCAAGACCTTCCTCTGCCATTTTCATCTTGAGCTTCTCTTGCTTGGGTATACTGGTGTTTAAACTAGAAAGAGAGGCTAGAATTATATATGATGTTGATGAGATGGCTTCTCTATTGTTGGGAATGGTAATCTATGGTTGATGACTTATATTGTGACAATATGCAAAGGGATTGGCATCGCCCAGGATTGTAATTTCTACACCATTATGCGGGAACTTGATACATTGATGGTAGGTGGATGGAATGGCTTGCATGGCGTGTATCCAAGGTCTTCCTGACAACAAATTGTATGGACGAGGAAGGTCCAAAAATTGGCATATGATGTGCTTTACCACTGGGCCCACTCAGATTGGTAGCATAACTGCTCCTTTGGATGAACGCTCCACATCATCATATGCTTTGATTGTTATCTTCTTGTGGGGATCCACTGTTTCAATTGCATATCCCAATGCTGTGACCAATTGTAGTGTACAAATATTCAAGCCTTCTCCATTGTTGATTAAGACTCACTTGATCCTATGTTGGTTGACAAACCCTTCAATGTGGAGTGAGGTGTTATGAGGTTGCTGGAAGGATGTGTTGTCACTTTCAGAGAAAGTGAGACAAGCTGATGACCTTAGATTTCCAAGCATGGCTTGGAATTGATCTGTATTTAAGTTTGCAGGGACTAACGCCTCTTGGAGAGATTGATCCAAGATTGTTCTATGAGATGGAGATAGGCGCAATAGCTCTAAGATAGATATCAGTGCAGGCGTTTTGTCTAACTGGTCCATAAGGTTATACTACTTTGGGATAGATGTGGTGCCTTGTGGAGCTGCTTTTATGGTGATCTTTCCATGACGTGTAATAAAATTACAGGTGGAGCTAGGATTTTTGATGGTAATAGTTGCAATTTGTTCACTGGCATCATATAGGTGATTCACAATGTAATTATAGGTGGTGCACGTATAATCAGTGATATTTGTGTTTCGCCCTGAAGTAGAAGGGCCCCTTTGATCTTGTGATGGAAGTGGATTTTTAAACATGAGATGATCATTGTTTGTTGTCTTTGGATCATGTCCTTCTATTTCAATTTCGCCTCGGTCAATAAGATCCCGAATAAGATCTTTCAATCTATGACAATTGCTTGTCTTATGCCCTTTCCCTTGATGGAAATCACAATGTTCAGTATCCCTCCACCATGAATGTTTGACCCGAGGTTCGTAATTTGATGTTTTGGGTAAGGTCACTAGATTTGAAGAAACCAATTGACATAACACCATTTCAATAGGTTCCCCTAAGGGAGTGTATGTTCATTTTGGTTTAAAATTTTACTAGCGTTGTCTTGGTTCTTGAGGTATATTGCATCCTTGATTTGGAGGAGCAACTATGTTATTCTTGGGTGGGGGGTTCTGTCTTGCAAATCGGACCACAAGTTGTGCACTTCTGATAGTTCTTGCATCCACAACCCCGTCATTGATGATGTTTTTGTTTTTGTTCCAGAAGTTAGGTTTGTCACTATTGAAGCGCGGGCAAGGGCCATCCTTTGGCTCATTGTATATTTTGATAAGCCCTTTTTTGATGAGAGCCCTCTCACTTTAAACCTTTGGTGATCATGTCATTGAAAGAATCTGTGTCTTTTACGTCTAGGTGAAATTCCATTTCGTTGTTTAAATTGGAAATAAATATTTCCACCAGTGCTTGTTTAGGTAATTGAAGAGAACATCTGCTAGACATTTGACGCCATCATTGCAGAAAGAGTGAAAATAGTTCTCCTGGTTTTTGTTTAGTGTTACATAGATCAGCCATGGTGATATCCCATTCAATTTTGTGTGAGTAAAGTGCCACAAACTTCTAGACTAGTTCTTCGAAGGTCCTAATGCCACCTGGTAGTTAGGAAAACCATGATGTGGTTGTTCCTCCCAATTTGTGGGGAAAAAGTCGCATTAGGTATGTGTCCTCGTATGCCACTTTGAGGCAAGCTGAATGGAATTCTCTAACATGATCGCGAGGATCTCCTTTTCCTTGGTACTTTTCGAACTTGGGTGTTTCAAACCCTCGTGGAAAAGGTGGCATATGAAGATTCCTATCAAAGGGATAGGGACAAATGTCATTAAGTGAAAACTGATTAGTTTTCACACCACTATGAAGTTGTTGGGCGAGATTCTCAACTTGTTGCCGCAACATGTCTATTTCATTTGGAGGAGGAGGAGGTGGGGGATTTCCTTGATGAAGGTTGTATCTGATGTGATCTTGACCTCTTTCATCCTCATTAAAACTTTGTCATTCTGATGCCTGCCTTAGTTGTGCAACATCAGAGGGTAGTTTGGCTCCCTCTTGAGCAAGTCTTAAAAAGTGAGCATCGACATTTCTCTTGAGTATTTCATCAAATAGTTGATTAAAGAGAGGGTTGTGTTGTACTTTTTCTATTGCTGTAGGAGTAGAAGTACCTAGATTTTCATCATTTGGATTTCCTCCAAGAGCTTCTTGGAATTCATTGATATTTTCCTCCTCTTCTTCCTCAATTTCTATTTGTCTAGTTCTAGATCTAGTTTGAGCCATTTTGCTTACCAAATGATGCTCTGCAAAAAGGTGTTAATGTTTAGACTAAAACTTGTGGTCGTATAACACATAAGAAACACAAGAAACAAAGAAGAGTTAGTGTTAATCAACCAAAAACTAGTCTAAGCAGGCATACCAAGAGAGACACTAAAAACATAATGAAGTATTTAACTATGAAAGAAAACACAACAAGGCATCTCCAAATGCCTTCTACCATGCTCGTAGCTCCTTCTCCCTTGTTCCTCTCCTCTCCAAGTTCCAAATTAGTGTAGCTCTCAATAACTTTTTGCACTATGGCTGTCTTATAGAGGTTCAAGATTGAAATGATGATTATTCTAAAATGTTATGTGAATGTGAACAAGAGATAAAATGAGGAATTATCTATTTATCTAGTGTTAATTTTAAACCAAAAGAGTGCATATGATGGATTTATGCTAAATGCTCTCTAGAAATGCCTATAATGTAAATGCTTGAGAATGCTGGAGGACTTGAAAATGAAGAATGTGAGCTCTATTTATAGGTAAAATGGAGCAATGGATGGTTGAGATTGAGTAATCTCAACAAGGGTCAGGATTGAATGATATTCAATCCATGTGAGGGCTTTCAACCCAATCCCAGGATGACAAGTGTCAACATGAGATGAGTTGAGAGGAGAGAGAATAAGCATTAAATGCTTAACATGATCTGAGAGTTAACTTGGGAGTTAAGGTTAAGTTTGGGTTGAGTGAATAAATTTATTATCCAAAGAATAATGCTTCTATCCAATGGATAAACTCTTCTGCAAAGGTTAAAGGGATAACCATGGTCAAAGAAATAAATGCTTGAGGAGACACATGGGTCATATGAGGGTTGAGTTAGGGGTTAAAGTATTTAACCATGGGTACAAGTGGATTTAACCATAAATGGTCATGTAAGAGCCATTAGTGGTTTGGAAGACTTTAGAGGTTAAATTGTTGAACACATAAAGCATTTAATGCTTTTCATAGACTTTGGAGTCTTTGAGAAGTGACTCCAAGTTGCTTAGGAATGTGACAATAATTAGGGGATGGATTAGGATAATTAGGAAGGGGTTTAGAAGAATCTAGAAGGGGGTTAGGATTGCAAGTGGGTTTGGTGGGTGAGAGAAAATAGGATTTTTATTGAAATAAAATTCATTTATTTCAACAAATAGGTGCAAGTTTCTTTTATAGGAGAATGCAAGTGGGGGGATTTAGTGATTTAATAAATGTTTTATTTAATTTATTTAAAAGAGGAAAGGGGTTAAATTTAATAAATAGGATTCGGGTAAACACACAAAGTTGGGTCCCAATCCCGCAGAAGTCTGCGGGTTGGGAAAAGATCCCACTAGAAACAGGTGCTCGAGCCAATAAGAAACGGGCACCCGTTTAGCAACAGGTGCTCGAGGCTAAACGGATGCCTGTTTCTTTCAAGTTGGGCGCCCGATTTGAAAAAACGGGTGCCCATTTTTTAAATGTATTTATTTTATTTTTTAAAACCATTTTCCATCATTTTCACTGTTTGGAAAACGGGTAGACGTTTCTGAGGAGCATGGGTACCCGTTTTTTTCACCCCAGCTTACCCCCTAGAACATTTTTACCTCCTTCCAGGTATTTAGTTTTATTTTTAATATTCTATTTTATTTATTTTTATTGTTTTTCATAAAAAAATGTTAATGTATTGTTATTTTTTAATTTTTATGTTTTAAAGTTTGAAAATCATCTTTTATTTTATTTTATTTCATGTTTAAAATAGTTTTTAGTTTTTAAATATTGCAAAAAACATGAATAGTAAAAACTGTAGGAAAAAACAAAAAACATGAATATTATTTAAACCGTAGGAAAAAAACAAAAAATAGAAACGTAAACGAACAATAAACATTAGACACAAAAAACAAACAATAAACCCTAAATAGAAAAATGAACACTAAACCCTAAATAGAAAAAAAACGAACGATAAACCATAGAAAATAAACGAACAACAAACCCTAAAAAATTAACAAACAATAAACCCTAGATGAAAATCAATAATAAACCCCCCTTCTCTCTCACACACACACGTACACGTTACCATCTCTGTCATTACGCTCTCTCTCTCTCTCTCTCTCTCTCTCAATCTCTCATTATCCCCTCTCTTTCTCACACACACATTATCCCCCCCCTCTCTCTCTCTCACACACACACACATTACCCCCCTCTTTCTTTCACACGTTACTCTCTCTCTATCATTACCTACTCTCTATCTGTCAAATTATCTATTCTCTCTCTAACTCGTTGTATCTCAAATTACCTACTCTCCCTCTCTCTCTCTCTATTTTAATCATGCATAAAAGTTTGAATGTTTAAATTTATATTTCTAAATGTTGTATTTAATTATAAGATACTTTTGTAAAAGTTAGATGTTTAATTTATGTTTAAATTGAACTTTAAAATGATAATGAATATGAATATGTTTTTTTTTGTGTGTGAAAAATAGGGTTCTTAAATTTGATAATACTCTAACTATCACTATTAATCCTCACTACTTCCTAACTTAGCCCAATCATGAAAGAGGATATCAATATCCTCAAAATAATATTTAACATATGTAATTCTAAACTCCTCAAACAAGGATAATATATTCAAAAGATATGAATCCCAAGTGGTCATGTTTAGAAGGTGATTAATGCCATGTAGACTAAATCAATTGGGTTTATGGAATTGGTGATAATAATCTAAAATAATAAAAAACATTTAAGATGGATATTAGGTCTTGATAGGATTAGTACTTGAAGAATGAAACAAGTCTCTATATTGTCAAAACATGCAAGACCTATGATATAATAAATTTCCTCTTAAGTATCACCATCGAAGGGTATGTGATCTTCATCTATAAAGGGAATGAAACAATCTACAATAGGATCCTCTAGGAATGGAGAGATATGAGGGTCTCCATGGATCTCCTAAAGTCTATTCCAAAGTGTGTGGGGGAAATCAATATCCAATGCAATACACATAGAATCATGATCTTGATACTAGATCAAATCACTCCTACATGGTCAATGATGTTAGACCAAGATTATATAATTTCTAGTGTTTCTAGTTTAGGTATGACTCCATACATAAAAGGAAAATGATTACACAACCTAAAACTTATCAAGATACCATTTTACAAAAGAATCATAGTTATCCCTTTCTAATTTTACCACAAAAGGATGAATAGAGAAACCTATGATACCTCCTCAAATAAAAACTTAAAAGATCAATAAAATCAATACATATAAAACATATCAAACAAATTCATCTCATGTAAGATGATCATTTTCAAGTGCCAAGATGTCCAAGTAAATGACTAGAATGTGAAATCACAAAAAATAAAATATAAAATACAAGGGAATATTCTAGAAAATAATTGTGTGATCTATGAAGATTTATGAACCACCTTTTCAATGCCACATGAAGCATGAAAAAATATGCTCTCTATCAAAAGTTATGAAGCTATAAATTTACATAGCATGATTTAAGTTAAGAGGACAATAAATCACACTAGTGGCAGGTTTAATAAAAATAAGAATCAAATATAGATCAATATTGGAATCACATTTTGTGGGTTGCGACTTTGAACAAGAAAATACCAATATAAAATTGAATATAAAAAAAATACAGTTTTTTTTGTTTTAACTCCTCCAAGAGTAGAGAACCTACTATTTATTCAAGCTTCAACTTAGTGTAGTACTACTAGTTGTGATCACTAAATCATCCAATGATTCTAGAAAAGAACACAACAAAGTAGTACATGTATTGACAAGTTCATAGATATAACTTATGACTTTAACTTATGATTACTTTTATGATTTTGATGGAAATTATACTAATTCATCTTTAGATGTTAAAAAGTATTGTTTGAGTTGCATGGGCATTATGATGTTTTATTTTGTAGAATTTTTCTTATACTTTGATTTAAGTGGATAATATTTCTTAAATGATGCTTATTATTACCCACCTATTAATAATATTATAGATCTATGTGAGTTTCCTTTTTTATATTTAAGTTGCTAAATTGTATTTAATTATGTTTTTTTGGAAAGTGAAATGTAAATTAAATAGTTTGTAATTGTAAATTTTCATGTTTGTAATTGTAATTGTAAATTTTTATGTTTGTATATATATGCAGATTATTTTCACATAATGGATGAGTTTGAGATAGATGAGATATTATGTCTAGCACCACCTCCACCTCCACCCCCTCCACCTCCACCTCCACCTCCACCACCACCTCCACCTCCACCCGATCAGTTGAGATAGACAATTAGGACAAATATTGATGCTTTGATTAGAGATATTCATACTATTAGGCGTGAGCCTCATCCACCTCCTCAGTTGTTATACCTTGCAGATAGTATGCAAGGCATTGTACAGTCTGTGCAGGCATTAGATAGTGAGCTAGATAGCTATCGCAGTTGGTGTGAGGGATTGTGTGCATTTTATGTTGATGGCCTCACATACAAACAAGTTAATGAATTAAAAATAACAAAAATGGATTTGAAAAAATATTTTGTGAACCCTAAGATGGGTGAAGAGATAGATCTAAAGAAGCCACGGATCTCTATTCGATGGTGTAGGCACCCGAGAAATGCTAGCCACTTTTGGGAGCAGTGGTGGATGGTCTTTGACCATCCACCACACTCCAATCATGAGGTACCGGTGTATTTTTTGAAGAAATTATGGGCCAAATTTGAATTGGGCAAAAATACCAATTACTTTGATATTAGATCATTTTAGGGGGTTGGGAGAGGCATGCCCCAGGATAGGCCAGGAGCAAAATTGAGCGATAGGGTTAGAAACCGTGTCCGCGATGATCCATTGGTTCCTCTTCCATCACTAGTTGTTCCAAAACCTACCCATCATCGATCAGTGGATTTTGTTCTAGGTTCATTGAGTGTCCTGTTGGGCGATTTGCTACAATAGTTGCGCAAGGTGAGGGCTGCCCCCAGCTTAGCACATGTTTGCACGAGCTGTGGGGATGTATGTATGGGTCCACAGAGTGAGGCTTCCCCTGAAGGAGATGGTGATTTTGATGATGTTGATGCTGCCCATGGTGGTTATGATGATGCCAAGGAGGTTGCACATGCTGATGTCATCTCTTCATATGTTGATCTCCTATGGGCAGATGATGATCAGCCTACAGAGGTACAAATTTATTTATATAATTTACAGTGCAATATTAAATTCCTTATATATACACATATTAACCATAACATGAGTCATTTTTTTCTGAATAGAGGATGGATCATACCATGTCATTGAGGAACTGACATCATGTTACCTCAATACCTAGAGATGTTGGTGCCCCATTTATGGTATGCACTTTCATCTAGATACATTGTATTGATATGTACATTTAAGATAAACAATAATTTTTTTAATGTAATGATGTACATATGATATGTTTTTTCAATTTTGTAGGGTGCTTCGTGTAGCACTGAGGTGGGTAGTTCTTCATGTGACCCATGGACCATTGAGGCTCAACCTCATATACCACTACTATGTTTTTCATCCATTAATTTGAAGTGTTTATATGCTTACTAATTTATGTACAACTTTAATTCATGTTCATTATTTTTTGCAATTGTAGACTTCTGGATTATTTGATGGCGCATCGCATGTATGCCTTCGAGCATCAGTTACTTTGCGTGCATCACATGTATGCTTTTCTGTGATAATCTTGTAGTCTATATATATACTTTATAATTTATGTATATATACAAGTTTGATTCATGCTTTATATATGTTGTTCAGGTCGATACCACTACCAGTATTGGTATGGCTATGGGATTGAGCCAAATGCAACCATCAACATTATCATTTGAGGTGATGATTAGAAAAATAATTTCTAATTTGTTTATACTATGTACCTGGCTTTTATAGGGATTATCAAAATTGATGTACAATGTTTTTTTTGCAGGACTTGACTACGACCACTTTTCTTGTTCATGATAGTGGACCTCCACGTACCAGTGAGGGCATTTTAGAGCACAATCGTATGGTAATTTATTTTAAATTTTTAGTATTTAATTACTTTATAAGTGAATTATGCAAGTAACTTCTTCTCATGTTAAATCTTCTTCTCATGTAAAATCTTTTAATAATGTACAGGAGGGTGCAGACACTGATACTGCACAGGAGGGTGGAGTCACTGATACTGCATAGGAGGGTGGAGACACTGATACTACACAGACAGAGGATGGTGTATCTCAAGACCACATGCAGTAGGATGATTCATCTCATCCACCTTCACGTGGAGTGAAGAGGACTGCAGATGAGATGCACGTGAGTTCTTAGATTGTATATTTTAGATCATGTCATGTTATTGTATTGTGGACCTTTTATGATGACACTTGTTATGTTATCATGGGACTTGTTATTATGTGATTATATATAGGACTTGTTGTTATGTGATTATATATATGACTTTTTATTATGTCATTTCCTTGCTATTATGATATCAGGTCATGTTATGTGATTTGGCGCACTTTAGTGATTATATATGTGATACATTGTTTTGTTATTATGTTATTTGGACTTGTTTTAATGTCATTTCCTTATTATTATTATTTTAAGACTTGTTATTATGTCATCGGGAATTGTTATGTGATTGTATATAGGACTTTTTATTTATGACTTGTTATGTGATCTATTTATGACTTTATATTTTAACATTGTGATTGATCATCTTATAGTACAATAGTTTATAATTCAATAAAAGAATTATCCCAATTTACAATAAAATCCTATTCTTAAAATAATAATAAAATATTTGAACTTACAATTAATCTATGAAGAGATTACGATAAAATAAATATATCATAAAAAATTAGAATTCAATTGTAACACAATTACAATGTGCACAAAATAACATTAAGAAGAAGATAACTAATACAATGTTGTTTATGAAACCAAAATTGTATCAAATGTAGACAAATGCAATGTTAAAGGGACAAAGAAAAACAATTATCATGATTAAATATAAAAGAGTTCATACAAGTAACACAAACTTACATGCATATAAATTTGATATGAAAATTATAAAAGGATTATTAATTATAAATTAATCTCATAGAGGAATCCAATAGATTGATGGAACTAAGGCTAACCAAATTATTAGGAAGGTTTGAAGAAAATTATTCAATGATTTGAAAGGAAGTAGACATAGATTCTTTATTGTCAATTTGTTTTTGATATGCATAATTCTTTTGACATTTTGAAGGGTTGGAATAAGTAAAGGAAGCTGTGCTATATGGAATAATTACATTGAAAGATGGTAGGTGAACATTGTGACCTCCTTTTCCATAACATAATTCATTTATATAGCTATAACAAAGCCATTGAGAAAGGAGTGTGTAACAACCTCAAATGCAAAATGTATAATAGAGTAAGAGCTACAAACATAATATCTACTTTCCTCTTAAGTTGACCACACTAATTTACTAGTGTATTGAAGGTTTATAAGTGTGGATAGTAGTGGTATGAAAAGCATGGATTTCATGGTACTAAAATAAAAAGCACACTATAAATATAGATTTTTCATACAATGATAAATATAGAGTTGTCATATTTAAGACACAATTCTATCTTTGAACTTACAATTAATCTATGAAGAGATTATGATAAAATAAATATATCATAAAAAATTAGAATTCAATTGTAACACAATTACAATGTGCACAAAATAACATTAAGAAGAAGATAACTAATACAATGTTGTTTATGAAACCAAAATTGTATCTGTTCACATTATTTTTTCCCCGGTCTAAGGTGCATCGTGGGCCTGGTTGGTTTCGCCTTTTTTGTTATCCAGTAGCGCAGGCCGCGTAGGACACTTGGCGGCATGACGTTGCTCCCTCGGTCCATTTTTGGCGTCCAGTTTTTAAAGCAGCGTGGTAGTGACAAATGGCAATGCATGCTGACTATTTTTGGTGGTCCCATCTGTTAGCACAGTAAGAGAGTGGTTTCTCGCATTTGTGTCTTCTTCAGCAGCTCGCCCGTAGTTAGCAAAATCTTTTCAGTTCGTGGTGATATGCAGACCGTTGCAGGCAAAAAGTGGGATTTTAGGGGCCATTTTGCTGGGTGTGATCTCCAAAGCGACATGACATGTTTTTTTTTTTCAGGGAGGTTATGCCATTTAGGCATTTTGGGGAATTGTTTTCAGGAGCCGAGGGCTCTATTTATGCTGGTTTTTTCCCTTTTGCAGGGGATTCTGAACTTTTAAAAAAGGGACAATTAAGTTTGCTAAGTAGAAGTTTTTATTTCCAGCCTTTAAAAAACTATTGTGGTTTTACTTGAGGAAGGTTATTCAAATTGTGCCTGCGGCCTTTATGATGCCTCTTTCAGTATGCTTTTGATGGTATTTTTCTGTGCTATTGTGTTATAACTTTGGGAATATATCTATCTAAGATTTTGTCGATTGAACTATGTTTCACACTTGTTATCTGGTAAATGCATGATGAGTATTTCCTTATGTTGCAAAAAAATTTGATTGTAACTTTTGATTATGTTCTTGATCTGGACTTGTATATTGTTGAATGGGCTTATGAAAGTTATATATTCTAGGTTTCTATATGCTCATGTCTTTTAATGATCTGGCATATCACCTCAGTAGTAGTCTAGTTTTATTGCTTTAAAGGTGTTTTATTTCTTTCCCTTTTCTCAAAACCCAAGGAAGAGTCGACTTCTCAATCCCAAAGGTCATTCAGTGTAACCTACGCAAAGCAGTCCCCCAGCACTGAATTTCCCATAAGGCTGTTCATTTCCAAAGAAAAATTTAGAGTCAACAGTTCTTTTTCTAGCACGTCCGGTGGGACCAATTATTTGAAATACATCTTGGCTAGTTTATGAGTCATAGGCCTATCACTAGGAGTCAAATGGTCCTATACCCTCACCTTCTTTTTCCTCCATTGGTGACCATCCATTCAGCCACAGTTTCACCTTCTTAGGGTCTCCCCACAATCATACACGATGTGATGGCACAAGTTCCTCCCTAAAACTTTGTGACTTGGGACAATGGTAGCCCCCTCATTCCCCCAATTCCACCCGTAGTTTGGGGAGCCATTCCGACAGCCACACTAAAGGTTGTTCCTAAGTTCATAGGAGAATGTCATAGAACCCCTGGGGAGCATCTACAAGATGTGGCTACCGTCTGCACTATCCATGGCATCACCAAGCATAATGTAGATTTGAGGTTGCTCATAGCATCTTTCAAAGGAAAAGCTTTGGACCGGTTTAGATCTTTAGGCCCTAGTACTATAGGGGATTGGGATCAGCTGGGAGATTGTTTCTTTCAGATATTCTTAGACAAAGCTGACAGATCATCCCTAATGCACCAACTCATTACAATCAAGAGGGCTCCTACAGAGGCATTAATTGATTTTAATCTGAGGTTTCAACGAACTTGGCAAAGGATACCATTGTCTGCCCGCCCTCTGGCAGATATGGCTTTCGTATTCTATCTAAAAGCTTTCAATTCTGACATATCAATGACGATTCAATCCTTAGGAGGTAACACTCTTCCGCAAGCATTTGATATAGTAGTTCAAGCTGAAAATAACCTTATTGACGCTAGAAAGCTAGCCCCTCGCCCTACAATGCCAGTATTCCCTGAAATATCTACCCAAGTCATGGAGGAAGCCACTCCTAGCACTTTCACCCCACAGTCTATGTATTCGTTCCCTACTCCCCAAACCACTTCTTTGGCTATTGAAGTCAATGATATGAAAAATCTCTTGAGATCCTTCTCCAATAAAATTGTCAACCTAAAAAGGGCCCAGGTCTCACCCACCAAGCCTCCTTTTCAGCAAAATTTCCAAGGAAACTGACCTCCATACCAACATCTGAATCATTGTGCTGAGAAATATCTTCTGTCAAATGGCCAAATAGTCCCAGTTCCCAATCCATTGCAAGTCATCCACCCAACCGTTGGTAGAGAATTGACTGTAGGTCAAAATAATTTGGTGGACGACACCAATTCTTGGTGTTTCCCATGTGACAATGCTCATACTTTGAGGAATTTCCCAAGGGGAAATTTGCAATAGAAGGTCACGGAACAAAGGAACTTAGGCATGATGTCAAATGAATCTGGATACACATCTTCGAGTATGGACAATGCAGCTTTTGTCACTCAGATGCAAGGAATGTCATTAAAACAAGAAGCGGAGATCACCCCTGATCATGTGCTTTTTTCATGGATGGAGGACGAGGGCACAGTACTGACCAATGATGCAGGCACTCCAATGGATGGAACTCCTATGGTGCATTCAAATTATAATCTTTTCTCTAAAAGGTGTTTGACCAGGGAGGATGCTAGCAATATGAGATCAGTGCCTGTAAACAGGCCCCCGGAACCCCCGGTCATCAATTCTGCCTATCCCTGGAAGGAGTTCATCCCTTATAAACCAAAAGAGCCAAAGGTCCTCATGCCTCAGGTGTTGGATGTAGTGGAACAGTTGAAGAAATCTCCGGCTCATGTCTCTCTATGGGACCTCCTGAGTATCCTAGAGCAGAAGAACAGACTAAGAGAGGCATTGTCTCATGATCAAAAGGACACAGGTGTGGTAGGTCCACCACCCCTTCAGACTGGTGGAGCGGGTCACCACCCAACAGGTAGTAAAATGTACTCCCCAACTGTATTGACAAATGAGAGCCAGCCCTCTGCTACCCAAGGAGAAGGTAAGCCTAAGCCAAATACTTTTTACCTTACCCTTATAGTTGGAGATAAACTTTTGCATAACTCCATGATAGATTCCAAGGCTAGCACCACGGTCATGCCTAAGAAAATTGCCAGAGTACTAAACATTAGGTACAACCCTTTAAGTAAAGGAGTAGTGCAGCTTGATGGGAACATGGTTCAGATGGTAGGCCTCATCAAAAGCCTTCCCTTGACGTTATTTGCATGTCCAAGTGTAACAGTATCCCAAGAAGTAGTGGTCATCGATATTCTCCCCGTCTTTGGGCTTTGTCTGTCTTGAGATTTAACTGCTAAAATAGGAGGCTATATGTCCCTAGATTGGTCCCATCTTATCCTCTGTACCTTGCATGGTGTTAAGATGAAAATCCTTTCAGAACCCCTTCATGCTAAACACATAGCTGACCAGATCTTGATTAATTTTGAGCCTACCCACACCTCTATATCCAATGATGAACGGAAAGTGGTAGAGCTTTTAGAAGACAAAGAAGTAATGAGGGAGATCCCACTTGAGAAAAGAAGCTTTCCTAAATGAGTTCATATATTCAGACCCCTTCTCTAATTACCATGCCACCGGCCTAGGTACCTATTGCATTTTTGAAGAGGATTAGAAGATCCCAAAGCTCACCAAGGATACATTCTTTGAAGATTAGTTGTCTTCGGCACTATGGACCTTACACTCTGATGGCACCAAATGCAAAATGGGCTCTGGAGTTAGAGTTTGTCTCACCTCCCTTGCAGGCGATCAAATCCGAAAGTCTTTCCGGTTGCAGTTTGAATGTTCGAATAATGAAGCAGAGTATGAAGGACTAATTCAAGGTTTGAATATGGCAGAAAAGATGGGCATTAAAAAATTGAAAGCCCTTGGAGATTCTGAGCTAGTAGTGCACCAAATTAGAGGGTTATCTAGTGCTAAGCATGTTCACATGAGGTCATAGCATTCTAGAGTGTGGGATCTAATAGAAAGTTTTGATGCTTTCAATATCATAAGTATTCCTCGGAAACTAAATACCATAGCAGATCACATGGCCACCATAGGAGCACATTTTGATCCTATTGTAGACTTCCTAACTGGCTCCCCAACAGTCAGTGTAGTGGTCCACCTGACTATCCCTGATAATGATACATATTGGCAGGTGTTTGAAAGTGATGAACAAATCACTTTGTTTATCCAAAGCTTGGGAGAATTCGCCGACTAGCTGCAACCTAAGATCAAAGAAGCTTACGGGAACTAAGTAATTCAGTTAAAATTCAACAAGCTCCCTAATGGTTTGATCACCTTAGAGAACTTGTTTGACCACGAAGATGCTAAAAAAGATAAGCGAAAGCTCATAGCAAATAAAGGAGATTACGCTGAGATGTCAGTCGGAAGCGGAAGAATCCTCAAGGTAGGGAAAGGTGCTTCCTCCGAAAATAGAAAGAAGTTGGCTCAATACTGTGATGAATATGAAGGTGTTATGGCTTGGTCCTATGATGACTTAAAGGGTTATGATCCTAATATCATCCAGCACACCATTGAACTCGCAAATGGAGCTAAGTCGGTTTGACAGAAGAAAAGACCAGTCAACCCCAAAATTGAATCCCTCATGGCTCAAGAGTTGAAGAAGCTGATCGAATAAAGGGTTATTTACCCCATAAAGAACAGTACATGGGTATCCAATTTGGTCCCTATTAGAAAGAAAAATGGAGATATCCGACTTTGTGTGGACTTCCGAGACCTTAATCGAGCATTGCTCAAAGATCATTATCCCTTGCCGTCGATGGAACAATTATTGAGCACTGTAGCCGGATCAAAAATATTCTCAATGCTTGACAGTTTCTCAGGATATAACCAGGTAAGTGTGAAAGTGGAGGACCAGCACAAGATGACTTTCACTACTAAGTGGGGAACATTTGCATACTAGAAGATGCCTTTCGGCTTGTCAAACGTTGGGGCCACTTTCCAAAGGGCCATGGATTTAGCTTTCAAAGAGATAATTAACAATATTATCCTAATATATTTGGATGACCTGACTATTTTTTCCAAACACCGGGAGGATCATTTTGATCATCTCGAGTTAGTCTTGCAAAAATGTCTTGAATTTGGGATCTCCTTGATCCCAAAAAAATGTATCTTTGGGGTTCCTCAAGGGAAACTGCTTGAGCATATAGTTTCAAAGGAAGGTGTCTCTATTCATCCAAACTGGGTCAAGGCTATTAAGGACCTTTCACTTTCGGTTAACAAAAAGGGTGTCCAATCCTTTCTAGGAAAGGTCAATTTTGTTAGTCGCTTCATCTCTAACTTTGCTGGGATAATAAGACCCATCACTCTCATGCTAAAAAAAGATATACATTTCAAATGGACTGCTGAAGCTAAAAAAGCTTTTGATGAAATAAAACATGCCATCTATTTCACCCCAGTATTATCTAATCCAGATATGTCCAAGGATTTCATAATGTATGTCTAATCCGGTTAGCATAGTATCACCATGATATTAACTCAAAAGGACACACAAAGAGGAGGAGAGCGCCCTATAGCTTTCCATTCAAAAACTCTTAAGGATTATGAGCTCCACTACAACTTTGTTGAAAAACAAGCCTTAGCCATCGTAAAAGGACTAAAGAAATTCAGGCATTTCATTGCCTGTAACAAGACCATGGAGTATGTAGCTCATCCCATGGTAAGGGAATACATCATGGAGGGTGACATCACTGAAAAAATGGAAAATTGGATCACTAAGATTCTAGAATATGATGTCGATATCAAGCCTACAAAGCTTGTCCGTGGAAGAGGCTTGTGTGAATATATAGTGCAGGACTGTGAACCCCATGATGATGGAGCGGCCACAGAGGAAATGGTTATGTTTATGCCCGATTTCCCCAGTGACAGTTGGATTGACAAAAGGAAGCATTTCATGAAGACTGGGATTTTTCCCAAAAATCTCCTTCCTGCTAAGAGGAGGTTCTACCGACTCCAAAATAGTGGTTTCGGCTTAATAGATGAAACTCTTTTCAAAAGGAATTTCGACGGAGTTCTACTCTGTTGTGTGGACCAGAGCCAAGCTGATAAAATCCTACATGAGTTTCACTACGGCTCCTCAGGAGGACACTTCTCTGCACCCACAAATGCTATCAAAATTACCCAAGCCGGATATTTTTGACCATCCATGTTCAAAGGTACACATATTCTGGTAAGAGGATGCAAAGAGTGCCAATATTATGCAGGAAGAGGTAAGAAAGCGGCAATGCCACTCAGATCGGTGTCCGTGGAAGAGCCTTCCGCTCAATGGGGCCTTGATTTTATTGGGATGATCAACCCCCCAAGTTCAGCTGGACATAAATGGATCCTGACCGCTACAGACAATTTCACTAGATGGTTCGAAGCTGTCCCTTTGTGGAATTCATCTGAAAGCAAAGTGTTGGCTTTCCTAGAAGATCTGAGTTGTCAGTACGGTCCCCCAAAAAATGTTATATCAGATAATGTGTGCTCATTCATAGGCTCACGAATCACACAATTCACTCTTAGCAGAGGTATTTATCTCAAGACCTCTTCTAACTACTACCCTCAAGGGAATGGTCTTGCCGAATCTACTAATAAGAACCTAATTCAACTTATCAAAATGATAGGTTATGAATACAAGAAGGAGTGGCACCACCACCTAAGAAGCGCACTATGGGTAGACCGCATAACGCCCAAATAGATTCTAAAAAGCTCCTCGTACAAGCTGGTATACGGGAAAGATGCACTTTTTCCCTTGTCACTTGAGATCCCGGCATTGCAATTGCTAAAGTCCATGGATATCGCCAAAAATAGTCCAATGGCTATAAGGTTGGCAGAGATTATGGAACTAGAAGAAGTGAGGGAGGCAACTTTCACAGCTCTCCAAGACAAATAGGGAGTCGTAAAAAGATGGTTTGACAGTAAAAAGAGTTTTGATTTGATTTTCGCCCTCGAAGACCTTGTCTTAAAGTATAACGAGAGAATGGTGAAACCTGGTCAGCACACCAAGTTTGACTGCCTATGGGAGGGACCTTTTCGCATCATAGGTTGCAAAGGTTTCAATGCTTTTGAGTTAGAAGATATGAATAGAGATCCCCTCTCCATCCCAGTTAACGATTTCCACCTCAAACCTTTTCATTAAGGGTTCCCTTCCTTTTTCAAGTAAATAATGTATATTATGTTCATGATGTATATAGTGCCTATTTATTTTATTTATTTCTAGCCAAGCAAGCATAAAAGGAAGAAGTGAACAAAAGAGAGAGGTCAGATAGAAGAGAAAAGTAAAATCAATTATATTAAGAGTTTCTCATATTTTTGTTACAAAATATGTGGGCCCTTGGCCTCTCTTTTGGTTTACATCCTTTAGTTTAGGTGCAGGTCGACGTTTTGTCACTCCTTTCATTGGCTCTCTTCGGTTTCCCCCTCATTGGTGTCAGAGTCTTCTTCTTCCCCTAGCCATTCTGAGTTAGAAGAGCTCTCAAGCTCCCTGGGCATGAAGATGACCACTAGGTCTGGCTGTTGATCCGGCGTTAAGACTCTCGGGAAAATGTAATCTCTGAACCCAGTGTACCAGTCTGTGCCTTCCGAAATTGGGACTATTAGATGGACACATAGAACAAATTCTATAGCGATCTTGGCTCTGTATCAATGGGAAGACAATGTCATGGTCTTCAGCCCACCAATAAGTGGATGCCACGCCACCTTCTCATTCCGCGTGATGAACCATTCCAAGTCAGATGCAATAGGGAGACCTAAGAAGGGTATGTGGTATGCGACTACATATTCAAGCCCACCCAAGTAATCTGCGGAAAAAAGTGCCTAAGTCAGTTGCGTCGTTAGCACCCCAGATTGACTACAATCTAACAAAGAGGCTACAAAACGTGAGCAAATGTTTGTATTTACCCAATATCAGTCTGGGTTGCCAACGAAATCTTCTCCAAGTATCCATTTGATTGTGGCTATTATTAAAGGGTTCTTCCTATGCGTCATCCCTTACAGCCTCTGGTCTGATATGTTTCCTAAGAAAGTGACCTGTGCCCTTTTGCTGATGAGCCGAACAGGAGTATCCATTTCTTCAGAATCTCCACTGTTCAAGCTCGTATTATGGTAAAACAATGTCTGAAAAGACATAATTATAGCAAAATCACGGTAGATAGGTGACTGTCGACCAAAGCTCATACCTTCTCAATTCCAATGTCTCTGTCATGTCTCCATTAATTCGCGTCATGCGAATAGGATTATCTTCAAGATACCGGTGTCTTGTCAGTTACCTTGAGGAGAGAAATGGATGGAAGCAAGGAGCCATGCGTACATTCAAGTACGTCACGCTTTAAATATTAAGTTCCGCCAGCTTGTTTTGGCCCACGTGGTCATTATTTCTGACCAGTCCCCTCGATCAAATAAAAGATTTGCCTGAGAAACGTTTCCTGAGTAATGTCGAAGTAGCGAAAGGGTTTTCTAGGAAAGCGGGAATGATGACGCCCTTCATTCGCGGGGGTTGATCACAACAGCAATTTGAGTTGGCACACGTGTAAGTAGGTCCTTTCTTTTAAACACTTGGCATTTGTAAAAATCAAGGCATGTTATGCATTTAAAGCTGAAAAGTTCTATCTCCTATGGGTCTATTTTTTTTGTTTTTTGAAGAGCGAAGCAAGGAGGAAGATGAGCAGGGTTCTATCTCCCATCTTTAGTTTTCCAGTGAAAGGAAAAGGAAGGTTGTCTGCCTATATGGATTCTGAAGTTGTGTCTATAAGTGTCATTCCCAAAGGTTTCTGGGTTAATGTTTTTGAAGAACTATCTTATTCTGCACATGCTATCCCTCCAAAAAAGGAGTATCCAAAGATGAAGGCCAAGGCTAAAATGATGACCTGGAACGCATCTGTCATTGTGGATTCTTTAGAAAATATCTATGATCCTAAGGTCTGAAGGCAACCCAAAAACCTTAGAGAAGCTGCTTGCTCGAGGATGCTACACCACATAAATGATCCTCATTCCGTAGTAGTGCATTTTTGGAAAAGTGGTGCTCCTCAATCCTTGTTTCTCGTAGTCCCGTACTACCCTGAGCTCGTGGCTGCTTGTGCAGAGGCTTTTGATCCCACTTCATGCTTTGTTAGTGGCTCCCACCTGAAATTGGTAATATCTCCTGAGGCCATTAGGGAAATACTATGCTTCCCAATCTTTGAAATAATAGAGGTCTTCTCAGAAAAATCCATGGAGGAGATCTGGAGCACCAAGAGAGATGCTTTGACTTTTTGTTAAAGTGCCCTCAATCGGAGCCTATCGGTTGGACTTCCAAAGTTCCCTTTGTCCTATAGTGACCTAAAGCAAGATGACCTAGAGGATATCTCATCTACCCTGACATGGTTGTCTGGTCATGACAACGATCGAGATATCACAACTTCCATGATGGGTTTTCTTTTCAAATGTAGGAAACAAAGAGAGTCTTATCCACTTTGACTTTTCTGTGACTATCACTAAGGCCATCGTTAAGTAGTTATCTGAGTTCTAGCAGTTGCGACATTTCAGATTTTCTTTAGTATTGGTACACCTGCTTTTGCATCAAAATGAAGCTTTCTTCACACAGTTCATGCACTTGGCCACTTATGATGAGTCAAAAAATGTAATGTCGGTGTCCTACTGGACACCTATTCTACTGGCCTCTTATGATTCCTACCAGTTTTTAGATTTGTTCATGGCTCCTGTGCTCAAAGACTTTGGAGTGATTCTCGATGAACCTTTAGCCTGTTTCTCATAGATTCAGATGAACTGGATGCAAAATGAACGCCCTCCTTGCGACTGGTTCATGGGCCCTAATTTTTCTTTCATCCACGTGCATGGGTTCTCTGAGGAACCTTTACGGCTCCCCACTTATGTAACTGACTGAACCCTGGCTCTAGAAATGGCAAGGCAGTTGGCAAGAATTGAGCAGGTGATTGGTGCTGGAAAGCATGATACCTCCATCACTGAAGATAACAAGGCCATTGGCCCAATTACTCTAGTAAGAAGAAAAGTGGTGGAGGAAACCCTGACGTAAAAAATGGTGTAGCTGGGTTTTGTAGAAATTGATGACTCTTGGAGTTATGACCCTGATGGTTGCTTAAGCAAAAGGAAGAATATCATGAGGCATGAGCCTCAAAACTTATGGACTAAGTGCATGAATCCCTGGGTTGACGACCCGAGCCTATACGTGGGACTTGACAATTTTCCTATTTTGGAACGCCCCCCATGGTTAAAGTTTTATTCTCTAGTACAAAGGTTCAACCCCACGAAGCCTATTCCTCGGGCATTGTTGGAAAGCATGAAGACTTTATCCTAGTCCAAAAAGAAAAGGGAAGACTTTTGGGTTTATCATTAGGAGGTAAATCAGCTTAGAGCCAACCTCGGGAAGGCATCCTTGGATAAGCGTTTCGAGTAAGAATGGGGTAAGTTAAATAAATCTAACGATGAGATAGGTGACAGTTCCTCATGCAGAGACTCATCTCTTGAGGTATTTGCCCAATAGGAGGTTGGGGTTATAAATATCAAAGCGCAGGAGTCAGAGCCACAAACTCTTCTTACTTTAGATAGCGCAACTCGTAGGCCTCATTCGTAGGCTAGTAAGAGGTGGTCCGAGAAGTAGTCCTTTGAGAGCCCTCCAAAGAAGAAGCCATACCTTAGCATGTCAGGAGGAAACCCACCTTCCAAATTGATGGTAGCATCTTCAAATCTTCAGCAGCTGCATCCTTCCGCTGCTCAGGTATGCCCTCTTTTCCCTTCTCAAGCTCTGGATGTCCTTTCGACCGTCCCCATGACCGCAATGCAAACCTTAGTTCCTACTGCTCTCACTTTAGCCCTGGTGGGTACGTCGGTTAACCCCCAAGATGTGCTCATGCAGGCTTCTATACCATTCCCGGACGTGGCTTCCATATCCGTAGCTTTTCCATCACCCGCATCAGAAGCAGTCCCTGTGTCGTGTAGGCTAGGTTTTGAAGAGTCATCTCCCTAGGCTATGGGTGTAGCATCTTATAGCTCTTTCCCATTAGTGAGATCCCCTTTTGTTTTGTTATTTTCCCCATTGGCTCTGGCCCATTCCATCCAAACTGCTTTCGCTGGTCTTTTTCCGCATTTCCCCTTTGCAGTCCCTCTCGGTGCAACTCTTGCAAGTCAAGCCATCGATCATCTAGATGAGTTTCAGTAGCAGATCATTTATGATAGAACCGCCAGCCTGAGTAAGACCAAAAAGTGGAAGGAAAAGGAAGGTGCTCATCCTGCCCGCCCTCATTTACAAACACATTTCAGCGAGCAAAGGGATTGCCTCTACTTTGCAAATCTAGTTCTCAAGGTTGACAAACTGGAATCTCAGATGAGACCTGATGACTATGCACTACAGGCCATCGGCATTAGTCTCCAAAGCGCTACGACATCTGAGAAGGTCAAAATGATGGAGGAGACTTCAAAAGCAGTATCCACAGACTTTATCAAGAAAAACTGTCATTTGGAAAAGCTCCAAGCAAAGAATGTTAGTCTCCATGATTCCCTTACCCAGCAAAGGAAGGAAGATAAGGCCCAAGACACAAAGATCAATCGTCTGCAAAGTCTACTAACTCAGGCTAATTCAGAGAAAGGAAAGTTGCAGTCGCCTCTTAACAACGTAAGCTCTCAACTAAAAGGTCAAGAAGCAACAAGGAATGTGGCCCTGAAGGAATTATAAGAGAAGGACACAGAAATACAATGGTTAAAGGCTTCCTCTAGGGATGTCGCCTAGGTCCAGATACAATTGCGCAAAGAAATCCTTCTCAAAGAGGATTATGCCCGTCAACTGAGTGAGGCCCAGGTATCACAGTCAGAGGAAAAGACGAATTTCAAGGGAGAGCTGAAAGAGAGAGAGACTAGCATTGGACAATCTGGTGAGTGCGTTTCAGAATTAGAGACTCTTCTACAATAGGAGCAGGATCATACATTGCAGCTGCAATAGGCTATTAGGACTGGGGAAGCAAAGATCCTTGCCCTAGAAAATCAAGTGGCCATTGAACAAAGAAAATGCAATTAGCTCCAGTAGGAGATGACTATGAAAGACAATAAAATATCTCAATTGCTGAGTCTTCCACCTCCGTAGCAGATTGCTCCAGATTTTTCTATCATGCTTTTAGAGCTATATGTTTCTCATTGGGAAAAGGTAAAATAGTATTGTCCATCCCTGCAGCCGATGTTAAGATTTCTTAGTGATGCACAATCCCTTTGTGTTGAGGCCGACACCCTTATTAACAGTTCTATACTTGTCATCGGTCCTAAGTTCCCAGTAGGCCAAAGTCTTATTCAATTACTATATTCTACTCAAGATGAGAAACTTAGGGAGAAAGGGATTGTTGATCACCGGGAATTGATCAAAAAGACTAATATTTTCATAAATCAGCATAGGATAATCATGTAAGTTTCAGCCGCCCTTGCGCCTTTGCAATTTTCAGTTCCAGACATCAAACGACATTTAGATAAGTTCATTTCTTTGGGCTTACCTTCTCCTTTCCCTGCGAATGAGACTGTGCTAAGGATTGAACAAGTATTGCAACAGATCAAAAATTTGCAACAAGATAGAGCTTTCCTGTTGTGACTGGGGAATCCCATTTTGGCGCATGAGGTGGAGTATCTTTTGCATCCTCTAGCCCAACTCTTTGCTCCCTGAAACAGGTCCAAGACGAACCTGTACCTCTGCCCTTTGATGAAGTAATTTGTTTGGATCAATATTTTCAAGATTTAGAGGTGCAAGCTATGCTCTCTAAGGATGAATGGTTGCCTTTGCAACAGGCCTTCGATCTGCTCCGTCCCATTGTGGCTTGAGGTTTGGTCTATGAAGCCAGTAATTTTGGGTTCTCCTATTCCACATGCAGAATTTCCCCTGTTAGTCGCTAGGAAATGTTCACATTATTTTTTTCCCAGTCTAAGGTGCATTGCAGGCCCAGTTGGTTTCGCCTTTTTTGTTATCCAGCAACATAGGACGCGTAGGACACTTGGCGGCACGATGTTGCTCCCTCGGTCCATTTTTGGCATCCAGTTTTTAAAGAAGTGTAGTAGTGACAAATGACAATGCGTGCTGACTGTTTTCGGTGGGCCCATCCGTTAGCGCAGTAAGCGAGCGATTTCTCACATTTGTGTCTTCTTCAGCAGCTCACCCGCAGTTAGCAAAATCTTTTCAGTTCGTGGTGATATGCAGATCGTTGCAGGCAAAAAGTGGGATTTCAGGGGCCATTTTGCTGGGTGTGATCTCCGAAGTGACACGACATGTTTTTTTTGTTCAGGGAGGTTATGCCATTTAGGCATTTTGGGGAATTGTTTTCAGGAGTCGAGGGCTCTATTTATGCTAGTTTTTTCCCTTTTGCAGGGGGTTCTGAACTTTTAAAAAAGGAACAATTAAGTTTGCTAAGTAGAAGTTTTATTTCCAGCCTTTAAAAAACTATTGTGGTTTTACCTAAGGAAGGTTATTCAAATTGTGCCTGCAGCCTTTATGATGCCTCTTTCAGTATGCTTTTGATGGTATTTTTTTGTGCTGTTGTGTTATAACTTTGGGAATATATCTATCTAAGATTTTGCCGATTGAACTATATTTTGCACTTGTTATCTGGTAAATGCATGATGAGTATTTCCTTATGTTGCAAAGAAATTTGATTGTAACTTTTGATTATGTTCTTGATCCAGATTTGTAGATTGTTGAATGGGCTTATGAAAGTCATATATTCTTGATTTTTGTATGCTCATGTCTTTTAACGATCTAGTGTATCGCCTCAGTAGTCTAGTTTTATTTCTTTAAAGGTGTTTTATTTCTTTCCCTTTTCTCAAAACCCAAGGAAGAGTCGGCTTCTCAACCCCACAGCACTGAATTTCCCATAAGGTTGTTTGTTTCCAAAGTAAAATTTAGAGTCAACAGTATCAAATATAGACAAATACAATGTTTTGATTAATTGAGAAAAATAGGTTTTAAGGACCCGAAACCTTTAACAAAAGAGAGTAAGATAAGACATCAAGAGTCCAGAGCATAAGAACTGCTAACAAAACGACTGGCAAAAAGGCTAGCAAACCAAAAAGACAGAAAAGAAAAAATAGCAAGGAAACAAAGAAAGCGCTACACAGCTACAGTCTTCAACAGATCCTCCACCTTCTTCACCAGCTAGTCATAGGTGGCCCCAACAACTTTGAGATCTTCTAGGTCCTTGTTGGGTTTCTTTTCTTTCCTTTTACCACTGGTCTGGGTTTTGGGTCCTTGAGCTTCCCTTGTACCTTCAGTGTCCAGTTCAATATCTAGGATCTCCTTCTCTTCATCCAGTTTACTGATGAGGGTGTTTGTATTGCTAGTAGAAATCTTCAGGACACTTAAGCTTTGTTCGGCAATACTCTTCAAGCACTCCTCAATTTTACTAACTTTACTAGAAGTGTCTAAGATAGTTTGTTCATTAGCGTCAGCAAGATTTTTCCTTTCTAGTGGATCTTTCTCTATTTTTCAAACTTGGGGTTGAAGGAGTCTCTTATGTTTTTAGCCTTTGCAATGGTGTTTTTCAGGTCCTCTATGTAATCCGCCATGTTCTTCCCTTCCCCAGTGTTGATGGTTTCTAAAATCTAAATTCTGTTACTGAGTTTTTTGATGTCATCCACAACTTTCTTGTAACCAGTTATCAGCCACTCCATAGTGTCCATGAAACCTTGCATACCCTCTGGAGGAGGGATATGGGGAGGATCAACCTTACCAGGGGTTTCCTATTCCTTTTTAGGGGTGTCCCGAATAGTAGTTGTGTCTTTGACCCTAAGAGCCTCGCCCATGGTGACCTTCTCTGGGTTCTGTTCAACTTCTGAGGTCCTTTCCTTCTTATAAACCTCCAGCTCCTTGAAATTCTCCTCCTTCCTCTTTTGCTTGTTTCTGGTCTGGGTGTGTACTTTGGATTTCTTTTTCAGCGACCCTTGAGGATTCTCCTTCTCTGATTCTTCAGAGACCTCCTCCTTTGATGAAAGGCTAATTTGGATTCTGCCTTTAGGTTTTTTTTCCCTTGGAGGAAGAAGGTCTTGTTTTAATGTGTTTCCTATTCTTTCTAGTTTCATAATCTGAAACATCCATACTCTCCTTAGAATCGCTTGACGGGTCACTGTCAGTCTCCTCATCCAGTGAAAAGGTAGAATTAGACCCATCCTCCTTAGACTCTATAGAGGGCTGCATGTGGGAAATTCGATTGGCCTTGAGATGGTCATAAATGAGGACCATCAAGCCTTGGTGCATGGCAGTATCCCCCATAGGGTTTTCTTTATAGGCCTTTATGGTAGCATTCATCGAACAGAGCAGAAAATAAGGAAAATTAACCTTCTCATCATGCCTAAAGTGATTCAGCAAGACAAAATGGTACCCATAAACTTTTGTAAACCTACCATCTAATGTAATGTAGCACATTAAAACAAAGAGGACATCCCGCCAAGGTTTAACAAAAGTCATGGGTGGGTAGTAAGTTTTACTTAACTTAACCAGTCATTTTTTCTCCTTCTCAGTTCTCGTGTATCTTTTGATGGCCTCCTTACTGACTTTCCTATCTCTGTAGAAGTTGCACCCTTCCCTTCTGAGGTCCGTGGCTTGGGAAATAAGGTCTTTGTCAATTTCTATAGTCTGGTCTCCCATTTTCAACATACCCTTTCTCTAGTTTTTACAGAAAAAATAGTAACCATGCCATCCCATCCATGGAGTTTCTCCATGAATTTTGAAAAACCACCCTTCTGTAGAATACTCCAGACCTCCTCCTTCTGTTTCCATTCTTTGCAGCTGCTTGGCTCATATAGCCTCCTGTTACCACCCATTTTCTCTCTGTTAAGGGTTGGATTTTGAAACTTGCAGAATGGATTAGCCAGAAGCTTTTTGGAACTATCAAATTAACCCAGAAAGTGTGGGAATTGATGGACAGAGTATTATGATAAATGAAGCTCTCATTATTATAATAACTCAAAGTACTCTGATTAGACCTTTTAATTATTATTCGGTACATCAAAAATCTTAGGAGTGCTTGTGTATTGGTCCTTGAAGATGATTTGTTTGACATTTTTAGGGAGTGCTTGTTCTCCCATCCATATAATCATTTCATCCTTGTTAACCGCCACATTAGCAGCCCAATCAGCAGAGCCATTGGCCTCTTGGTAGATGTGGGATATGTGACATTTTTTAAAAGTGTTGATGAGGTCTTTAGTAGCTTCAATAATATTGTTGATTGACCATGAGGGCTTTGAGGTCCCCTTAAGATATTTAATGATATTGTTTGAGTCCCCTTCAAGCCATAAGTAAGGGTAGTTCCATTTTTTAGCAAGGATTAAGCCTTGGGGAGTTGTCATGGCTTCAACTTTATGATTTGTTTGGCTTCCAATAGGGACAACAACCATTTCCTTGCAATTTCTTTTATCATCTCTAAGAATAGCTCCACAACCAGTTGGGCCCGGATTTCCTTTTACAGAACCATCAAAGTTAACTTTAAAACAACCATGAGGAGGGGTTTGCCATCTAGCTTCAAGTCTTTTATTTGGTTGGGGTCAGGGCTGTCAGCAATCTTCAAATTCCATGAGCTTAAGATGATAGATTCCAAAGGGTTGTTTGAGAAATAGGGGCCCTCCATGAACCCAATATTTTCCACAATCACCCATTGAATTTTCTGGAACACAATGTCTTGATTGAGGGATAGGTCTCTGAAGATATGATTGTTTCTTTCTTTCCATAATCCCCACAGAATGTGAGGGAGATATAGCTACCATAGATATCTCAAGAAGGAGTTAGTCCAATGAAAATTCCAAGAGGAAAACATGTCACTGATTGTATTAGGAAACACCCAGTCAATGCTAAAACTCTTAGGAAATCTTTCCCAGAGAGTGCAAGGATAGAAATAGTGAATGGCCAGGTGGTCCACAGACTATTCCTCCTGGAGACACATAGCACATCTATTGGGGAAGGCGAAGCCTCTGCTCTTAAGGTTGTCTAGGGTCAAGATCTTATTTTGAAGGATGGTCCAGTAAAAGAAATTGATTTTGGGGGTAAGACCCTTAATCTAGGCTTTAGACCAATAAGGATTACCATGAGGGATGGAGGAAAGGACATAGTACATAGAAGAAATAGTTAGAGAACCTTTGGGTTCATGTTTCCAAATAAGAGAGTCTTCCTCTTTATTTAGCCAGACTGAAGACAAATAAATCTTGAGCTTAGAAAGGCTAGAATGGATACTTTCAATGTTTTGCCATTTGTTACTAGTAATCAACAACTGAGGAGCCAAAAGTTTTAATACAGGAGGGAGAAAGGGGGGCGCATTCATTGAATTCAGTCAAGGGTTTATCAAAAAGCCAGGGGTCCTCCCAGAATTTGACTTTCCTACCATTTCCTACTTTCCAGATCACTCCTTTAGCAATGATTTCTTTACACTTAGAGGCATGGTTCCATATATGGGATCCATTAATATTGAGATCCAAATTTATTAAAGAAGAAAGAGAAGAGGACAGAAGAGAGTACTTACTTTGCCATATTTTGCACCATTCAGTTGTTGGCATTATGTTAACCGATATGAGGACATAATGATATTGTATGTTGTCATTGATGTCAATATGTGATATGAAGAGAGAATCGACATATGTGAGAACCGGTATATATATGCCAAAGTAAAGTAGTATATTGTTCAAGGTGAACCGGTATGTCAAGGTGAACTAGCATGTCAAGGTGAACCAGCATGTAGTCATGGGAACTGACACATGGAAGCATTGTATGACTATCGATTGGTAGGTAGTTTCCACTTCAGGATTTCTGGTTGGAGTACCTCAAGCCTGTGTGACTCAATCGGTGATCTTTCTATGATGAGTTAGTAGTATAACAAAGAATAGATCATGTTGCCACATGAGCCTTGGGCGCGCGAAGGATCTTGCATGAAGAAGACTATCCCTATCTACCTCGGGAATGTGCGAAGTCTATAAACGGTGATAATGTGTGATGGGTTATCAGCTGCCATGAAATCGGTGGAAAACAAACGACAGAGAATGTCTTGAGATTGGATCAAGACTGTTGCATTCAATACAGTATGATCAATGGTCAAGATTGAACCATTTGAATTCCTTAACCTAACAGGTCTAGGGTTTACAGTTTATGCTACCGACCTATTTGTTGTCCTATAAGGTCGATGTTGTGATTCTTTTAGAATTTGTTGGCAAAAGTTGTGTGTGTGTATCTAAGAGAAGAGATATGTGATCCTTGCCAGACCAGAGGAGAGAAGTCATATTTGTAGAGTGTAAGTGCAGAAGGTGAAGAGGAGCTTAAGTAGATTTGCATTGGCATTGAGTGCTATTATCAGGTCATTGATATACCTGTTGATTTCTAACCACTTCAACAGTTGTGAAATCCCCTAACAGGGTAGCCTTAACAGGCTTGTTGAAAATCCTTTAATAGGGTAACTCGAAGCTACTGAGTCATTGATATCCTTTAGCTATTAAGTTCTTGAAATCCTCTAACAAGGTACCCTTAACAGGGTTTAACCCTTAACTAGGTATTGTAGCCATCCCTTAACCGGGTGATCCCTAACAAGATCGGTTCCTAACAGAACCTATTGTATCTGTCTTTAACCAAACAAGGCTTCTAACAGAGCAGACTTCTAAAGAGTTCAAAAATAGCTTGTGGGCATTCATCCCCATCATGGTTTTTCCCAGTTGGGTTTCCACGTGAAAAATGTGTATCATGTGTGATGCTTTCTTCATGTGATTTTATGATTGTTTTCTAATTAAGTGGTGATGCATGTTGGTCTTGCTGTAATATGTACATATTTGATGGTAGATTACTTGTTCATGCATTAGGGTGAAATGGGAATGAAGAGTTAGATTATATGAGAAGATAAGTGTCAACCGGTCTTTTCTTGTCTCAGTTATACTAGGTTTTGCCAGTTGAACTCTGTTGAAGGATGGGTGTTGCTGTTTGTCTGTCAGTGCATAAGTGTTAGTTGACAAACCGGTTTAAGGTTGAGTTTTTTCTTGTACTGATTCACCCCCTCCCCTCTCAGTACTAGTTTGGTACTATTCGTTCATCATTAAGTTATCAATTGGTATCAAAGCCTCCTCTAGGTCCTCTATGTTGTAAGCTTAACCGCTTGAGCGAAAGATCCTATTGTAATTATTAAGAGAGAAGGTCCAAAGTTTAACAAAGAAAATTTAAGTATATGGAAAGACAGAATGAAGATATACATCAGAAGCATGGGTGCTCAACACTGGAGCTATGTTGAGAATTCCTATGTTGCCCCTAATGGTACTCTCACTGATGACCAAAAGAGAGAGATACAAGAAAATGGGCAAGTCATGGAAGCCCTAATTAGCAGTTTATCTGACATTGAGTTTATTGATGTTTAGGACAAGGTAAATCCCAAAGAGGTATGGGATGATCTTGAAAATATCTATGGCAGTGATGAACATGTAAAACAGGGTAAGGAAGAAAGCCTGAGAGGAAAGTTTGAAGATATGAGGATGGTTGAAGGAGAGACCATTCAACAGTATGGAATAAGAATCAAAACCATTGTTGGAGATATCAAGAGTGTAGGTGGTAAAATAGAAGACTCCACTGTGGTAAGAAAAGTCCTAAGATCCCTATTGTCGGTCTATGCAATAAGGGTTGTTGCCATTCAGGAGCTGAGATCAATAGGCAAGACTAAGGTATCCTTGGACTCCATCATAGCAAAGTTGATAGCCTATGAGCTAAATAGTTTTGATGGCAGTGTTTAGAGGACTGAATCAGCTTTTAAAGCTTCTGCTATACCATCCAGAAAAGGAAAAGAAGCTAGCACTAGTGGTGAACCAAGACAGAGCAGAGAAATGGATGATGAGGAGATTTTGATAGCATTTGAAGCTCTCCTTGCTAGGAAACTTCCTAAAGGAACTGGCAAATACAAAGGTAAGTTACCTTTGAAGTGCTTTTCTTGAAACCAGATAGGACATATTGCTATAAACTGTCCTAATGGCGATAAAAAGTACAAACCAGAAAGGTTCAAAAAATTCAAAGGAGGAAACCGCAGAAACTGTTTTGTGGTAGTTAATGAAGGTGTCATAGATGAAGAATCAGAGAATGAAGAAAATGAAGATATTGTATTTGTTGCCATCAAAGAAGATGTGTCAAACAAGAAGACTCTTGTCTCCCGGTTTGATAATTCCAATGAGTGGATCATTGACAGTGGTTGTTCTCACCATATGACTGGTGACCGGAGCAAGTTTCTATCCTTGGAAGAGTATGACGATGGTGTGGTTCATTTTGGAAATGATGCACCATGTATGGTTAAAGGAAAAGGTCCATCTCACTGAATGGAAAGAGTAGTGCTGACAATGTGTATTGGGTTGATGGTCTTAGACACAACCTTCTAAGTGTTGCCCAGCTGAATGACAGTGGCCTCACTCTGGAATTCAAGAATGGAGTCTGTAGAATCAAAGGAAAAGATGGTGAATTGGTGGCCACCGGCATGCAGACCAAAGGTAACCTATTTCATCTGAATGCAAACATAAGTACATGTCTTATGGCTAAATTTGATGATAGCTGGATATGGCATAAGAGACTCTGCCATGTAAACTTTGATAACATTGTGAAGGCTAGTAAGATCAAGGCAGTTAGAGGGTTGCCAGTTCTAAGCAAACTAGATAATACCTTGTGTAGAGAGTGTCAATTGGGGAAAATATCTTCCTCAACCTTTAAAGATAAATCTTTCACTGCTGACAACTTGCTTGATCTTGTGCATACTGATTTGTGTGGTCCTATGAAAACTAGAAGTGTGCAGGGTGATAGGTACTTCATGATTCTCACTGATGACTGCTCAAGAATGATGTGGGTCACATTCTTGAAAGACAAGTCTAAAGCCTTTGTGAAGTTCAAATCTTTCAAAGCATTAGTGGAGAAGGAAAGAAGTAAAAGGATCAAGTGCCTCAGAACTGATCAAGGAGGGGAATTCACTTCTGGTGAATTCAACAAGTATTGTGAAGAATTTGGCATCAAGAGGCAACTGTCTGCCCCCCGGACTCCACAGCAGAATGGCCTAGTAGAGAGGAATAACTAGACTATGGTTGAAGCAGCTAGAACCATGTTGATTCAAGGAAAGGTAGCTCACACCTTTTGGAGAGAAGCGGTAAGCACTGCAGTCTACACAATGAACCGGGTACTCATCAAGAAAGGTAAGGATAAAACTCCTTATGAGTATTGGACTGGTAAGACACCTGTTTTTAGCTACTTTAGGGTATTTGATAGAAAATGTTACATCAAGAGGAGTGAACATCAAGGAAAGTTTGAAGCTAAAGGTGATGAGGGAATATTCTTAGGATATTCCACCAAGAGTAAAGCTCTTAAGTGCTTCAACAATAGGACTCAGAGAATTATGGAAAGTATCAATGTGAGAGTTGATGAAACCTCTAAGAAACTAGAGGAAACCGATAGTGAGCAAGCTGTAAATGAACCGATTGCAATCTTCTGGGAACTGGTTGTTAGTCAACCAAGTACCAGTAACAGTGTTCCTGAACCGGTGAATGTTGATATTGATGAAGATGAGGATGAAGAGAAAAAGCAAGAAGAACCAGTCAAGACTATTCCTTGGTATGTCAAGCTGAATCATGATCCTAAGTAGATCATAGGAAATAAGGATGTAGAAATCCTTACAAGAAGAAAGATTAGAGAAAACTCATGCATGATCTCTGAATTTGAGCCTAAATCATTCAAAGAGGCTCATAAAGATGAAGACTGGATCAAGGCAATGGAAGAGGAACTTGACTAGATAGAGAAAAATGGTACATGGTCCTTGGTACCCAAACCAGAGCATAAAAATGTTATTGGCACCAAATGGGTCTTTAGAAATAAGCTGAATGAGGATGGCACAGTGATTAGGAACAAAGCTAGATTGGTGTACAAAGGATATGCTCAAGAAGAAGGAGAATACTATGGAGAAACATTTGCTCCTATAGCCAGATTGGAAGGAGTTTGTATGCTTCTTGCATATGCAGCTTTTAAAGGATTCAAGGTATATCAAATGGATGTAAAATCTGCATTTCTAAATGGTGTACTTGAAGAGGAGGTGTATATAGAGCAACCAGATGGGTTTTCCCTATCTGAAGACAATGATATGGTGTGCAGGATACATAAAGCCTTATATGGTCTAAAGCAGGCACCTAGAGCATGGTATGAATGTCTACATTCCCATCTTGTGAAGATTGGATTTGAGAGAACAAGTGAAGATAGCAATATCTACTTGAAATCTGAAGGAGATCAGATCCGGATCTGTGAGGTTTTTGTTGATGAAATTATCTTTGGTGGAGATGACAAGATGAGTCATGAGTTTGCCGATGAGATGAAGGAAGAGTTTGAGATGTCAATCATAGGGAAGATTAAGTTCTTCATTGGACTGCAGATCCAATAGATGAGAGATGGAATCTTTATCACTTAGTCCAAGTATGTCAAAGAGGTGTTGAAGACCTTTGGCATGGAAGATAGCAAACCAGTTGGTACACCAATGGTGACCAGTTGCAAATTATCAAAAGAGGATCATTCTGTATTGGTTGATGAGAAGGAATACCGATTAATGATTGGTAAGTTGCATTATGTAGTGCATAGCAGACCGGATATTGCACATGCAGTTGGCATTACTGCAAGGTTCCAGAAATGTCCAAGAGAATCCCACTTGGTTGCAGTCAAGCGGATTCTTAGGTATCTAAAGGGAATAGTTGACTATGGATTGTGGTACCCATACAACAATGATTTCAACCTGAAAGTATTCATAGATGCTGATTGGGCAGGTAATGTGGATGATCGGAAAAGCACAATCGGTGATGCATTCTTTCTTGGTAGAAGATTGGTCTCATGGATGAGTAAGAAGTAGAGCTGTATCTCTCAGTCTACAATAGAAGCAGAGTATGTTGCAGCTTTCATGAACTGCACTCAGACAATCTAGATGAAGCATGTATTAGATGGCTTCAAAATCCCTGTATTTGAACCAGTAAGTATATTCTGTGATAACACAAGTGCTATCAATATTTCAAAGAATCCAGTTTTACATTTTAGAACCAAGCATTTTGAGCTTAAGTATCATTTCTTGAGGGAAAAGGTTCAGAATAAAGAGATTGCACTGGAACATGTTTCTAGTAAGGAGCATTTAACAGAGATATTCACCAAGCCTCTCCCAAAGACTACATTTGTGTATTTAAGAGGTGAATTGGGGGTACTAGCCCTTCTGGAAGTAAATTAAAAATATTTGTTCCGCATCAATCAGGTAGTGCATAGTCATTTCTTTTGTTGATTGATGTGTTGAAGGATGCTACTCCTCAGGGGGAGCAACATAATGGAACAGGGATGTTTGTGCCTCCACTTTGGCATTGTTGTCAAAGGGGGAGAAGAAGTGTAGCAGAGAAGATATCTGCAGACATTGGGGAGAAGATGAGTTAGCAGAGAGATATCTTTGTATATTGCCATCAATGCCAAAGGGGGAGATTGTTGGCATTATGTGAACCTGTATGAGGACATAATGATATTGTATGTTGTCATTGATGTCAATATGTGATATGAAGAGAGAACCGACATATGTGAGAACCGGTATATATATGCCAAAGTAAAGTGGTATATTTGTGCAAGGTGAACCAGCATGTCAAGGTGAACCGACATGTAGTCATGGGAACCAACACATGGAAGCATTGTATGACTACCGGTTGGTAGGTAGTTTCCACTTCAGGATTTTTGATTGGAGTACCTCAAGCCAGTGTGACTCAATCAGTGATCTTTGTGTGATGAGTTAGTAGTATAACAAAGAACAAATCATGTTGCCATGTCAGCCTTGTGCGTGTGAAGGATCTTGCATGAAGAAGACTATCCCTATCTACCTCGAGAATGTGCGAAGTCTGTAAACGGTGATAACATGTGATGGGTTATCAGCCGTGATGAAATCGGTGGAAAACAAACGATGGAGAATGTCTTGAGATTGGATCAAGACTATTGCATTCAATACAGTATGATCAACGATCAGGATTGAACCATTTAAATTCCTTAACCTAATAGGTCTAGGGTTTAGGGTTTATGCTACTGACCTGTCTGTTGTCCTATAAGGTTGATGTTGTGATTCTTTTAGAAGTTGTTGGCAAAAGTTGTGTGTGTGTATCTAAGAGAAGAGATACATGATTCTTGCTAGACCAGAGGAGAGAAGTCATATCTGTTGAGTGTAAGTGCAGAAGGTGAAGAGGAGCTTAAGCGGATCTGCATTGGCATTGAGTGCTATTATCAGGTCATTGATATACTTGTTGATCTCTGACCACTTCAATAGTTGTGAAATCCCCTAACAGGGTAGCCTTAACCGACTTGTTGAAAATCCTTTAACAGGGTAACTCGAAGCTACTAAGTCATTGATATCCTTTAGCTATTGAGTTCTTGAAATCCTCTAACAAGGTACCCTTAACAGGGTTTAACCCTTAACCAGGTATTGTAGCCATCCCTTAACCAGGTGATCCCTAACAGGATCGGTTCCTAACAAAACCTATTGTATCTGTCTTTATCCGGACAAGGCTTCTAACAGAGCGGACTTCTAAAGAGTTCAAAAACAGCTTGTGGGTATTCATCCCCACCGTGGTTTTTTGCAGTTGGGTTTCCACATGAAAAATGTGTGTGTCATGTGTGATGCTTTCTTCATGTGATGTTATGATTGTTTTCTGATTAAGTGGTGATGCATGTTGATCTTGCTATAATATGTACATCTTTGATGGTAGATTGCCTGTTCATGCATTAGGGTGAAATGGGAATGAAGAGTTAGATTATATGAGAAGATAAGTGTCAACCAGTCTTTGCTTGTCTCAGTTATACTGGGTTTTGCCGGTTGAACTTTGTTGAAGGACTGGTGTTGCTGTTTGTTTGTCAATGCATAAGTATTAGTTGACAAACTAGTTTAATGTTGAGTTTTTGCCTGTACTGATTCACCCCCCCCTCTCAGTACCGGTTTGGTACTATTCATTCATCATTAAGTTATCATCAGTATCTGCATGGAACATTCTCCAAACCTATTTTGACAAAAGAGCTTCATTTAAGGTTCGGATTTTTCTCAGGCCCATACCACCTCTGCTTTTTTGTCTACAAACCTAGTCCCAAGCCACCAAAGACATTTTTTTTTGTCCTCAACCCCAGACCATAGGAATTTTATTTGAATTTTCTCGATAGCGTCAGCATACTTTACTGGAATTCTAAAGAGACTTAGTGCATAGATCAAAATACTTTGAAGAGAGGCTTTAATAAGTTGGAGCTTTCCAGCCTGACTTAAAAGGGCTCCTTTCCAACCAGCTAGTTTTTTATGAAACTTGTCCACTAGAGAGCTCCAAAAAATACCAGGAGGTGCAATGCCCATGGGGAGGCCAAGATAGGTCATAGGAAGATCAACAATCCTATAATCTGGGATTCTGCTGATTCTTTGTTGTCTTCTCTCAGGAGTATTAATAAAGAAAACTTCGCTTTTAACCCAGTTAATAAGCTGACCAAAAGTTGAGGCAAAGTTACAAAGAGTACTCTTCAAGATTTTAGCTTTAGAGATGCTCAAATCCCCCTTGATGATAGTATCATCGACAAATTGTTGATGGGAGAAAATGAGGTCAGCAGAAGAAGGTTGGAGTCCCTTGAAGGAGCCTTGCATAACCATATTTTCCATTGACCTTCCAAAACATTTTGCGATGATGATGAAGAGGATGGGGGATATGGGATCCCCTTGCCTTAATCCTCTTGAAGTTTGGAAGAAGGAGGAAGGTGAACCATTGACAAGAACAACAAAAGAGGCAGAGGTGATAAGCTGGTTGAGGAGGTCAATAACTCTAGTGGAGAAACCAAAAGCCATAAGAACCTTTACTAAAAAAGGCCAGTCAACCCTATCATAGGTTTTGGAGAAATCAAGCTTGAGGATGAGACCCTTCTTCTTTGCTCTAACAAGAGAGTGGATATTCTCATGGACAGTTATAATAGAGTCAAGAATTTTTCTTCCAAGGACAAAACCATTTTGCTGGTGATTAATCAAAGCAAGAAGGATAGATAGAAGTCTAGTAGTAAGAACCTTGGAGATAATCTTATAAAAAGAATTGCATAAACTGATGGGTCTAAATTTGTCCATAGAGTTAGCACCTTGGGTTTTGGGGATGAGAGAAATGAAAGTGCCATTGATTTCTTTCAAAAGTTTTCTAGCCCCAAAGAATTCCTTGACTCCGTTGGAGACATCTTTCCTGACAATATCCCATAAATATTGAATGAAGAACATGGGGAAACCATCTGGGCTAGGTGCTTTATTACCATCAAAAGAGAAAACAACATTTTTTATTTCCAAGGTCGAGGGGATGGAAGAGAGGGAGACATTCATTTGATCATCAATGAGACAAGGGATGTTATGAAGAAAAGAGGATTGAGCTTCAGCATCCAGACTGTGATCCCTCTTGAGCAGTTCCGAGAAATACCTTTTAGCTTCGATCCTAATTCCTTCCTCCTCAACCAGCTCCTCATTGTTCACCTTAAGTTTGGTTATCCTATTAGCTGCTTTGTGCTTGATCATCGAAATGTGAAATAATCTAGTGTTCCTATCTCCTTCCTTAAGCCAAATGCATCTTGATCTCTTCTTCTAGAAAGTTTCCTCTTTAGTGATGATATCATGGTATTTTTTGAGAGCTTCATTTTCATCAGCAATGGACACTGTACTGAAACCATCCTTCTGAATTTGGTCTTGTATTTTCTTAAGGTCTTCCTGGATTTTGCCTTTGGCCTCAAAGATATTCTCAAAGTTGGATTTGTTCCAGGGTCTTATGTTATCCTTTACACTTTTGAGCTTTTTAATAACTTTATACATAGTAGTTCCCTCAACTTGGATACTCCACAATTTCCGAATATTACTTTTGATATTTGGGTGTAGGGTCCACATTTTTTCAAATCTGAAAGGGAAGTGTCTTTTTCTGTTAATTGAATCAACAATAAAGGTAATAGGAAAGTGATCACACCCAACCCTAATATGGTCCATTAGAGAACAAAAATAATGACTGTACCAATCATCAGAGATGAGAGTCCTGTCAAGACGAACTTGGATAAGATTGTTACCAGTTCTCCTATTGGTCCAAGTGTAATTGTATCCCTGTATTTCCACATCATTGAGAGCCTGAGAATTAATGAAATCCATAAGAGCCAACCTGCTTTCCAGCTGGGAGGGGCTTCCTCCAAAGTTTTCCTCCTCTCTAAAAGGAGTATTGAAATCTCCCATAGCCATCCAACTAAGATTTCTGAAGCTATCCCTAGCTTGTATGAGTTTTTTCCAAAAGGAGTTTCTAGCCTTCAAAGTGTTGGGAGCATAAATGTTAGTGAGGACCCAAGAAGTGCCATCTTTTAAATGCTCAAATTTTATACAAGATAATTTGTTTTCCTGGATAAGAACATGTCATTTGACAGTATTAAGGTTCCAGATGGTAGCTATGCCTCCTGAAGCACCTTTCGAACTACCACTAATAACATTACCATTTTTGAAAAACTTCAAAGATTCGACTTTTTCTTTACTCATTTTGGTTTCTTGGATTAGAAAAACATCATGTTTATTGTCCCTTATCATATTCCTAATGATGTCATGTTTGTGGGGATTATTGAGTCCCCCTATATTCCAAGAGATAATCTTCATAGCTACTTACCAATTCCTAACTCCTTAAGAGTCTTCTAGGTCCCATTTGCAATGTTCTTGCTGGCCTCCTTGTCTTTGACTTTGTGGTTAGAGGGTAGCCCTAGGGAAGAGGAGATATACCCAACATCAACTTGAGCTATTTTGCTAGATTTCCTTGGAAGAGAAGCCAAGGGAGTGGTTTCTTTCTTATTCCTGTGTTTTGGGATTTTCCATTCAACATCTGTTTCAGGAACCGCTTCTGGGTGACTAAGGATTTTAGAAATTTCTTCCTCATTGCCCCAGTCAGGGGTTCTGGAAGTATTTAAATCACTATTTACTATTTTTGAACTCTGGTTTGAGTCCGAAAGGTTCATACCTAGTATTGCACATTTTTGGGCTTCTTGAATTTCAGAGCTTGGCATGAGCAGTGAAGAGTCAGACTTTTTTTCTTGGAGGTCAGGGATCTCCCCCTCCTCAGGTTGGTTATCTTTCTCTTGCAGTTCCTCTCTCGCATAAGTGTCAGCTACCACTATAGCTGTGTCATTTGAAGATTCAGTCTGATATTTCAGTTCCTTTGTTCGAGTAGCAACCAAGGTGTTGACTTTGGTTGACTCATTTCTTAATACATCCTGGGTTAAAGGGTTGGAGATTGAATTTGATGACACTTCCTTAACCTCCCCCAAAGGATTAAAGCGGTTGTAGTCTTCTCCCTTATTCTCTAGGTTTTTAACTTGCCATACCACTTTTTCAGTAGCTTTTTGGTTTTCAGTTTGGGATTTAGACTGCTTGGATTCTACCTTCAGCTTTGTTGGACAGGATTTTGCCCAGTGACCTGCTTTTTTGCAATGGAAGCATGCAAAGGGGATAGATTCATATTCAATGTGTTGTTTCCATGTTCCCAAATTTGATACTAGATCTATCTGTTCCGACATATCTGCATCATGGGCTATCCCTACACAGAACTTGACATGAGTGAGTCTTCTTTTTGAAGCTGTGACTGGGTCTATGGAGAGGAGTTCACCAAAGGAGTTTGCAATTCCTAAGAAGATGCTTTCTGCCCAATATTCAAGAGGCAAACCTGGTAATTTTACCCAAACTAGAACTTGTGCTAAGAGAGATTCATTCATGTTCAAATTTGGATGCCATTTTGGAAGGACCAAAGATGCCTTTCCTACCATCCAGAGACTCCCACATAGAATCCTAGATTTGTCTTCTTCACATGAAAAAGTAAAAGATAGGAGGCCTTTAGGTAAAGCCGAGACTTCAAAATTACCCTTTAGGGCCCATTTTCGTTTAACAAAATCCCTAACAACTTCAATATTAGGACGTTAACCCATAAATTTGCCAACCAAGGAGTTCGACATGCTATTTATATTATGATCCAAAACCGGATCAAGAATAGAGATAGCGAACTTTCTAGCAAAAGGATCAAAAATATTCTTGACAAGAGGTAAAGAGGATTTACTAGATGGCTTAGTTCCGAAGAGGGAAGACCATTTTTTTATTCCGCTCTCCAAGGAGTCATCACGTGGGATGACCCCCCCTGGACCCCTCCCCCAAAAGCCTAGATGAACCCTCAATCTTTTCTGACAGAGTACCTCCATTCTGCGGAATGACAACAACCTCCGAAATGTCCGAAGGCTTATCCTTCTCTCCTATGGGGCCAGCTACATTGTTCTGACTGCTCCCACCATTGGAACCAGAGTTCCCACCTAGGAGAGAATTTGAATTTTGAATCCTCCCATTACTACTTCCTACTTCTCCAGATCCTCCCATTGAATGTGAAATTTGTTTCTTCAAAGGGTGCAACACTGGGACTTCCTGGGAGGTCACCCATCCCAGTACTACTCTGGCCCAAGCATGCTTAATTGCAGAGTTCTGATGGGATCCGGTGCACAAATACAATGCTAAAGGGACAAAGAAAAATAATTATCATGATTAAATATAAAAGAGTTCACACAAGTAACACACTTACATGCATATAAATTTGATTCAACCTAATGTACCATTTGCATCCTCTCTCTTTTGCAATGCGTCTACCTTATTAGTAGGTCTACCTTTGTATCTTTCTAATTTGATGTTTGTTGCCACCACCAAATGACAATAGTGTATAATCTTCTTTTCTGATTGGTAGTCTTCATAAGCTGGTAAGTCATTCCTTCTTGTTAAGTATTTGTGTAGCCATGTACCAACTACCATAATAGACCCAACTGGATACTGAAAACCATCATCATCTACTTGATCACATATCAACTTTTTCTTAGGTTCTACACATCTATCTAGCCAATACTCAACTTGCTCATCATTATCCTTAGGTGCAACAACAACATACACATGTCCTAGAAAACAAATTTAAGTACATGTAGAAATAAAACTTGTCAGAATTTATAGTTCAAATATGTAATCATAAATTATATGACAATACATAAAAATATATAATTTAAAGTTATAAACAATAAATTGAATTAAATTACCAGGTTGTATGAGGTCTGAAACACGATCATAATCTTCTAATGCAAATGCATGATCGGGGTCTTCATTTTTGCCGACATCTTCATATTGTGTCTCAGTAGGTGTTAAGGATTTGTGTTTCCATTCTTCGACCCATTCCGTATTCTCGCATTCTTCCCATTCACCTACAACACAAAATTGACAAAAACATGCAAGCTCTCTAGTCGATATAGTCCAAGTGTTATAATTAGAACTCTTAAATGAATGCCATCTAGCTGACCCATTGATTGTATCACAATCATATCTTGGAAGGATATTCTCCTCTTTAACTAGTGAGAAGAAACGCCTAATTGTAGAGTTCTAACTTGATCCTGTGGATAAATTTGCACTACACCAATTCACAATTGCACTTGCATTTTTAAATTTAGTCTTTTCCTCGAATTTAAGTTGCTCTCTGCAAAGGGCTCTCTTAACACATGCATCGGCACCATCATGTTCTCCTTTCCCGTGTCCAGCCTCAAAAAAACTCCACATGTGTTCGATATTAGTTTTCTTATTAATCCTACTAAACCAATAAAACATTCTAGCATTCTTGAATTGCCCTGTGCAATTATCAGACCATATTAGATGTTGTGTCATCTAAATTTCTCTCTCCTTCAAATTCTAAAAAAAGGTCTTGAAGCAAAACTGGACAAACTCAAATGAGTGTAATTTATTATCACTCATATAGAAATGGTACTCTCTCAAAATTTTATGATCCTCTTCTGTACTATCTGGTGCATGCCTATAGACAATATGGACAAAAATCAATACTTGCACTCATCTTGTGGTGCAAGCATATAGTTCTTTGCAAAGTCAACAACCAAAAGTATACTACCAACAAGAAATGTACCCTTACATATTCGAAACTGACCATCGAGCCATCTAGCATTTTAAGTGTGTTTAACATATTTAGGTACGATGTTACTGTTGAATTTATTCATAAATGCATGAACACTAACTTTTTCAGTGATTAGATCGCATCATTTTCCAACCTTTCCATCCTTCAGTGGGTTTTAAATATTTTAATATCAACTAATTGTTGTCCAAAATCATTTGAAAGATTTTCATGCAAACATTTATCCAACATTGCAAGATTGCCACATATATCACATACACCAGAAACGCATGCATTGAAAAGAAAATTTTGTTCATTTAGTGGGTTGTAAAACAAACTTGATATAAACTCCTTTATAGTTTTAGGTGGTATATCTATACCACATTCTTGGAACATTCCATTACTATGCATGGTAACACGTATATATCGAAATACATCATAATGGTAGAGAAATTGAACATGAGTTTTGCAACAACATGTGACTCTTTCCTTGTTAATTCGAACATACCAAGGTTTGCACTTTTCAAAAGGCCTTTGACAAATGCTAATAGTCAACACCTTATCATCCAAAAAAATTTTATACAATTTAGTTTGAGTCATGTCCAATAGGTGTTTTGGATGTGGATCACGAATTTTTGACCCAACTCTTAATTTAAGAACATCTCTAACATTAGGTGATACTTTCATATTATTGTGCCAGAATTTTTCCATCAAATTTTTGACTTCACTAGTAAGTTTCATATCAGACATTGGTAGTCTACCACTAAAAGTCCACAATTTGTTTGCCGGATCACTTTCAAAATTAACTCTTCTTTTTACAACTCTTGACAAAGTTTTGCGATGAATATTAAGATATCCACTTATGTTACTCATCATTCTTTTATTAGAGGTTGTTTGGCTTACTAAAGTTGTTGTTATTGCCCGTCATGCCGCATTTTTATCTTTAGAATGACTTTTCTTTCCAATTGTATCAAAGGCACTAGCAACAGTCGATACAACTTGTTTTAAAGACTCATCCTTCTTCTTGGGTTTGACATAAAAGCCTAACTTCTTCATCACTTTTTGCATTTTAGTCATTTTAATTAGTTGTACCATTAATTGACATTGAAACCTAAATTTCTTATTATAAAAAAAATGTCTAAACAATCTTGTTGCATGTGTCCTAATCTATCTCCATGAAACCAAGCCAGGAAGGCTGTCTAGTACATCACTTTTAATTTCAAAATTTTCATTCATTTGATTATCATTCAAACATGTTTCATTTTCAATTGGTGTTTCCATGTCTACATACACATTATTGGTTTTAGTTGTAGGTGGATTCTCAATTTCATTTGGAGTTTCAAATTTGGTTTCAATTTCAGCTTCAAGTTGAGATCTAGTTTCATTTGGGGTTTCAATTTGGATTTCAGTTTCAGTTTCAACTTGAGTTCTAATTTCATTTGGGGTTTGATTTTCAATTAGAATTTCATTTAATAAGTAACCTTCTTCTACTAAATCACCAATTTCTTCATGAGAATAAACATAGGGCTATGAAGACATACATGTATCCAATAATGGATTAGAAGATGCACCTGAATTAAATGGTTCTATTGTGTTTCCTTCGTCAACATTTATGGTCTCATTAATGTTCTCCTCTTCTAAAATGATTGTGGAACTTGAAGCTCCTTGTCTCATTCTTGATCTTCTCTCTCGTTGACGCATTGCCTCCTTCTCCCTATTTGCTGCAATCTCCTCAGTTGTCAGAACCTTCCTTTGCCTCTTCCTGCGTTGATTTGATCCCATGGCTACACCAAAATTTGAATTCAAATCAATCTCCTTACCAAATCGACAATAAGACAAACAAAGAGAATGATTAATCAAAACATTCTCTTTGCAAATCGTACTTGTCAGGCAATGATTGAAAAATCATTCAATCATTGGGATTTGTGCTTATGGGCCAGATTCTGGCCCAACGGATCTTTTCAGAAATGGGCGCCCGTTATTGAATGAAAAGGGCGCCTGTTTTTTAAAACGGGTGCCCGTTTTGCTTTCAACGGTACAAAGTGAAACAGGTGCCCATTTTTTGAATTTAAAATTAGGGGCGGGAAACAACCCTTGGCTTTTTTTTTTTGCTTTGGGATAGGCTTGGTCCCACCAAGCCTATGCTTGGACCTCCAAAAAAATGACTAAGGTAAAACAAAATCAGATTTCTACCTTGGCCTAATTTTTTGAGGGCCTTTCTGATTGAATTTTTTGACGAAATGAAAACCCATTAGAGTTTTCAGCGTCCTGATTTCAAAAATGTAAATTTCATAGTGATAAGATTACTTTTACTATTTTTGTATTATTTATTAATCAAAAGTGGAACCTAAACCTAAAATACCAAGGTTCACTAAAACTTTAATAACTTTTTTGTTTTTAGGATTTTAGAAAAATAAATTATATGACATCAATCTACATTCAATTCTTTTGAATATTAAAAAAATTTGAAAATTATGAAATTTTCATAAAATTATGGTGGTCGTACACCTGATGTTTTGAAAATATACTTTATTGTCAGTTAAAAATTAATAAAAAAAATATATTCAATAAAAAAATAAGAAAAAATATTCTCATCAATATTTGTTGTCTTAGGTATCATTTCCCAGAAGGATTTGCAAAAATTCATTTATTTGCATAAAAAACGGGCGGTCGTACACGTGTTGTATTGTCCTGAAACAGACATTTTGAAAAAGTGGTTTTTAAACATGCCTACTAAAAAGGGATTTCTAGCATGTGGGTATTAAAATAAATTACATATTTGAAAAGTAGACTTTGAGCACTACATTTTCTATTACAGAAGTTTTTTGAGATTCAATCTCTAAGTGCATCAAATTTTGACATCAATCGACAGAAAATTTTAAAAATAGAGAAAACACTTCCACTTTTTGCCCAAAAGTGGGACTCAACTTCTTACAGCCACCCATTTATTCATTTAATTGATTGTGAATTTGGTTTAATTATTTAATTAAAATAAATTGAATAATTTATTTAATTAATAAGAGAATGTTTTGAAGAAGAAATAATTAAATAATTATTTAATTAACTGATGGCTAGTGGGTTTTTAATCAAATAAATAAAAAATATTCATTTAATTAAAATGGATAGATTTATGTGACTACACCTAGTGTATGTCTATCCTTACTCATATTCTATTATTGGTGAAGTGATTATTTTATGTAGTTCATACCTATATGTATGCATTGTGATTGGCATGAGTGTAAGCCTACTCCCGCTTGTTTAGACCTATGAGTATGTTTGTGATCTGTGTGGATATCTCCTAGCATGGCTAAGTGGACCTTGTTGGTACCATGTGGTTGGGTGGCATGGAAACTATCTTTAGAATTCCAAGTTCCTTGTAGGAGCTCTAGGCTCGAGAGCACACTAGTAAAATGATTTCTATTCATTTATTTACTTATGCAAAATATTGTAAAAGTGCAGTTCAGGGACATCTGAGTCCTCACACCATTCTATAATTTCATCATTGGATCACCTTATTGGATGAAGGCAATAAAAGAGGAATTGGATTAGATTGAGAAAAATCAGACATGGGAATCAGTTAACAGACTGAAAGATAAGAATGTGGTTGGAACTAAATGGGTATTCTGAAACAAGTTGGATGAAGATGGAAAGGTTATAAGAAACAAGGCAATGTTAGTTTGCAAAGGATATACTCAGATTCAAGGCATTGAATTTGATGAGACTTATGCTCCAGTTGCTCGAATGGAGGCAATCAAAGTGTTCCTGGCATTTGCAACATTCAAGGATTTCAAGGTCTATTAGATGAATGCAAAATCAACATTCTTAAATGGAGAATTGAAAGAAGAAGTTTACATTGAACAATTGGAAGGTTTCAAGTTAAGAGATGATCCAAACATTGTTTGCAAATTGAAAAGGGCTTTGTATAGACTAAAGCAATCCCATAGAGCCTGGTATGGAAGGTTAGACAAGTATCTAACTGATTAAGGATTTCAGAAAGTTTGGTTGACAACAATCTATATTTCAAGACTGATTTAGGTAAGATCCTAATTGTTGTGGTATATGTTGATGAAATAATATTTGGAGGAAATGAAGACATGTGCAGAAGATTTGTTAGTGAGATGTAGAAAGAATTTGAGATGTCCATGATTGGTGAGTTAAATTTCTTTCTTTGGTTTGCGAGTCGATTAGAATGATAAACGATTTTTTATTTCTTAGTCTAAGTATATTAAAGAGTTGTTAAAGAAGTTTGGGTTGGAGAATTCCAAACCGGTGTGTACACCTATGACCATTGGATGTAAATTAACCAAAGATGAAAAATATCCTAAGGCAGATGCAAGTCAATACATGTCAATGATTGGAGGACTGTTATATTTGATTGCTACCAAATTGGATATCATGTATGCAATATGCTTGGCAGCCAAATTTCAGCAAGAACCAAAAGAATCACATGTTGCGGTAGTAAAGAGAATTTTTAGATATATGAAAGGAATAGAAGAATTTGGTTTGTGGTATCCCAACAGCTCACATTTTACCTTGACAACTTATACAGATGCAGACTAGGCCGAAAGTGTTGATGATAAAAAAGAAAAATAAAAAGTGGAGGAGCATTCTTTCTTGGCTCCTGATTGGTCACTTGGTTGAGTAAGAAGCAAGACTTTGTGTCTCTATCTACAAAAGAAGTGGAAAATATTGTAGTATCTTCATGTTGCAGATGATGTAGACTTTGAAGGACATTGGTGTGAAGTTTGATGACCCTATCTCAATCATGTGTGATAATACCAATACAATAAACATTTCAAATAATTCGGTACAACATTCTAGAACAAAACATATATCTATCAAGTACCACTTCTTGAGAGAAAACATGTTGGACAATGAAGTCAGACTTGAGTATGTACCCACAAAAGAACAACTTATAAATATATTCACTAAGGCATTGTGCAAAGATTCTTTTGAGTATCTTCGGTAGAAGTTAGGGGTATTACCCCTTTCTAGTTTTAACTAATATGCATTTTGATGTGCTTTGGTTCAATGAGTAGCTTCCATATTCTTTTTTGGAATGATACTTGGGTGCTTCCTCTCAGGGGGAGTAGGAGTGAGTTTATTAGGGAGAGTTTTTTTCCGCCTTTGTCATTGTTTTCGAAGGGGGAGAGAGAGTATAATATTTAGCATTATGTTATATGTTATCATTGATGTCAAATCCCATGGTTCAGATTAGATCCAGATGTGGTATGTTAAGCAAAAATGTATGTATGAGATGGTGTTGTGTGTTTGGAGGGTTCCCAAATTTCCTAGATGACTTGGCTTTTCTAAAGATGTGTTGCTAATATTATTCAATGCTATTCTTGGGTCCATTTTAATCTGAAAGTTAAGATTGTGCTATGGTGATTGCGTAGCTTATCGATGATATTTTGGGTTTGGATTTAGTGAAGTGTGTACAAAGTGTTCATATGTTCGATGAGGAACATTGCAGCGAGGTCTACTTCTCATTCCTTTTCACCATCAAAATATTTTGTGGAGACATATTTTGGATCCATGTGTTGGATGGCATTGAGGATCATGTTTTTCTAGAGACAATATATATAGAGGTTGATTTGGATGAGGTGTGTGTGGCTTTTTGTGTTGAAGACAAGAGAGATTGAATGAATATTGTTATTGTGTTTAGTTGTGATGCAGATTGATACCAGGAGGAGTTCCAATAGTGCAGACTGTGTTTCAGTGGTGGATTCTCTTATATCTTTCTCTCTTCGACAGTGAGCCTCTTTCTAGGCAGTGAGCCCTCTGGCAATGATCCTTTCTGGGTAGTGAGCCCACCTGTAGTGAGCATCCTGGCAGTGAGCCATTCTTTGTAAAAATTACCTTAACTAGTGTATATATATTGAGAATTAGCATTCTCAGTGTTTTTCCCTTCTTAGGTTTTTTCATGTAAATTTCAGTGTCTCTTGTGTCTGATCTGTTATATGCATATGCTTTGATGTTTATCTATCTTATTAATTTTGCTAATTATTTCAGATCTATGAATTAAGCTTAAAAGAAATTTTTGTTATCAACTGATTCACCCCCCCTCTCAATTTGTTAGATATTCAACACAAGCAACTTCTTGGCAAAGCCTTTCATATAGCGGCCCAAAGAAAAATACCACTCGAAATTACTATTAGGTGATCAAATCCCTAAAGCATCTCAATTTTGAAATACCATGTGAGGAGATGAAATCCCTATCAAGCTATTTCTTTAATAAAATAAAAGTGGGTGTTGTTGTCACCTTTCTCTTTCATTTGAGACCTCAAGGCGGGTGGAGAAGACACTTGATACAATAATGGGTCCACCCTATAGAATGAGCAAGTGCTCAAAACATGGAAAACACACATTAGTTCCCTTTAAACAAATCAGTGGTGAGCTAATCTAAGGAAAACTCAAACACACAAATTATTTGGGATTCAAGTCTTTAACAATCGTCCTGCACCAAACAATTTTGTAGTCTGATGTATTTTGATCTTCATCCTATAGATGCAAAAATGTTGCACAAACTGATCAGTAATATAGAAAATCTTATGCCAAAACAAAGTTGAAATCTCTGTAAATCAATTGAAAAACCCTAATCTAGAAATCACCTATAGTTTCTAACTACGCAGGTACAGAGGGCCAAACGTGTAGGTACAAAGGGACATATGCATAGTACAATGTGCTGACTGCACTACAAGATGCACTAGAACTACACAGTTTTGTAGACTGACTACACAACTCTAGCCTCCACCTGCAAATCATAAAGTAATTCAAATCAATTTTGGAAAATGATGATATAAAATACTAAATTGAGTATAAAATGATTGATAGTGTCAATCCTATTGAGGAGGTGTGGGAGCTTCTTGAAAATCTTCTTGTTGTTGTTCTCGTCGTCATTATTATTTTTGTTCTCTAGGTAATACTTTTTTAAGAAGTTGTACTCTTTCTTCCTCTCCATCTAAGAAAAAGTTTGTATTTATGTAATCTAAAAAGCTGGTTTTTGTGTTCCAAGAAAGGGTATCTCACTTAGAGATAATGTCTTTTGTTCATCTTGAAAGCCTAGGTTGGGCTAAAGCACAAGGGGGTCATCCTCACCAAGGAGAACCATTTTGATTCATTTTCAAATTTTAGCCAAATTGATATCTAAATGCAGGATGATATTCTAATTAGACTAAATGGGAATCGATTTTTACAATGTTGTGAGATAAAATGTAAACTTTGTGATTTATTCAACCTTCCTATTTAAGTTAGGTGACATTGTAACTAAAATTGAAAGGTTAATTGACCTCCTGACTAAGCTATGTGCAAGTTGTTCATTTTAACCTTTGCAAATGAAAAGATGAGAATTATTGTTTAGTCCATGCTTACTTAAGCTATGTGAGATTTGTAACACTAGTACATTTGGCCTCAAATTTTGACGGCAGTTTGTCAGGATTTAGACTACAATTCATCAGACTACCGACAAGCAACGTCGTCGAAAACTTATAGTCGGACATTCTGATAGTGTTCAAGACCGTCACAATTTTGATGGAGTCAAAGACTCTTTCGATGATGGCCATGACTGCGCTTAGCCCTCGGTAAAACTTGGTAAGTCATTAGAATTCTGACACCTTGTAGGTAATGTTTTGACAGCTAAGGCATCGAAATAAATTGCAATTCCAATGGCCCCCTCACTGCATAGCCATCGGTAAAGCTTGATAAGTCATATAAATTCCAATGGAAACAAAGACATCCACATTGATGAGGATGATGTATGTGCGACGGTTCGAGCATCTGAATTCAGACGGCCCCGTCACTGTGTAGCCATTGGAATTTCGATGGCAACAAGGGTATCCACACCGACGAGGATGTTGTATGTGCAATGGTTCAGGCATTTGAATTCAGGCGACCCTATCATGGTTTAGCCATCAGAAGTCTGACAGCTACAAGGGAATCCGCACCGATGAGGATGTTGCATGTACGACGGTCTGGGTGTCCACAAAACTCGATAAGTCATCGGAATAGATTGGGTGGGCATCAGAATTTCGATGCCCCCTCACTACTTAGCCGTTGGCAAAACTTGATAGTCATTGAAATAAATTAGTGGGCATCAGAATTCTAACACCCCCTCATTGCTTATTCAATGAGGATGCTATCGAACATACAACATCCTCATTTGATGCTTGGTGGATAGGTTTGCACTTATTGACCAATACAATAATACTAAAATTTCATTATTCTGTATTAGCCAACCAAACGACAATAAAAACAATTTGACAATCTAATCATGTGATGGTTCGGGTGTCAAATGCTTGGTGGATGGAAAGATTTGAACTGATTGACCAATACGATAATACTAAAGATTCATTATTTTGTATCAACCAACCAAATGACAATAAAAACAATTTGACAATCTAATCTTTTCACTCAAAGATCAGCCTCAAAAAACCATATATGATTGAAGAATTGTGTCCCACGTTAAGTTCTTCAATCCCATCAATAGCCACCCATAGGTGGCATACAATAAGCTGGAATGGGAGGCATTCCCATTCCACTCATACCTGGCTAAAACCAGCCTCCCATGCCCACTCCCATGCCAGGAATTGGAGGTGCTGGCAAAGAAAAGGGTAAGAAGCTGAGCATACATATTCTGTAAACAAAATAGGCACATATTTTTTTTTGCAAAAGATTTAAAATGTTTATTAAAGAGAAACTTAAAATATTCACACAATTATCAAAGTATATCAAGAACCTGAAGTGTTGGATTGTTGACATTGATAAAACCGGTCAATCCAGAGAACCGGTATATGTGCTAAAGATTTGTCATTGATGTCCAACACTAACCAGTGAAGTGGTATAGGTAGAGTGATGTTGTTTTTTAGTAAGCAAAAGAGATGACTTGCAATACATGGAAACAATATTGGTATTGAATGATCAGAGGTTCAATCGGCTCAAGAAAGATAGACTAAGTCAACTGGTCTATCATTCAGGAAGATCGGTCATCTTGATGATGATGATCAATCACTTTGAAGATGGTGAAGTCACAAGATGAGACTTAGGAAAGAAAGCTTGAAGCTATGTGCAAACTAGTAACTCATTGGAAAATAGGTGAAGAGGCATGATGCTAGCATAACAAACCGGCAATCAAAGGATGAACCGGTAATGTAGAAGTGCAGTGGCATATCAGTACACTGGTATGATAGAAGGAAGATAGGTGATCACCATAAATCTCAGAGAGGTGATCGGTTACTCAATTGCGGTGGTAAAGGATGAGTTGGTAAGTCTGGGTTTATGCCAAATCATATGTTGGTAAGGTCAACTTTTAGTTATCATGTAGTCTTGCATGATTACATGCAAATTTTCTAGTTCACACTTATTTGGCTGAACATGAGTCAAAAGTTTCTATCTTTATGAGATGCGGTGGCAGAATTGATTGAACACTAGGCAAAAATGTTGTAAGGCACGCAAAGAAAGAGTAGGAGATTTTTGAATTTGAAAACTTCGGAAATCCATGATTTCTTGTATTGAGGGAATGATTGGAAGTGTCGGTAGGAAATGTATAAAGTGTTCTTGCATTCATACAAAAGGTTTTTTATCGTAAAATTTGCAACAAGGAGAACTTGTTGAAGGCGATCCAAAAGTGAAGAATAGAGGAAAATGAATTGTTAAGAGGTGTTAACATAGTAGAGTGTGTGTGTAACAGACTGGTAGAATGCAGAACTAAATATTAGAGAACTGACAAAGAGCAATACTGAAGAATAGGTGACCGACAAAGTGCAGAGCCGAAGATCATAGAATCGGCAAAGTGCAGTGCCGAGGGATAGGTGACTGGTAGAGTGAAGAGCCAAAGGTGTAAGAGGGAAACCGGTGATATGAAGAGAAGACACAACAAGTGTGTATTGAGTGTGATTCATATTGAGAGTTGATCAAGCTATTAGTAGCTAATTCAATAGATCATCCATCTGTTTCTTTCTAATAACTGCAATATAATCCCTTAACCAGGTGGACTTTAACAGGTCCCTATTGTAAAATCCCTTAACTGGGTGACATCTTAACTAATGTTCTAAGTCCTCTAATTAGGCTACCTTTAATAGGGTAAAGGCACTAACCGGGCTTGAACAAAATCCCTTAACCGGGTGGCACCTAACAAGTGTCTTTGTATCTCCTAATAGGGATGGATCCTCATAAGGCATACTTTAGAAGAGTACAAATTTTGTGAGTTCCTACTCACACTGTGGTTTTATCCCATTTGGGTTTCCATGAGATAACTTCTTGGTGTCACTGTCAACTTTTCATGTTTGCATATTTCACTTCAGTGGTTAAGTATATTGTTGGATGTTAGATGAATGTAGATTTAAGTTAAAAGTTTATTTTGTGTAAATTTGATTAAGTGTTGATTCACCCCTCCCCTCTCAGCACTACTTGGGACTAACAATTGGTATCAGAGCACCAGGTCCCTAGAATGAAACTTTATCTAAGATCTCTAGGTGAACACTACTAGAACCATGTGATCACAGAATATAATGAACCTTCAGGGACTCTTACTTTGGACCAGATAAAGGAAAGGCAAGATAATATTGCTGCTATGGATTTGATTGTCAGCACTCTTTCAGATAATGAATTTGCTGAGGTACAAGATTTGAAAACAACTTTTCAGATATGGAACAAGTTGAAGACAACCTATGGGGGAGATCCCCATGTTCAAAAGGCCAAAGTAGACAACTTGAGAGGAAAATATGATGAGATGAGGATGAAGGAAAGTGAAAACATAGAGCAGTATAGCAAGAGGATAAAGGATGTAGTAAAATCCATTAAAAGTGCAGGAGGAAAGCTCGAGGAGGAGGATGTGGTTAGCAAAATCTTGAGAACTCTACTACCACAATATTCCATAAGGGTCTCTTCTATCCAGGAACTCAGATCTTTGGGGACATTCAATGTAACTCTTGATTCACTAATCGGTAAGTTGACTACTTTTGAGTTGAGCAATTATGACAATAGTGTACCAAAAATTGATGCTGCTTTCAAAGCATCCATGATGCATGCACCAATAAGGAGAATGAAATAAATCGGTAGTAGTTCTACTACCAGAACCGGTCACTCCCATGAGAGTGACAATCTTCTCTTTAAGGAACATGAGCAAGATGAAATTGAAGCTCTATTGGCAAGAAGATTGCCAAGAGGTAAAGGAAAATACAAAGGTAAACTACCCTTAAAGTGCTTATCCTGTAATAAGATAGGTCATATTGCTTCAAGATGTCCTGACAATGATAGAGACAGGAAGGATAATTTTAGAAGTTATAGGGACAAGAGCAAGAAGGAATGCTATCTTGCAGAAGAAGGAGTCACTAATGAAGAATCAAAGGGATCTGATGAAGATGGCATTGCATTTGTGGTAGTCAAGGAGGACAGCATAGAGGAAGGAGAAATGGCATTGATTTCTAGCACAAACTGGTGTGGAGAATGGGTGATCGATAGTGGGTGCACTCACCACATGACCGGTGACAGAAACAAATTCTCAGCATGGAGGATTGCATTGGAGGAACAATGAGATTTGGAAATGATGCCCCATGTGCAGTAAAAGGTAAGGGGTCTAAATCCTTGAATGAAAAGACAAATTGTGATGATGTCTATTGGGTAGAGGGATTAAAATATAGTTTGTTAAGTGTTGCACAACTTAATAATAAGGGTTACCGGTTAGAGTTCAATGAAGGGATATGTAAAATTAATGACAAATCTGGAAGTCTGATTGCCACCGGTAAATAGTCAAAAGCCAATTTGTTTCATCTAGACACCACCATAGGTAATTGTCTAGTGGCTAAGGTTGAAGATAGTTGGTTGTGGCACAAAAGATTATATCATGTTAACTTTGATAGCATAGAAAAAGTCAATAAGGCAAAATCTGTTAGAGGTATGCCTAACTTAGTAAAACCTGAAAATGCTATGTGCAAAGAGTGTCAACTAGGAAAGTTGACTGGGTCCAATTTCAATAGTAAAACTTTCTCATCTGAAAATGTGTTGGACTTAGTTCACAAAGACCTGTGTGGTCCCATGAGAACCAAGAGTTTCTATGGAGACTGGTATTTTATGTTATTTGTGGATGACTTTTCAAGAATGATGTGGCCTGTATTCTTGAAGAAAAATCAGAAGCCTTTGACATGTTTAAGGTGTTCAAGGCTTGAGTAGAAAGAGGAACTAGTAAGAATATGAAGTGTCTGAGATCAAATAGAGGAGGAGAGTTTACCTCTCAAGAGTTCATGAACTACTGCAAGGAACAGGGAATCATGAGACAAATGTCTGCACCCAAAACACCTCAGCAGAATGGAGTTGCTGAAAGAAGAAATATAACTCTTATTGATTGTGCAGGGACTCTAATGATACAGAAGGACATCCCACATATCTTTTGGAGAGAAGCAATAAGCACTTTTGTATACACTTTGAACCAGATCCAGGTAAAGAAAGGGACAAACAAGACCCCCTATGAATTATGGAGTGGATACTCACCTAATGTTTGTTATTTCAAAGTATTTGGAAGTAGGTGCTATATCAAAAGGGATGAGTATACTAGAAAATTTGATCCTAAGAGTGATGAGGGAACCTTCTTAGGTTACTCAACAAAGAGCAAGGCATATCGATGTTTAAACAAAAGGACCAGTAAGATTGTGGAAAATGCAAATGTCAGAGTAGATGAGTACTCTAAGAAAAATTAACAGGGCAATAAGAGTGAACTAGTGGAATCTATAGAAGAAGATCCAGTTGAAGTGGCTAATGAAGAAACCAGTGAAGTAGAACCTATACAACTGGTAGAAGAAGCTTCGAGGAGTGAACCAGTATTGGCTAAATATGTTAGAAATAATCACTCTGCAGAAAATATCATTGGTGACAAGGATGTAGGAGTTCTAACTAGAAGAAGAGCAAGAGAGAATGGGTGTATGCTCTTAATTTTTGAGCCCAAAATAGAAAAGGAGGCTCTAAAAGATGATGACTGGGTCAAAGCCATGGAAGATGAACTAGAGAAAATAGAGAAAAATGATACATGGACTCTAGTACCCAGACCAGAAAATAAAAATGTAATAGGAACCAAGTGGGTGTTCAGAAACAAGATGGATGAAACCAGTAAGGTGATAAGAAACAAGGTGAGACTGGTCTGTAAGGGCTATGCTCAAGAAGAAGGTTTGGACTATGGAGAAACCTTCGCACCAATAGCTAGACTAGAAGGGGTCATAATTTTACTGGCCTATGCTGCTTATAAAAATTTAAATTTTATCAAATGGATGTCAAATTGACATTCTTAAATGGGGTGTTAGAGGAAGAAGTATACATAGAGCAACTAGAAGGGTTTGCATCTAAAGATGGAAGGAATATGGTATGTAGGCTGTAGAAGGCTCTGTATGGGTTGAAACAAGCACCAAGAGCTTGGTATGAGAGGTTGCACTCATATCTGCTAAGCATAGGGTTCAAAGGAACCAATGATAACAATAACCTGTATCTGAAGAGTGGAACTGAAGGAAAACACCTAATTTTTGAGATCTTTGTATATGACATCATCTTTGGGGGTGATGATGAGATGAGTAGAAGCTTTGCAGAACAAATACAACAAGAATTTGAGATGTCCATGATTTGGGAGATTAAGTTCTTTATTGGCCTGCAAATCTCTCAATTAAACAATGGCATCTTCATCATTCAAACTAAGTACTTAAGGGAAATTCTGAAAACCTTTGGAATGGAAGACTACAAACCTGTTGGAACTCCAATGGTAACAGGTTGCAAGTTATCTAAGTATGATAAGTCTACAGAAGTGAATGAGACACTTTACGGGTCCATGATTGGTAAGTTGCAGTATGTAGATCATAGTAGACGGAACATAGCACAAGTTTTTGGCTTGGTTGCCATATTTTTTGCGAGCCCAAAAGAGACTCACATGCTAGTAGTCAAACAAATATTCAGATACCTAAAGGGGACTGATGAGTATGATCTTTGGTATCCACATAAGGGAGAATTCAGTTTAAATGTCTTCACTGATTCAGACTGGGCTAGAAACATTGATGATAGAAAGAGCACTAGTGGAGGTGCATTCTTTCTCAGAGATAGGATTGTATCTTGGACAAGTAAGAAACAAAACTACATATCTCAATCCACAGTTGAGGCTGAGTACATAGGTGCTGCAGTCAACTGCACATAAATAGTTTGGATCAAGCATCTGTTGGAAGGAATAGAAGAAAAGGTGATTGGACCAGTAGTGATTCATTGACATATCCAAGAACTTGGTGATGCACTCCAAAATGAAGCATATAGCTATCAAATATCACTATCTAAGGGAACAAGTTCAAGAAAAGGAAGTGATGTTGGAGTACATATCAACAAAAGAACGGATGGCTGATATCTTCACCAAGCCACTACAGAAGGACACCTTTGATTATCTTAGAGGTAAGTTGGGGGTTAAGCCCCTCCATTCAGTAAAGTAAGCAATCAGGGTTCTACATTAATCTGGTATGATTTCAAGTTCCTTTTAAACCGACTAGATTGATGAGTGTGGACTATTTCAGTTAGGAGGAGTAGTCTGTTAAGGGTTCAGGACTCTTTGGCATTGTTGTCAAAGGGGGAGATATTATTAGAGTGCTTGAGCATTGGCAGGTAGTGATTGAGCTGATGTTGTTGTATCAGAGTATGGCCAGTGATAGGGGGAGATATTCATTACTAAGGGCAAAAGTAATGACTAGACTGGTACAAAAGATTTTGAGATGTTGTTTTTTTAAGTGTTTTTCCATCAATGCTAAAGGGGGAGATTATTGGATTGATTGCATTGACAAAACTGGTCAATCCAGAGAACTGGTATATGTGCTAAATATTTGTCATTGGTGTCCAACACTAACTAGTGAAGTGGTATAGGTAGAGTGGTGTTGTTTTTTAGTAAGAAAAAGAGATGACTTGCAATACATGGAAACAACATTGGTATTGAATGATCAGAGGTTCAATCAGCTCAAGGAAAGATAGACTAAGTCAACCGATCTATCATTCAGGAAGATTGGTCATCTTGATGATGATGATCGGGCACTTTAAGATGGTGAAGTCACAAGAAGAGACTTAGGAAATAAATCTTGAAGCTATGTGCAAATTGATAACTCATTGGCAAACAGGTGAAGAGGCATGATGCTAGCATAACAAAATAACAATCAAAGGATGAACTGGTAATGTAGAAGTGTAGTGGCATACCGATACAATGGTATGACAGAAGGAAGATAGGTGATCACCATAAATCTCAGAGTGGTGATCGGTTACTCAAGTGCGGTGGTAAAGGATGAGTTGGTAAGTCTGGGTTTACGCCAAATCATATGTTGGTAAGGTCAACTTTTAGTTATCATGCAGTCTTGCACAATTACATGTGGATTTTTTGGTTCACACTTATTTGGCTGACCATGACTCAGAAGTTTCTATCTTTGTGAGATGCGGTGGCATAATTGATTGAACACTTGGCAAAAATGTTGTAAGGCGTACATAGAAAGAGTGGGAGATTTTTGAATTTGAAATCTTCCAAAATCCATGATGGCTTTGATTGAGGGAATTCTTGGAAGTGTCGGCAGGAAATGTATAAAGTGTTCTTGAGTTCATTCAGAAGGTTTTTTATCATGAAATTTGTAACAAGGAGAACTTGTTGAAGGTGATCCAAAAGTGAAGAAAAAAGGAAAAGGAAGTGCTAAGAGGTGTTAACATAGTAGAGTGTGTGTGTAATAGACTGACAGAGTGCAGAGTTGAAGATCAAAGAACCGACATAGTGCAATACAAAAGGATAGATGACCGACAGAGTGCAGAGTCGAAGATCAGAGAACTGACAGAGTGCAGTGCTGAGGGATAGGTGGCTGATAGAGTGAAGAGATGAAAGTGTAAGAGGGAAACTGATGATGTGTAGAGAAGACACAACTGGTGTGTATTGAGTATGATGCATATTGAGATCTGATCAGGCTATCAATAGCTAATTCAACAGATCATCCACTTGTTGCTTTCTAACAACTGCAACATAAATCCCTTAACTAGGTGGACTTTAATAGGTCCCTATTGTAAACTCCTTTGATCAGGTGACATCTTAATTGATGTTCCAAGTCCTCTAATCAAGCTACCTTTAACAGGGTAAAGGCACTAACTGACCTTGAACAATATCCCTTAACCGGGTGGCACCTAACAAGTGTCTGTGTATCACCTAACAGGGATGGATCCTCACAGGGCATACTTCAGAAGAGTACAAATTTTGTGAGTTCCTACTCACACCGTGGTTTTCTCCCATTTGGGTTTCCATGAGATAAATTCTTGGTGTCACTGTCAACTTTTCATGTTTACATATTTCACTTCAGTGATTAAGTATATTGTTAGATGTTAGATGAATGCAGATTTAAGTTAAAAGTTTATTTTGTGTAAATTTGATTAAGTGTTGATTCACCCCTCCCCTCTCAGCACCGGTTGGGACTAACATGAAGTAGGTATGGAAACACAAATTCAATCATATTATTCATCCAGGCAAGTTCCAAAGCCACATGTAGTCTGATCAAGTCATAGTATATGAACAAGCATGAAGCAAAGCATTGTTTCTTGCCCTGTAGTTCCAAATGCAAAAGTAAGCCCCATTTCAATGCCCCAATCCAAAATGAAAATTCAAAACATACTTTATCCTGTGAGAGAGAATAACCAACTATATGTTTTACCAATTGTATACCTGTTCCACAAAATACACCAATAATTCCTCTGCAAGTTCACGATCACCCGATTGAGAACTAGTTGCCATTGCATCCTTGTAAAGATTATCCTTTTTAGACAGTGCAATATGTTAGCACATAATTTTTCTATAATTTCCTGAAAAATGCTATTTTCTATAATTTCCTTAATTATGCTCTTAAAAATATGCATACTATTTTCTATAATTTCCTTAATTATGCTCTTAAAATGCTATATTCTATAAACAAAATAGGCACATATATTTGAATTTTTAAAAACCATCAGTAGAGTAGAACAGGTGCTCCTTGAGGCTCAATTAAAATGCATACCTATTGAGAAACAAGATCTTTCTCTTCTTTCTCCTTGGATTTCTCTTCTTGGACAACCTCTAACTCATTCCACAAAATACTTGTTCCCCAAAATACACCAGCAATTCCTCTACAAGTTCACGATCACCCGACTGAGAACTAGTTTCCATTGCATCCTTGTAAAGATTATCCTTTTTAGATAGTGCAATATGTTAGCACATAATTTTTCTATAATTTTATGAAAAATGCTATTTTTGTATAATTTCCTTAATTATGCTCTAAAAAATGCGCATGCTATTTTCTATAATTTTCTTAATTATGCTCTTAAAATGCTATATTCTATACACAAAATAGGCACATATTTATTTCAATTTTTAAAAACTGTTAGTAGAGTAGAGCAAGTGCTCCTTGAAGCTCAATTAAGCAAAATGCATACCTATTGAGCAACAAGATCTTTCTCTTCTTTCTCCTTGGATTTCTCTTCTTGGACAACTTCTATCTCCTTCCACAAAATACATCAGCAATTCCTCTGCAAGTTCACGATCACCTGATTGAGAACTAGTTTCTATTGCATCCTTGTAAAGATTATCCTTTTTAGACAGTGCAATATGTTAGCACATAATTTTTCTATAATTTCCTTAAAAATGCCATTTTTCTATAATTTCCTTAATTATGCTCTTAAAAATGTGAATGCTATTTTCTATAATTTCCTTAATTATGCTCTTAAAATGCTATATTTTGTAAACAAAATAGGCACATATTTATTTGAATTTTTAAAAACTGTCAGTAGAGTAGAACAAGTGCTCCTTGAGGCTCAATTAAGCAAAATGCATACCTGTTGAGCAACAAGATCTTTCTCTTCTTTCTCCTTGGGTTTCTCTTCTTGTTTAGCCTCTAACTTGTCTTTAACAAGCTCATCAAATTTTGTCATGTATTCTCGAAAGAACTTTGAAAAAGAAATTCTTTGAATATTAGCTATTTAATTGTGTAGAAGATTTAAAATGTTTATTAAAGAGAAACTTAAAATATTCATAGAATCATCAAAGTATATCAAGAACCTGAAGTAGGTATGGAAACACAAAGTCAATCATATTATTCATCTAGGCAAGTTCCAAAGCCACATTTGGTCTGATCAAGTCATAGCATATGAACAAGCATGAAGCAAAGCATTCTTTCTTGCCCTGCAATTCCAAATTACAAAAGTAAGCCCCATTTCAATGCCCCAATCCAAAATGAAAATTCAAAATATACTTTACCCTGTGAGAGAGAACAACCAACTATATGTTTTACAAATTTTATACCTGTTCCACAAAATACACCACCAATTCCTCTGCAAGTTCATGATCACCTGATTGAGGTGAGGAGGCATCACGATACCATATATCGATGAGAGCGTGTAGCAAGTCAAAGTTGTAGTCATCGATAGAAGTTATACCAATCAAGGAGCAAAGTTGAGGAGAATTGATACATTGACATAGTAAACACTAGCGGGAGCAGTGGAGAATTGTCTTGCCGATAGTCGATGAGGGTATCAGTAATAATTATACTGATAAGAGTGGTGAAAAGAAGAGTCCATTGGTATAGCCAAAGCGATCAGTATGTGTTACTTTGAGCCACCCCAACACCTGAAGAAATCATCAATGAAACATATATTGATGGAACATACTCTATCAAGAAGACTTTGCTTATCGGTATGTTTCATTTCGGATTACCTCAATACCTGATGAAGGAGAGGATTGATTGAGTGGGGTGAAGAAACTATTGGGAAGACTCATGGTGATGAAGCCAGTTGCATCGGTATAGCCAAAGCGATCGGTATATGTTACTTTGATCCACCTTGATGCTCAAAGAAACCATCAGTGAAACATATACCAATGGAACATACTCTATCGGGAAGACTTTGCTTATCGATATGTTTCATTTTAGATTACCCCAATACCCGATGAAGGAGAAGATTGTTTTAGTAGAGCGAAGACACTATTGAGAAAACTCATGGTGATGAAGCCGGTTGCATTGGGAATATCTATGCTGATGGTGAAGCCCATCGGGGAAATAATGCTTGTCATGATAATGCTAAATGAGCTCACCCGACGCCCGATGAGAATATTAGTTTGAGATATATCGATGAGGAGGAAAAGGAGTCAATGGCTTAGGGTATCCCGATAAGAGAAAGTAAGGTGTCAAAGAAGATAAAGGGCTGTTCAGAGAGCGCCAAAAGGGAAATATTCATCGGGGAGACATATACTGATGAGTCATTGTCATATCAGAATTTAAAACCAAATTTTTTAAAAGTCTTCTATTTAATACTTGCAGTAGATATGCATCTATGGTTCACATGAGGCAAATTTTATTAGAAGTTAATTGTTGTAACAGAATACGGCATAAGTAGAAATTTCCTTGTCTAAATACTATGTTGGTGAAAGAAGAATACACAGATAGAATACATTGTGCCTTTGAAAAATAGAGCAGTGGATTGTAATTGTAAAAATGGAAGCTTCGAGTTCAATAGGAAAGAAGAAGGCGACCAAGAGCCCTGACTCTAAGGAAAAGAAAGGAAAAATTGAAGAGGTGCCTCCAGCCAGGAAGTTAAACCAAGACATGATAGATCAAATGTAGGCACTCGACCCAAAATCCAAAATGTCAAAGCAGCACCTGCCGGGGTGAGACCAATTAGAAGACAAGTACATAGAGGTCAAAGATGTCTGGACCAAGGTAAGGGGACATGAACTATTTACATTCCACTATTTTAGAAGGAGCAAGGAGATGTCACTCTGCAATCCTTGGATGACAAATTTAGGTAAGCTAACAGTCCCCAATGTTTTTGTAAACATAAGATTGCTAGAGGTTTTGGTGAGAAATTATAATTCAGTGAAGAGGTGCATTCAGCTCCCAAATGGGGAAGCATTTATTAGATTTTCTGCAGGTACCATAAATGAGGTTTTCAATTTAGACCCCAGTCCTAATAAGCCCTTGTCCTTTGGGGAGTTGGAGGAAGAATACCTCAGAATGAACACTACATGTATCGGCTAGAAGTTTTCCATTCACAAGAGGCAGGAAGGAAAATTAACAGAGGAAGACGGGCCACCATTCAATTTATTTGTTCAGACACTACATGCAGTACACATATATGTCATGTGGGCAAGTAGGAGGGTTGGAGGTTCCTAATCTGGTAAGAACTGGGCTGCTAGTGTTAGCCTCTAATATACAAATGTATGAACCTAGGCCATTTGACTATGCAACATATCTAGTGGAGAGGTTGCACAAAGGTTTTTTAAACCTTAGGGATGATAGTCATCCCAATTTCAAATTTTATTCACTATTGATGCATCTAGTGTTATTTTATGGACATGTAAAGGGTTTTGGGCCCAAGGGCCTAAAATTAAATACCAAGAACATGGAAGGTGAGGAGCAACCCATCCAATTGTGGACATCTCTTTGGGATTCTTGATATATGAGATCCAACTATATTAAGTTTGAAGAACTTATCATAATTCCATTGTCCCGAACATATGGGATTTCATGTGAAGGGTCTATCTCTAATGAGATCAAGAGGTTCCTAAGACCCATGGATTATGATGAAAGACACATTGTTGATCAGAACTGGGGGGAGTCATTTGTGAATAAGGATTTTACATGTTTTAGAGTATATGGATTTGAGAGGATCCCCTACATGTTTCCAAAACTAGTACTGGACATAATAGCTTATCTAAAGACTGTGAGGCAATTGAGCATGTCCAATGCTAAAATTTTTGCAGATATGCGTAAGCAAGCCCTCCTGCTTGGGACACTGAGTTTTGGTGATTTCACCATAGTGTCAACCAAAGCTTATGAAATAATTGATAAGAAGCTGATAGAAGAATACAATTTGTATGAGCATTATGCAAGGAAAAACTATGATCATGAAGGATACATTCAGTCTTGCAAGAAGAGCCAAAACTTTGGAGGTTATCTGCATGTCAGTATTGAGGGTGAAGATATCTTCAGGAACATGGAGGATGTAGAGGCCAAGGAGATAATTGATCAACTAAATAATGAACTTGCAGAAAAGAGACGGAGACTCGAGGAAATTGAAACCGAGGAGGAGGAGGAAGAAAGTGAATCTAATGAGAATGCAATTGTCTCTAGATGGTAAGTGCTAGAGTAGGAAGAAGAGCCAGACATGCAGGGCCAAATAGAGACAGCATTAGAAGTTCATGCTAACTCTTGGTTAGAGGAGTTTTTTGCTTTTGTTGCTGATGATGTTTTTATTCATTCCAAAGAATTTAAAACATTCTTGTACAATTTTAAAGGGAAGAAATTGAGGGACTCTATTCCCAACATAACGCCTGATAATGAGGTTGAGTTGTTAAAGAAATTAAAAGAGGAAATTGATGTAGAGATAACCACAATGACCCCTCAAAAGGGGAGGCAACTGCTTATAGACGCTGGGGTGATTTTGTTTCCCTGATGTGACCTCAGTACTTCTTTTATCTTTGACAGTTTATTGCATTCAGAAAACAAGGAATTCAAATTGGATATACAAGGTGTAAATGATGTATTTATTGGTTAAATATTTGATCAGGATGAGGAATCTTTGAGGTTATGGGCTCTTTACTCTCCCCACAAGAGACCAAAGATCATTGATGTTGACAAGGGCTCTGGCCATATGATGAAACTAAAAGTTGGTGAAATTGATCCAATTGTTTCTGCTGATATCAGAGTGGATATTTTAAAATTAAATAAAGTACAGATGGCCAGAGTAGTGAGGGAGAGGAACAAGTACAAGGCATTGTATGAAGACACGCTAAGGACAAGTGGGCAACAGGTGCCAATGGTTCCTTCTTCGGATAGCTCTCAATGGAAGAAAAAATGCGGGGAGTTGTAACAAGAAAATAAAAAAGATATTAAAACAAATGCAAAGTGTGAGGGCAGATACTACTAGTGTATTGGTAACTAAAATATTCGAGGCTTTACAAGGCTTTCTATAAGAATTTTGGGCAGTGTTTCAAAAGAAAATGGACAATGCAGTTTCACACAACAAAATTTCAAATAGATTGGGAACAAGGTTGCATGATAAAACAATGGCCAACGTAGAAATAAAAGAAATTGAAAAAAAAAAGAGGTTGCTGGCTAAACACAATAAATTTGATGAACAATTACAATTTGAATATGATGAATGCAAAGACACTATTTGAACTGATCAGAAGGGTGGGATAAAGGATAAATATGCATAGATCTCAAAATGTCGTAGTCTTCTTAATGCTGCCCTTGATATTGCCAAAATTGATGGAATTGAATTGAAAGAGACTCTGAAACAGATGCAAAACTTTGTCACGTTGGAAGTCATTGTCAGGGATATCATCCATGATGTAGGCACATCTAAGTCAAAGAAGTAATTGGAGCATATCCAAAACTATGGAAAGATGCTGGGAGACCAGACCTAATGTCTAAGTTGGAGCCCAGAGTCCTATTTTTCTATGTTTTTATAATATGTTCATATTGTAAAGACAATTTTTAGGAAGTTAGTTTTTAGTTAGTTTTTGTTGGTTTTAGTTTTAATGAAAGGGTATACCCTTTCACTTTCAAACTGAATCATCATGTATAAATGGAGGATCTTTTAGAACAAGTGGGGAAGAAACCTCAAGTTTTATGATCTTATCAAGACAATTTTATACAACACTTATGCAATTTGTTTTCTAGAAATATCAAAGTTAATGGATGATATATATGGAAATCAACTGGTTTGATTATCTATTTTCAATATAAATTTCAAGTGTTCTTCATTCTGAATGGTATATTCTTTTCAATTGATTAATTAGTTCTATGTGATAAATCTTTTTTTATTAGATTGTGTCAATGTGCTATCTTATGCCATTGTGATTGAGACTAATTTCTAGTTTGAGCATCAGTTTGAAAGGTTGGTTGGCAAGTTTCAAATTGTCTTATTGGTCTTTCAGAGCAAAGGTAAAATTCAATAAGAAGTTAACTGCATTTTATATTTCAGTTAAAATCCATATAGATGCTTTTGATGTGATGGTCTTGTTTTGAAAACAAGTTATTAAAACTATCTCCATGGTTATACATAGGATCTTTCAATTTGAAACTATATGAAATTAGTAAGGGATGAAGGCACTGGTCTGTTGTTGATTGGATATAATTAAACCATGTACTTTCAGAAGCAATCTTCATCAATGAATCATACTTTTAATTTATATAGGCACAACTTCATAAACATTTATAAGTAAGCATTTCATAATTTTCAGCAAGCAATAAATATAACTAGACAAAATTCAAGAATCATTTGCCTCCTCAAAAATTCGCTATAGAAAAGCCTTTAACCGGAATTCAAGAAGTTCATGTTTCTCAACCTAATTGAAATTGAAGATCATTAGAAAACTATTCATATGCTAAATTACATCCCACTTTAACTTAAATGAAAGAACCAATAGAGAAGTTCCTCTCACCCTCTGAGAAAGCCCTATCTGATAAAAGTTGTCATTCATATCTATAGATTCTCGAAGCCTATCATAATCTTCCTCTTCTACATAAATTCCATTCAAAGCCTTATTAACAACAGCTACATTATTTCTTTGTACTGCAACCATGTATGGATTCACAAGATGAAGATGTCCAATGTGGATAACAAATACAATAGAATAAAAGATAGTCATGAAATTTTGCCAAACCAAATAGCTGCTAAAGAGAACATCTAGAAAAACTTAATACCCAAGTGAAAGACATCTCGGTAATCCTAAAAAATAGTAACAAAAAAAAGAGTTTAGAGCCATACCTTACACATGATGTCAACCACTAGTGTGTGTTCTACCCTAAGGGCAAGGACATTCAAGAGGTCATTAATAAGATCTAGGTGTTCTTGGAAATAAAAGTGTACAACTTTGTAGTACAATTCAACTGTGGCCACTTTAACTACAACATCTTTGAATTGCATATGATCCCATGCCTCTGGAGAATGGTTCATGATAGTAGTGGCAGCATTATCATATTCATCATCTTGAATATATAAATATGTAAGTTCCTTCTAGTGTTGCTACTCATCACAAACAAGGATATGAGTTCATCAAAGAGACCCTTGTTTTGATAGTAATCATTGACCTCTTCCAAGCGATCCACCTGGAACAAAAAATAAATGTCAGAATCACAAAAAATATAAATTTCTCACCTTCACAGTTACACATAACACTGCAGATGAACCTTCCTAGATTATTATTAAAAAAAAAAACTTAAAAAACAAACCACTTACTTGTGGTGTTGCTGTTCGTGTTGGCTTTGTTGGACCCTGCAATTAAGATTCAATATATATTATTCAATAAGATTAACTGTGCAACATAATGAAATATTGAAAAGTGTGTTATCTTATTGAGCTTCGCTTGGTTTTGAGAATAGTTTAATATTCTCTATTTAACAGGGCCAACTACGTGAAGGTGGAAGCTCATTTGCCCCCTCCCCCCCCCCAACCTCACTCTAAATTCCCCGCTAACATCTAACATTCATTCATTGTTTCATCCATTAATAAAATATAACATTCATTCATTATCACATAGCATTCAATAACACATAACATTCATTAACACTCATTAACATGCAACATTAATCAATATTAATTAATACATATCATTCATGAACATTCATTAACACATAAAAATTAGTCATTATCAAATAATGTAGATTACAATCATTTTTTTTTTTGTTTGAAGCCATGAAAATTCTAAGTGGACCATCGTTTTCTTCATCACTTCCCCCCCTCTTCAGTTGTTCTACCCTCTGCTCATGATCTCAATGTATGCCTAGTCCTCTTTTGAGGATGAGGACACCGATGCAAAGGGGGGTCCTCTGCAATAACAAATAAATGGGTTAAATTCAAATCATTTTTTATTTTTGTTACAAGTATTTCATTAATTTAAGGAACATAATTGTGGCACTCTTTACCTGATGGGGCCACATCATCTTCGAAATAATTTTGTCTAGCCTCAACCTCAACATATTGAATACCCTCTAGATCCTCTGGAGTTGAAATATGAAAGGTTACATTAATCAATACACCAATTGCAATTAAATATGTTTAAATGAATAACAGTGGTGCTCTTTACCTGACTGGGCAACATCACGTTCCTGATGTTGTCTACTAGGATCATGCTCCAGTTGGTTGCCACCAACTACATGCTCTAAAATATTAACAAAAAAGGTTACATTAATTTCTACACCAATTACAATTTAAGATGTTTATTTGTATTAATAATTAAATAAAAAAATTTGAATAGAAAATGAATACCTCCACTACTAGGATGCACATCTAGACCTTCATGTGGAGGTTGTGTTCCATGATTATCAAGCTACATTCCAATGGTATGCACATTATTATAATTGATTGCTTAGTCAAAATAAATAAATTCACTTTATGTTGGAACTTAACATCAAATAGATTATTGGTAAGGTATTCAATTTAAAATTATTTTCATATAGTTTATTTACCTATGTGACAGATGTAGCAAAATCTTATGTTTTCCCACTCAATTCTCGTAGTCGTTCAGCCATGGTTGTATAGCCTTGTTAGTAGGGAATTATCTTGTCATCTTCTATGGGTGCTGTATTGAATTTAGAGCCCTGCATTTTTTCTTACTATCGTGAATTTTTCTTTTATTGTTTTCTCAAAAAAAAATTGTTTGAAATTTATAAATATTTTGATGTGATATTTCATTTACTGATTCTTACAATTCGTGCAACAAGTTTCATATAACCACCAGAGCTGAGTTTGTGTTGCCTGTTCTTTTCTTGTCTTGCCTTGGTTGCCGTTGATGTGTCACTCAGTCTATGAAAACTTTAAAATATGTTAGATTATATAAATATAAAAAGTAAATAGTACATAATTATATTCTTAATAGTATCACATACCTTCTTCTGGCATCTAGTCGTGGATTTCCTTTCTTCCTTTCAACTCTCTCCTTCGCATCCAAATGAAGTCCTTCCACTCCCTCTCTGGAATCATTGGGGGATGCTCGTACTTTACGTTCTTCTCTAAATGTGTTCTGTACTGGTCCCTCACATACTTTAGATATGTGCCAGCCTTTTTAAGGAGCTTGGTTTTGTCGAATGTGTCATTTCTGAACAACTCAACCATACAGTTTGTGAGTTCATCTTTTAACCTATTTTCTTGGTCATTCCACCTTTTAAGAAAAAATAGACCTATTAGATTCAGAAATGAACTGAAGCTACCTTTAATATAGGTCAAGAAATGGATCAAAGGAAAACTATTCTAGAAATGATGTGAAACAAAAATAGTGGATTAGGGTTAGTTCACATATGATGTTCCACCTTTTATATATGGTGGGCCCAAACATTTGCAATGCAATGTCATTAATATTTTTATAAAAAATATCATTTCCTACAAAAAAATCATGGGATAATTAGTCCAAAATGAGTGATCAGTAAGTAAATTATAATTACACTATATATAATAATAATAATAATAATAATAATTTTAAAGTACCTGGAACCTTCTGTATCTTCAAGGGAATCAACTCTTTGTCGCTCACCACCAATATGGTATGCAACATTCCCGTACTATCAATACAGGAAGATCCAAGAAATGATGGTATGGTATCACTAGTATTCACCTCTGGCGCATCCTCGTGTGCATCTCCTATTGCAGAAAATGAATCCACTATGAAATGCCCCCAAGAAAGAACACTTCAAGGGAAATAAACACATAACAAAAGAGAGAGCAAAAGAGGGATCTACCAACAGTGGGTGGGTCAACATGATGAGTAGTAGAGGATGTTTGCATGCTACCTATTGCCGACATTATAGTCGGCAATAACCTCGAATGAGGTGGCCTTTCCACAGGAACATTGGCAGCACCTGAAGAATAATACATTAAATATATGAAAACTGCAAGAATTGTAAACAAGGATGAACCTTTATTAAGAGTTGTAAAGAAATATGAACCTTTATTAAGTGTTCGATACTGATCTTAATGATACAACAGTATGAAGGAGAATAAGGAAGGTAGGTTTTGGTGCAGGACAAAGGTATGCAAATTTGTGACAAGAGAGTAGTGTAAGTGATAAACTAGTATAGTCCTTACAAAAGATAGTCCATGGAATCTATTTATTTAGATTGCTTCAATGTGCTATCTCATGTTGTCAAACTTCACGCTGTCTTATTGGTCTTTGTAATGTCCCTACTTTGAAATATAATTTAATAATAGTAAACAAAAATACAAGTGATCAGATCAGATCAAATGAGAACTTCTAATTGTGCAACTAAATACTTTATTAACAGTTTAATAAACTATTATTACAATCATATATACACACAAAACTTAATATTATTCATTCTAAAGAGAGAGCAATAGTATAGACAGGGAAAGGCCTGTGTAAATAACACTAGCATTAAAAAAGAATGTTCACAAGTCCAAAGAAGGAGTATTTTTAATGTATAGAACATGGCCATCACCTACACTACCTACATGTCATGCCCAAACTTTTTGGGCAAAAACGGAACAATTTTTTTTTTTAAAACAACCTAATAATACTAAATGTGCTACAATAAAGATGGAACAATTAGGTTTTGTCTTAACCAAAGATTAACTTAGGAAATAAAAGAATGGTTTACTAAGTTGATTTAATTAACTCAATCAATAAAGTGTAACCTTTAGGGTAGACTAATCATACCCTTAAAAAGGGTTGACACAACTTAAATAATTAATTTAACTAATCTAATTAATCTCTCCTAATTAAATTCTTCAATAATAAAACAAGAGGTATTAATTATTTCAATAATATTTAAATACTCAAAGACTAAATAAATTAACGTTATCTCATATCTAAATAATTTAATTGAGCAACTCAAATATCGCTCTTAAATTTATTTAATAAAATTATCCAAATCAAATATAATATTTACCTAATAAAATTGTTTCACCATTAAGTCGATTTTAATTCCCTTTTAGATATTAACATCCATTATTGAAAATTCGGCCAATAATGACCTCTAGTTTAAAATTTAACTATTTACCTTTAAAAGATTCTCATATTAAAATTTTCAAAAGAATTGTAACTTAACAGCTATATATATATATATATATATATGAATCTATCTATATACACAAAAATAATTGCCAAAAATAAAAGTTGCATTAGAACTAAATACCCCTTTAAAATAAAACAAATATCAACATAAACTAAAATACAAATGAGGTTACCCTTTTCAAATTTGAAAAGGGTTTTCCCCCCCCTTTTGGTATTTACTTTAATATTAAAATCCTTATGAAACCTAACTAGGGTTTCATTTAAAAAGATCTATTAACATTCCTCTTTATCTTTTTATCTTTACATTTTCATTCTACCCTAACCCGAAATTCGGGTTAGGGTTTAATAAGTCAATACACATTTTAATTTGTTGTTGACTAGTGTGTGTGTGATGTGTGTAGGTGTTCAAGGCAGGGGAGGTCGAAGGAGGCGGTGGATTTTAATGAGACCATGGGGGTTTGCGAGACTGTGGGTCTCAGTGCATAGTGTGGGGGAGGCCACACCTGTGGGTCATGGCCGAAGTTGCCATTGTGGGTCACGACCCACAGTGCGGTTGAGGCCGACCTGTGGGTCGCAGCCCATAGTGGCAGCTGAAGCCGACCCTGTGGGTCGCGGCCCAAGCCGCACTGTGGGCTTAGACCCACAGTGCCTTAAGGCACCAAGGCCAATTCATGAGCCCCAATTTGTAAACAATCTTTCCTATCTTTTTTTCTTAAATTTTATTTCATGTTATTTATATAATATGTGTGTGTGTGTTCTTATATATATATATATATATATATATATATATATATATATATATATATATATATATATATATATATATATATATATATATATATATATATATATATATATATATATATATTTATATATATATATATATATATATATATATATATTTATATACACATAAATTTGTAAATGACTGTAAAATAAATATACCAGAAATATTAAATAACCAAATATTTTATTTTCAGATTAATGATACACCTATGTTTTATTGTTTTATTTTAGTTTCTAAATGCAGCCTACATATTTATTTTCTTTTGTTAAATCAGCCACTTAGTTTAGAACTAAGACAATCGTTATTTCTGATATATATATATATATATATATATATATATATATATATATATATATCTGCATTTTCCATAAATTTAGAGCAGGTTTTAATTAATAAAACAGAATGCATTATATTTTATTTTCTTCCAATAACATGAAGTTCTTTTTTTTAAAATCAAAATAACTAGATTTAAATTACCATTATATGTGCATTTCCAAAATTATAGTTTTAGCAAAAATGATTTATTTTACAGCTACAAATTAACCTTTCTAATTTATTTATTTTCTACTTAACATGCATTTATAGAATAGAAAAATTAACTGAAATAGATTTATTGACAGCTGCAACTAATATTTTCTAAAATCATTTAATCCATAGACAACATGATGTGAGGCAATGCTAACATACACTCTTAAATATCTATCTATATTAATTGGTAATTTGAACAATAGGTAGATGTAAAAAAAATTCTTTTCTTTTTCTAATAACTACACTTCAACATTTTATTTATTTCCTTTCTTTTACAATAGCTATTAAGAAGGAATAAATTTCATTTCTATTCCACTTCAAGAAGCAAATACCAATGAAGAATAGCTCAAATATCTATAGAAATATAACTTCAAATTTTATTCTTCTTTGCAAGATCAAAATCTAATAAAAATAATACATCTTGTTTCATGATAAATCTAGGTCAAATAAATATATTTAATACTTCATGGTATAACTTTTACAACTAGGTAGTTATAAAACTAGCCTCTCATTTCTACTAAATGAGGGCTTCCCAAATACATATATTTTTGCAGCTAAATACAAAAACACATAGGATCATCTCCAAGATTTCCCTTCCAAATCTTTTCCCAAGCAAACCTGCAATAAAACTTTTAGGTTGTGACCATGGAGGCTCACCTCCCAACCTAAGCTTACTAGAAGCCACCCCTGAGCTAGGAGAACCAAGACCCAAATGGGATACACACAAGCAATACATGAATAAGCAAGACAACTTCACAACATTCACACTCCCAACCCAAGGCTAAACAACATCACATATGTGACTTTTCAAGTGGGGTGAAGGTGGACTAAGTACCTTGAGGAGAAATTTGCAAATAGGAGAACATATTACCATTGTAAGGCAACCAAGAAACACATCCACAAGTTTCAAACTTGTCCCAACAATTCCTTATGTCCCCCAAGGCATACAAGCCAACAAAACTCCCTTTATGACCCCCATTGCATAAACAAATCACTATGCAGCAAGGGTCACAAAAATCCCTTGTGAATCACTCTCTTCCAAAGAGAGCCTCTCACTCATAGGCTGTCAAACAACCCTTCACCCCAAGGCCACTCTACCCTCCCAAGGGTGAGTTTGGCCTTGAAAACTCCCAAAACATAACATATAACTCAACCAAAAAACACATAGGGAAGAACTCAACATCTTCCCACACATATAAAAAAAACAACAATGGAAAAACATTTAAAACAACAATCTTTTCAAAATAAACAACATACATGAGGTAGTGATTCAACCAACCTTAAATCTGCCAAAAGGATGCAAAGGAAGTTTGTAGGAGAGCTGCCCAAATCCACAACTTCTTCCTTCTCAAGACTTAATCAAAATTTCCTATTCTAAAATTCTAAACTTCTCAAGATTCTAAGTCTCCAAAAATGGAGAGTGGGTGATTACCATCCTAGGCTCAAACCCTTCCCTAAGAAGGCTCCCTCTCACTCTTTCCAACCTCTTTGATAGAGTGTGAGATCACATTGGTTGGTCTTCCCAACCTCTTATAGGCTTACTAAAACTGGCAACTGAAAAAGGTAAGAGAAAGTGGGGAAGAGAAACTGACATAAGAAAGGAAGGTTGTCTAACCTAGGTGGAATCCTCCAAAGTTGGATTTCGTTCATCTTGGAAATTTTTTTTTTTGAGGTGAGTAAACAGTCACATGGGAGTGGTCACATGCTTAAAATTTCCCCTAACCCATAGGTATACCATATGGACCTTTAGAAAAACCCCTAAACTAACCCTAGGAGTCAATTTGACCCCTTAGAAACCCACTTGAAGTTTACCTACGGGTCAAACTTGAGTTGACCACTCCAAAGGCTCTTTACCCAAGACTAATCTAGGACCACACTCAAATATTTGAAAAATGCATTGGTTGAAATAATTTCCCTCCAAGAGACATGTCATTGCCAACTCACTTTACAACACATGTGTCAAGTGACGCAATAAAAATACATTACTTAATTACACATGGAAAATGTCTCTTTTTTTGGATTAAACAATTTAATAAATACAATTTAACACACATTCAAACATTTATGTTAATGAATAAAACACAATACATATGAGGTGTTGTCTTTCCAAGTATACAACCCTTGGCTTCACAAACGCACATAGGTCTAGGCTTGATTCTCTTAATAGTTTCCATGGTCACATGGATTAGTTTTCCTGCACATCTCATTTTACACATTAGTAATTCTTAAATAACCACATATAAAAAGAATATAATTCAATCACTTTGCATTCAATTTCCATCATACTAATCAAATTACCATATATCCAATAAAATCCACATAAAGCAGTTCACTTAATGACATTATCATAATCCTCATAAATTTCAACCATTCATAAGACATGCATCCATATTTGTAACATCATAATAAAGTTCTGTAAATTAAAATAAATGACATACACCATATCAATGTTATCCAATCATGGGATCATATAAAATTCTATATCCATAATGCATAGAAATGAAGCATCAATAATAGGTCCAACATGAAAATAACTAAAATGCTAGGACGGGTCGGGGTAGGGCCTCACACTACGATACCCTGATCATGTCCACCAGGTTGATGATGACACATGAAATTCTATAAAAACAACATGTACATATTTTAGTTAGTGACATAAAAGAGTATCAAATATAAACCATTATTGAACTTTTGTTATAATTAAAGCTTTCATTACTGCTTACTCGCATGTTTTCTGCTGCTTGCATCAATTGATTCAGCCTATCTTTTATCTCATCAGTCTGAGGGGTCGTGCATACCAAAGCAATAATCTCTTTATTAATTTTTGTGATAGACATTTTCATCACTTCTACAGGGTTTGTGAAAATTGTGTAGTCCTCATCGCTTAATACTATGCTAAGGTGCTGATGTAAGGGAGGTTCCTTTCCCTTTCCCGGAACATTTGTCTATGACAAGAATATTATTAACACTATCAAAATTATTCCAAAACACTCAAGAAAATAACATAATAATGTAACTGTTTGCTTCTATCTAATTTGTACATTTACAATGAGGTTTACCTACTCAGTAGAAGTGTCGGGATCTACATCCCTGTCTATGCTATGTGACGGATCTAGGTCGCCTTGTGACAAAGAAAAAATAGAAACACATTATCGAAATGAAACCAATAGACTTAGCAAAAAAAGTTAATAATAAGAAGGTATATTGTAGTCATTAATTGGAGGTTGGTTTAAATGGTATATAGTATGTACCACCCCCATGTTAGTAACTTTGTTTGTATCTATACGATTCAAATTATAATCAATTAGCAGCTCTTCCCCTGCACTTATTGATTTTATCGCAATAAGAATACATGATTTCCCTCGCATGCCTCAAATATGCAATTGGGTTGCTCATTAGTTGACCCAGGTCACGTACTATTTATAAAACCTGCAATATTCCCTATTGCTTTTGGCCTTCCATCAATGTATACAACCACTCATTTACTTTGATCATTATCTTTCTATTGTATATAATTTGCTAACAGTGCATACCTACGCATACTTTTTTTTATATCGAACAATCTACATCCAATTTTTATAATTGTAACAAGGTCCGACATACTCCATCAATTCAACAACTTTGTTGTAACATACCTTTATGTTGTTCATGGAAAATAGGCCCAAACCATGTAACGACGAAGGTGCTATGTGATATATCCTCTCGTTAACACAAAAATCAGTGTTTATTGGAGGAAGTTCCTTGGGTACCCATTTTTTCTCTAGATGTTTGTACCTCAAGGGCACCTCAATGTCACCTTTGGTCTAATCATCATAAGAATATGACCTCCCTTGAGCAAGGAAAAATTCCATGCGTTTACTGAATTTTCTTCTAATCTTTTGACCTCTAGTTGATCTCCCTATTTTAGACCTACTACATGTCTCACTTTCATCGACTATTCCTACATTTCCCTTACTTAAAGAAGACACATCTGACAAATACCTATTTGGTGGTACCTACACTCCATCAAATGAGAGAGTTAGTTTGTAATGAGAGAGATATTTTGCAAATGAGGGTAATGTTGATGAAGATGTCAGCCCTAAAGTTGATGTTGAGATTAAAAATTGAATAAGTCCAACTGGGGCCTCAAGTGGTGATAACTATATTAGATTTGCTATTATTGTTGAGGTTTGAAGAACTGGGGAACTTTGTTTTCCTAGTATTTTTTTTAAAATAAACTATTTCTATAGGGTGTATTGACTTATACATGTCGATCCATGAGACTGTGTAGGATCCTCATCAAAGGGGTTCAGGTTCTTGCATATGTAATTCAATTATCTTATGTTAGATAAAAATTACATGATACGTATACTAAAAATTATAGTACACAATAAGAGCAATATGCAATCATCATAATCATTGTATATTTTTTTATTCCTTACCTTTACTTTATGTAGACTATGCAAGATCCTCAACTAAAGGGTTGACGATATCTATAGTCAATTACCTATTTACACCAAGGGTGGTAGCATCACACAAAATATATACATGAAATCAGCACCAATAATTGAGCATCATACAAATTACATTTGTAATATAATAAACAATAAATACATATGTATCATGAGCATCATAAGCATCGCATATGTATCATCATATATGTAATTGAGCATCATAGGCATCACATATGTATCACAAATCACCATCCATCACATAGCTAATAGATAGTTCACGTTCCATAAATAAACACAAAGTTCAAAAAATGTCAAATGTATCATCATAAATGTATGTAATCTATCACATATGTATTTTAAATCACCATCCATCACATGGCTAATAAACAGTCCAAATTCCATAAATAAACACAAAGTTTAAAAAATGTCATTCATTTCATTCATGTCATTGATCTTCTTCTTCATCCAACTCATCATCATGATCATCATCACAGTCATCATCATCATCATCACCACCACCACCACCACCACCACCACCACCACCACCACCACCACCACCACCACCACCACCACCACCACCACCACCACCATCATCATCATCATCATCATCATCATCATCATCAGCATCAGCATCATCATCATCATCATCATCATCATCATCATCATCATCAGCATCATCATCAGCATCAGCATCAGCATCAGCATCAGCATCATCATCATCATCATCATCATCATCATCATCATCATCATCATCAACAACAACAACATCATCATCATCATCATCATCATCATCATCATCATCATCATCATCATCATCATCACCATCATCATCATCATCATCATCATCTACATCATCTTCTACTTCTTCGGTATCTTCTTCTTCCATCTCATTATACTTTATCGGCCTTCCTCTTGGATCATGTCTAACAACAAATGACCAACCCAGTTTATGTGGAACGTCTGAGTAAAATACCTACTCACATTGGCTTGGAAGAACATAGGGCTCATCCGCAACTGGCTCAAATGACCTTGTACTAGCCATTGTAAATCCATTATCATGTTCAGTAACAGTTATATCAGGATCATTTTTATTCAGTTGTAGCCTATACCATTTGATGATGAACAAAACTAATTTGAAGGAATTAAAGTCACACTTAAATATATCATCCAAAATTCCATAGTATCAATTTTGAGACTCTTGAGGATGTATGTCATTTCTAGATGAAATATTGGTCACCTCAAAGACTACAGTTATCCCAAAATCATAAGTTTTCTTCGTGTCATCCAACTTTTTGATGCAAAATTTATGACCATTGCAGCACATAGCCTTGTGGTGTTTGACCTACAATATGTCTAACATGTTAAAATTATTGCATCGTGAGTTGATAAACATACGGGTGATAAATAAAATTATATGTACCTGTTTATATCTTAAACCATATGCTAAATCAATTTCCCTTTGCATAAGATTGGAATCTCCATTGCGATGAGCTTCTTTAACCAATGGAGCCACACCTTCCCATGTTAATGTGTGACAAGAATGTTGACATTGTTCAATCCACACCGTCATCCAATCAAGATTATTTTCAATATACAAATGTAGTACATCGCACTCCCGACCAACTATACAAATAATTAATAGATGACTTAGAACTGATTTATTTAGAAGATTAAGAATTAATTAACTACAATAACATCTTATAATTACCTCTCACTTTCCTCAATCTACCTTTCCCCATCAAGTACTCCCCTTTGAATTTGTTAATGGGGTTGGGATCCCAAATGCGATTTATGTGGATGTCTGCTACAAACTTAGGAAGATATTCAACAATATACACCATAGTCTGGTATACCATATACCCCTCCACCATAGAACCCTTAGGATGTGCTCTTTGTCGAACCAAAGCCTTCAAAAATTTCAAGAGCCTCTCAACCATCCACATTGACCTAGTTTGTATAGGTCCACACAATTCAATCTCCTCAACTTGGTGTATGAGGTAGTGTTCTTATGCATTGAAAAAAGTTGAAGGTAGACACTTTTGCATTTCACGCATTAAATGAGGAATTTTTCTCTTCCAATATTTTATATCTTCTTTATGGATTTCTTTAGATGACAACCACCTAGAAGCTATTCAAGACACAAAAATATATAAACGAGACTTTACAAAATAATATACAATATATTACATAATAAGTAAAACAAATCGCAACAATATTATCTATACAACAAATTGAACAAAGATCACTACTTACCTCATGTATTTTCCAAGATCATATATGACTTGCTTGACATTATTGTCAAAGTTGTCTGGAAGAGATAGAGGTAGAACGTACTGCAACAATTATCAAATGATCTTTTCATTGTTTTCTAACATAATACAATTAAAAGTACATGCGTAGTATAAAAATATTTATTAAATATACAAGAACATGAATTACCTTAATGAAGGTATGTCAATCATGTGTTTTCATCCCTGGCCCAAATTCACTTTTCTTTGATATGAGATTGTTTATGTTCGCTGCAATTCCTATGGGAAATCGAATTTTTTGTATGACTTCTTTTATAGCATTGCTTTGTTGGTTTGTTGATAACCAAGGAAGAGCACTTATATTAATCTAGTCTCCATTCCTATTTGATTGAATGACATTTTTCATTGCATGATTGGATTTATGAATGTCAATACAAATTTTGACATTTTTTTCTTTGTCAAGCCTTCCCTCTAATATTTTCGATGTCTCTATTATATTCTTTCCAATATGCATAGTATCAAACAAATGCACAATTTGTAGCTGCCCGTAGTAGGGCAACCTACTAAATTGTCTCAGATAACTTTTTAGTCCTTTTGGAAGGTGGTCATCAATGCCTTGATGACCTTCACGATCATCAAATACATCATTAGTAAACAAAACTCAATAGAAAAATACAAATTCCAAACATAAATCATTAGATGGAATGACATTACCTTGACGATTAATTCTATTATATTCCAACTTTTGTAAGCAAGGTGCCATTCTTCATGGCTTTGATGTAGTCTCTTCTTTCCCATTGAAAAGATGTTTTTCAGTATTTTGATACTTATGATTTTTGTGGAGGAAGTGCCTATACTCATCAAACACCTGCTTTCCTAAACTTTTTGAATGACGAGATTTTATCTTGGGACCACAAACTGGACATGCAAATTTTCTCTTTGTTTGAAGACCTACAAGATAATGTATAATTGGATTACATATGTTAATTTTTATAATTATAATTATAATGTGCAACTTGAACATCATAACATACCACAAAAATGTGTTAGCCTTGGGGCATCATGTATTGTCCATACAAGCATTGCATGAAATTGAAATTGTCTTTGTCCTATTGGTCTAGAGACATAATACATAGTGACACCATTACATAACTCCAACAACTCGTTGATAAGAGGCTCAATATACACATTCATATCTTTAACTTGGTACTTACCTAGTTGAATGAACAAAAACATTACATAATTATTATGACCATTTTACTGCAATATTTATAATTAAATGTAGATGACTATTAAATGATAAAATACCTAGAACAATCATCACCAACATTATGTTCTCCCTCTTTATTGACATCCATAGAGGAATGTTATTGTTGATAACAAAAACTGGCCACACCGAGTAAACAAATCTCGTCTCTCCAAATGGATTGACACCGTCTGCTACCAATGAAAGCTTGAGACTACGAGATTCTTCTTTAAAGTGTGGCCACTTTTCCTCTATGTCCATAAATGTTGACCCATCCACATGAATTTGAATAATGTCATCTTGACTTCTATTGCATGCATGGTAATCCATAAAATGTACCAAGCTAGTGCACCTGAATAATCATTGCATACGTGGAATAATGAGAATATAACAAAGAACCTTGCAAGGCACCTTTTTTGTTATTTGATCTATTCGATATCTAGTGATATGACATTCAGGGCATTCAATTGCAAATTCATGTTTTTTATGATATATAATATGATCATTGGGACAGGCATTCATTGTTTGATACTCCATTCTAATATCTTTCAGAATGGAAGATAATTCTCGGTATGAGCGAGGTAGAATATTTGATGGTGGTAACAAAAACTCGCCTATCAATCTACAAAATATTAATTTGTTAATATAAAGAATATTAATGGTACATGATTCACCCTTTATTACCTATAATGACATATACGACATGCCTTAACATATGTGAGATTGTTATGTTGGATAAACCATTCATAACCTTGAAGTTCACCAACAACAATACAACGGAGAGAAGAGTTGTTTGGGAGCCTTCATAAAGGGGCTCGTATTCCTTCTCAAGTATAGGTAAATCATGAACAACATCAAAGTCATCTTGATCATCATGATTGGTTGCGCCAGTACTAAATGTGTCATGGATCAATGTATTTGTACCATCATCTTCAATTGTGTTTTCTAGCACATGATCGTCATCTTCCATGGGATCATTATCTTCGCCTTTGATATTTACACCTCCATGTTCCTCCACTTCGAAAAACATATTCTCCAGGTTGTCTTCGTCCATATCATGTGCCCTGGGGAACTCGACCTATATAAAAATGATCAACATAAATAAACCATGATCATGATCTCATCATGAAGTGATTTCTTATGTATATAAATTGTTAAAACAATATAATGAACAACTTACCAATGGATGATAATCATGTCCCCCTTCAATGTGACCATGTTGCCTACAATGTTTCTTAGTTGTTTTGACTAGAAGTCTTCTAGTCTTTAAGCCCTTACAAATTTTGTAGGGACAATAACATTTTCCATCGCTTTTTCTTTTCAAGTTGGACCATAATCTAGGAATTGTCTTCTTATTTTTTTCTTCACTGATATTTTCTGACACGGTCTTTCTTCACATGCAAAAAAGTCGGGCTATCGAAACTTCGGTGCATAGCCTTCACAAACTACGCAAAATGATATCACAAGTACATAAATCTTCTTAGAAATAGTTATATAGAAGTTTAAATGTTACTTAAACTTAGACTCTCTTCAATTATAAAGACTCTTTTATTTAGATAGTTTTCTTGGCTAAAAAGGAAGCTTGATTTTGGCAAGTTGATGAAAAATATTTGAGTTTAAAAAAAAAAGAAACCTTTTTATTGTGTCATCTAATAGAATCAACTTAGGAATGATGAATTTATGAAGAATTCAACATGAAACCAACTTCATATGAGAGAAAATTGAATTGACTATAAGAATCCAAAATATTAAGAAACTTGAGTGGTTACATTAAGAGTTATAATCAATTCTTTTGTTGCAACCCTGTCAACAAGGGTTTTATGACAGTTTTGATAAAAACCATTAGAACTTTCTTTATAATCCATGGATGACCTTCAAACTTGTCTTGAATTAAAGATAAATTTTCATTCTACAACCTCAAATAGGTTATTAAGAGCCAGATTCAATCCAAATCTTATTAAGAAAAACATCTAAAGCAACAAATAATAATGACTCTCAAAAACAATAGTTACAATTATTGAACAAATTATCAATTTTCTCATTGAATCTTCATCAAAAAAATTTTCCAATACATACTTTATATCAATACACTTCCTTTCTATTTATCCAACAAACAATTACATGGAATTTTTACTTTCAAACTGATATACAACCCTGTAACAGTCACAACCCTGCAGAATTAAGTGACAGTTAGAGGCTTTATTTGATCTAGCCTTACAAGACTTTCCTCCAACTCTGTCACACACACTTAATCTGAATAAATGATGGATTTTATATCCTTTCATTTTTCTATAACTATTCCAACTGCCCCTAAGACCGAAATGTATAATTTGACAATATTTTATGCATTGTTGCATTACAACTTTTTAGTGACACCTTGACAACTTTTGCCTTTTGACATGAATGACCACTAAACATTAATTAGATACTTTGTACACTTTATAATGGACTCAAAAAAATATATTAAACCTTTATTACCCTTACATGGGTGCATTTACATTATTTGAAGAATCAGGACCTGAATAGGACTATTTGACAACTTTTGACAAAATGGCATAGTTAGCCTTACTCATTGATTTCAAGCTTGACAAGCTTGTTTATTTCTCATTACTCATGATGAGTATGTAGCTTCTTAATATTAGTACCATTTAGTTCTCCATTTTATTTAAGCAACAAGAGAGTATGGATGTCTTTAAGTATGGATGTCTAGAAGTGGAAGAGAAATGGAAGAAATCCATTAGAACTCCACAAGTCTGCAAATCAAACCATCGGTGTAGCCTACCCCAAAGAAAGCACCCTAGCAAAGCCAAAGGTCATCAGGAAGTGTTTAACTATCACTAAAAGGGGATATGAGTTATCCTGATACCTGATAGACACATAGGGAGGATATACACTGACCGAGTCATTATTAAAGTATCTTGGTACAACTTAAAGAGACCGGGGTGTAACATTTCAAGCTATCCCGATAGTTGATGGAAACAATAGAGTAGGAGATTCATTAGGGAAAAAGTAACTATCAGCGTAGACTATTCAAGGTTATGCCAATACCCGATGGAGGGCTCGGGAAGACACACACCGATAAAAAACAAAGTGACTTAAAGAATGAAATATTACTGACGGCACCAAAGGAGTAATTCATCGGGAAAGCATATACTGATGAGCCATTACAGATATAATTCAAAACTGAAACCAAAGCAACCTTTATTTACTACGTGCAATTGAGTAGATTGATGGCTCACACGAGGAAAATTAAGAACCAAATGCAGGTTGTGTCTTAGTAAAAAACACACAAGGTGAGAATTATTTCTCACAATTCATCACGCATCATGGAGGTTGCAAGTTCATTAGGAAGAAAGAGGAGTTCTAAGGGCTCCAAATCCATGTCTAAAAAATCCATAATAGTGGAAGTCCCTCCTGCACAGAAACTGAATCAAGATATCATTGATCAATTGCAACCCCCGGGCCCAAAATCAAGGAGGTTGAAAAAACATTTTCCTAGAAAAGACCAGCTTGAGGACAGGTTTAAAGGGGTTGGAGATGTGTGGACAAATGTGAGAGGTTATGAACTCTTCCTATTTCATTTTCTGAGAAAGGATAGATAAGTTCCAATTTGTAACTCGTGGATAACCAACTTAGGTAAAGTAGTTGTTCCAAATGTTTTCGTAAATATCAAATTGAGGGAAGTCTTGGTAAAAAATTACAATTATGTGAAGAGATGCATTCAGTTTCCAAATGGCAACGTGTTTATTAGATTTATTTGTGGCACCATAGATGAATTTTTTAGCTTAGACCCTAACCCTGATGTACCCTTATCATTTGAAGAACTAGAGGAGGAATTTGTTAAAATGGATACTACTTATAAAGGGTGGAACTTAGCTTTCCATAGGATTCAGAAGGGCATTCTAACTAAAGAGGATGGTCCCCCATTCAACATGGACATTTTCAGACACTACTTATAGTACACCTATATGTCATGCAGACATGTTGGAGGTATAGAGGTCCCTGATGTAGCTAATATTGGGCCGCTAGTGTTAGCAGCAAATGTATAGATGTATGAGCCAACACCCTTTGATTATGCTACTTATGTTGTAGAAAAATTACATTAAGGTTTCTTGAACCTCATAGATAATAGGGAGCCCGCTTTCAATTTTTACTCATTGTTAATACATTTGATTTGATTTTATGGAAGATTTAGGGGTATGTGGCTAATGAATTTAAAATTGAACATAGTGGATAGAATAGGTAAAGAACAACTAGTATAGATGTGGATATCAGTGTGGGATTCATGATATTTGAAATCAAACTAAATCAAGTTTGAAGAGCTAATAGTAAAGCCAATATACCAAATGTATGGTGTCCTCTGTGAAGGATCTATTTCCACTAAAGTTAAAAGATTTCTTAGACCTGCTCTTTTTGATGAAAGAGGTATTGTCAATCACAACTAGGGCGATTGGTTTGTTCACAAGGATTTTACTTGCTTTAGGATTTATGGTTTCGAAGGAACCTTATATCTATTGGCAAAACTTGTACCAGACAAAATTGCTTATCTGGAGATTGTGAGACAGTTAAGTATTTCAAATGCCAAACATTTTGGAGGTATGGATAAGTAGACTTTCCTACCTAGGACTCTTAGTTTTGGGGATTTTACCATTGTATCAACAAAGGCTTGTGAAGCCATTCATAGGAAGCTAATTGAAGAATACAATTTGTTCAAATATGTTGCCATGGTCAATTATGACCCTAAGGGATATATTCACAATTGCAAGTAAAGTCAAAATCTGGGAGATTATATTCATGTTTACTTGGAAGCAGAGGACATGTTTAGAAACATGGGGGAGCAAGAGGCCCAAATGACCATTGATGAATTAAACAAGAAATTGGAAGAAAAGAAAAAGAGATTGCAAGAAATGGAAACTGAAGAATAAGAGAGTGAAGGTGAGTCCAAAGAAGTTGAGGTGGTATCTAGGCATCAAGCACCAGACACAACAGAAGAGCCAAACTTACAAGAGCAAATTGTTGCCAAGCTAAACATCCATAGTAATGCAAGATACGATGAGTATTTTGCCTTTGTGTTTGATGATGTTTTTATTAAGTCAAAAGAATTTAAATCCTTTTTATATAATTTCAAAGGAAAAAACTGAGAGACTATATAATGTAACCCCTGAAAAAGAAACAGAATTGTTGGGGAAACTAAAGGAAAAAACAGTTTAGAATTGACCACTATAACGCCTCAAAGGGGAAGACAACTTCTTAGGGAAGCAGGCATCATCATTTTTCCAGGATGGGACATGAGTGCATCATTTATTTTTGATAGCATGTTACATTCTGAGAATAAGGATTTTAAATTGGATATTTAGGGGGTAAATGATGTGTATGTTGGCTCTAGATTTGACCAGAATGAAGAGGCTTTTCTTTTATGGGCTCTTTACCTTCCAAATAAGAGGCCAAAAATCATTGATGTGGATAAAGCCTTTGGTCACATGATGAAATTTAAAGTTGGTGATGTAGATCCCACTGTTACTGTTGATATGGGTATTGATATTTCAAAATTTAATAAAGCACAATTGGTCAATGTAATCAAAGAAAGAGATCAGTACAAGGGATTATATGAAGAATTGCTAAAAAGAGGAGGACGGCCTGTGCCACAAATCCATGATGGGTGTTAGTGGAAAAAGAAATGTGAGGAAGTGCAACTAGAAAATAAAAAGTTGAAAAGGCAAATGCAGAGTGTCAAGGCTAACACAACCTCTACTTTATTGACTAAGAGATTTGAAAAATTCCAGGGTTTCCTTGAAGATTTCTGAGTTGTTTATCAAAAGAATATGGATAATGCAATATCTCACAACCGGATTTATAACAGACTAGGAACTCTAATGCATGATAAGACTTTGGCCAATATAGATGTTGAAGTCATTAAAGGAATACAAAAGTTGTTGAAAAAGCATGAAGAGTTTGACACATAATTGCAAAAAGAATTTAATGAATGTAAGGAAATAGTACAACATGGTTTTACAGAAATTGAAGATCAGAATGGACAGTTTAAGGATAAGGATAAATGGATTGTGGAGTGCCAAAGTCTTCTCAATGCTTCCCTTAACATTGCCCGGTTTGATGTACTTGACATAACAAACACAATCGAGCAAATGGAAAACTTCATCACTTTGGAGATTGTGGTCAAAGATATTATCTATGATACAGATACCTACAAATCCGAGGGATATTTGAAGCACATTCATAAGTGTAATCAAATGCTTGGAGATCAGCCATAGATATCAAAAGATGTTTAAAGATGTGACTTTGTATTTTACAGTTATAGTTTGTTAGGGCAGTTATTAGGTAGTTAGTTTCTAGTTAGCTTTTTGTTAATTTTAGTTTAATGAAAGGGTATGCCCTTTCATTTTTCAAACCGAACCCTCATCTATATGTGGAGGCTTTTTTAGGAGAGAAGATATCACAAGTTTATAGTTTTTTAATCAAGATAGTCTTTATGCATTTTCTTATGAACTTGTTGTCTGGAAGTACCAAGTTGATGGAGGATATGAACTAAAATCAACTGGTTTAATTATTTTATTTTCAATATAAAGATTCAAGTGTTTCTCATTCATGATGGTATCTATCTTTTCAATGGATTGATCAGTTCCTTGGATAAATCTATTTATATAGATTGTTTCATTGTGCAATCTTATGTTGTTGTAATTAAGATTGATTTTCAGTTTGAATATCAGTTTGAAGGATTGTTTGGCAAACTTCGAATTGTATGACTGGTCTTTCAGTGTAAAGTTAAATTCAGTAAGACTAACTAGATGTCACATTTTAATTGCAATTCATATGGAAGCCTTTGAGATGATGGACTTGTTACAGTAACAAATTATTAAAACTGTCTCTAAGGTTAAATGTAGGATTTTTCATTTGAAATTATATGAAATGAGTAAGGAATCAAGGCACTGGTCTTTTATTGATTTTATATATTTGAATCAACTATTTCCAAAGAAAGTTTAATTAGGGAATCATATTTCTAATCCATACAATCAATACTTTATAAACATTCATTTACAAGCAAGCAGATGGAAAACATTCATTTACAAGCAAGCAAGTAGATTGATTCTGGTATAGTAACTAGGATTTACTTATTTTTTAATTTTTATACAATACTTTTAGCCTTTATCTAACATAATCGATAATTGGAAGACTTTTCAATAACTAGGAACTACTAGGAACTGCAACATTAAGAATATCGGTAGGATGACAAGCTCAAATTTATGAGACACACACTCTGAAATGAACTTGTCTGCAACCAACTTTACATGATTCAAATGCACAACCTGCAACTCCACAGGAATTTAACGACTTGCAAAAATCTACAAGAATTTGGCCATCTCTAATAGTTTGATACCCTCCAAATGAGTCAATTCAATCCTTCATTTTCACCTGCTAGACAACCCAATTTGGAGAGGCAGGGGCAGAGGAAGAGGCAAAAGAAACAAAGGAATTGGAAGAGGCAGAGGAAGTCGAGAGTTAATTCAATCCATTGCGCATGGTTTTCAAATGAACCCATGCTTTTCTTTTTTTTTAATAATGCCTCTAGTCGTCAAAATTCCGACTAACGCGGGTGCCGTTAGAAAACGTCGTCAACATTTTGACGTTATCGGACATTTAAAAAAAAAAATCACATTTGATCACAAAAAGCCTCGTCCGTCAGAAACCTCCGTTGAAAATTGAGGCCAAATGTATTAGTGTAAAATGGAATTGAAAGGTTAATTGACCCTCTATTAAGATATGTGCAAGTTGTAAATGAAATGAAAGGGTAAATTATCCTCCTAGTTAAAGCTATGTGCAAGTTGTAAACTAAAATGAAAGGGTAAATTAACCTCCTAATTAAGCTATGTGAAATTTGTGGTTCATTTTAAGCCCTTAATTAAGAAATTTGATGAAAAAGACATTCATATCATCCTCAAACCCTGCATGCAAACATTAGATCTTCAAAAACCAACTACACAATTCTAGGTGCTAAGTGCGCAGATCTGGATTTTAGGAACATGAAAGATGAAAAAATTGATTTTTGATGAAAAATTGAATCTTGAACAAATGCACGTAATTAGAAACTCATAGGAAAGTTAAATTAGATGTGTGGTTCACATCGGGTTCACCAGATGTAGATAAAAAAAAATTGGGTTAAGAAATCAAACCGTAGACACAAATCTGTCCACTTAATTAAAATAATATTTAGTATTTATTTGATTATTTTAACCATCAATCAACAGTTAATTAAATTGATATTTAATTAATTCATCCTCAAACTCTTCTTCTATTAACTAAATAAATTATCCAATTTATTTAAATTAATTCATTAAACACATCCCCAAATCAATTAAATGAATAAAACATATTTATTTAATTTAACCCCTTTCCTCCTTTAAATAAATAAATAAATATTTATTTAAATCCCTAAATTACCCCGCCCCCCCCCCCCCCCACTTTCATTCTCCTACAAATGCAAGTCTTCCAAACCATTAATGGTTCTTATACAACCATTTATGGATCTTACATAACCATTAATGGTTAAACTCAACTCACCCACATGGTTAGAGACTTTCCCTCTAACTCAACCCCCAATTAACTCATGGGTATCTTCAAGCATTCATTGCTTTGACCATGGTTATCCCCACTAACTCTTGCACAAGAGTTTGTCCATTGGATAAAGGCATTATTCTTTAGATAAAAGATTTATTCATTAACCCAAGCCTAAACCTTAACTCCTAAAGTAACCCTCAAGTCATCTCAAGCTTTCAATGCTTCTTCCCTCTCCTCTCAAGCCATCTCATGTTGACATTTCTCTTCCCGGGATTGAGTTGAAATCCCTCACATGGATCACAAACCCATCAATTCTGGCCCTTGTTGAGATTACTCAATCTTGACCATCCATTGCCCTATTTTTTCTATAAATAGAGCCCATTCCTTCTTCAAAAAAATCCAAGTCTTTGTGCATCAAACTTATAGTCATTTTAAGAGAGCATTTAGGAACATTTTCTTTGTTATTTTAGCTAAAATTAACATAGATAATTAGGGTTCTTTCTCATATTTATCTTGATTACACTTGCATTATTAATTATTTTCATTTTCATAATCTTGAATCTTCATAAGACATCCATAATAGTGCAAAAAACTTGAGAGATACACTGATGTGGAACTTGGAGAGGAGAGGAACAAGGGAGGAGCAACTGTGAGCATATTAAAGGGCATCTTGGAGTGTTTTGTATCTTTCCTTCATTTTTGTGTGCTTTTCATAATTTGTTTTATATCTCTCTTGATATGCATGCTTAATATTATAGTTTCCTTTATCTTTCATTTGTGTCACTGACATTTTAACGATTTGTCTTATGTTTCTTGTGTCCTTTTTAGCACACATCACTTGGTGAACCTGACGTGAATCGAACATGCAACCTTCTGATTTCCAACTAACTTATTTTGTGTGATTTTCATAAAATTGTCACACACAGGTCGCGGTTTCGCGCTATTGACACACGTTTTAGCGCCATTGACCACAAGAGATTTAGCGCTTTGGTCTGAGTTATGGAGCTTCTGTTAGAGATTTGGCGTTTTTGTTCTAGTTATAGCACTATTGTTGGTTAAATAGTGCTATTGTCAATCTTTTAGCGCATTTGCGCTCTCTGTCTAACAAAGTTTTCATTCTATTTTACAATTTAAATTAGCACATTTGTCCATATTGTAGCACTTTTGATGTTGTTTTAGTGCCTCTGCTAGTTTTTTAGCGCTTTTGTCTTAAAGTGGCGCTTTTGTATTAACATAGAATAGCACTTTTGTAACAGAGAGTTGAAAAAAATATTTGTGTAACCGAAAAAATTAAAATTTTTAGGCTTGTAGAAGTCCACCAGAAACCTTCATTTCACTAACTGTTTTCTTTTTCTTTGTGCAAGTTGCTAACTTCTTGTTTGAAGGATTCGAGGAGATAGAAATTAGGGATTTTATTTCTTTTTTCTTTCTAGCTTTATTTTAAAGTTAAAATTAAAAAGAATCCACTTTCCTTTTGGTTTAAAACAAACTTCATCTTTCCTTTTGGATTAAAATCAACAAAATTTTCACTTTGGGCTTATAAAGAACTCCATTTTGCAAAAAGTTAAAAAGAACCACAAATCAAACAAACAAACTTTGCTTTCTTTTGCAAGTTAGGAACAAACTTTTCATTTTGGGCTTAAAACAAATAGACAATTTTCATTTTCTTGCAAGGATAAAATTCACAATCAACATTTTTTTTGCAAGTTTAAAAAGAACAAACAACTTGTCCATTTATGTTTACAAAATTGATTTTCCTTAAGCAAACGTGCTTCAATTTTTTTGACCAGGATTTTCATTTTTCTAGTTAGACAACAAATTTCTTTATGGGATTAAAAAGAATACCATGATTATTGGAGCAACATCTCCAAATAGCAAATAGATCACATTGCGATAAATCAGTTAAAAAGAACAAGTGTTTTCCATGTTTGACATGCTTGTGCAAAATCTGTAGAGTGGTCCCATTTCTAACACATACTATCCTCTCCCTTGGCTCTTGTGGTCGTAGGTGCAAGAGAAAACTATTAGTAACGCTCACAATTTTTTATTTTTAAGAGAGGCCTACCAAGAGATACATCACTCTTGGGAATGACCTTGCGCAGTAAATCCTTCGAGCAGCTATAGAAATCAGGTGAAAGAGAAAGTTGTAGCCTTGAGTGTAGCTATTCCTATAGTGTAACTTGCTGAAAGGACATATGGGCCCCACCACAAGTTACAAGGCTCTTAAGTGAGTCACTGTAGAATGAACTTACATCCAAAGACATCAAACATTACTAAACACCTTTTATTATAGAAGCCCGCCCATTTTATTGATTGAGGATATTTGTGAAAAGTTCAGTGTAAGAGCATAGATGGTTTTGCTCCCAAGATACTCATCATATGTATTTCCTTGAGTAGAAACAGGGCTTTTTGAAAGGCTAATTGTAGCTTGATAAAAGTGGTGACTCCTCCATCATAGGGATCATCTATCTGTTATGCTCGCACAAGACTTAGTATAACACATCCTTACTTTCCATGATGAGATTCATAAGGTATGTAGTACCAAAGTCGAAGAAATATCAAGATGTGGGCTGAAAATATCGTAACTAGCCAATGACCTTAGGGATAAAAAAGTGCTTGAGTTGTCTTCTTATTGTTTCAGATGAGTAAAAATTTGAGCCAACTTCAGGCTTTGGGAACATTAAAATGCATTTTGTAAAAGGGTCAAAGCTCATGATTGGGTTGATCTAGGCCCACACCTATTGTGCCTTTTATTAGGGAAAGGTTATTGTGCTTGTGTTCTTGCTCTGTTTTCTTGTCAAAGAAATTCAAAACAATTCAAACCAAGTATTCATCAAACATATACACATCTGAATTGATAAACAAAACTACCTCAACATGTGGAACAAAATATCAGTTTGTATGACCATCACTCACATCTTGAGAAAACAAACTCTTCATCAAAAGATCAAATTGAAGAAGAGGCAACTTGGTTCAAGAGCCCTTATCAAAAGAAGGAAGTTTTCTATATCAATAAACAACTTTTTCTCTCACATAGGGTATTCTTACGTCATATACACTTATACCTTCAAGGTAAATCCAACGAGTTTTATGAAGAGCCTTTGAGAAATAGAGCTTTTACACAATATGAAGCTTTTCATTATCACAAGAACAAAGGGGGCAAGATCAACCCTTCTTTCTTTCCTCAAATATTTATTACATACAATGAAGCTCGAGGGGAACCACCAACCCCTGAAAGAGAGGAAGAAGTAGACACACCCTTTATAACATAAAGCTTCTATTGAGACATACATCCTACCCACTTTCACATTCAAAACAAACCACAATCCATTTAGCTCTCAAAACAAAAAAGGGTCTTGTCCTTAGTTCTTTTTAGATATTGCTAAATCAAAACAACAAATCACTTTTAGGGTGTCTCTACATCTAGGATCCATCATCCTAAGAGGAATTTCTACATAGGTTAAAACTAGTCTATGAGTGCTTCCTCTCATTGCTAGATAGCTTGGTTTAACACATCTCAAAGCTTGCTATACCTTATCACATCAAAATTATTGAAAACACAAGAGCAATTCACAAAGAATTCTATTGACATCCAACCTTCAGTGTTAGAGATTTATCATCGAACAAGCATTTCACAAAACTTGTCTTCCATAAAACATTTCACCAACACCTCATAAATCGTTTCACAAACATCAAAAACATGGCTCACACAAGATCAATTAGAAGCCGACAACCAGAAATAGAAGAGGAGGAAGAAAACCTCAATGACTTTCATGAGGACATTGGAGGAGGCACTAATGATGAAGATCCTATCACTCCAACTCTTCAAGATATAGAAAGAGCACAACATAATCCCAAGTTCAATAAGCTCTTTGATGAGATTCTCAGAAACAATGCAGATGCTCATTTCTTAAGACTTGCTCAGGAGGGTGCCAAACTACCCTCCAACTTTGATACAACACAGATACGACAAATATCTGAGCAACATAGTCATCATGATGGTGGAAGAGGTAGAGAATACTTCCAATATAATCCTAATCTTCAAGGGAATCCTCCATCTTCCCCTCCACCTTAAGAAATGGCCATGTTAAGGCAACAAATAGAAAATCTCACTCAACAATTAAACAGTGGTGTGAAGACTACTCGGTTTTCACTTAATGATATTTGTCCCTATCCTTTTGATAGGAACATGATCATGCCACCTTTTCCATGAGGGTTTGAAATACCTAAATTCAAGAAGTATCGAGGCAAAGGAGATCCTAGGGATCATGTGAGAGAATTTCACTCAGTTTTTTTAGAGGTGGCCTACGAGGACACCTATCTAATGTGCCTCTTTCGTCAAAGTTTGGGAGGCACAACTACACAATGGTTCTCATGACTACCAGGTGGCATCAGAATATTTGAAGAACTAGTACAAAAATTCATTTCTCATTACTCACACAACATAGAATGTGATATCACCACGGTAGATTTATGCAACACCAAACAAAAACTAGGAGAGTTGTTCTCAACTTTCCTACAATGGTGGAGACAACTATGTAGTAGAAGTTCCCTTCATCTACCTGAGCAAGAACTAGTAGAAATTTTCATTTCAAACTTAAATGATGAAATGGAATTTCATTTAGACATGAAGGGTACCAAATCTTTTGAAGAGATGATCACTCAAGGACTAAAATGTGAAAGATCCCTCATCAAAAAGGGACTCATCAAAATCTAAAATGAACCCAAAGATGGTCCTCATCCACGTTATAATAGTGATAAACCTAATTTTTGGAACAAGAACAAGAACATTGTCAATGATGGGATAGTGGATGCACGAACAGTTAAAATTGCACAACCTATGGTCAGATTTGTAGGGCAAAATTCCCCTCCTAACAACAACACTATCAATAAAACACAAAATAAAGGTCACAACACACAAGAAGAAGAATCAAAACCAAAGCAACAAAATTTTAACCCAAAATGCACATATACACCCTTAGGGGAACCCATTGAAACAATCTTGCATCAATTGATATCCTCAAATTTGGTGACCTTGCCAAAAACATCTAACTATGAGCCTCAAGTTAAGCCTTCATGGTGGCGAGACCATGAACATTGTGAATTTCATCAAGGAAGAGGCCATAAGACAAGCAATTGCCATTGATTGAAAGATCTTGTTCAAGATCTTATTGACAGAGGAGAAATTGAAATTGAAGGACATGACCCTAAAACATCCAACGATGATCATTTAATGTTTTAAAAATCCACTTCCATCACATGATTAAAGGGTTCCTTCCACTTCAAGGTGACACACAGATACTACAACTAATTACATGCAAGTTGCGTACAATTATACTGTGAACCACCTGTATGATGCAGATGAACAATTTGCCACTCTTACCATCAAAAATCCAAATCCTAAATGCAACATTTTTACGCATTGTAGCTAGATCACTATTAAAGAAGCTCCATAAGGAACACCACCCCTCCCCAAGTAGTATAATCTTGTGGAGCAGTTAGATAAAATTCTCGCCCTCATTTCCATATTAGAGCTCTTGCACTTATCTCCATCACACAAAACAATGTTGGACCAAGCTCTCCAAGAAGCGTTAGTCCCCGCCAACCTCACCATAGATCAATTTCAAGCCATGGTTGGAAATTTGAGGTGATCACCATGTCTCACTTTTATGGAAAGTGATAAATTATCCATCCAAAAACCCCATAATGCCTCCCTCCATATTGAAGGATTTGTGAACCAACATAGGATCAAGAAAGTCTTGATTGACAATGGAGTCGGTTTAAATATATGCACACTGCAGTTGGTCACATCATTGGGTTATACAGTAGAATCTGTGGATGCCATAAAAAAGATAACCATTAAGGCACATGATGATGCAGAGTGTTCTTCTAGAGGAGCTGTTGTATTACCTATCAGGGTTGGGTCGGTGGTAAAGCACATAGTTTACCAGGTTCTATACCTTCCTCTACCATAAAATCTCTTGTTAGGAAGACCTTGGATACATGCCATGCAAGCAGTCCCATCTACCTATCACCAATGTATCAAGTTTCCACATAATGGGGTGTTGGCATTTGACATTATAATAGACAATGGGAGATTGTTGGCATTTCAATAAGGATATTGAGAAGGTTGTTGATGATTATGGATATAACTGATTAAGGATGTTTACTGTCTTGATATTATTATATTGTCATTGATGTCAAGAAATTGATTTTCTAATTCAGTATGATGTTGCCATATCTTGAGAAGTATGATTTGAAGAGTATAAAGATGTCGGTAAAAGACACAGGAAAGAATATGATGAATAAGGGGATGAATAAGGTATTCAATGGGCAACTATTACTGAGCTAGACAATGATGAGATCATGATGTTTAGATTGTTTTGGCATCATACATATGTTGTAAATTGTAAGGTTAATACTATACTATGTTATCGAACAAAGAACCTAGTTAGTAAACCCTAAGGAACCTAGTCGGTAAACCCTAAGGTTATCGCTATCAGTTAATGAAGGAAGAATGTCTAACGAGTGAATTTTAGTATTTACCGAGTTGTAACCGAGCTATAACAGAATACATTAAATAGTTACATGTGTTATTTAATGAAGGAAGCTGATGAGCTGGAACTGATTAAATGATTGGTATGTCATGCATGAAGTTTGTTAATGAATCTATGGCAAGGAAAATCGGCATGAAGATCTACAACTCAAATTGAACCACAATACCCTAGCACAAGTTCCAAGAAATGTATGCAAGTTCCAAGGCAGGGTAAAACATTTTCAGATCGAAGGATACATTGAACTTGGACAAGATTGAAGATCTGATGGCTATGATTGATCATGGGAAATGTGATCAAGGAGATTAAGAGGTTAGCTAATTGTTTATAAATAGGGAACTATTGATAAACAATGTATGTGGGCAAATGTATGCACAGGAATGCTACATAGTGATTATCGAGCACAAAAGCTAGAAGACCTGTTTGAATAATAGAGTATAGAAGCCCAACAGATGGACAAGATTAGTTCTATGTCTAGATTGTATTGAGCAAATAAGAATCTGCTTTAGCATTTTAGATGTGAAGTTGCAGATAGATTTTTATTACTGTTATTTTGTAAAAGTGACATAAAATCTCTTAACCGAGTGGACTTAACAGTCTTATTTGTAAAACCCTCTAGCAAGGTGACATTGTGATTGAGTGTTTGAAATCCTTTAACAAGGTCACTTCTAACAAGGTGAAGATGCTAACAGATCTGAGGGAAATCCTTTAACCAGGTCACATCTAGCAATGTGTTTCTAATCTTTAACAGAATTTTCTTTTAACCGAGCATACTCTAGAAGAGTATATTTCTTAGTGGGTCCAAAATCCCACAATGGTTTTTCCCTATTTGGGTTTCCACGTTAAATATGGTGTTATGAGGTATATGATGTTTATATTCTTTTGAGATTGCATGTTTAGAAGTTTTGGTTATATTACTGAAGTATATGTTACCGAGGTTGAATCTGATATTTTTATGGAAGATTAAGCTTGTATGATTCACCCCCCCCCCTCTCATCTTGTTGGACTATATTTACATTAAGTATCAGAAGTATCAATTGGTATCAGAGCCTTGGACTCCAGAAGAAAAGTTTAAAGGTACTTGAGGCAAAGATCCAAAGATGTATAAGAGGGATGCATCGAAGCTGAAAAAATCAAGTTTCTCCACATGGTAGAAAAGGATGAAGTTTCACCTATCATGAGTTGGAGAATATGATGTAATTATCTAGAGAATGATTTCATCACACCAAGCACCTATCCATTGACAATGGAAGAGATAAAGGCAACGCAAGAACATATCCAAGCAATGATTGAAATAACATCTGCATTGACCGACTCAGAGTTTAATGATCTAGAAGGCTGTAATGATGCAAAGGCTATGTGGGATAAGAAAATATTAGTATATGGAGGAGATGAACATGTTCAAAGAGAAAAAGTAGATAGTTTAAGAGGACAACTTGAATCTATGAGGATGAATTAAGGTGAGAACATAACTCAGTACAGTACAAGACTAAAGGAGATTGTCAATCAAATCAAAGGAGCAGGTGGAACTATTGAAGAAAAGGATATAACAAGTAAGTTGTTAAGAACCCTTCTACCGGCTTATGCAATCTGAGTCTCTGCAATCAATGAATTGAGGTCTATACCTAATATGCTAGTTTCTTTAGATGCTACTATTGGTAAGCTACATGCATTTGAGTTAAGTAAGTTTGATAATAGTGGATCTTTGGTAAATAAAGTTGAATCTGCATTTAGTTCTTTTCATCTTGATGAATCTAATGATTACAATGAAAGAAAGTCTAAGTACTCTGAAGGAGATCACAGTGGAGCAAGTGAAAGATTTCATAAGAACATGGAAGAAGCACACAAACTGTATGAGGACATCAGAAAGCAGGAAGAGTTTGAAGCACTATTAGCCAAAAGGTTACCGAGAGGCAAAGGTAAGTATAAAAGAAAACTACCTTTGAAATGTTTCAATTGTGATAAAATAGGACATATGGCTTCTAACTGTCCTGACAAAGATTTTACTGAAAAGAGAGATTACCAAGATGACAGATAGAAAGATAATCATTACAGAGGACACCGAGACTTTAGAAGAAGAGATAAAAAGACATGCTTAATAGCTGATGAGGAATCCAATGATGATAAATCAGATGAAACTGATACAGAGGAAGTAGTTTATGTGGCTATCAAAGATGGATCAGATGAAGAAAGGTATGAAGAAAAAGCCTTAATATCTCACATAAACACTAATGATTCTTCGATCATAGATAGTGGATGCTCACATCATATGATAGGTGATAAACACAAGTTTGTTATGTTAGAAGATTATGATGGAGGCTATGTTAGATTTGGTAATGATGCACCATGTCTGGTGAAAGGTAAAGGATCTATAAAACTTCTTGGCAATGCAAGATGCAATGATGTTTATTGGGTTGAAGGTTTGAAATGCAATTTGTTGAGTGTAGCACAGCTAAACAATACTGGTTCCCGAATAGAATTTCAGAAAGGAGTTGTCAAAGGTCATGACAAGAATGGAAAGTTAGCTGCTACCGGGACACAAACAAAAGGTAACACATTTCACCTTGACTCAACTAAAAACAAGTGTCTGTATGCAAAGATAAATGATACCTGGTTATGGCATAAAAGGTTTTGTCATGTAAATTTTGATAATCTGATCAAAATAAGTAAGAAGCACCGAGTAAGAGGTCTACCGAGTCTTGAAAAACTTGAGAATGCTATGTGCTAAGGATGCTAGATGGGTAAGATGACAAGATCAAGCTTTACAAGTAAGTCTTACACTTCTAAGGGAATTTTAGATCTTGTGCACACTGATCTTTGTGGTCCTATGAAAGTTTAAAGTTATTATGGTGATAAATATTTCATATTATTTGTGGATGACTATTCAAGGATGATGTCATTAATGTTTTTAAAAGAAAAATCAGAAGCTTTTCAAATGTTTAAGTGGTACAAGGCGAGAGTTGAAAATGAAACAGGAAGACAACTGAAATGTCTTAGATCAGATAGAGGAGGAGAGTTCACATTTGATGAGTTCAACTTATTGTACAATGATCATGGTATTAAAAGACAAGTCTCTGCACCGAGAACTCCACAGCAAAATGGAATAGTTGAGAGAAGAAATAGATCTATTGTGGATTGTGCTAGAACCCTGATGATTGAAAATAAATTGCCACAAACATTTTGGAGAGAAGCAATAATCACTGCAGTTTACACTTTGAACCAAGTACAATTGAAGAAAGGTACTTTGAAGACACCATATGAAATCTGGTATGACAACAAACCTAATTTAAGTTATTTTTAAATATTTGGAAGTAGATGCTATGTACACAAAGATGATAGAAATGGCAAGTTTGATCAGAAAAGTGAAGAAGGAATATTTCTAGGTTATTTTTCTAGAAGCAAAGCATTTAAATTTCTGATCAAACCATCTAACAAAATAGTAGAAAGTGAAAATGTGAAAATTGATGTATTTGCAGAAAGAAATGATGAAGGAAATTCCAAAGAACTAGAAGATTATGATGAATTTGTCTATGTTCAACCGACAAGTCTTACCGAGAGAACTATTGAAGAAAATGAAGAAAATATCCAATTACCGAGTGGTGAAGAAGATCATACAGAGCCTATCGAGCTTGTATTAGCCAAGTATGTCAGAAGACATCATGCACCATGTCAGATTATAGGAGATAAGGATTATCCAGTGATGACAAGGAACAAACTGAGATAGAACACATGTTTGATATCTGAATTTGAACTGAGAATAGTGAAAGAGGTATTTAACAGTGAAGATTGGATAAATGCTATGACAAAAGAGATTGATCAAATCAAGAAGAATGACACATGGACACTAATCCCAAGACCGAAGGACAAAAATGTAATCGGTACAAAGTGGATTTTCAGAAACAAGCTAAGTGAAAAAGGAGAGGTCATTTGAAATAAAGAAAGACTAGTTTGCAAAGGTTATGCTCAAGAAGAAGGAATTGATTACGGTGAAACTTTTGCACCTATGGCTAGACTTGAAGGAGTAAGAACATTCTTGGCATATGCTAATTTCAAAAACTTCAAGTTATATAAAATGGATGTCAAATGTGCATTTCTGAATGGAATATTAGAAGAAGAAGTTTTTATTGAACAACCTGAAGGATTTATTGAAGACAATAATAATGATCAGGTATGTAAATTGAATAAAAAATTATATGGTTTGAAACAAGCACCTAGAGCATGGTATGAAAGATTGCACTCTTATTTGATTAAGATTGGTTTTATAAGGACAAGTGAGAACAACAATATATACATGATGAATGATGAAAATGGAATACTGATCTCCGCCATATTTGTTGATGATATTATATTTTGTGGAAATCACTCTCTATGTAAGAACTTTGGAAATGAAATGAGCAAAGAATTTGAGATGTTATTAACCGGTGAGATAAATTATTTTATAGGTTTACAGATACTGCAAATGAAAAATGAGATTTTCATTACTCAATCCAAGTACATAAAGGAAATCTTGAAGAAATTCGGAATGGAGGATTCAAAACCAGTAAGTACTCCTATGACTACCAACTGTAAACTATCAAAGAATGATGAATCTGCATCTGTTGGTGAGACACTTTACCGATCCATGATTGGAAAGCTACAATATGTTGTTCACAGCAGACCAGACATAACACATGCAGTAGGTATAGTTGCAAGATTCTCTGCAGATCCTAAGGAAACACACATGACAACAATCAAAATAATTTTTAGATACTTGAAAGGCACAGAGGATTATGGCTTAGTATATTAGAAAGGAAATGATTTTGATTTAAAAGTTTATACTGATGTTGATTGGGCAGGAAACATTGATTATAGAAAAAGCACAAGTGGAGGAGCTTTCTTTTTAGGAGAAAGACTAGTGAGTTGGCTTAGCAAGAAACAAGGATGTGTTTCACAGTCAACAGTAGAAGTTGAATACGTTGCTGCAGCATTGAATTGTACCAACATTGCATGGATCAAACAATTGTTGGAAGGAATAAATGAGAAAGTTACCGAGCCAGTAACTATATTCTGTGACAATACTAGTGCCATTAACATTTCAAAGAATCCTATTATGCACTCTAAGACAAAGCACATCTCTATCAAATATCATTATCTTAGAGAAGAAGCTCAAGAGAAGAAAGTAGTGTTGGAATATGTTAGCATAAAGGAACAAATAGCAGATATCTTCACCAAGCCACTACCAAGGGACACTTTTGAATATCTCAGAAGTAAGTTAGGGGTCCTACCCCTATCTTCTAGTGACTGACTAAGTTTGGTGAAAGCATCAATTCAATGACTCTATGGAATATCTTTTTAGAGTTGATACTGATTTACACACTTTAGGATGTTTGCTAAAGGTGTACAGGAAATAATACGGGAAACAATACAAGGAATAGGAATTGAAGACAAAATGCTCTGACTAAGACTCAGTTGATACACAACACCAGGAAATCACTTCATATAGGAAGAAATTATGTTTTAGTTCTTTACTTTTTGGCATTGTTATCAAAGGGGGAGAAGACTAATATAAGGGAGACTAATGTAAGGGAGAGAAGACTGAAGAAAATAGGAGAAGTCTAATGTATGGGGGAGAAAATCTGTTGACAGCAAGAGAGCATTTCAACTTTTTAGAATCACAGCAATCTGAATCCTTTTAAGGTCAAATCAATGGGTTTTGCCATCAATGCCAAAGGGGGAGATTGTTGGCATTTGACATTATAACAGACAATGGGAGATTGTTGGCATTTCAATAAGGATATTGAGAAGGTTGTTGATGATTATGGATATAACTGATTAAGGATGTTTACTATCTTGATATTATTATTTTGTCATTGATGTCAAGAAATTGATTTTCTAATTTAGTATGATGTTGCCATATCTTGAGAAGTATGATTTGAAGAGTATAAAGATGTCGGTAAAAGACACAGGAAAGAATATGATGAATAAGGGGATGAATAAGGTATTCAATGGGCAACTATTATCGAGTCAAACAATGATGAGATCATGATGTTTAGATTGTTTTGACATCATACATATGTTGTAAATTGTAAGGTTAATACTATACTATGTTATCGAACAAAGAACCTAGTCGGTAAACCCTAAGGTTATCGCTATTGGTTAATGAAGGTAGAATGTCTACCGAGTGAAGTTTAGTATTTACCGAGTTGTAACCGAGCTATAACAGAATAGATTAAATAGTTACATGCGCTATTTAATGAAGGAAGTTGATGAGCTGGAACTGATTAAATGATTGGTATGCTGTGCATGAAGTTTGTTAATGAATCTATGGCAAAGGAAAATCGGCATGAAGATCTATAGCTCAGATTGAACCGCAATACCCTAGCACAAGTTCCAAGAAATATATGCAAGTTCCAAGGCAGGGTAAAACATTTTCAGATTGAAGGATACATTGAACCTGGACAAGATTGAAGATCTAATGGCTATGATTGATCATGGGAAATGTGATCAAGGAGATTAAGAGGTTAGCTAATTGTTTATAAATAGGGAACTATTGGTAAACAATGTATGCGAGCAAATGTATGCACAAGAATGCTACATAGTGATTACCGAGCACATAAGCTTGAAGACCTATTTGAATAACAAAGTATAGAAGCCTAGCAAATGGACAAGATTAGTTCTGTGTCTAGATTGTATTGAGCAAATAAGAATCTACTTTAGCATTTTAGATGTGAAGTTGCAGATAGATTTTTATTACTGTTATTTTGTAAAAGTGACAAAAAATCTCTTAATCGAGTGGACTTAAAAGTCTTATTTGTAAAACCCTCTAGCAAGGTGACATTGTGATTGAGTGTTTGAAATCCTTTAACAAGGTCACTTCTAACAAGGTGAAGATCCTAACAGATTTGAGGGAAATCCCTTAACTGGGTCACATCTAGAAATGTGTTTGTAATCTTTAACAGGATTTGCTTTTAACCGAGCATACTCTAGAAGAGTATATTTCTTAGTGGGTCTGAAATCCCACAGTGGTTTTTCCCTATTTGGGTTTCCACGTTAAATCTGGTGTTATGAGGTTTATGATGTTTATATGCTTTTGAGTTTGCATGTTTAGCAATTTTGGTTATATTACTGAAATATATGTTACCGAGGTTGAATCTGATGTTTTTATGGAAGATTAAGCTTGTATGATTCACCCCCCCCTCTCATCTTGTTGGATTGTATTTATGTTAAGTATCAGAACTATCATGGGGTAGAGATTACAATCCTTGGTGATGCAAATCCCTTTGCACATTGCAATAGTGTTAACCATCAACCAAAGATCATTGTTCCTAACAACAAGGAATCTATTCCCTCCTCATCATATGTAAATCTAGCCTCTCTTTCCAGCTCAATAACCCCTACACCAAAGCACAAGAAATTGCAATTGAAAATGGCTGAGGAAGGTCCTAGGGAATATAATCTTAGGCAACTCTTTTGTGTTGGGAAATTACTCACATCCCCTAGAACTCATGGCAAACCCAAGGTTTAGTTCAACCACCATTGGCCAAAAGCACTTGCACTTTGGCACAATTTACTCTTGGAAAAAGTCAAGAGGAAGAAACCATGGATGAAGACATAGCATAATGGATCTACAAAGCCCCTATTGACAAAGAAAGCCCAAAGTCTAAGCTTCCCATGAAAAAATATGGCAAAGGCCTCACTATCATGCAAATAATGGGTTATGATGGCCACAGTGCTTTGGGACCTTGCAAGCAAGGATGACATGAACCCTTACAACCAGAGTTAAAACCTAGTAACAAAACTAGAGTTGGTTTTCAAAAGGAATCTCTTCCTAAGCTTAGATTCAAAGGGAAACCTAGCAAACCTCTATATCAGCCAATTAATCTAAAGAGGCCATCCTTGATTGTATCTGCGGCACCAACAACACCAACTGCACTGACAAAACTGATAATCCCATTGGTAGCATTAGTAGCACCAACAACACCAAATGCACTAACAAAACTGATATTCCCATCAGTAGCATCAGTAGCACCAACAACACCAACTGCACTGACAAAACTGATAATCCCATCAGTAGCATCAGTAGCACCAACAACACCAACCACACCAACAAAACTGATAATCCCATTAGTAGCATTAGTAGCACCAACAACACCAACTGCACCAACAAAACTGATAATCCCATCAGTAGCATCCGTAGTAGCCATAATTTTACCTACAACACCAATAACCCCATCAATAGCATCAATGGGACCGATAACACCATCAACAGTATCAATGGCACCCGCAATACCACCAATTCCATCTCCAAAAGTACATAAGCCGATCACAAATGCACTATTCAACTCAAAAGACATCCTAGCTTGGTACAGTAATCAGATGCTTGAAAGTGATTCAAAGACGGACTCACATGAGTGGGATTTTGATTCAGTGCATCTAAATACTTTAGATGAGGAAGACACATCACCCCCTCCACCTCGCAAAGATATACCTATTTATGGAGAGGCATCAATTAAAACCTTTTGGGTTCCTGAGCTGGAAGTACCTTCCATAGGCCCTACGTCAAATCCTATGCCTGAATCTGATAGGGAGAGTACTATCGATGACCTTCACACCACTATATTAACCCTCACTGACACCTCCCACAAACTTAATCTAATCGATGAGGTAATGCCTATCATCCATCCTGAAATCATCGAATAGAACCAATCAAATCCCCCATGCCTTGACCATTTCCAAAATGATGAGGCGCTCATAGACATTTTGGAATTATGGGATAACATACCAAGCGAGGATCATAAAGCTAGATTTTCCATCAAACTTAACAACACAACATAATTTGGGGTAGATGCCAAACCTTTTAGCTGCAAAAATATCACAATAAAGCATGAATCTTCTAGTGAAAACCACATGGTGGCACTGTTTGATCCCAAAAAAGTAAAAACAAAGAGCGTATCCAAAGGTGAAAACCTCTCTAAGGTGCCTAAGGATGAAAGGTTTGACATCCTCCCCTTTAGTATGAATCAGGAGAGATCAACCATCCTAAGCGAAGAAACAAAGAATTCAATGTGGGGACCCCTGAGACTCCTCACCAAATACATTTGGCATCTCTCTTAACTCCAAAGGAACAACCAAAATTTGTTGAATTTTTCCAGAAGCATCAAATCAACTTCGCATGGTCTTGTGCAGACATGCCTGACCTAGATCCAGATTTGGTCATGCATCACCTAACTGTAGCAGAAGGAGCTAAACTTGTAAAATAAAAGCTCAGAAAGATGCACCCATAGATTGTTGTCCTTGTCAAAGTAGAACTTAAAAATCTCTTAGATGTTGGTTTCATCAGACCAATTGATTATGCAGAGTGGATCTCCAATATAGTACCTGTGGGTAAACCTAATGGGGGAATCTGTATCTATACAAATTTTAGAGATCTAAATAAGGCATGTCCTAAAGATGACTTCCCCTTACCAAACATTGACATGATTGTTGACCTAACAACAAGGCATGCAATGCTTTCTCTTATGGACGACTTTTTAGGGTACAACCAGATTAAGATTGCTCCAAAGGATCAATATAAAACTACTTTCACATGTCCATGGGGAACATACTATTGGAATGTGATGCCATTTGGTTTGAAGAATGCAGGGGCAACATATCAATGAGCCATGACTACCATCTTTCACGATATGATGCACACCATAATGGAGGATTATGTCGATGATTTACTGGATAAATCATTAATAAGAGAAGGTCACCTTGCCATATTGGATAAAATCTTTGATAGATTAGAACAATATCAGGTTTGTCTCAATCCAGAGAAATGTGTCTTTAGGGTAACTACAGAGAAGCTCTTAGGATAAATTGTCTCAAGAAAAGGCATTGAGGTAGATCCTGCAAAAGTCAAGGCAATCATGGACATGCCACCTCCCAAGAACATCAGTTAGTTGAGGACATTACAAGGGCGACTACAATCAATTTAGAGATTCATTGCATAATTGGCTAATAAGTGTCATCCCTTTACCCATCTGTTACACAATAATATCCATTTTCAATGGGATGCAAGATGCCAACAAGCATTTCGAATGCTTAAAGACTACCTAATGAACACACCATTGTTGATTCCACCAAATCCAAGCAGACCTCTATTGCTATACATTTTAGATACAAACACGACATTAGGCGTACTGCTGGCACAACATAATGCAGAAGGAAAAGAATGTGCAGCCTACTACATATCTCGCACACTAGTAGGCTATGAACTTAATTACACACCTATTGAGCGAGCTTACCTAGCAGTTATCTTGGCAACCACCAAATTCAAGCACTACATGTTAATGCACAAGGTACAACTCATTGCCAAGATAGATCCACTAAAGTACCTACTCAGCAAGGCAACATTGACAGGCCGCTTGGCCAAATGGGTTATGATTCTAAGGGAATTTGACATTGAGTACATGGACCACAAAGCTATCAAGAGATAGGTTATTGTAGATCAGTTGGCCAATGCACCGCTCAAAGGCAACCATCCTCTTGTTTCTATTTATCAATAGACATGGCTCGGGGGCAAGTATTCTATTTATCACACCTCAAGGTGACAATATCCCAAAGTCCTACAGGCTCACTTTCCCCTGCATGAATAACATAGTAGAATATGAGGCCTTGATCATAGGACTCAGATTAGCCATACAATGGAATCTGAAAGAGCTATAGGTTTATAGAAATTCCCAGCTAGTCATCTGACAAGTCACCAATGAATATCAAACCAAGGATGATAAACTCATGCCATACAAAAGGATGGTAGATAGTTTCAAAGAATCATTTACAACTATCACCTTTGAGCAAGTACCAAGAGATCAGAATTGAGATGATGATGCAATGGCTATAATTGCATCTCTCCTAGATCTTCCACAGAATTTGACACGCTATGAGTTCTTGGTAGAACAACTTTAGATCCCCGCTTATGATATCCCTGAATCCGAGATGATATGTCGCCTTACCGATTCTGACTCCCCATGGTATGATGAGTTCTTCACCTACCTACGTGATCACACACTTTCCCCTAACCAATCCAATAACCAATGAAAAACCTTCATCTGCCAAACCTCTCGATACATTATCATCGCCGAAACCCTATACCGACGAAGTCTTGATGGTACTCTCCTTCGATGTTTGGAATAGAATGAGATAACAAAAGCCTTGGAAGAGGTACATGAAGGAATTTGTGAGGCTCACTCAAGCAATCCTTCACTAGCAAATAAAATCATGCAAGCAGGATACTATTGGCCTTCCATGGAGAAACACTCCTACTATTTTGTTAGAAAGTGCAAGAAATTCCAAGTTCATGGAGATCTTATACATGCACCAACACATGAATTTCAACCAAACACAAAATCATGGCCTTTTTATCAATGGGGACTTGACCTTGTGGGTAAAATCCATCCATCTTCATCCAACGGTCATAAATTTATCATTACTGCCACAAAATACTTCACAAAGTGGATTGAAGCCATCTCACTTACCCAAGTCACTGACAAACAGATCACCGCATTCATCCTCAATTACATCATCTACCGGTATGGTGTACCCATGTCCATCATCATAGATAATGAAATCCCTTTCAATAATCAAGATATCTATGAACTCTATGAGAAGTTTCATATCCAACACCAATTTTCCACCCCATATTATCCACAAGGAAATGGTCAAGCCGAAGCCTCAAACAAGAACATATTGAGGATCCTCAAGAAGACAATCAATGATGCTACTCATGATTGGCACGTGCGTTTGAATCCAGTACTATGGGCATATCAAACTAGCATTCGAACCCCTACAAGTGCAACTCCCTGTTCACTGGTTTATGGAGTAGAAGCTATCTTGCCTATTGAGGTTGAAATACTATCTCTATGGGTTTTCTTGCACAATTTGATAGATAATAAAGCATATAGAGTATCACATCTTCAAGACTTGGAATTGCTTGATGAAAGGTCACAAGATGTGTACAACCACCTCAAAGCATTTTAGCAATGCATGAGAAGAAGCTACAATCATTGAGTCAAGCCTCGCACATTTGAAGTAGGAGATCTTGTTCTCAGGGAGAATATTCGCAATCAATCAAACAGATAAAACCAAGGCAAGTTTGAATCAAATTGGTTGGGTCAATCAAATAGAGAAAACCAAGGCAAGTTTGAATCAAATTGGTTGGGTCCATATGTCATCACTGCTATTTTCAGGTCTGGGGCATATCAGTTAGCTACTTCAGAAGGAGAACCAATAGCAAATCCGATCAACAACATGCATCTCAAATGGTTCCATACATAAGCAGTGCAAAGCATCAGGTTCATTCAAGTATTAGGAAAATAAAAAAAACATTCAGAAAAAGTCTTGAACAAAAATACAAAAAAAATACAAAAAAATCAAGAAAATAGTAAAGAAAAAATCATTCATCCAAACGGTGAAAACCACTCTGATGGAACCTTGGGTAAGTACGGTGGTGAAAACCTAGTAAACAGGTTCCATTTGTAAAGGCTATGGCTCCATTGTCTTTCAGGCTTGTTGTGATCACATCCATTGCATCCATTCACCCATCATTTATACCATGGCTTGTTATTGATCTACAATCAAGGTTATTCCTTCATGTGTCTTGCATCATGATTTCACACCAACATCTAACTGGGGGAAAATATCCTTATACCTATGGATGGAAGTGGATTCTACATTACTTTTGATTCATTGAGTTGTTCATTCAAACATGTCTTGAAATAATATCAAAAACATTCATAATATCTTAGAAAAAACACCAAAAACAGTCACAAACATTCAAAAATCCAAAAAATATGACAAAAACATCACAATCAATCAAAAAAATTACAACGTATAGTATGCCTTGTACATACAAATTGCAACAGACACAAAACAACATTTGGAACTATTCAAACAATGACCACTTATCAAACCATCCAACCAATCAAAACATCTGCACACAACCGTCTTCACAAGGATGCATCCTTCCTCACAGACAAGACTTGGTAACATTTTTATTTGACAAGAAAATTCGGTTTGGCTGGTAAGTACTTGGTCAATTGGTTATTTATTTATATCAGATTCTTATGCTACTCCAGGATATCCACAAGTGATTAGAGTAGTCGGGATGGTTCTTGATATCTTTTTCTTTGTTTCTTTGTTGTCTGCAGATTGTTTCCATGAAGTTTTGGGGCATATACTAATGGTGTCTATGTGGGAAGTTCACTAAGCTATGTGATCCTATGCAAAAATACAGTCATGGATCACTATGGCTTACTTACTACAACATATACCTTGACCATTTGAACATGAACTAGAATGGAGGGTCACTTTCCTTGTCTGCAATGTTTGCTTAAAGGTGAAATGCTCAAAACTTGGTTCCTGCTACCTCGGCCAAGATCCATACTACCATGCTCGATGATGAAAATAAAGAACTATAAATAATCTATGGATCATCATTTCATCTCCTATTATATTGCATTTTGTTGCATTCCATACATTCATAAATCCATATAGATTCATATCATCCATACATAGTAATGACAATGGATACTCTATTTCGCTCCTCTTACATAGGAATGAATCATAGGTCTTCCATACCTTCTATCTAACATAGAATCCCCCCCTCACCCTCCCCATCTCTATAATCAACATCACATACCCTACACCATGTCCCATCAACCCAATCAAGCCAGTTACTCTGTCTACACAGGTACATCGACTCATGCACACCTAGACTATCAATAGAAACTTTTTGATCAAGTATCTTCGGGTCTCAACACGTAATCATTTATGGCAATCCTAGACTACAACAAGCATTTATTACAATGACCTAGTCTCAACGAGGCTACTATGATTTGCCACAAACAACCTACAAAGAAAACACTATTAATTGATCCACCAATCAAACACAATCAACAACAAGCAGTTACATCAATTGTCTAAGTCTCAACGAGTATTTTGCTTCAAAGAGCTTGACTTCATCGTTCAATTACATCAATTGTCTAAGTCACAACAAGTCACTTTGATTCACTTACTCATACTTTATCATGTCCAAGCGACCAACTGACATCAACTATCATGCTTTGACTAAACTCGGGCAATTCAACCAATTGCACTAGATTGTCCAACCAATTTTGATCAATTGTATAGCATCAATCAAAAGCACAAATAACACATTTGCACCATATCTCTCGCATGACTTAAGGGTACTCACTGGCTTGTTGTTTCTCTATTTTCTCAGTTCTTTCACCATTATTTCTAATTTCTTCTATTCTACCTCCCCCCAACTTCTTTCTCTTTTTCGAGAGATCAATCGATTTTTCAAAATTTTCTGGCCCATCTCTCGAGGGGCATACCACCCACTAAATTAACATTTATGGGCCATATTTCTTCACACCTATCTTCCTTTCTTTGAAACGAAATGATAAACCACACCGTCTCAAAGAGGGGCAAATGTATGTTGGCAATATAGCATTATAAAAGATAATGAAGGATTGTTGACATTTCAATAAGGATATTGAGAAGGTTGTTGATGATTATGGATATAACTGATTAAGGATGTTTACTGTCTTGATATTATTATTTTGTCATTGATGTCAAGAAATTGATTTTCTAATTCAGTATGATGTTGCCATATCTTGAGAAGTATGATTTGAAGAATATAAAGATGTCGGTAAAAGACATAGGAAAGATTATGATGAATAAGAGGATGAATAAGGTATTCAATGGGCAACTATTATTGAGTCAGACAATGATGAGATCATGATGTTTAGATTGTTTTAACATCATACATATGTTGTAAATTGTAAGGTTGATACTATACTATGTTACCAAGCAAAGAACCTAGTCAGTAAACCCTAAGGAACCTAGTCGGTAAACCCTAAGGTTATCGCTATCGGTTAATGAAGGCGGAATGTCTACCGAGTGAATTTTAGTATTTACTAAGTTGTAACCGAGTTGTAATCGAGCTATAACAGAATGCATTAAAAGGTTATATGCATTATTTAATGAAGGAACCTGATGAGCTGGAACTGATTAAATGATTGGTATGCTGTAAATAAAGTTTGTTAATGAATCTATGGCAAAGGAAAGTTGGCATGAAGATCTACAGTGCAGATTGAACCGCAATACCCTAGCACAAGTTCCAAGAAATATATGCAAGTTCCTACGCAGGGTAAAACATTTTCAGATCGAAAGATGCATTGAACCTAGACAAGATTGAATATCTGATGGCTATGATTGATCATGGGAAATGTGATCAAGGAGATTAAGCGGTTAGCTAATTGTTTATAAATAGGGAACTGTTGATAAATAATGTATGCGGGCAAGTGTATGCATAGGGATGCTACATAGTGATTACTGAGCACAAAAGCTTGAAGACCTGTTTGAATAGCAGAGTATAGAAGCCCAGCAAATGGACAATATTAGTTCTATGTCTAGATTGTATTGAACAAATAAGAATCTGCTTTAGCATTTTAGATGTGAAGTTGCAGATAGATTTTTATTACTGTTATTTTGTGAAAGTGACAGAAAATCTCTTAACTGAGTGGACTTAACAGTCTTATTTGTAAAACCTTCTAGCAAGGTGACATTCTGATTGAGTGTTTGAAATCCTTTAACAAGGTCACTTCTAACAAGGTGAAGATCCTAACAGATCTGAGGAAAATCCCTTAACTGGGTCACATCTAGCAATGTGTTTGTAATCTTTAACAGGATTTTCTTTTAACCGAGCATACTCTAGAAGAGTATATTTCTTAGTGGGTCCGAAATCCCACAATGGTTTTTCCCTATTTGGGTTTCCACGTTAAAACTGGTGTTATGAGGTTTATGATGTTTATATGCTTTTGAGTTTGCATGTTTAACAATTTTGGTTATATTACTGAAGTATATGTTACCGAGGTTGAATCTAGTGTTTTTATAGAAGATTAAGTTTGTATGATTCACCCCCCCCTCTCATCTTGTTGGCTATTGGATCTGTACTTACATTTAGTATCAAAACTATCAATTGGTATCAGAGCCTTGGACTCTAGAAGAAAAATTTAAAGGCACTTGAGTTAAAGATCCAAAGATGTATAAGAGGGATGTACCAAAGATGAACAAGTCAAGTTTCTCTACATGGTAGAAAAGGATGAAGGTACATCTATCAGGAATTGGAGAATATGTTGTATACTATTTGGAAAATGATTTTGTTACACCGAGCACCTATCCATTGACTATGGAAGAGATAAAGGCAAAGTAAGAACATATCCAAGCAATGATTGAAATAACATCTGCATTGACTGATTTAGAGTTTAATGATCTAGAAGGTTGCAATGATGCAAATGCAATGTGGGATAAGCTCATATTAGTATATGGAGGAGATGAACATGTTCAAAGAGAAAAAGTAGATAGTCTAAGAGGACAACTTGAATCTATGAGGATGAATGAAGGTGAGAACATAACTCAATATAGTACAAGACTAAAGGAGATTGTCAATCAAATCAAAGGAGCAGGTGGAACTATTGAAGAAAAGGATATAACAAGTAAGTTGTTAAGAACCCTTCTACTGGCTTATGCAATCTGAGTCTCTGCAATCAATGAATTGATGTATGTACCTAATATGCTAGTTTATTTAGATGCTACTATTGGCAAGCTACATGCATTTGAGTTAAGTAACTTTGATAACAGTGGATCTTCAGTAGAAAAAGTTGAATCTGCATTTAGTTCTTTTCATCTTGATGAATCTAATGATTTCAATGAAAGAAAGTATAAGTACTCTGAAGAAGATCGCAGTGGAGCAAGTGAAAGATTTCGTAAGAATATGGAAGAAGTACACAAACTGTATGAGGAAATCAGAAAGCAAGAAGAGTTTGAAGCACTATTAGCCAAAAGGTTACCGAGAGGCAAAGGTAAGTACAAAGGAAAACTACCTTTGAAATGTTTCAATTGTGATAAAATAGGACATATGGCTTCTAACTGTCTTGACAAAGATTCTACTGAAAAGAGAGATTACCGAGATGACAGACAAAAAGATAGTCATTACAGAGGACATCGAGACTTCAGAAGAAGAGATAGAAAGACATGCTTAATAGCTGATGAGGAATCCAATGATAATAAATCAGATGAAACTGATACAGAGGAAGTATTTTATGTGGCTATCAAAGATGGATTAGATGAAGATAGGTATGAAGAAAAATCCCCTATATCTCACATAAACACTAATGATTGTTGGATCATAGATTGTGGATTCTCACATCATATGATAGGAGATAAACACAAGTTTTTAGAAGATTATGATGGAGGCTATGTTAGATTTGGTAATGATGCACCATGTCCGGTGAAAGGTAAAGGATCCATAACACTTCTTGACAATGCAAGATGCAATGATGTTTATTGGGTTGAAGGTTTGAAATACAATTTGTTGAGTGTAGCATAGCTAGACAACACAAGTTACCGAATAGAACTTCAGAAAGGAATTGTCAAAGTTCATGACAAGAATGGAAAGTTAGCTGCTATTGGGACACAAACAAAAGGTAACACATTTCACCTTGACTCAACTCGTAACAAGTGTTTGTATGCAAAGATAGATGATACATGGTTATGGCATAAAAGGTTTTGTCATGTAAATTTTGATAATCTGATCAAAATAAGTAAGAAGTACCATGTAAGAGGTCTACCGATTCTTGAAAAACCTGAGAATGCTAAGTGTCGAGGATGCCAAATGGGTAAGATGACAAGATCAAGCTTTACAAGTAAGTCTTACACTTCTAAGGGAACATTAGATCTAGTGCACATTGATCTTTGTGGTCCTATGAAAGTTCAAAGTTATTATGGTGATTAATATTTCATATTATTTGTGGATGACTATTCAAGGATGATGTCAATAATTTTTTTAAAAGAAAAATCAGAAGATTTTCAAATGTTTAAATGGTACAAGGCAAGAGTTGAAAATGAAATAGGAAGACAACTGAAATGTCTTAGATCAAATAGAGGAGGAGAGTTCACATCTGATGAATTCAACTTATTCTGCAATGATCATGGTATTAGAAGACAAGTCTCTGCACTGAGAACTCCATAGTAGAATGGAATAGCTAAGAGAAGAAACAGATCTATTGTGGATTGTGCTAGAACACTGATGATTGAAAAGAAAGTGCCACAAACATTTTGGAGAGAAGCAATAAGCACATCAGTTTACACCCTGAACTAAGTACAATTGAAGAAAGGTACTTTGAAGACACCATATAAAATCTGGTATGATAAGAAACCCAATGTAAGTTATTTTAAAATCTTTGGAAGTAGATGCTATGTTCACAAAGATGATAGAAATGGCAAGTTTGATCAGAAAAGTGAAGAAGGAACATTTATAGGTTATTCCTCTAGAAGCAAAGCATTTAAATGTCTAATCAAATCATCTAACAAAATAGTAGAAAGTGCAAATGTGAAAATTGATGAATTTGCAAAAAGAAATGATGAAGGAAATTCCAAGGAACCAAAAGACTATGATGAATTTGTCTATGTTCAACCAAGAAGTCTTACCAAGAAGACTATTGAAAAAAATAAAGAGAATATCTAGTTACTGAGTGATGAAGAAGATCATACAGAGCCTACCGAGCCTGTAATAGCCAAGCATGTCAGAAGACATCATGCACCAAGTTAGATTATAGGAGATAAGAATGATCCAATGATGACAAGGAACAAACTGAGATAGAACACATGTCTGATATCTTAATTTGAACCGAGAATAGTGAAAGAGGTATTTAACAGTGAAGATTGGATAAATGATATGACAGAAGAGATTGATCAAATCAAGAAGAATGATACATGGACACTAATCCCAAGACCGAAGGACAAAAATGTAATCGGTACAAAGTGGATTTTCAGAAACAAGCTAAATGAAAAAGGAGAGGTCATTCGAAACAAAGCAAGACTAGTTTGCAAAGGTTATGCTCAAGAAGAAGGAATTGATTATGGTGAAACTTTTCTGTTGCTAGACTTTAAGGAGTAAGAACATTGTTGGCATATGCTACTTTCAAAAACTTCAAGGTATATCAAATGGATGTCAAATCTGCATTTCTGAATGGAATATTAAAAGAAGAAGTTTTTATTGAACAACCTGAAGGATTTCTTGAAGACAATAACAAAGATCAGGTATGTAAATTGAACAAAGCTTTATATGGTTTGAAACAAGCACCTAGAGCATGGTATGAAAGATTGCACTCTTATTTGATTAAGATTGGTTTTATAAGGACAAGTGAGAACAACAATATATACATGAAGAATGATGAAAATGGAATACTGATCTCCGCCATATTTGTTGATGATATTATATTTTGTGGAAATGACTCTTTATGCAAGAACTTTGGAAATGAAATGAGAAAAGAATTTGAGATGTCATTAATTGGTGAGATAAAGTATTTTATAGGTTCACAGATACTACAAATGAAAAATGAGATTTTTATTACTCAATCCAAGTACATAAAGGAAATCTTGAAGAAATTTGGAATGCAGGATTCAAAACCAGTAAGTACTCCTATGACTACCAACTGTAAATTATCAAAGAATGATGAATCTGCATCTGTTGATGAGACACTTTACCGATCCATGATTGGAAAGCTACAATATGTTGTTCACAGTAGACCAGACATAGCACATACAGTAGGTATAGTTGCAAGATTCTTTGCAGATCCTAAGGAAACACATATGACAACAATCAAAAGAGTTTTTAGATAGTTGAAAGGCACAGAGGATTATGGCTTAGTATATCAAAAAGGAAATGATTTTCATTTAAAAGTTTATGCTGATGTTGATTGGGTAGGCAACATTGATGACAGAAAAAGCACAAGTGGAGGAGCTTTCTTTTTAGGAGAAAGACTAGTGAGTTGGCTTAGCAAGAAACAAGGATGTGTTTCACAGTCAACAACAAAAGCTGAATATGTTGCGGCAACATTGAATTGTACCAACATTGCATGGATAAAACAATTGTTGGAAGGTATAAATGAGAAAGTTACCGAGCCAGTAACTATATTCTGTTACAATACTAGTGCCATTAACATTTCAAAGAATCTTGTTATGCACTCTAAGATAAAGCACATCTCTGTCAAATATCATTATCTTAGAGAAGAAGCTCAAGAGAAGAAAGTGGTGTTGGAGTATGTTAGCACAAAGGAACAAATAGCAGATATCTTCACCAAGCCACTACAAAGGGACACTTTTGAATATCTCAGAAGTAAGTTAGGGGTTCTACCCCTATCTTTTACTCACTGACCGAGTTTGGTGAAAGCATCAATCCGATGACTCTATTGAATATCTTTTAGGAGTTGATGCTCATTTACACACTTTAGGCTATTTTCTAAAGGTGTACAAGAAATATTACAGGAACCAATACAGGGAACAAGAATTGAAGACAAAATGCTCTGACCGAGATTGATTTGACACATTATAGTAGGAATTCACTCCATACAGGATGAAATTATGTTTTAGTTCTTTACTGTTTGGCATTGTTGTCAAAGGGGGAGAAGACTAATAAAAAGGGGAAGAAGACTGAAGTTTGGAAAGAAGACTGAGAAAAGAGGAGAAGTCTAATGTATGGGGGAGAGCATTTTAACATTTCAGAATCATAGCAATCCGAATCTTTTAAGGTCAAATTAATTGGTTTTGCCCTGAATGCCAAAGGGGGAGATTGTTGGCAATATAACATTATAATAGATAATGAACGATTGTTGACATTTCAATAAGGATATTGAGAAGTTTGTTGATGATTATGGATATAACTGATTAAGGATGTTTGCTGTCTTGATATTCTTATTTTGTTGTTGATGTCAAGAAATTGATTTTCTAATTTAGTATGATGTTGCCATATCTTGAGAAGTATGATTTGAAGAATATAAAGATGTCGGTAAAAGACACAGGAAAGATTATGATGAATAAGATGATGAATAAGGTATTCAATGGGCAACTATTACCGAGTTAGACAATGATGAGATCATGATGTTTAGATTGTTTTAACATCATACATATGTTGTAAATTGTAAGGTTAATACTATACTATGTTACCAAGCAAAGAACCTAGTCGGTAAACCCTAAGGTTATCGCCATTGGTTAATGAAGGCAGAATGTCTACCGAGTGAATTGTAGTATTTACTGAGTTGTAACCGAGTTGTAACCGAGCTATAACAGAATGCATTAAAAGGTTACATGTGTTATTTAATGAAGGAAGCTAATGAGCTGCAACTGATTAAATGATTGGTATGCCATAAATAAAGTTTGTTAATGAATCTATGGCAAAGGAAAGTTGGCATGAAGATCTATAGCGCAGATTGAACCGCAATACCCTAGCATAAGTTCCAAAAAATATATGCAAGTTCCTAGGCGGGGTAAAATGTTTTCAGATCGAAAGATGCATTGAACTTGGACAAGATTGAAGATCTGATGGCTATGATTGATCATGGGAAATGTGATCAAGGAGATTAAGCGGTTAGCTAATTGTTTATAAATAGGGAACTGTTGATAAACAATGTATGCGGGCAAGTGTATGCACAGGGATGCTACATAGTGATTACCGAGCACAGAAGCTTGAAGACCTGTTTGAATAACAGAGTATAGAAGCCCAGTAGACAGACAAGATTAGTTCTATGTCTAGATTGTATTGAACAAATAAGAATCTACTTTAGCATTTTAGATGTGAAGTTGCAGATAGATTTTTATTACTATTATTTTGTGAAAGTGACAGAAAATCTCTTAACCAAGTGGACTTAACAGTCTTATTTGTAAAACCCTCTAGCAAGGTGACATTGTGATTGAGTGTTTGAAATCCTTTAACAAGGTCACTTCTAACAAGGTGAAGATCCTAACAGATCTGAGGGAAATCCCTTAACCAGGTCACATCTAGCAATGTGTTTGTAATCTTTAACAAGATTTGCTTTTAACCGAGCATACTCTAGAAGAGTATATTTCTTAGGGGGTCCAAAATCCCACAATGGTTTTTCCCTATTTGGGTTTCCATGTTAAATCTAGTGTTATGAGGTTTATGATGTTTATATGCTTTTGAGTTTGCATGTTTAACAGTTTTGGTTATATTACTGAAGTATACGTTACCGAGGTTGAAGCTGATGTTTTTATAGAAGATTAAGTTTGTATGATTCACCCCCCCCCTCTCATCTTGTTGGCTATTGGATCTGTACTTACATTTAGTATCAAAACTATCAATGTAAACACAAATTTGTCCACTTAATTAAAAAAATATTTAGTATTCATTTGATTAAAATCCTACTTTCTCTCACCCACCAAACCCACTTGCATCCTAAACCCACTCTATATTGTTCTAAATTATTCCTAATTAGCCTAATCCTATCCCCTACTTATTGTCACATTCCTAAGCAACTTGAAGTCACTTCTCAAAGCCTCCAAAGTCTTTCAAAAGCATTAAATGACTTTTATTCCCCCACAAACTAACCCCCAAAGTCTTCTAAACCATTAATGGTTCTTATACAACCATTTATGGATCTTACATTACCATTAATGGTTAAACTCAACTCACCCACATGGTTAGAGACTTTCCCTCTAACTCAACCCCTAATTAACTCATGGGTCTCTTCAAGTATTCATTTCTTTGACCATGGTTATCCCCACTAACTCTTGCACAAGAGTTTGTCCACTGTATAAAGGCATTATTCATTGGATAAAAGCTTTATTCCTTAACCCAAGCCTAAACCTTAACTCCTAAAGTAGCCCTCAAGTCATCTCAAGCATTTAATATGTCTTCCCTCTCCTCTCAAGCCATCTCATGATGACATTTGTCATCCAAGGATTGGGTTGAAAGCCCTCACATGGATCATAAACCCATCAATCCTGGCCCTTGTTGAGATTACTCAATCTTGACCATCCATTGCCCTATTTTCCCTATAAATAGAGCCCATTCCCTCTTAAAAAAAATCCAAGTCTTTGTGCATCAAACTTATAGTCATTTTAACAGAGAATTTAGGAACATTTTCTTTGTTATTTTGGCTAAAATTAACATAGATAATTAGGGTTCTTTCTCATATTTCACTTGATTACACTTGCATTATTAATTAGTTTCATTTTCATAATCTTGAATCTTCACAAGACATCCATAATAGTGCAAAAAGATTGAGAGCTACACTCATGTGGAACTTGGAGAGGAGAGGAACAAGGGAGGAGCAACTATGAGCATATTGGAGGGCATCTTGGAGGGTTTTGTATCTTTCCTTCATTTTTGTGTGCTTTTCATAATCTGTTTTATATCTCTCTTGATATGCATGCTTAGGATTATAGTTTTCTTTGTCTTTCATTTGTGTCACTAACATTTTAACGATTTGTCTTATGTTTCTTGTGTCCTTTTTAGCATGCATCACAAACCATTGCATGAAATATATCTAAGCTAATCACGAACTTAAATAACATGCAAATCATTCCTTCTCTAGCCAACAAAACTAATAAAATGATGTCATAAACTCAAAGTGGGGAGAAAATGATGCGATCTATATAGAAAATAGGAAAACGGAAGCCGCGGGGTCAAAAAGGAAGCAAATTGACCTAATTGAGATAGGTTTAGAGACAAATCAACATCATAAGATTGAAATGGGAACAAACTGACATCAAGGGAATAAATTCTAGGTCAAAATGATACCCCAAACTTAAAATGGGGAGAAAATGATGTGATATAGACAAAAAATGGGAAAGAGGAAATGAGATAGGATCATATGAATAATAAATACTATATGCACGATTTGGTTAAAAATAAAGACCACTGACGTTTACCAATTTTAGTGTCTAAAATACTCACAATGGATTGGAAAACTAAGGAGATTCCAGATGATCCCACCAAATGTCATATAGGATCATTTGTTTAATATTTGATGTTTTCTTGGTGTTGGATTGCCTTCATATGGACCAATTGTGATTGATGACCATGAGAAAGTCTCTTGAACTCTCACAAGTCATTTCTAGACAGTTATGTTGGAGGCAAAATTAGTCTCAATATAAAATAAAAATTAGAAGCAAACTTGAAAGAAGAAATTGAGGACAAAATTAAGTTGAGTTTAACAAAATAAATTTTTAAGTAACTAAAGTCGAACATAAAATAATTTCACTTACCTTCAACAGCCCCATTTTTGGGAAAAAAATTTAATGGCTTAATGCAGGAGTGGCTTCAAGGAAAACTTATCATGTTTCCTTCCCCAAACCCTAATGTGTTTGGATGTTAGGGTAAATCTATGGATGCATTCTAGTCAAAGAGAAGGAATCTAACAATTCATATATTTATGTGTATGATTTGTGTCTGCATGTATTCATGTGTATACTCCATGTTTTTTATGTGTATGATCTATGTTTGGTTCATACCTCATATGGTCTAGATATGAAAATTATGAATGAACCAAAAAGACATAAATTTACTTAGAAAAGAACATTGTATTTAAGGTCATAGATGTGTGTCATGCTTCTAATCCTCATCTTAATATGTGTTAAGCTCACCCTCACTTTAACATGAAGATATATCCATAGGACCAACCAAAATAGTTCTTACGACTACAATTGATGACAAAAAACTTGTCTTAAAATTATAAACTTGTAAATTTTCAATCATTGTTCAAGATAATTCATATTGAATTTAAGACAAAGATATATGCCTTAAGATACTATCAAATTAGTGCAATGAAAGGTGGATTACAAAATTAGACTCCACTGCTTGAGGACAAGCAATTTTGGGAAGGACAAATTGGCATGCCTCGTATGAAACCCTAGATGCAGCAATCAACAAACCAGTCGCAACATGATTAAATAATCAAACCTAGGCAATGCATGACATGATAAAGGACTAACAGAGACAAAAGTAAGTTAAAAGATGACCTATGTTAATAGCAGAAAATAAAAATAAAAATTAATAAATAAATTGCTTGTGACTATAAAAAAGGGCCAACTAAAGTTTGTGTGTTTGCAAGGGCTGAACCCCATTTGTAGTGCCCAACTTTGGGCAAAGTATAGGGAAAAATACAAGGTAATCCAAAAAGGGGACATTACAAAACACTGCTTGAAACAAGTTTCCATGATAGGTCTTCATATGATTCTATTTAATGTTGTACTTCATGTAATAAGGAATCCCTGCAGTTTCTAAGGAGCTGAGCCTTTATCAAGTTGATTGGAATGGTTTACCACTTGATAGATTGCATGTCAAGTTTAACTACAATTTTAAACATAAATTGGTTTCTCAGATGGTGTTCCTTTATATCTGCAACCACTGAAGTTCATAGAAATTCATGGTTCCAAACATGTTTATAGAAGCAAGGGTTTAAACATTTACTGATACTTTTGGGTCAATTTAGTAAAGATACTCAAAAGACAACAACTTAATGTTTGTTTGGATGTTATTGAGCAATATTACCTTGGTAGTTAACAATCAGCAGCATGATTTCTACCATTATAGCGGATAGGTATGCTATTAGGGGTTTATCAACATCCAGGCCAGCCTTCGTACTTACCAAATTTTGATGTAATGAAGTAGTACAACCACATGCAATTCATGACCTGATAGTGTTTGAATTGAATCAAAGCCCTTTGGTAGAGACACTATTAGAGTAGGTAGAAAAGCATAGTGTAGCAGAAGTAAACTGATGTATGTTTGAACAGTGGCAATGTTGTGATCTGTTAGAGCAGTTTATCATTTCTAACTCTATCTCATGTAAAATATAATAATGTACTCAATATGCCCTTGAGATTGAGAGAATGTAAGAATGCTTTGGTGAAGGCATGTTTTTAGTCGAGTTGAAAGTGTTGTTAGAGTCATGGTTGACTGTTAGTCCCTTCATCTTTTCATCTTTGTATGCCTTCCATACGAAAATATTGAGATGGATAGAAAAATGGTCCAAAATCATGCTTTGGTTAGGATTATCCATAGAGGTATGTATGAAGAAATATGTGACGTGGTCATGCTAAAAAACAAATGGAAGGGCCTGCTCCTCATACACAACTAGATGCAGAGCTTGCTGCTGGTATGGGCATTCCTGACAATGGACCAAAGTTGTAGGATACTGCTTTTCCTATGTCATTTTAATAGAAGGTAAGCATCAAAATTTAAGGAAGGACTTCATCAAATATTGTGGAAATATCACATTGAAAGATATCAGAAAGGGTTATCTTTATTGAATTAAAAGATTTGGTCTCCACTTCCTCTATTGATTCAATGACACACCTGGAATGGAAATTATAATTTAGAGCACATTATCTACAACATGTTAGATGGGAAAACTGGAGGCCTTATTCATAGTAGCATTCCATTTATACAACAAACTGGAAATGTTTATGGAATTCAATGGAACGGGTTTAAAATTAGAAAAAGATGGCAAATTAAAAAATGATGCAAAAATGATCGACCAAAAAAAACATGATGCAAAAATGAAAAAAACGAGTACTTATTGTAGACACCTAAAAATGTCTCATTGATCATGTACTAATTATTCCTCTAATTGATTAAATAATTCTTTAATTATTTAAATAAGTTAATTAGCCATATTCTTCTATTTCATATTTCGTCATAATCTTACTAATTATTCTATTTTCTATTCTATCATCATTTAATCATTTTAATCATTTTCTAAATATTAATTAAATATTTATTATTTAATTAATTATAATTAATTCCCCAATTTAAATAATCTTTATTATTTAAATAAATTAATTTTCAATCCTATCATCATCTAATCATTCAACTATCTTCTAAATATTAATTAAATATTTATTATTTAATTAATTGTGAGTTAATTCCTTTAATTTAAATAATCTTTATTATTTAATTAAATTCTATTTCTACATAATTAAATAGTTTCTTTAAATTATTTAATTAACTAATTGATTCTTCTAGTTCCCCAAATTCTAATTTCATTTAATTTCATATTCTTCTAATTTCTTCCAAATTCAATCACATGTGCATGATTTCAAAAACCAAATTGAAAATCAAAGTTAAGTTCTAAATATAATCAAATGCTAAATTGAATTAAATAAATTCAATTATTTGAATAATATCTCATGCAAAGATTAAATTGAAAATCTAAATATAAATGCAAGCACATGCTAAATTAATTAATTCAATCAATTACTTAATTTAATCATTTATCTCTCCAATTTCTATTTCCATCTTTCAGTTAGCTTTTTCTAAATTTAGCTCTCTGTGTCATCCTCTTTATTTCCTCCAATCATCCTTTTTCTTCCTTCAATTAACTCTTTCATCAATCAGTTGACTCAATTGATCTATTCAGTCTATTGAGTTTCACTCCTACAATCAATAGTTCAACTATCAATTTTCATTTGAGCTCACCTGAGTTCCACCTCTTGATCATTTTGTTCCACCTTTCAATCAATCTTCTCCAATTTTCTATAAATTGAGCATCCAATCTCCATTTCCTCTAGATCATGAACTTTGAATCTTTGTGTCACTTTCAGGTTATCAACGCAATATCTGAGAGCCATCATACAACGAAGAGGAGAAGAGTAATGGAAGCAATACGTAGTCACGGAATAGGGAGTTCTTGATTTGATTTGATTTATGATTCTTATTTCTTAATTGCGTTATTCTATTGTATTGTTTGTTAAATTTAGATTAGGATAGGGATTCATGATTTCCCTTGTTTCTAATTAATTACTTTGTTAATAGAAGATGAATTTTGCATCCCACATTTTGGTGAACCTAACGTGAACTAACAACAATTTAACCTTTTTTTGTGTTCTGTGTGATTTTTGCAGATTGTGTAGATTTTTTATTTTTTTTTGCAGTTGCACGAATTTTGAGAAAAGTTTTTCCATCACACAATTGAGTTTACATCGTCACACAATCGCCCTATCCAGATCACACATTCACAGGGTTAATTGTTGTTTTATTTTTTTCTATCTGTTATCAGTTATGTATAATTTTGTCTTAAATTTGGTTAATCCGGGATCAAAATTACTTTTTTACTTTAGGATTTGAATAACACAGTTTATGACAAGAAAAGTTCAGTTCAAGATTTCAGGTGCAAGAAGGACGAAACAACAAAGGAGGGAAGCCAAACGATATCAAAAAGTTCTCTAGGCAGAAAAATTGATACAGGATTTGGAAGAACAACTGGCCTTAGATAGATATAATAGCCTAGTTCTTTTTTATATAGTTAAATATGATCTAATCAATATTGAGTGGATGATGTGAGATTTGGCTAGGGCTTCACAATTGGTTTCGCAGGTTCTGATCGGGTTTAGTTTTCTTGTGTCTTTCTAACTTTTTCTTTTTTGTTGTCTGCATTCTATCATGCAATCAAGTTGTTAGTGCTACGTAATAGACCAAATAGTGTTACGCATTTTCTCTGTCAGTGTCACACATTCGGCCTGTAAGTATCACACATTCGCTCAGGTATCATCACGCAATCGCCTCTATCAAGTTTTGAATTTCTATTTTTTGTTGGTTTAATTTTACTACTAATCTTTTGTTTTTCAGCCTGTGGCAGATTTGTAGAGAGGATTAAATTAGTAATTTTGCATGCACACCTCACACTTCAATTTTTAGTGCTTAAAATCAACAACAGTTAAAAAGGACATGCATGCATAATCTCACACTTTGTTGTTGGTGTTTAAAATGAACATGGGGTAAAATTGACATGTGTGTATCTCACACTTGGTTTTTGGTGCTTAAAAATCAAACAAATGGTTAAAATTGACATGTATGCCTTCATTCTTGGATTTGGTGTTTAAAATTGACATGCACATACGGATCTAACACCTAAATTTGGGCTATAAAACGAACGTGAATCAGGCTGCATTAGATTAAATCATTTTCCATTTTCTTAAGGGAAAATAACTTTTTATTGTGTCTGGGGTGGACCTACTATTGCACTAACTGACTTTCTACCCACCATCGAGCTCTTGGGAGAAAGAAGGAAGGTGACAACGACATCCAAATTTTCTTTTGTTCTACATAGTGAGGGGTATCTTTGACTGGGGATTTTATCACCCCACAGAGGTACTTGGAATTCGGATGCGTTGGGGATATCATCTCTCCCAACGTACTCTCGAGCAGGTTTTTTGAGCCGCTATATAAATATACTGGTTAGGCGGCTAGACTGTTGAGTGAATTAAACGTATGTGGGGGCCTTACCTGCACCGATAAGCTCAACTAAAGCCTTAAGTGGCCTGCTCTGAGAATCCGTCGTTGGATCGGGACCCCTTGAAACATAATACTAAGAACCAAATTAGTTGCCAAAAATCCTACATTTAGTGGTTCCGTGTAATAACCCACCATAAATGAATCAACAAAATTGAGTATTCTTTTTTTTTGTTTAATGTAATCATTATATTTTATTCAATTGCATCCTCTAAGCATCCATCCATTTAGGATTAGGCATTCATCCATCCAGGATGAGCATCTAACCATACGGGTTAGGCAATTGTCCATACGGGACATAAGAGTCCATCTATCCAATACGGGATAGGCATCTACCCATACGGGGTAGGCATCTATCCAAACAGGATAGGAGATGCTCTGGCCAGAGACTTAGACTCATCAGGACCATTCGGGTCTTGAGCCACTCACTAAGTACTACACTCTTCTAACAAGAGTGCACCGAGGTCACCGTCCTTAGGAGTAATTAAAATAATACAAGCTTGAATTCTGCCTTGGAATTTGGCTTAAAGCCTCGGGAAGTCAAGCGAATCCATACGGGATTCCTTCTGAGTATGCACTGAATTTCTTTTTCAATTTAGTTATCTTATCTTTCAATTAGGATTCTTACTCAACTAAGCCTAGACCCCACCCATGAATGCCTAAGTACGAGGGACAACTCCGTCCCAAGACTGCCTACATAACCACTTTGGCACGGGATCAAGGCGTAAAGTATGTAGTTCTATTTTCTATTCTATGGTTTGATGTAAACTGATTTGTGGGTACACAACCCTTTCTAGGGTCAGTGTCCCAGACAGTTTCTCTGCGGTTGCTACCCATGATGGTAGTGCTTAAGCAAAGGCTCAAGGTGGCCTATTGCTTGTGGCCTAAAAATAACTATATCCTAATTCTTATCATGAGCGTCACCCTTGACCCAATTGCAAATCAATTCTATGAGAGCATTTAACTTGACCATCCCTTAAAGGGGTTTACTATGGTTTATCTCAAAGGATGTGAAAATCATTTAAAAGTTATCTTATTAAATTATCGATCCAAGGGGGATTACCCGCCCCTTGGATTTTAACTTCCAAGTGTCCCTTATTACTCCCCGATGATTTATAGGGACGATGCCACAGACGTCGTTAATGCAACTTTATTAGGCATTAAGTGCAGTAGTTCAACACGACGGCATTACCCATAAGCGTGACCCAGAGGCACCGTATATATCGAACGCTGCTAGTTTTGGTTTTCCCACTTCCTTTGTTTAGTTTCTAAACTAAGAGCTTATGAAACATCATGCTTGAAATATAATTATGAAATGAATGTACACAATTTAAACTTTAAATACTATTTGAAAAGAGAAATATCATTATTCTACAATTAAACGAATTAATACATGTATTGGCATGGTAATGATAATTGTGAACTTACGAGCAATTGCATGTAGATAATGAATGCGAAATAAAAGCAAGGTAAAATAGTGTCATTGCATACAAAATGAAGAAGTGTTTACTCTTATTGTAAGAATAATTAAATATAGATTTACTAGCAATTAGTTTATACTTTTGGCGATTTTGGATCAATCATATTAATAAGACTTAGAGATTTAAGTAAGCTTAAATTTATCGCCCAAGAATCAATTAGATCCTCAATGGATTGAGAGATCCCATTCTTTCACAATAATCTACCATACGATAATCCCTATTAATTATTAAATTTTTCCAAATTTACTTTACTAATTTTAACATTAATAATAATTATCAATAATTTATTAATAATTATTACCAATTACATTAATAATAATTATTAATAAGTTATTAATAATTATTACCAATTAACCAAAATTTATTAATAACTATTAAAAATTAATCTAAAATTTATCAATTATTAACAACTAAAACTTTATTACCAAGTATTAACAAATAAATTCCATAATAAAAAAAGGAATTTGAAATATAAATGTCATAGTCTACCCACGCGAATATGGTATTGTGCGCCCATAGCAATTAGTGGGAGGGGGACCCCACGGTCCCCTCCACTACCCTGCGGCCACTACCGTAGTAGTGACCGTAGGTTAGTGGAGGGTACCGTAATGGTACCACTCCCCCTGCAGAGTTATTAACTCCGCCTGTGGCCGATATCCCATGCAACCATTCACGGTACCTTCTACGTACTGCGTTGCAATGTTAATTTACTTTGCATTATTTCTCATGCGATAGTTTAATCAACTCAGTATATATATATATATATATATATATATATATATATATATATATATATATATATATATATATATATATATATGGTTTTCTAGATTAATTTAAATAGACAGAGAGTAGATTTTAAACAATAAGGATAAAAAAATAAAATATTAAAGTAATAATAAGGGTTCATTCAGAGGAGTGAATAACCCAGAGAGATAAAACAATCCGGGAGAATAATTCGATCCCAGCAGAGTACAAATGATTGAAAGCCAGATGTTTATACAGAGATAACTTATATTTTGCTTCCTCACAGAGAGTTATTCCCAGAGATAAATAATCCAGAGTAAATAAATCGTTTCCAGCCATGAAAGGTAGATGATTATGCTGGTAAATGCAAGCTCATAAGTGTATTTTTTTTTATTTTTTATTTTTTAAAAATCTGATTCCCAATTTAGAACTTACAGAGATAAACTTATATTTTTCTTCCTCACAGAGAGTTATTCACAGAGGTAAACAATCCAGAGAAAATAAATCGTTTCCAGCCATGAAAGATAGATGATTATGCTGGTAAATGCAAGCTCATAATTGTATTTCCTTAATTTGATTTTCAATCTAAAATTTACAGAGATAAATTTATTCCTATAGGAAGATTTGATTCATTCATGGTAAGAGAGAAAAAAAAAAACAAGATTTTATTCACAGCAAGGAATTGAAAGACAATATTTTAATTCTTCAACTAACAAATATCCAATCTACAGCAAGAAATTGAAAGACAATATTTTAATTCTTCAAACTAACAAATATCCAATCTACAACAAGGAATTGAAAGACAATATTTAGTTCTTCGAACTAATACACTACAAAAATAGATTTCAACTAATTTCAGCAATATATTAAACCAAGATTGATCTAATTTTTTAAACAAATGAATCTGATTCTTATCAAAAATTTGAAACTAATGGATCTAATTTCTTAAACAAATTAATCTAATCTAATTTGCAGCAAGGATAAGATGCATAAAAATAAAATAAAAACTAAATTAAAAGAACCTGGATGCTTGAAAATGGTGTAGAATCTCCTATGAATCTCCCTTGATCCTTCAAACTTGAAAGAAGACCTCCAAAGCAAAATCTTAGCTATTCTCAAAAATGAAATATGACTACAAAAGAGAAATTTACTTGAAGAATTTCTTTATGGAATAACCAACTCCCTTTTTTGAAAACTTGTACATCTTTTATAAGAAAAATCTCCAAATTCCACTACCTAATTTTTAATTAAAAAAAATAGAGATTCTCTCCTAATTTGGCCTTCATGCAAATTGATTAGAATTAGTGGGAGGAGTTACATGCAAGGTGGTGGAGAAGCCTCTAGAAGCTTCTTATTCTTCCTACAACATGTGCCATTATTTGGGTGAGGAAATTTAAATAAACAATTAAGAAAAAAAAAGTATATTTTCCATGTGTGTGTGTGATTTATTATTTTTATTCCTTTATAATATTCATTCTATAGTTTATTCAAAACAAATATAATAGAGTTTGTATTTAAATCCAAAGGAGATAAAGGAGGGTTGTGACATCCTCCCCCCCTTAATTTGTGCATCATCCCAATGCACTTATTAAATGTATTCAAATGAGTTTATAGTTCATGTTTAAAACAAAAAAGGAAACAGCTGCTGCATCTCCTTAGTATCTTCCCACGTGGCATTCTTTTCATCATACTGGTCCCATTGCACTTTGCACTGATCAACCTCTCTATTGCGCAACTAGCACTGGAACCTCTCCAAGATTCTGAATGGCTCTATCATTATTCCTCCCATTTCTTGGATCTGTAAAGCATCCCAATTCAAAATGTGTTTCTCATCAGGTACATACTTTTTAAGAAGAGATACATGGAAGACATCATGGATTCGGCTCAATTGGGGAGGTAAGGCCAATCGATATGCAACTGAATTAATCCTTCCCAATATTTCAAAAGGTCCAACATAACGAGGTGCAAGCTTAGTCTTTTTCCCAAATCTTATGGAACTCTTGTGTGGCCTAACCCTTAGGAAGACTTTCTCTCCTACCTCAAACTCCCTTGGTGTTCTATTTTTGTCTGCATAACTTTTCTGCCTATTTGAGGCTTCTTTCAATCTTTGCCTAATTTCCTTAGTTTTCCTTTCCATTTCTTTCAACATATCTAGCCCAATAATCACTCTATCTTCAAGACTATCCCAACTCAAAGGTGTTCGACATGGTCTACCATACAAAGCTTCAAATGGTGCCATTCCCAAAGATGTTTGATATGTATTATTGTAAGCAAATACTACCAAAGGTAGGTACTCTTCCCATTTCCTCTGTTGGTCCATGCAGTACGTGTGAAGCAGGTCTTCCATAATCTGATTTGTCCTTTCTATCTAACCGTCGGTTTCAGGATGGTATGTGGTGCTAAAATTTAGTTGAGTTCCTAGAGCTAATTGAAGAGTGGTCCAAACCTTGAAGTGAATCTAGCATCTCTATCTGATATGATTTTCTCTGGTATTCCATGCAACCTAAATATTTCCTTAACAAAGCGTCTAGCCAAGGTAGGTGCATCATCCGTCAAATTTCCTGGTATAAAGTGTACCACCTTAGTGAGTTTGTCAATTACCACCATTATTGCATCATGCCTAGAAGGTGACATGGGCAACCCTTGCACAAAATCCATGCTAATAACTTGCCACTTGTGTTGCGGTACATCGTGAAATTGCAACAATCCGGCTGGGTGTCTATGTTCTACCTTTACTCTTTGGCACTCCAAACATTTAGCTACATACTTGACAATATCATTCTTCAACCCTTGCCAAAAGTATAACTTCGTCTTTAGATCTGCATAAAGTTTGTTAACTCCTGGGTGCCCTGAATAAGGGGCATTGTGAGCCTCCGACAAGACTACTTCCCTTAGGTTCCTTGAATTAGGAATATAGATTATATTATTGTATCTGAGCAACCCATCTTTGTCTAGTGTATACCCTTCAACCTTAGGATCGGTTGGGTTGTGTTCAAAAGTCAATTTGACTTGCTCATACCATGGGTCATGTCCTTGTTCATCCATTACTTGCCTTTTGAAAGAGGTTTTGAATGTTGCTATAGTCATCAAGTGTCTCCTCCTACTTAAGGCATCTGCCACCCTATTTTCTTTTCCCTTAATATATTCAATCTCACAATCATATTCACTTAGAAACTCTAACCACCTTCTTTGTCTGGCATTTAAGTGAGGCTGGGTAAAGATGTATTTTAGTCCTTGGTTATCTGACTTTAGCTCAAAGGGCTTCCCTAGCAAGAAGTGTCTCCATTTTTGTAGGGCATGCACAATTGCTGCCAACTCTAAGTCATGGGGTGCATAATTGACTTCATGAGTCTTTAGCTTCTTGGATTTGTAAGCTACTACCCCTTCATCTTGGACAAGTACTCCTCCTAACCCTTCAATAGAAGCATCAGTTATGACTATGAAGTGTCCATTCAGATTTGGTACCTTTAGAATGGGTGCTGAAGTTAGTTTTCCCTTCAAGATTTGAAATGCCTTATCACTTTGCTTGGTCCACACATACCTTTTGCCCTTCCTTTGCAACGAGGTGATGGGATTTGCTATCTTAGAGAATCCTTCCACAAACCTCCTATAGTAACCTGCTAGCCCCATAAAGCTTCTTACCTCTGAAACATTTTTAGGGATTGGCCATTCTACTATTGCCTTTATTTTATCTGGGTTGACTGCTATTCCTTCCTTTGATATTATATGCCCAAGGTAGTGAATCTTTTCCTCAAAGAAGGCACATTTGGACAATTTCCCATATAACTTATGTTCTCTCAACCTTTGCAAAAAAATTTGTAGGTGTACTAAATGTTCCTCTTCATTTCTAGAGTAAATCAATATGTCATCCAAAAATACCAAAACAAATTTATCCAAGTAGTCATGGAGTACACTATTCATTAGGTTCATAAATGCAGCCGGGGTGTTAGTTACACCAAAAGGAACTACTGTGAATTTATAATGCCCATATCTAGTCCTGAAAGCTGTTTTTGGAATGTCTTCCTCCTTAATCCTGAGTTGGTGGTACCCTGACCGGAGGTCTATCTTTGAGAAAACTGCTGCTCCTTTCATTTGGTCAAAAAGATCCTCTATGCGAGGTAAGGGATACCTATTCTTTATTGTGACCTTGTTCAACATCCTATAGTCAATGCATAGCCTTAAGGTTCCATCCTTCTTCTTAACAAATAAAACTAGTGCTCTCCATGGTGATACGCTTGGCCTTATTAATCCCTTAGCTAAGAGTTCCTCTAATTGCATTTTGAGCTCTTGTAATTCAGTTGTGTTCATCTGGTAAGGTTCCCTTGATACTGGTTTAGCTCCTGGGCATACTTCGATAGAATAGTCAAACTTCCTCTTAGGGGGTAAACCGGGTAATTCTTCTGGAAAAACATCCTTAAATTCCTTCAAGAAAGGGGTATTTTCAAATGTTGGTGTGATTTCCTCCTTTCCTTCATCAATTTCAACCATATAGATTTGACCTCCTCTTCTCCTTTCCTTCTTTAATTGCATTGCTGAGATGGTTTCTATATTAATGGGTTTAAACTTTCCTTGGATTGTGACCCTTTTCCCCCCATCATCCAAACATTCAACAACTTTGTTATAGCAATCTACAGTAGCTTGATGATCTGTTAACCAACTCATTCCCATAATTACATCATATAATCCTAAGGGTGCCACATAGAGATCTACCCTTGTTTCGAACTCAAGGAATTGTACCCTTGCCCTCGGTAAACACTTAGTTACTTCCCTAGTTGCCTTATCCCCATATTCAACCATCCATGATGACTCCATTTGCTTAAATTTTAATGCATATTTGTTTACTAATCCAGGTGAGATGAAACATTCAGATGATCCAGTGTCAATTAGAATTGATATTGGTTGTTCAAATAGTGTACCTGTAGTTTCCACAGGAACATTCTGGTATCTTCCTCTTCGGTTCCTAACTGCTGCATGAATCCTTTGTTGGGGTTGATTGTCCCTAATTTGTCCTTGCATCCTGGGGCACTCTCTAGCAAAATGGTTTCCCCCACACATGAAGCATCCACCTGGAGGACCCCTCCTACCTTGATTTCTAGGGGGATCATTCCTTGTTTCATTGGCCCTGGGTGGATAAGTTATCCTGTTCTGCTGGTCATTCCTGTTATAGTTGCCTTTGTTATTATTGCCCCTGTTATTATCATTATTTCCATTTCTCTGATATTGATTAGGTGGTGGCCTTCTTTCAGAAGAATTATTCCTCTGACCCTTGTTGAAATTAGTGTTTCCATTGAATTCTTGCTTCCTTTTAAATGAATGGTTCCCATTATAGTTCCGCCCTGCTAGTGTTTGAATCTTCCTCTCTTGCCTCAAGGACTTTTCAAGTACTTCATTCATATTTCTGGGTCCATGCATGTCAACCTCTGCCCCTATGTTGGTATTTAGCCCCAAAATGAACTTCCTTGCTTGGCCTTCTTCATCCTTTTGGTACATAGGCACATATTTAAGCAACTTGGCGAACTTATCCCAATATTGTTGAATGGATAGGGACCCTTGATGTAGATTATGGAATTCTGTCACTTTCTCATCAAAGAACAATTGAGGGAGCCACCTATCTCGGAAGTGGTGAACAAATTGATCCCATGTGACCGTATCCCTGCTATACCCATTTTGTTCCTTGGTGTTGGTCCACCAACTAGCCACCTCCCCTGTGAGTTGATAGGAACCCCATAAAGCCTTGGTTGTTTCGCTAAAATCTCTTAGCTCAAAATATTTTTCCATTTCATTTAGCCAATTCTCAGCCCCTTCACCAATCTACCTTCCATCGAACTTAGGAGGGGTGATTTTCTTTAAATCCTTGGAGAGTTCCAATATGTTATTTTCCTTTATATTACCCATCACATTCCCTTGATTGCTACTAAGGTTTCCATTTTCGGTACCACTTCTATTTTCATAGTCATTCCGCCTTTCCCTAAGGTCCTGCAGTGATTGTTCCAAGAAATTGATTTTATCTCTTTGTTCGGTTAGAAGGTCAATTATAGCTTGGACCCCATCTCCGTTATTAACTGGGTTGTGTCGATCTTCTTCATGATCTTCCTCATGGTTTTCTTCATGGTTTTCCTCATGGTTTTCCTCATGGTTTTCTTCCCTTTGACTCCTAGTACGTCTTCCATTACCCCTTCCTCTTCCTCTTCCTCTTCCTCTTGCCATTCTAGGTTTTACCTAAAAGTTAAATTATGTAGTTAGTTTTTTTGATTTAGGAGTTTTTAAAAAAAATTAATTTCTACTATTGTAAAACATTCCCTTAGTTGAATAAATTGAAGCGAGCACAAGGCCTAGATTTGAACCTTTGCTCTAATACCACATGTAATAACCCACCATAAATGAATCAACAAAATTGAGTATTCTTTTTTTTTGTTTAATGTAATCATTATATTTTATTCAATTGCATACTCTGGGCATCCATCCATTTAGGATTAGGCATTCATCCATCCGGGATGAGCATCTAACCATACGGGTTAGGCAATTGTCCATACGGGACATAAGAGTCCATCTATCCAATACGGGATAGGCATCTACCCATACGGGGTAGGCATCTATCCAAAAGGGATAGGAGATGCTCTGGCCAGAGACTTAGACTCATCGGGACCATTCGGGTCCTGAGCCACTCACTAACTACTACACTCTTCTAACAAGAGTGCACCGAGGTCGCCGTCCTTAGGAGTAATTAAAATAATACAAGCTTGAATTCCGCCTCGGAATTTGGCTTAAAGCCTCGGGAAGTCAAGCGAATCCATACGGGATTCCTTCCGAGTATGCACTAAATTTCTTTTTCAATTTAATTATCGTATCTTTCAATTAGGATTCTTACTCAACCAAGCCTAGACCCCACCCACAAACGCCTGAGTACGAGGGACAACTCCGTCCCAAGACTGCCTACATACCCACTTTGGCATGGGATCAAGGCGTAAAGTATGTAGTTCTATTTTCTATTCTATGGTTTGACGTAAACTGATTTGTGGGTATGCAACCCTTTCTAGGGTCAGTGTCCCAGAGAGTTTCTCTGCAGTTGCTACCCACGATGGTAGTGCTTAAGCGAAGGCTCAAGGTGGCCTAAAAATAACTAGATCCTAATTCTTATCATGAGTGTCACCCTTGACCCAATTGCAAATCAATTCTATGCAAGCATTTAACTTGACCATCCCTAAAAGGGGTTTACTATGGTTTATTTCAACGGATGTGAAAATCATTTAAAAGTTATCTTATTAAATTATCGATCCAAGGGGGATTACCCGCCCCTTAGATTTTAACTTCCAAGTGTCCCTTATTACTCCCCGATGATTTATAGGGACGATGCCACAGACATCGTTAATGCAACTTTATTAGGAGTTAAGTGCAGTAGTTCAACACGACGGCATTACCCGTAAGCGTGACCCAGAGGCACCGTATATACCAAATGCTGCTAGTTTTGGTTTTCCCACTTCCTTTGTTTAGTTTCTAAACTAAGAGCTTATGAAACATCATGCTTGAAATATAATTATGAAATGAATGTACACAATTTAAACTTTAAATACTATTTGAAAAGAGAAATATCATTATTCTACAATTAAACGAATTAATACATGTATTGGCATGGTAATGATAATTGTGAACTTATGAGCAATTGCATGTAGATAATGAATGCGAAATAAAAGCAAGGTAAAATAGTGTCATTGCATACAAAATGAAGAAGTGTTTACTCTTATTGTAAGAATAATTAAATATAGAGTTACTGGCAATTAGTTTATACTTTTGGCGATTTTGGATCAATCATATTAATAAGACTTAGAGATTTAAGTAAGCTTAAATTTATCGTCCAAGAATCAATTAGATCCTCAATGGATTGAGAGATCCCATTCTTTCACAATAATCTACCATACGATAATCCCTATTAATTATTAAATTTTTCCAAATTTACTTTACTAATTTTAACATTAATAATAATTATTACCAATTACATTAATAATAATTATTAATAAGTTATTAATAATTATTACCAATTAACCAAAATTTATTAATAACTATTAAAAATTAATCTAAAATTTATCAATTATTAACAACTAAAACTTTATTACCAAGTATTAACAAATAAATTCCATAATAAAAAAAGGAATATGGTATTGCGCGCCCATAGCAATTAGTGGGAGGGGGACCCCATGGTCCCCTCCACTACCCTGCGGCCACTACTGTAGCAGTGACCGCAGGTTAGTGGAGGGTACCGTAACGGTACCAGTCCCCCTACAGAGTTATTAACTCCGCCTACGGCCGATATCCCATGCAACCATTCATGGTACCTTCTACGTACTGCGTTGCAATGTTAATTTACTTTGCATTATTTCTCATGCGATAAACCAACTCGGTATATATATATATATATATATATATATATATATATATATATATACATGGTTTTCAAGATTAATTTAAATAGACAGAGAGTAGATTTTAAACAATAAGGATAAAAAAATAAAATATTAAAGTAATAATAAGGGTTCATTCACAGGAGTGAATAACCCAGAGAGATAAAACAATCCAGGGAGAATAATTCGATCCCAGCAGAGTACAAATGATTGAAAGCCAGATGTTTATACAGAGATAACTTATATTTTGCTTCCTCACAGAGAGTTATTCCCAGAGATAAATAATCCAGAGTAAATAAATCGTTTCCAGCCATGAAAGGTAGATGATTATGCTGGTAAATGCAAGCTCATAAGTGTATTTTTTTATTTTTTTATTTTTTTAAAATCTGATTCCCAATCTAGAACTTACAGAGATAAACTTATATTTTTCTTCCTCACAGAGGTAAACAATCTAGAGAAAATAAATCATTTCCAGCCATGAAAGATAGATGATTATGCTAGTAAATGCAAGCTCATAATTGTATTTCCTTAATTTGATTTTCAATCTAAAATTTCCAGAGATAAATTTATTCCTACAGGAAGATTTGATTCATTCATGGTAAGAGAGAAAAAAAAAAAAAACAAGATTTTATTCACAGCAAGGAATTGAAAGACAATATTTTAATTCTTCAACTAACAAATATCCAATCTACAGCAAGAAATTGAAAGACAATATTTTAATTCTTCAAACTAACAAATATCCAATCTACAACAAGGAATTGAAAGACGATATTTAGTTCTTCGAACTAATCCACTACAAAAACAGATTTCAACTAATTTCAGCAATATATTAAACCAAGATTGATCTAATTTCTTAAACAAATGAATCTAAATCTTATCAAAAATTTGAAACTAATGGATCTAATTTCTTAAATAAATTAATCTAATCTAATTTGCAGCAAGGATAAGATGCATAAAAATAAAATAAAAACTAAATTGAAAGAACCTGGATGCTTGAAAATGGTGTAGAATCCCCTATGAATCTCCCTTGATCCTTCAAACTTGAAAGAAGACCTCTAAAGCAAAATCTTAGCTATTCTCAAAAATGAAATATGACTATAAAAGAGAAATTTACTTGAAGAATTTCTTTATGGAATAACCAACTCCCTTTTTTGAAAACTTGTACATCTTTTATAAGAAAAATCTCCAAATTCCACTACCTAATTTTTAATTAAAAAAAATAGAGATTCTCTCCCAATTTGGCCTTCATGCAAATTGATTGGACTTAGTGGGAGGAGTTACATGCAAGGTGGTGGAGAAGCCTCTAGAAGCTTCTTATTCTTCCTACAACATGTGCCATTATTTGGGTGAGGAAATTTAAATAAACAATTAAGAAAAAAAAAGTATATTTTCCATGCGTGTGTGTGATTTATTATTTTTATTCCTTTATAATATTCGTTCAATAGTTTATCCAAAAGAAATATAATAGAGTTTGTATTTAAATCCAAAGGAGATAAAGGAGGGTTGTGACATTCTGAGAGTGCGGATTGTACCCCATAGATACCCTTCATGTACCTTACACTATGATACAGAAATTCCTCGGTTATAAGATCTTCGGATCTTCAGGGTAAGAGAGACTGGCATGCCCGAGAAGTGTGTGCCATGGAGTGGAGCCAGTGCTGCTAGACTCTCTATATGTTCATTTTGTCTTGGTATTTTATTGTAAGGGCCTCACTGAATGGTGTCCAATATTTAGCCTAAGATTGTATTCCATGCTTTTTTATGTATCATTGTGATAGACCAATATTGAGTCAGTCCCTTGGGCTATTTCAGGCCCTATCCCATGTATCTCTGAATTTTCTGAGATTGTATGTAAATTGAGTCAATCAGCTATACATACTTACCAGCCATTGTTCTCAGATTTGGAAAACTACAAAACATTGTCCTACACATGAAGTTACCAAAAACAAAGTCCATTTTGAAATTGATTCTCAGAAGTCCTTACATGCTTGTGACCCTAGGAAGTCTTTTGCATAGTCCCACTTACATCCTCATTATCATCCTAAGTCTTTTGCATAGTCCCACTTACGTCCTCATTATCATCCTAAGTCTTTTGCATAGTCCCACTTACATCCTCATTATCGTCCTAAGTCTTTGGCATTACCATCCATATTAGTTACATAGTCCTACATTATCATATACGTCTTCATCTAGACCTCATATACGTCTATCTTAGTCCATCATCAGTTGTATAATCATCCTAGAAAGTCATTGTTAGGAATCCCACAGATACTGAGAGGGGGGGTGAATCAGTATATAACCGGTGAATGGAATTTCTTAACTTAAAACATGCAGAACATAATATAACAGTGTACCGGTATGCAAGAAATAATGCAATAAATAGAATCAAGAACATCCACATGAAAAGCACACCATAACACAAGAATTTAATGAGGAAACCCGGTGTGGGAAAAACCTCAGTGGGATTTGTGACCCACAATATTCACTCACTGGCCAATAAGAGAATATTACTTACAATAGGGGCCTGCACATGCAGGAAGGCCAACTGCCTAGAGCTCACTGCTCAATGGGAAGTCCCACTGACTTACAATGAGGATTATACAAATCCAATAACTTGTACTACTTTACAATAGCATTGTCAATGCCAGATTCAGTACTGGTTCCTGCTCTATTGTTTACATATACCCCTTAACCTATATTTCACACAATAGGTCTGCCTAATATTTTCCTTATGCTTATGTCTCCTTACATCGATGTCTATAATGATCTCTTTTATATATAAGAGTCATTTTACAATTTGCCAAGTCGGCTTACAAATTTTTTCAATAATACACAAAATATAATAAAACAAAATCTTGTTGGCCTCTGTGCCAGTATACTTCCTTTCTTCTATGCCGATGTCGGTGTCTTGAGTGCCGATGTGGAGTGTGATCTGCCGATGCCAGTATAATGCCTTTGCCGGTGCCATAGGATTGCAAGGCTGCCATCAATGACAAAACCTTCAATCACATACAATGTCTCATTGGAGTGTGCATATGCCAACAATCTCCCCCTTTGCATTGATGGCAACACTCATGAGAAATTTCAAAAATGATCCAAAAATGTGAAGTCCAAAAATGTTACCAAAAATGTGTGTGCTCCCCCTGAGCTTATGATTCCTGTGATATTGAATTTTCTCATCCTACTAAATCTCCCCCTTTGGCATCAATGACAAAGGTTGTCAAGATGTTAGTAGAGTTTGTAGTTTCAACCTTGTAACTAGGTGGTTAGAATTTGAAAAAGATCTCCCAAAATCAAGTTTATACTATCCATAAACTTTTTGCTATCCTTTATTGTTGTCTCTATTCTCTTCATTGTACCATTGAGATGCTACAAATGCTCTGTCGGTGTTTTCTTTCCCTGTATTAATACCTCAGATACTTCCTTCCATAGAGATGCTAGATAGTCCAATCTTGGACTTAGCTTTGATCTCAAATGCTTTGCCTTATTTACTATTCTTTCTTTCTCTCTTTCTAATTTAAGTAGTTCTTCCTTAGAATTTGTTATCTTCTCCTCAAAAACTGATAGTGTATCAGGTGAGTTGACAAAACTATCTGCAAGTTTATTTATCTCATCCTGTACCTTGCTCATTTTCTTGTCTATATCTACAATCAAAAAGTTTGTTTTACAGGTATCTTTGTACAGGTATCTATTACATAATTCCGATAGAAGTGGGTCAAAATCTCTGTTACACTTCTTTATTTGCTCATCAAAGAATTTTTGTTTTTCAATTTCTATCTTATCCTTCGATGACTCTTCCTTTATTTTCTCAATGTTTTCTGTGATATATTTACATAGTGTATCAAGTTGTCCTATAGAATCTTTGTTGTCTATATTACAGTTAGAAGCAATTACCTTCAAAATTGGTATGTTATCATCAATTGCTTTGTGAGCTTGTGAGCTGCAGTCGGTTATTTTCTTGATTGAATCTAATAGTACTTCAGTCACATTAGTTGATTTGTATCCTGATGATGAATCAACAATCTGAGTACCGGTGGAAGTAACCAAGCTTGTATTGACCTCTGGTAGGTCTGTTTGTGTCTACATTTCTTTAAGCAATGGTTTTTTTACTTCACTAGTTGCTGGTGGCACTGTTTCCTTATGTACCTGTTCTTGTTGGTGTTGTTGTTGTTGCTATTCCAGAGCCTTTTTCTCTGTTTGTTCCTCTGTTTGTTGTATTGTCTAAGTCTGTGTCTAAGTCTCTACCTTTTGCTCTTTATCTTCTGCCAGTTTCTCCTGTGTGTTATCAGTTTCCTCAGCTATCGAAGGCTCACTAGCCATATTAGTCTTATCAGTTGTATCTTTGTCTACCACTATGTTGATCTTCTGATTATCAACATCCATAGTATATAAGACTTCAGGATTAGGATTATTATCCTCTACATCCATACTCTCGGCTACCAGTTGATCATCTGTAGTTGTTGTTTTTATTGGTGGAGTAATCAAAGGAGGTGGAGGTAAGTTGTCTCTAACCTTGATACTAGGTGGTCCACCAACTTTTCCTTTCCCCTTGTCTCTATCTTTTTGATAAACTTTTATGGGTTTGGGGTTCCTGTATTCTTCTTGTTTTTCTTTCTCAACTAGGAATATGTCCCATCCATTTTCAATCTCTTCAGTCACCTCATTTACTCTTCCAACCATTAAAGCAATGTGCTGGTGTGCAGTAGAAAATACTGTTCGGTTGGCTTGAGCAATTAGGTCATCAATTTCTTTGGGAGAGTTTACCGGATATACAACAAGTAGCTTTTCAATTTTTATTTTCTTATCCAGTTCTATTACAGCTTGTCTTCTTGCTTCTAGTCTTTTGAATAGTTCATCTGGAATTTCATTGACTACTTCCATCAAAAACTTCTTATACATATCCTTGTGCAATATAACACTATTTTCAACTTGCTCTTTTTCATCAGCTGTTAAGGTGTCATATATTTTCTCTATGTTCTTCAATTTACCTTCCTCTGTGATTTCATTGAGCAGTATATCAAGAGGGGCCAAGTATTTGTTTGTCCTCTTCTTCTTCTTGGGTGTCAGTTTCTTCTTTGGTGTGGCCTTTCTTACCAGAGATCTCACTGCTTGTTGTTTTTTCCTTGTCCTCTTGGGTGAGGGTGTGGTTGCCAGTGAGGGATCTCTTTTTCTTACAACTCTTTTGAAAGTTGCAGGCATGTCACCTTCCGAAGAATTACCTACCAGTGATAGGTGAGTTTCAGGTTGTGGAGCTACTAACTCATCCTCTGTTATACTGGTTTTCTTCAATACATCTTCTTTGATGGCTTTTGCTTGTTTAGAACCTTTCCTTACAACTGCCTCAACCTTTTTCACTCTTTTCTTTGATTGTATTTGGCTTTCAATGGTTTTTGCACTACCAAATATTTCTTTCTTAGGTTCTCTGGGGGCTTCCAGAAGTGCTTTAGCATATGTTTCAACTATGTGATCATCTATTTCATAGCCCATCTCGGTTACCCAAACTGTCCTAGGGATGACTGCTTCCATCCAAATTTCATCTTTCTTGATTACAAAGCATATTTCATCTTTGTATTTGTCAACAATATTTTGTGATAACCTTATTCTTTTCTTCATTTTGGCCTTTAATGCTTGAAAAAAGTCATGAATATTGTTTTCCTTGTCTTTTCCCATGTTATTGAATAGTTTTGTTAACTGTTTACCTACCGGTATATCATATCCAAGTTCTTTGTAGCCTATACCGGGAACCTGTTTTGTTATATCTAGCATCAGACATACTAATAGATTTCCAAACTTGAAAGTTCCTTTCTTGTCCTTCTTGATCTTTCCAAGGTTGTCAATTAATTCATCTTTTAACCACTCACATACATCAATTTTTGCATTATCTATGACCATATCATAAGCACTCTTAATGCATAAACTTGAAACAAAATTGAGTCTATTTTCATGAGTAGCTTTATACCCTAATATCATGCTGATGAATCTCACATTAATGTCTATTACATCATTAACTCTTAGGGACCTCTTGTCAAATGTTGCACCAGTTAGGTTTATAACTAGGTCATTGGAAACCTTCTTTTTTTTATCTGGTCTTTTACCAGTGGTCGGTAACCCTATGACAGCTTTCACAGCTTCCTTGGTGATTTTGTGGACTGCATCTAACTAGAAAAACTCACCATGTACCCTGCTTAAGACTATCCTAATCACATCCTTGGGAAATTCAGGAATGCTAAGGATCTCTATAAATCCTAGGGTCTCAATGATTTTGTGTTCATCTTTTACATTGTCGGTTTTATCACATATCACAGTTTTAAACATGGTTTTAATTTTTTCATCTCCTAGTTCTTCAATGTTGCAATGGATGTACATTCTGGGGTCTTCAGCATAAACAACTCCCTTAGGAATTTGAGAAAAAGCACCTAAGGTATCATCTTTCTTTTCTATCTCGGAAACCAACTGAAATACGGGCCTAGGTCTTTTTATCACTTCAACAATAGTAGGGTTTTCTATATATTCAATTGCAGAGGTGGATGCCATGATTAAATATCTTTTACTACCTTTAGGATGGATGATTGCTTGGAGTGTTCTTGCTTCTTGCTCGAAATGCCTTAGCTCGGAATCTTCACGCTCTTCGTAAATTTGAAATCTTAGTGAAATGAAATGGAGCCAAAACCTTAATTTTATAATGTCTATTCACCATCTACCACATTAATTGCATGTAGGTTAAGTATTCACTTAACATTGTTTTCCAGTAATAAGTAATTTTCTACTTCTTATCTCTAACCGAGGGAATAATAGTACATGTGTCATTAGATTGCCAAACCCTCAAAGAAACGTTCTTCAATTGGATGAAGAACTTCCTGCCGGTGGAGCACTGCTCTGTCCTTCTGATGAAGCATCACTCTGTCCTGTCGGTGAAGCATTGGTTTGTTCTACCGATGGAGGAGTATTCCCAATATTTAGATCAGCTTTTCTAATCCATTGTTTTGAGAATTCTTGCTTAATCTCTTCAACTTTTTCTTTACCTTTCAAGCTAGAACTTTTGTTGTCTACCGGTGTTGATTTACTTCTATAGAATTTAGCAATATGCCCAATCTTGTTACATGCATAACAAGTTACACTATTCTTCTGAATAGCTTTTCCATAACCTATGCCGGTTTGTGTTCTGCATTGATTAGATAAATGTCCAAATCTTCCACAAACATAACATCTCACATTCATTCTACAGTTTTCAGAGTTGTGACCAACTTTGTTGCATTTAGAACATTGACCGGTGGGTGTGTTGATATTATGATAATTTCTAGATCTACATTCATTTGCTCTATGACCATACTTATTACAGTTAAAGCATTTTCCATTGAATTTATAAGCATTAGGTTGTCTTACCAGTTTGCTGTGATCCTGAGTATTTGCAATACCGGAGCTTTCACTAATTTCAAAGCCAATTCCAGAAGTGTCACCTTTAGATTTTTGATTCTTCAGCAAGGTGCCAAGTTCCTCTGAGCTTTTCTTGAATTTTTCTTTATGTTGATTTGCAGTTTCTAGTTCTCTTTCTAAGACTTCCTTTTGTCTCATCAGTTCATTTGAGTCATTCTGAGTATGCATCAGATCTGTCTTCAACATGTCATTTTCATAGCTAAGTCTTGTGTTCTCATTTGCTGCATCACTTAGTCTTCTGGTCAATTCTTCTTCATTCTTCTTCCTATCCTCAATCTCTTTGCAAAATCTCATAGTCATATCCTACATCTCATTCTTTGTTGTCATGATCTCTTGTTTCAACTTGCTTATCATATCATTAAGTGATTCCTTTTCATCATTCTCATTTTGCAATTTTTCACAAAGTTCTCTTCTCTTATTTCTTGTAACAGTAAAATTTTCTTGAAGTACCTGAATGATATCCTAAGCTACCCTTAAATCATCTTCTAGTTTGATATTTTTCAATTTCTCTGCATCATAGTCTGTAAGAGCTCCTTCAAGTTGCTTCATTAGATTTTCCATCTTTACCGGTGTCAAGATCTTCCTCAAGCTGTTAGGCTTTTGAAAATAGAGGACCAGGCTCTGATACCAATTGTTAGGAATCCCACAGATACTGAGAGGGGGGGTGAATCAGTATCTAACCGATGAATGGAATTTCTTAACTTAAAACATGCAGAACATAATATAATAGTGTACCAGTATGCAAGAAATAATGCAATAAACAGAATCAAGAACATCCACATGAAAAGCACACCATAACACAAGATTTTGACAAGGAAACCCGGTGTGGGAAAAACCTCGGTGGGATTTGTGACCCACAATATTCACTCACTGGCCAATAAGAGAATATTACTTACAATAGGGGCCTACACATGGAGGAAGGCCAACTGCCTAGAGCTCACTGCTCAATGGGAAGTCTCACTGACTTACAATGAGGATTATACAAATCTAATAACTTGTAGTGCTTTACAATAGCATCTTCAATGTCAGATTCAGTACCGGTTCCTGCTCTATTCTTTACATATACCCCTTAACCTATATTTTGCACAATAGGTCTGCCTAATATTTTCCTTATGCTTATGTCTCCTTACACTGATGTCTACAATGATCTCTTTTATATATAAGAGTCATTTTACAATTTGCCAAGTCATCTTACAAAGTTTTTCAATAATAAACAAAATATAATAAAACAAAATCCTATCGGCCTCTGTGTCGGTATACTTCCTTTCTTCTGTGCTGGTGCTGGTGTCCTGAGTGCCGGTGTAGAGTGTGATCTGCTAATGCCGATATAATGCCTTTGCCGGTGCCATAGGATTGCAAGGTTGCCATCAATGACAAAACCTTAAATCACATACAATGTCTCAATGGAGTGTGCATATGCCAACAGTCATACCCCAAACATCTAAAACACAATCAAAGGATCAATCAAACTCAACCTCAGCTCAAACAAGTTTATCAAGTTCAATCAAATATTGTCACATTCAAAGAAATGGAGAAAACATCTTTCATGTTGTGATCCTAGGTCCAAACCAAACAAGCAAACACCATGGATTGGAATTATACATTTTGTAGGGAAGGTGGAGGATTCATCCCTTCCATTCCTATTCCATCGCCATCCATAGAAATATTAGCTCAACAAATCAAAACTTTGTAACAACAAGTGATAGACATGGATAGTCCTAACAACCATAGGGGCTGGTTAGAAAACATGATGAGAGAAGTGAGGGCCACAAAGGGATTAGTATCAGACCAACCTTCTAATTCTTGTGAGACCATTCAAACATACCAGCCTTCATTCTTCAACAAAATCATTCCTACCTCATTTCAACCAACATTAGAGTCATGTAAACCTTTGTTTTCTTTCAACCCACTACATCAATCATACCAATCACATCAACCCAACATTAAAACCTCTTTCAACAAAAATCAAACCCCTTTCAATCAAAGTCCAAATCAAAATTCACACCAACCCAACATTCAAACCTCTTTCAACCAAAATCAAACCCCTTTCAACCAAAGTCCAAATCAAAATTCATGCCAACCCAACATTCAAATTAAGTACCCCTTTCAACCAAAATCAAACCCCATTCAACCAAATTCCAAATCAAAATTCATATCAACCCAACATTCAAACCTCGTTCAACCCAAATCAAATCCCATTCAACCCTTGTCCAAATCAAAATTCATATCAACCCAACATTCAAACCTCGTTCAACCAAAATCACACCCTTTTCAACCAAAGTCCAAATCAAAATTCATTCAACCAAAATCAAACCTCTTTCACCCAAAATCATACTCCTTTTAACCAAAATCAAATTCCTCTCAACCAAATCCCAAATCAATCAGATCTATCCATCATTTCATCATCCCCTAGAGTCACACAAGATCAATCCATGCCATCTCTATTCAATAACATAATATCCCAAGGGATATCCATAGCACAAATCCAATCTAATTCAAGTCATGATTTAGAGCATCTCATTCAAAATCCTTCTTCATCAGGCCAAAATGTTGAAACATTACAACAATCTCCCATGTATTTCCAAAATCCTTCCCCGTGTTAAGAAGATGATCCAAAATCAGAAGAAATGAGTCTTGAAACAAATAAAGATCAAGAACAACCACTTCCATCCTACCCAATTTTTGATCAAAATCCCACCGACCAAGAGTCTTATGATGATCCCCTTGCTCTTTTCTATTCCATTCATAATCAAACCCTTCCATCTCAAGAACAAAGTGTCCTTTCAAGTCCCATCCAACATCCACCTCCTAAACAAGATTAAGACATCCCTTCCATCCTTCCTAATAATCCCTTTCCAAGACAAGATCAAAGCATACCTTTACCTTCATGTCCTAAAAAAGATCCCATTATTTCTCCAAATCTTGATCAAGATCCATCCATCCCTTCATCTCCATGTCATAGTCCTCCATGTTCCTCACAAGATTCCCTATCAAATGAACTTGCTTATTCTCCTAGTGATCCCAACACCTCTACACAAGTTGTTCATGAACCCCTTATTAATGAAATCACCAATCCAGGTCATACTACACATAACAACTTGTGAACAATTGTTTCATCATCTTGTTCAAGCATAATCATAACACTAGTTAATGAGATCAACACTTGGTTGACTTCAACATCCTCTTCAAGTGCATCAATAAAAATAGGCATAACACCTGCTCATGTCACAACTTTAGAACTAGAATCAATTTGCCTCATACACCCACACTTGATAGACTGGGGGCAAGAGAACCTACCACGATTGGATTTCTTTGAAAATGATAAGGCTATACTTGAATTCATGGGTTCTATAGCTGGATTTCCATCTGATGATCCACAAAATCCAAAAAATAATAAAATCAACATTGGAGACATTGAACATGTATACCCAATTGAGTCCCTATATCCTATTGGGAAACACATCTTTATCCGACTCTTGAAACAAAGACCAATGAACTACCTGCACAAATATTATACCTAAAGGCTAGGGTAGTTTAGGTTTTACTTTCTGCATTGCATATCATATCATTCAGAACATGACATTACATATAGTTTCTTTTTCAAATGCATTGCATCCTTAAAATTTCTGCATTTTCATAAAGCAACACCAATAAAACAAGGCAACTGTCCAAGTTTATCATTCATTTGCATTTAACTATCATCTCCTTTCTCAGATATTCAGATAGGAAGTCTTTGAGGTCCTAAGGTCATTCATTTTCAACATTACCCTATGACGATGCTTTACTTATGGTTGGGTAGTGATTTCACTATTTGAGACTTGTTAACCCACAATCTATCAATTGCTATATCTCAAACACAATAAACCTCTAATTCACTCAAGACACCTAGTTGATCATATGACTAGTGAAAAATCTAAAATTCTACTTCAGTGCCGCTGTATTTGTCACACCCAAGTAGGTTTCATTACTTACAAGTCAAGGCAAGAAAATAAAAAAATAAAAAGAGCTATGACAAATATCCATCTAAAGGCAAAAAGAGCAATGATATATAATTGAAATATCATGTACACAAATTTGATAAAAAGCTTGACTATGGGAACATACAAGTAACTCCATCAGGGCTATGAACGCCTCTTGGCAATGGAGCAATATTTGAGAAATTATAGTTTATAACCTCGTTGAAGCTCTCAAGGCTTGCTGGCAGCGAGGCTCTATTCGGGATGCTTTTGAAGTTAGAAAATCCATGTAGCTATTCATATAGGATTTTAAGGATCTTTAGTGAACACAAGAGAAGGAATTAACTCATCTGCACACACATGGGCAAAAGAAGATCAAAGTTTAAAGAACCAGTGGGGAAGTTTTCTGCGTCTCCATTTGTAAATCCTAGTCACTAAGTGTGTTGAGATGAATATTCTGAAGGACCTTAAAGATCAATTGACTGCTTATATATGAAATGTTTTGCACCTCCAAGTCAATTGGTGTATTACAAATTCTAAAACAAACATAGTCAACCTTGTTCGAATAGGAAATGCATCTTCATCATGCATATTGCATTCACATAGGTCATGTCAAAAATTCATTGTCTCCACATACATTCTATGGATCATCATGTCATATAGGTCTGCACACTGGGGGCATAACTGAAAAAATCCTAAAAATCATATAAAGATCCTGAAAAAATCCTAAAAATCATATAAAGTCCTGAAAAAATTCAAAAACATTGAAATATTCAAAAAAATTCAAAAACAGTGAAACAACTCAAAATCCAAAAACATTGAAAAAACTCAAATACCAAAAACATTCAAAGACGATCCTGAAAAAATCAATCAAAAACATTCAAATACGATCCTGAAAAAATCAAACAAAAACATCCATATAATGTCTTGAAAAAATCAATCAAAAACATTCAAATATCGATCTACGTAATCCAAAAACATCGGAAAAGCTCTTGGAAAAGAACTAAAAATTGAAAATCAATCAATCAAAAACTTGCAATAACATGTCTTGTGAGAAACAAATACCCTAGCAAATATCCAACAAATACTTCTCACAAAGTTAACAAAGGATACAACTATCCAGTCAAACATCTGCAATCAACTGATAAAACGGTCTTATCAATCATATCATATCCATATCAAAGTGATCATTATCTTGTCTTAAATAGAAGAGGATACACTCGAAATCAGACAAGTTAGTCTTAAACAAGGTCCACAACTTTATGAGATCAGACATTATTAACCATCACATCAAACAACTGAGAACGAAGGCACAAGGTCAGTATAGCTGTTGAATTTTGTCCAAGTCGGTCTTTATCTTTTATCATTTGGTGACAGATTATGTTCCTATGCTACTCAGGGATGTCCACAAGTAACTAGAGGAGCCATGATGGGCATTATCTTTTTCTTTGTTTGTTGCTTGTCTCCTACGTGTTTGTTTCTTCAATGAGATATCTTTACATCTTGGTTCCTTATACCCTGATGTGCTAAGCTCCATTGTTCAATAATAAGGCTTAGTGATGAATATATATTGATGCAATAAAATATGTGACACAGGTTCATGATTCATTCAATTTCATTCTCATCTCATCTGTTTCTTGATAGTTTGTTGATTTCCCATCTTCTTTCTAAATCATTTTCTTATCAAATGATTATCAATCATCTTCAATTGCTTCTAATTCTCATCTAACGGTGTTCTATTTCATTCTAAGGTTCATTCTCCCATATTCTATCTCAATATCATCTTCACATCACCTATCTCTATCTCTAATAACTAACTATTCTTCTATCTTTAATATCACATTCTTCTTTTTTTCAAGAGATCATTCATGTCTTTAATGCACAAACAATCTCTCGAGGGGGCATTACACCCTAAGTATCACCGAGGCATACTAGGGCATAATTGTTTTCATTTTCTTTGAAACAATGTCATTCTGACTTTGTCTTAAAGAGGGGCAAATGTAGACACCTAAAAATGTCTCATTGATCATGTACTAATTATTCCTCTAATTGATTAAATAATTCTTTAATTCTTTAATTAAGTTAATTAGTCATATTCTTCTATTTCATATTTCTTCATAATCTTATTAATTATTCTATTTTCTATTCTATCATCATTTAATCATTTTAATCATTTTCTAAATATTAATTAAATATTTATTATTTAATTAATTATAATTAATTCCCCAATTTAAATAATCTTTATTATTTAAATAAATTAATTCTCAATCCTATCATCATCTAATCATTCAACTATCTTCTATTTTTTTATTTTATTTTTCAATAAAAGTGGATTATTCCACTAAACTTTTTTATTAATATTTTTTTTTTAAATTTTTTACACAGGATTCAAAGAGCATACCAGAGGAAAGAACCCTGGGAAGAAAACCTCTGGTCACAGCTCATAAAATAAACCTATAGTATCTAGTAGATCAGTTTATACACCCCGTGCAAAACCACATACAAAATGCGGTCACAACACATATAATATCAGTTTTACATAGAGCCCATATAATTTTCAAATGTAGACTCCACAGTTTCTTTAAATGGAAGAAGACATAATTTTCCAAAGACCTGTGCCAAATCCCATGAGCCAAAAACCTTCCTGCCAAAAAAGAAAGTATCAAAAAACCTTTGGAAAAACACTATTGTATCAAATACCATGAGCTCGAACACTCCTCCAGACAACAAACATGAATACTTGAAATGAAAGGGGAAAGTGGGAATAATTATCATCATAAAATTTTACATCAACATTACTCAAGAAAATCACATAACTATTGCTGCAAACCTTCCCATACCCTAGAAGGAATTTCCTCAAAACCCACCTTTCACTAATTAGCATTACTATCAATGGCTAAATTTTTGTAACAATGGGATAACAAAAAAGATTCAAACAATTCTAATTTTTGTAAAATTAGATCAAGTATATACTACAAATTCCAACAATTTGATTTCTTTTTCATAACACATTGAATAATCACCATAGAATCACCTTCAATTATTAAGTCCTTAATTCCCAAAGAGATTGCCATATCCAATCCAAAAGACAAAGCATGAAATTCCACATAATTGTTAGTTTTAAAACCAATAGCATGACACTTAGCTCGAATAAAATTGTATTGTGATCATAAATTACCATGCCTACCCCAGTTGGCCCAGGGTTACCATGAGAGACCCCATCAAAATTCAGTTTAAAGTGCCCCTTCGGAGGAGGTTTCCATCTAGCAGAGCATCTCTTACCTATTGCATCATTCTTTTTCAAAATTCAACCATGAGAGGGTAAAACCGACAACATCTTCCAAGCTCTAGTAACTCTACTATCCCAATGCGAAAAAGAAGTAAGATTGTCCAAATTCTTATAAATAAATGACAAAGCAACCTTAGAGATTGAAGACTCAATTTTTAATAGAACCTCAGACACAGAAGAACTTGTTTTTTTAAATATCCTATTGTTTCGCTCTAGCCAAATATTCAAAATCACAATAGATGGAGATATGATCCAAAGGCATGCATAAAAAGATGAGGCAAACATAAAGGGCCAAGATCTAAAATGGGAAATGAGATCCTTACCAATAACAAAGGATATATTTAACTTCTCAAACAACCACTGCCAACATTCATAAGCATAATCACAATGTAGGAACAAGTGTGAAGAAGATTCCAAATTTTTGTTACAAAGGACACAAGGGAAAATAACAGTAATACCAAGCCTATCAAGTCTCATACCTGTAAGGACTCTATCCTGAACTGCCAACCAAGCAAAGGCTCCAGCTTTAGGAAGACAAGCCGAATGCCAAAACAACTTATAAGGCTAGGATGACAAATCTTTAGCAACCATAAGAGAGTTGTAACCATCTTTAATAGTGTACTTACCAGAAATATTCTTTGTCCAAATAAGTTCATCCTCAAAATCAGAAAGAAATACAATTCTATCCCCCAAAATCTTCTCAAAATTTAATTTCATACTTTGATCAACATCTAAGAAATCAATCGACTTCCATCTAGCTAGCTTAAGGGGTCCACTAGTCACAATTTCAAAATAATCTGCTACAAAAATACCCCAAAGGGAGGAAAGAATAGTGATCAGAGGAGACCAATCCCTAATATTTACCAAAGGTGTGTATCCATTTCATACTCCATCCCAAAATCTGACCTTTCTACCATTGTGAACAATCCATGAGAAATGAGGCAAAATAACTGATCTACATTTACAAAGGAAATTCCAAATGGCAGAACCTGAAGGCAAATTTGAGACTTTAAAAATGTACTCTCTCGGTCCATTATTTAAATATTTGGCAAACATAATCTGTGCCCATAAGGAGCTAGGCTTGTCATATAAATTCCAAACCAACTTAGCACCTAAGGCTAAATTTTGATTCTCTAGACTCTGAATTCCTGTTCCCCCAAGTTCCTTAGGCAAACATACCTTATCCCACGCAACTAAAGGGAATTTTTTCTTGCCATTTTATTATTGTTCCAAAGAAAATTGCTAAGGGTATCCTGTAAACTAACAATAACTGCTTTTGGAGACTTCAAAATAGACATGAGATATATGGGAACAACATTCAAAACAAACTTGATGAGAACAATTTTACCTGCCAAAGTTAACCATCTATGGTTCCATGAGAGAATTCTTTTAGAAATGACCGAAATAATCTTATCCCAAAAACCAATCTTATCCTGTTTAACAAAGAAAGGAATCCCAAGGTAAGTACATGGAAGATTTCCAGTCTCAAATCCCCAAAAGGATTGCAACCTATGCTGAACCAGTTGTGATGTATTAAGGAAGAAAATATTTGATTTATCACCATTCACTTTCTAACCAGAAAACGATGCATAATTTTGTATTATTCCTTTAATCTAAATATTAATTAAATATTAATTATTTAATTAATTATGAGTTAATTCCTATAATTTAAATAATCTTTATTATTTAATTAAATTCCATTTCTACATAATTAAATAGTTTCTTTAAATTATTTAATTAACTAATTGATTCTTCTAGTTCCCCAAATTCTAATTTCATTTAATTTCATATTCTTCTAATTTCTTCCAAATTCAATCACATGTGCATGATTTCAAAAACCAAATTGAAAATCAAAGTTAGGTTCTAAATATATTCAAATGCTAAATTGAATTAAATAAATTCAATTATTTGAATAATATCTCATGCAAAGATTAAATTGAAAATCTAAATCTAAATGCAAGCACATGCTAAATTAATTAATTCAATCAATTACTTAATTTAATCATTTATCTCTCCAATCTTTATTTCCATCTTTCAGTTAGCTTTTTCTAAATTTATCTCTCTATGTCATCCTCTTTATTTTCTCCAATGATCCTTTTTCTTCCTTCAATTAACTCTTTCATCAATCAGTTGACTCAATTGATCTATTCAATCTATTGTTTCACTCCTACAATCAACAGTTCAACTATCAATTTTCATTTGAGCTCACCTGAGTTCCACCTCTTGATCATTCTGTTCCACCTTTCAATCAATCTTCTCCAATTTTCTATAAATTGAACATCTAATCTCCATTTCCTCTGGATCACGAACTTTGAATCTTTGTGTCACTTGCAAGTTACTAGCGCAATATCTGAGAGCCATCATACCACGAAGAGGAGAAGAGCAATGGAAAAAATACATAGTCACGGAATAGGGAGTTCTTGATTTGATTTGATTTATGATTCTTATTTCTTAATTGCGTTATTCCATTGTATTGTTTGTTAAATTCGGATTAGGATAGGGATTCGTGATTTCCCTTGTTCTAATTGATTACTTTGTTAATAGAAGATGAATTTTTCATCCCACACTTATAAGAAAATGATAGACTTGCTTTTTTTTGCAAAAATGGGTAACGAATAACCCATTTTTTAAATGTGGGTTATTCATTCTTTTCTGCAAAACAATGTGACACAAACCAACGGTCCCATTTATTTGGTAATTTTTGCTTCCATGGTTTTATATATTGTATGATTCTTATCATTACGAGTTTAATATTTCTTTGCATTCATTGTATGCACAATTGGGTATTGGATGATCAAATATCAATAAATTCTAAAATGAACATCAGAAATACAATTAATTTCTGAGTTCTTTTTTCCCTCTATGGAAAATTATCAGCGTCACGTCATTTTTTTGTCTTTTGTGAGGGCCATCCTTACCTTCTCTTGTTCTTTCTATTCTACATCACTCGATGCATTTCACCAGATGCAAATAGGTGAAAAGGCTGCACTCACATTGCTCCTTGCCCTCTAATAATGATTAAATGCGGGTGTGTGTTTACACAATGTTGAGGGTTCAAAGACGTCAAAACTAAACTAATGAATCATTAAAATTAAAAGATGTAAAGCTTAAAAAATAAGAGCATAATCATAAATATTCACAACATCATCATGAAACTTAGTAAAGATAAATTAATATAATTTGTAGTCATAATATGTAAAGTGAACATTGATATGTCATGTTGTAATCACAAGACAATCTTAAAAATTATTTAAGAGCTATTTGTTCTAGTCACCAAGAAGCCAAAGATGGATATTTTGCAGGACGTTTTGCAGGATCTAAACTAATGAGGACCTCATCCACATCACCATCCTAAATTGGTTACTTATCCATGGCCTTGTGCAGATAACCTTTTGGGATTTTCCAGTGTTTGAACAAAGATTTCGTCATTTAAAAACAAAATAGCATGAAATTTTTAAATTAAAATTATTCAAAATTTTAACAACAGAAAATAGGAAGTGATTTTTTTTCAAGTTTGACAAACTGACAAAGTATTGCCTTAAGATTTAGTTTGTTGGGTGAGGTCATAGGGGTTGCTTGCAATCAATACATTTAATCAGTAGAACTGGGTTGACTTGTACTATGTGTTTGTAAATTGCATAGGAGTATGGAAATCTACAATGCAAATTGGAAAAGATTAGAACTTGCTACAATGTAAATTAGCATTAGAACTTGGCGTGCATGTGCATTTGCAAGGAAGGGCCAATAAAATAATAATAATCTATGGTACATGTGCACAATGGAATGACATTTAAGAAATCTAACAAGTACAAAATTTATAGAGAGGAACAATAGCACATAACACTCAGATTTACAATATAAAAATCTAGTAAATATATATCGGTAAGAGGACCACGGGAAAAATATCTTTAGTATTTATTTTCAGGAATTACAAAGTTACAACAATCTTCAAAAACAATACATTAGAACATGACTTTGAGCTGCATAAAACAATTGAGTTGCAAATCCTTAATTGAAGACAACTCACTAAATATAGTGAGTATGACTCGCACAGCTACATGTAAAACACATGTCGAAATTATTAATTATAATAAATCTCCTAATAAAACTTTCTATTTATAATAAGTCTAAAAAAAAACCTTGCCAGAAATTTTTTGGAGAGTAACTTAGTTCCAAGGAATGTTCATAGGATGAAATTCAAGGAGTTTTGTCTACATCATCCCCACTCCCGTAGGATCAACTCAATTTTGAGCCATTGTCTATCCAACACCCAGATTTACCATTTGATCATGTTTTTTAAATAATTAAAAATTAAAAAAGACAAGAAGTTTTTCTTCCCAACTAATTATTAAATACAGTAAATGGTAAATTTTGGGTGCTGGATAGACGTTGCCCAATTTTGAGGTGTACTTGTAATCTGATATTTTGTAATGCTCGTTAGAAGGGCACCACTATTTACCCTGCAATATGTTGTATTCTTAGTGGATAATGTGTAATCATTGTTTTTTGGACACTTAATTGCAAATTTATTTTTTAACTATTTAAATATTGAATCGGTATGTGCCAGTGATGCAGGAACATCCCTGGTTCACAACAATCTTGCATCAACCAAAAATATTTTACTTTCTGTTTGCAGTTTCAGTTTTCCTTTCTGTATGTCCTGGTTTTGGCTCACTGGTTCCTGTGGAGTTGGATTCTAATTGAAGACTTGATCATCCTACTTGCTTTCAATTTGCATCACATTTGGAGCACTCTCCGATAAGATATCGCTAGTAGTTTCCTTGGCAGTTTCTTGTTACTGGTTGTTTCGTTGTTACCGGTTGCCTAAGACCTATTCAAATGATCTACTAGAACCCATTCCGAAGCTTGTAGAGCCTTGGGCATTGATCTTGATGTTGCTTGGCATGTGGTCGACCTTTTGTGTTTCATCCTTTGGATTTTCCAGAGGAATCTCTTGGTGGAGGCCGACCTTATTCATTTTGTACGTTAGGTCTTGCTCTTCAGTTTTTTATCCTTTTTGGGCCGACAGGATCCCTTGGATCATTATATATATTTGTAATCATGCTTTAGAATGCAATCAATTAAGAAATCAAGAAGTATGGGATAGATAGATGGTACCTAGAAGATAGCTCTTTCACTTTAAGGTCCCGGTGTGACCTATTCTACCAGGCCTGTGTGCTGGTATGTTGTAACCCGTTTGTTAGTGGTTGGATGTAATTCACTTTCATGCAATAAAAACTATCTCTTATGCATTGCCTCCATCATATCTGAGTGTTTTTATTATGTTTAATCTTGCTGACTGGTTTGGATTGATCTCCTCGAGGTCCCTCCTCACCGATGACTGTTTCAAGTGGTATCAGAGCAAAGTTTGTTCCAGAGGTTGCATGTCTTTAATCTTGTTGTAGGGTGGCAAATTGCAGATATGACCTAAAATTGTAGAGGACTAGCATGGATCAATGGTGCAAAGAGGAACTAGGAATGGTAGAGCACGTGGGAATGTGGATCGTTCTATAATGGAGATGTTGCAAGAAATAGAAACCTGGTTAGAAGTCATGGAGATAGCCCAGAGAAGAGGCTGACATATTGAGGATGTGACCGAAGATGAAGGAGAAGAAGCCTTGGCAGAACAAGTGAACCTACCAGCAGTTGATCCGGAGGAGGAAAGGTTTTTAAGGGTTTTGAGTAGGGTGAGCACTAAACCTCATTTTACCCCACTGAAATATGATGGGAAGTTAGATTCAAATGAATTGATGGATTGGATCTCAGAGATGGAGAAGTATTTTGATTTTGAAAACACTATAGAAGAGAGGAAGGTGAAATATGTCTGTACCCGATTGAAGGGTCATGCATCTCTTTGGTGGGAGCACTTGCAAGTTGAAAGGCAAAGGAGAGGTAAAGAAAAGATTAAGACATGGGATAGGAAGATTGCTAAGTTAAAATCAAAGTTTGTCCCAGCGAACTATCAAGTAGATTTGTTCTTAAAGTTGCAAAATCTGAGACAGAAGGAATCTAGTGTGAAGGAGTAAACCGAAGCATTTTACAAATTGAACATCAGATCCAGACATGTTGATGATGAAATTGAACAGATTGCAAGATATTTGAATGGATTGTGGATGTCTATACATGATGAACTCAATATGATCAAATTAGAATGTCGAAGAGGCTTACCAGTATGCAATAAAGGCTGAAGAAAAATTGAATAAAAGGCATGAGAAAAGACAGAGAGGTAGAGGTGGAAGGTTTATCGGAGGAAGAGAAACTAGTATAGATCAGAACAAGGACAAGGAAGTAAGAAAGGAAGGCAATTCATACCAGAAGGATGATATAAATTTATACCAGAGGAGAGAATCAGATGGTTACCAGAATGAGAACTTGGGAAGATAAGACAAAAGGACATTTAGAGGAACCTATTTTAAATGTGGAGGAGAAGGATGTTGTACATTTGAATGTAAGAAGTCAGAGGGTAGCAGAAGATTGGCAGTGGTGGAAGAGAACCCCACCAGATTAGACAATAAACCCCGAGATGGAGAAATGTTGATGATGAGGAGAGCTTTGTGTCATACCGGAGGAGATAAAGAACCCTTGCAGAGGAAGAACCTGTTCAAGACCAGATGTAAGGTATCCGGTAAGTGTTGTAAAGTTGTTATTGATAGTGGTAGTTCAGATAATCTTGTTTCAGAAGAGATGGTGAATAAGTTGAAATTGGAGAGATTGAAACACCCCAAACCTTACTAGATAGCATGGATTCAAGATGAACATAAGTTGTTAGTAAGTGAACAGTGTTTAGTAAAATTGAAAATTGGGAATTATCATGATGAAGTTTTGTGTGATATTATGCCTATGGACATTTGTCACCTTTTGTTGGCAAGACCTTGGTAGTTTGATAGACAAACAATACATGATGGGAGGAAGAATACATACACTATTGTGGCCAATGGGATGAAGCAAAGCTTGTTGCCTTTGGAGGAACCTTTGAAGAATGAAGTTTGTACAAACACCAGAATCTATTGAGTAGATGGAAGGAAGTTCATGGATGGATTGAGATGTGAGAATGTGTGTTTTTCCTTAATTCCTAAGAAGACTGAGAGACTGGAACCGGAAGGAGAACACCTGATAGAGATATGAGATTTACTAACAGGGTATGGGGACATCATTTCAAATAATGTACCTGATTTATTGCCACCTGTTAAAAGTGTTAGTTATTGCATGGACTTAGTTCTCGGAGATAGTTTGCTTAACAAAGTTGCACACTGGTTAACACCGATAGAGAATGAAGAACTGAATAGACAAGTGTAGGAGCTATTGGAGAAAGGTTTGATCAGGGAAAGTTTGAGTCCTTGTGCAGTACCAACAGTATTAGCACCTAAGAAGAATGGGGAATGGAGAATGTGTATCGATTCAAGAGCAATAAACAAGATCATAGTGAAATATTGGTTTCCCTTGCCTAGGATGGATGACATAATGGACTGTTTGAGTGGAGCAAAGTACTTTACAAAAATAGATTTGAATAGTGGATATCATCAAATCAGGATCAAAGAAGGTGATGAATAGAAGGTAACATTTAAGACAAATCAAGGATTATATGGATTGACTAATGCACCAAGTACTTTCATCAGGCTGATGAATGAGGTTTTGAAGAAATTTTTGGGTAAGTTTGTTATTGTGTATTTGGATGACATTCTGATTTTTAGTAAGACAAAAGAGGAGCATTTGTTGTAGCTAAGACAAGTTTTGCAGATGTTGAGAGAAAAAAATTTACTGATCAATATCAAGAAGTGCACTTTCATGAAGGATGAGTTAGTATATTTAGGATTTGTGATATCTAAGGATGGTTTGAAGATGGACCCTAAGAAAGTGAAAACCATTGTTGAGTGGCCTAGAATAGAGAGAATTTGGGAGGTAAGATCATTTCATGGAATTGCTAGTTTTTACGAGAAGTTTATCAGAAATTTCCATTCAGTTTGTAGCCATATGACTGAGACCATGAGGGGAGATCGGAAGGAATTCAAGTGGACCACCAGAGAAAATAAAAATTTTGAGTTGTTGAAACAGAAAGTGACTGAGTGACCTGTGTTGGCTTTACCGGATTTTACTAAGGTATTTCAAGTGGATTGTGATGTAAGTGGAACAACGATAGGAGAAATTTTGAGTCAAGAAGGGCGAGCAATAGCATATTTTCGTGAAAAATTGAATGATGCTCGAAAGAGATATTGTTAGCATTTGGCATTATAATAGACAATGGGAGATTGTTGGCATTTCAATAAGGATATTAAGAAGGTTGTTGATGATTATGGATATAACTGATTAAGGATATTTACTGTCTTGATATTATTATTTTGTCATTGATGTCAAGAAATTGATTTTCTAATTCAGTATGATGTTTCCATATCTTGAGAAGTATGATTTAAAGAGTATAAAGATGTCGATAAAAGACACAAAAAGAATATAACGAATAAGGGGATGAATAAGGTATTCAATGGAAAACTATTACCGAGTCAGACAATGATGAGATCATGATGTTTAGATTGTTTTAAACATCATACATATGTTGTAAATTGTAAGGTTAATACTATACTACGTTACCGAGCAAAGAACCTAGTCGGTAAACCCTAAGGAACCTAATTGGTAAACCCTAAGGTTATCACTATCGGTTAATGAAGATAGAATGTCTCTCGAGTGACGTTTAGTATTTATCGAGTTGTTACTGAGCTGTAACCGAGCTGTAACATAATACATTAAATGGTTACATGCGTTATTTAATGAAGGAAGATGATGAGCTAGAACAGATTAGATGATTGGTATGTCGTGCATGGAGTTTGTTAATGAATCTATGGCAAAGGAAAATCGGCATGAAGATCTACAGCTCATATTGAACCACAATACCCTAGCACAAGTTCCATGACATGTATGCAAGTTCCTAGGTAGGGTAAAACATTTTCAAATCGAAGGATACATTGAACCTGGTCAAAGTTTGAAGATCTGATGGCTATGATTGATCATGGGAAATGTGATAAAGGAGATTAAGTGGTTGGCTAATTGTTTATAAATAGGGAACTATTGATAAAAAATGCATGCGGGCAAATGTATGCACAGGGATGCTACATAGTGATTACCAAGCATAGAAGCTTGAAGACCTATTTGAATAACAGATTATAGAAGCCCAGAAGATGGACAAGATTAGTTCTATGTCTAGATTGTATTGAGCAAATAAGAATCTGCTTTAGCATTTTAGATGTGAAGTTGCAGATAGATTTTTATTACTGTTATTTTGTGAAAGTGACAGAAAATCTCTTAACCGAGTGGACTTAATAGTCTTATTTGTAAAACCCTCTAGCAAGGTGACATTCTGATTGAGTGTTTGAAATCCTTTAACAAGGTCACTTCTAACAAGGTGAAGATCCTAACAGATCTGAGGGAAATCCCTTAACCGGGTAACATCTAGCAATGTGTTTGTAATCTTTAATAGGATTTGCTTTTAACCGAGCATACTCTAGAAGAGTATATTTCTTAGTGGGTCTGAAATCCCACAGTGGTTTTTCCCTATTTGGGTTTCCACGTTAAATCTGGTGTTATGAGGTTTATGATGTTTATATGCTTTTGAGTTTGCATGTTTAGCAATTTTGGTTATATTACTGAAGTATATGTTACCAAGGTTGAATCTGATGTTTTTTATGGAAGATTAAGTTTGTATGATTCACCCCCCCCTCTCATCTTGTTGGCTATTGGATCTATACTTACATTAAGTATCAGAACTATCAATTGGTATTAGAGCTTTGGACTCCAGAAGAAAAGTTTAAAGGTACTTGAGGCAAAGATCCGAAGATGTATAAGAGGGATGCACCGAAGCTGAACAAGTCAAGTTTCTCTACATGGCAGAAAAGGATGAAGCTGCACCTATCAGGAGTTAGAGAATATGTTGTATATTTTTTGGAGAATGATTTCATCACACCAAGCACCTATCCATTGACAATGGAAGAGATAAAGGTAAAGCAAGAACATATCCAAGCAATGATTGAAATAACATCTGCATTGATCGACTCAGAGTTTAATGATCTAAAAGGCTGCAATGATGCAAAGGCTATGTGGGATAAGCTCATATCAGTATATGGAGGAGATGGACATGTTCAAAGAGCAAAAGTAGATAGTCTAAGAGGACAACTTGAATCTATGAGGATGAATGAAGGTGAGAACATAACTCAGTACAGTACAAGACTAAAGGAGATTGTCAATCAAATCAAAGGAGCAGGTGGAACTATTGAAGAAAAGTATATAACAAGTAAGTTGTTAAGAACCCTTCTACCGGCTTATTCAATCAGAGTCTCTGCAATCAATGAATTGAGGTATGTACCTAATATGCCAGTTTATTTAGATGCTACTATTGGTAAGCTACATGCATTTGAGTTAAGTAACTTTGATAACAGTGGATCTTCGGTAAATAAAGTTGAATCTGCATTTAGTTCTTTTCATCTAGATGAATCTAATGATTACAATGAAAGAAAGTACAAGTACTCTGAAGGAGATCATAGTGGAGCAAGTGAAAAATTTCGTAAGAACATGGAAGAAGTACACAAACTGTATGAGGAAATCAGAAAGCAGGAAGATTTTGAAGCACTATTAGCTAGAAGGTTACCGAGAGGCAAAGGTAAGTATAAAGGAAAATTACCTCTGAAATGTTTCAATTGTGATAAGATAGGACATATGGCTTCTAACTGCCCTGACAAAGATTCTACTGAAAAGAGAGATTACTGAGATAACAGATAGAAAGACAATTATTACAGAGGAAACTGAGACTTTAGAAGAAGAGATAGAAAGACATGCTTAATAGTTGATGAGGAATCCAATGATGATAAATCAGATTAAACTGATACAGAGAAAGTAGTTTATGTGGCTATCAAAGATGGTTCAAATGAAGAAAGGTATGAAGAAAAAGCGCTAATATCTCACATAAACACTAATGATTCTTGGATCATAGATAGTGGATGCTCACATCATATGACAGGTAATAAACACAAGTTTGTTATGTTAGAAGATTATGATGGAGGCTATGTAAGATTTGGTAATGATGCACCATGTCCGGTGAAAGGTAAAGGATCTATAACACTTCTTGACAATGCAAGATGCAATGATGTTTATTGGGTTGAAGGTTTGAAATACAATTTGTTGAGAGTAGCACAGCTAAACAATACAGGTTACCGAATAGAATTTCAGAAAAGAATTGCCAAAGTTCATGACAAGAATGGAAAGTTAGCTGCTACCGGGACACAAACACAAGGTAACACATTTCACCTTGAGTCAACTCAGAACAAGTGTCTGTATGCAAAGATAGATGATACCTGGTTATGGCATAAAAGGTTTTGTCATGTAAATTTTGATAATTTGATCAAAATAAGTAAGAAGCACCAAGTAAGAGGTCTACCAGGTCTTGAAAAACCTGAGAATGCTATGTGTTGAGGATGCCAGATGGGTAAGATGACAAGGTCAAGCTTTACAAGCAAGTCTTACACTTCTAAGGGAATTTTAGATCTTGTGCACACTAATCTTTGTGGTCCTATGAAAGTTCAAAGTTATTATAGTGATAAATATTTCATATTATTTGTGGATGACTATTCAAGGATGATGTCATTAATGTTTCTAAAAGAAAATTTAGAATCTTTTCAAATGTTTAAATGGTACAAGACAAGAGTTGAAAATGAAACGGGAAGACATCTGATGAGTTCAACTTATTATGCAATGATCATGGTATTAAAAGACAAGTCTCTGCACCGAGAACTCCACAACAAAATGGAATAGTTGAGAGAAGAAACAAATCTTTTGTGGATTGTGCCAGAACCCTGATGATTGAAAATAAATTGCCACAAACATTTTGGAGAGAAGCAATAATCACTGCAGTTTACACTCTGAACCAAGTACAATTGAAGAAAGGTACTTTGAAGACACCATATGAAATCTAGTATGACAAGAAACCTAATGTAAGTTTTTTTAAAATATTTGGAAGTAGATGCTATGTACACAAAGATGATAGAAATGGCAAGTTTGATCAGAAAAGTGAAGAAAGAATATTTCTAGGTTTTTCTTATAGAAGCAAAGCATTTAAATGTCTGATCAAATCATCTAACAAAATAGTAGAAAGTGAAAATGTGAAAATTGATGTATTTGTAGAAAGAAATGATGAAGGAAATTCCAAAGAACTAGAAGATTATGATGAATTTGTCTATGTTCAACCGAAAAGTCTTACCGAGAGAACTGTTGAAGAAAATGAAGAAAATATCCAGTTACCGAGTGATGAAGAAGATCATACAAAGCCTACTGAGTCTGTATTAGCCAAGTATGTCAGAAGACATCATGCACCAAGTCAGATTATAGGAGATAAGGATGATCCAGTGATGACAAGGAACAAACTGAGACAGAACACATGTTTGATATCTGAATTTGAACCGAGAATAGTGAAAGAGGCATTTAACAATGAAGATTGGATAAATGCTATGAAAGAAGAGATTGATCAAATAAAGAAGAATGACACATGGACACTAATCCCAAGACCAAAGGACAAAAATGTAATCGATACAAAGTGGATTTTCAGAAACAAGCTAAATGAAAAAGAAGAGGTCATTTGAAATAAAGCAAGACTAGTTTGCAAAGGTTATGCTCAAGAAGGAATTGATTATGGTGAAACTTTTGCACCTGTTGCTAGACTTGAAGGAGTAAGAACATTATTGGCATATGCTGCTTTCAAAAAATTCAAGGTATATCAAATGGATGTCAAATCTGCATTTCTGAATGGAATATTAGAAGAAGTTTTTATTGAACAACCTGAAGGATTTGTTGAAGACAATAATAAAGATCAGGTATGTAAATTGAATAAAGCATTATATGGTCTGAAACAAGCACCTAGAGCATGGTATGAAAGATTGCACTCTTATTTGATTAAGATTGGTTTTATAAGGACAAGTGAGAATAGCAATATGTACATGAAGAATGATGAAAATGGAATACTGATCTCAGCCATATTTGTTGATGATATTATATTTTGTGGAAATGAATCTCTATGTAAGAACTTTGGAAATAAAATGAGCAAAGAATTTGAGATGTCATTAATCGGTGAGATAAAATATTTTATAGGTTTACAAATACTGCAAATGAAAAATGAGATTTTCATTACTCAATCCAAGTACACAAAGAAAATCTTGAAGAAATTTGGAATGGAGGATTCAAAACTAGTAAGTACTCCTATGACTACCAACTATAAACTATCAAAGAATGATGAATCTGCATCTATTGATGAGACACTTTACCGATCCATGATTGGAAAGCTAGAATATGTTGTTCACAGCAGACCAGACATAGCACATGCAATAGGTATAGTTGCAAGATTCACTGTAGATCCTAAGGAAACACACATGACAGCAATCAAGAGAACTTTTAGATACTTTAAAGGCACAGAGGATTATGGCTTAGTATATTAGAAAGGAAATGATTTTGATTTAAAAGTTTATACTGATGCTGATTGGGCAGGCAACATTGATGACAGAAAAAGTACAAGTGGAGGAGCTTTCTTCTTAGGAGAAAGACTAGTAAGTTGGCTTAGCAAGAAACAAGGATGTGGTTCATAGTCAACAACAGAAGCTGAATACGTTGTTGTAGCACTAAATTGTACCAACATTGCATGGATCAAACAACTATTGGAAGGAATAAATGAGAAAGTTACCGAACCAGTAACTACATTCTGTGACAATACTAGTGCCATTAACATTTCAAAGAATCCTGTTATGCACTCTAAGACAAAGCACATCTCTATCAAATATCATTATCTTAGAGAAGAAGCTCAAGAGAAGAAAGTGGTGTTGGAGTATGTTAGCACAAAGGAACAAATAGCAGATATCTTTACCAAGCCACTACCAAGGGACACTTTTGAATATCTCAGAAGTAAGTTAGGGGTCCTACCCCTATCTTCTACTCACTGACCAAGTTCGGTGAAAGAATCAATTCGATGACTCTATCGAATATCTTTTAGGAGTTGATGCTGATTTACACACTTTAGGATGTTTTCTAAAGGTGTACAGGAAATCATGCAGGATACAATACAGGGAATAGGGATTGAAGATAATGCTCTGACTGAGACTCAGTTGATACACAACAGTAAGAAATCACTTCATACAGGAAGAAATTATGTTTTAGTTCTTTACTTTTTGGCATTGTTGTCAAAGGAGGAGAAGACTAATATAAGGGGGAGAAGACTGATTGAAAAGACTAAAGAAAATAGGAGAACTCTAATGTATGGGGGAGAAATCTGTTGATAGCAAGAGAGCATTTCAGCATTTCAGAATCACAGCAATTCAAATCTTTTTAAGGTCAAATCAATTGGTTTTGCCATCAATGCCAAAGGGGGAGATTGTTAGCATTTGGCATTATAATAGACAATGGGAGATTGTTGGCATTTCAATAAGGATATTGAGAAGGTTGTTGATGATTATGGATATAACTAATTAAGGATGTTTACTGTCTTGATATTATTATTTTGTCATTGATGTCAAGAAATTGATTTTCTAATTCATTATGATGTTGTCATATCTTGAGAAGTATGATTTAAAGAGTATAAAGATGTCGGTAAAAGACATTGAAAGAATATGATGAATAAGGGGATGAATAAGGTATTCAATGGGCAACTATTACCGAGTCAGACAATGATGAGATCATGATGTTTAGATTGTTTTAAACATCATACATATGTTGTAAATTGTAAGATTAATACTATACTATGTTACTGAGAAAAGAACCTAGTCGGTAAACCCTAAGGAACCTACTCGGTAAACCCTAAGGTTATCGCTATCAGTTACTGAAGGCAGAATGTCTACCGATTGAAGTTTTGTATTTACCGAGTTGTTACCGAGTTGTAACTGAGCTGTAATAGAATACATTAAATGGTTACATGCGTTATTTAATGAAGGAAGTTGATGAGCTAGAACTGATTAGATGATTGGTATGTCATGCATGAAGTTTGTTAATGAATCTATGGCAAAGGAAAATCGGCATGAAGATCTACAACTCAGATTGAACCGCAATACCCTAGCACAAGTTCCAAGAAATGTATGCAAGTTCCTAGGTGGGGTAAAACGTTTTCAGATCGAAGGATACATTGAACCTGGTCAAAGTTTGAAGATCTGATGGCTATGATTGATCATGGGAAATTTGATCAAGGAGATTAAGCGATTGGCTAATTGTTTATAAATAGGGAACTATTGATAAACAATGCATGCAGACAAATGTATGCATAGGGATGCTACATAGTGATTACCGAGCACAGAAGCTTGAAGACCTATTTGAATAACTTAGTATAGCAGCCCAACAAATGGACAAGATTAGTTCTATGTCTAGATTGTATTGAGCAAATAAGAATCTACTTTAGCATTTTAGATGTGAAGTTGTAGATAGATTTTTATTACCGTTATTTTGTGAAAGTGACAGAAAATCTCTTAACCAAGTGGACTTAACAGTCTTATTTGTAAAACACTCTAGCAAGGTGACATTCTGATTGAGTGTTTGAAATCCTTTAACAAGGTCACTTCTAACAAGGTGAAGATCCTAACAGATCTAAGGGAAATCCCTTAACTGGGTCACATCTAGCAATGTGTTTGTAATCTTTAACAGGATTTTGTTTTAATCGAGTATACTCTAGAAGAGTATATTTCTTAGTGGGTCCGAAATCCCATAGTGGTTTTTCCCTATTTGGGTTTTCACGTTAAATCTGGTGTTATGAGGTTTATGATGTTTATATGCTTTTGAGTTTGCATGTTTAGCAGTTTTGGTTATATTACTGAAGTATATGTTACCGAGGTTGAATCTGATATTTTTATGGAAGATTAAGTTTATATGATTCACCCCCCTCCTCTCATCTTGTTGGCTATTGGATCTGTACTTACATTAAGTATCAAAACTATCAGATATTCAGTATATGATTAGGAATTTTATGCCATAATTCAAGCCTTGAAGAAATGGAGACATTACTTTTTGCCTAAGGAGTTTGTGTTGTATATAGATCATCAAGCTTTGCAATATTTGAACAGTCGGAGTAAGTTGAATTAGAGACACATGAGATGGGTAGAGTTCTTGCAGAGTTTTACCTTTGTGTTGAAACATAGAAGTGAGAAATCAACAAAGTTGCTTATGTATTGAGTAGGAGAAGAAATTTTCTGACAGAAATGAGAGTGACAGTATTAGGTTTTGAATATTTGAAGACATTGTATGACGAAGACCCAGATTTTGCAAAACCTTGGAAAGCATGTAGAGAATTGGTTATGGTTGATAGGAGAAAATGATTGGATTACTTCATTCAGGATGGGATGTTATTCAAGGGAGTTCAGTTATGCATACCTAAAAGTTCCATGAGAGAGAAACTGATAAAAGAAAAGCATAGTGGAGGTTTAGCTAGACATTTTGGCATTGATAAAATAGTTGCATTGGTGAGTGAGCGATACTTTTGGCCCCAGATTCATAAGGATGTTAAGAGATATGTGCAGAGTTGTAGAGTTTGCCAAGTTGCAAAAGGTAGTAGTTAGAACATGGGATTGTATAAACCTTTGACAGCATCGGTAAGACCTTGGGAGGATATAAGTATGGATTTTGTACTTGGCTTACCTAAGACACCGAGAGGGAATGATTCTATATTTGTGGTAGTGGATAGATTTTCAAAGATGGCTCATTTCATACTTTTTAAGAAGACATCAGATGCATTGCATGTAGAAAACCTATTTTTCAAGGAAGTGGTAAGATTGCATGGATTACCTAAGAGCATAGTTTCTGACAGAGACACTAAGTTTGTTGGCTATTTTTGGAGAACATTTTGGAAGAAGATGAAGACAGATTTGAAGTTTAGTTATACTTTTCATCCACAGACTGATGGATAGATAGAAGTAGTTAACCGAAGTTTGGGAAACTTGTCGAGATGTCTAGTGGGAGATAAAACTGGGAAGTTGGGATTTGATCCTTGCACAAGAAGAGTTTGCCTATATGTCATGCCCAAACTTTTGGGCAAAACACAACCGACAAATTTTTTTTTTAAACACTTAATTACATGCATTCATTTACTTAAATAGTTGTGAAAACTTAACAGGTGTTCTAAACGAAATCTTAATTGACATTAAATACTAACATAACAATTATGATAACTTCTATTATCAAGCGGAGCAAATAATTTTCATGAGGGTGTTATTAAGTTCTCTCGAAAGTTCCTTTCATTTCAATTGTGCTTTTTAGTACTTATTTGGATCCATTTCTACTAAACAAACATTAATATAATTATCGGGTTTGATATCAATTATTTACTAAATGTTAACACTATTGCTATTTCATTTCATTAATATTACCTAATTGAGTAGATACAATTAAGGTGCCAAACATCATTAAGTTAATTAAATTGTCTGATGAAAGACTCCACTTGGGATAATAAGGTACGCCTGGCTTAGTCCCTTAATTTTATTATAGAGAAATTTTATTACAATATCCTCTTAAATTATTTATTTTACTATATGGAATCATTCCGTTTAATTATAAAAATAAAACCATTTTGATCTCTAAAATGAATTAAAATAATTTAAATCAAATTTATATATTACTTTTCCCAACATCAACTATTTAATATTTTGTTTCCATTAATCCCATTACCCCTTGCTTTAATTTCAACCAATTGAACTTCTAAACTATGTTTATCCAAATATGATAATAATAATGTTGTAGGATATTTCATTATATTTTCCATTAAAAATCTCCTACAAGGTTAACCTCCAAAATTAATTAGAATTTTAAGCATTTTTTTTTTTCAAAAAAAAATATGCCCTCTTGACTATTTAAACATTTATAAAATATAAACACCTAATAAAATAATTAACTCTTCAATTTGTCCTATACATTATATATAAATGTCCATTTAACATTGATAAAAAGAAATTAAGGATGGTAAATAAACTAATTAAATTCAGGACAATTTTATTTTTTTTCACTTCCATAATTTTAAACTATATATATATATATATATATATATATATATATATATATGTATATGTATATGTATATGTATATGTATATGTATATGTATATGTATATGTATATGTATATACACACTTATATATTTAAAGTGAGGTTTATCCCCCTTTTAGTTAAACATACCTAAATTTACCATGATACCCATAAACCCCAATTCTATTTTAATCATTACAAAAAGCCTCTTTTATTTATTTATTTATTTATTTTTATAGATTTGTTTTTAAAAAAGATTTTGTTTTGTAATAATATTTTTTTTTTTATAAAATAAAGTTTTAAATAGTATTTTTTTTTTTTTTTTGCTTTATTTAAAAAGTGCAAATATATATTTTGATATATGAATATGTCGGTATATATATATATATATATATTTCAAACAAATAAGTTTATTATTAAGTAATGAATTCATTTAAACATTTAATATATATATAGATATATTGGACAATAAATTTATTTCTGTTTATATCTGAGAAATGAATTCTTTTAAATATTCAATGTAGGCAAGAAAAGTTGTTTATATATATGTGGTGTCTAGGACAAAAGCTTTCAATGAAAAATATAAAATCTGAAACATATTTAGCAGATTGGATAATTTCTATAGATTTGAATCATTGAATTTATTTCTTTTTTATCAAAATCCTAGTTGCTAAAAGAAATAGATAGGTTATTTAAATATTGATTTACTATCGACAAAATATAGTAAAAAGCAGAATTAAGTCAGTTAGAATAGCAACTCTAGAATTTCTATTTATTTCATTTAATCTGTTTAACTATAGATTTTATTCTCTGTAACTAAACAAATGACAGTATTTAATAATTCTAACAACATCTATATAAATGACCAATTTAATAAATTTAACAACAACTAGATAAATCTAGACTAAAATAAAACTTTAGAAATGACTATAATAATTTTTTTATTTTTTATTTTCTGCAATAAACAAAATGACAGATTTAAATAAAACTAAATATGACATTTCCATGTATAGATCTAAATTTTAGATTTTATTTTATTTCCTAACCTACTACATGTAGGTAGATCTATTCCATTTCTTTTCTAATATCTTGATTTTAAATGCATAAAGGGAATGAATACATTTCTTTCTTTTCAAAGCATCCTATACACAACAAATATTTATTTCAAAACTAAAAACCAAAAATAATCATTTCTTTTCTACAATATAACATAAATAAATATCACATATCTTTAAAACATATTCCCAGGTCTTTATTGTCATTTTACAAATAGGTCTCTCATTTCAAATAGATGAGGACTTTCAAAGAATATTAATTACATTTACAACATTTTTCTACAATAATTAACTCCAGCCATATCTACATGTCTTGATATTTTCTTCAAACAATCTACAAATAAAACAAAGAGATGACCATGGAGTGCTCACCTCCCAGCCTAGGCTAACTAGTAGCCACCCCCGAGCTCGGAGAACCAAGCCCTAGACAGGATTACACACATGCAATACAAAAGACAAGGGAAAACACCAGCTCAAACACAATCCCAACCTAGGCTACACTGCACCACACATTTGTGGTGTCTTTTCAAGGGTGGTAGTGGACCAAGTACCCTAAGGAGACTGCAAGTATGGTAAAACATATAGCCACCTCATGGCAAACCAAATAATTCAAGTATAACAACCCCACATTCCTTATGCCCCCCAAGGCATTCATGCCTTATTTTCCCTCCTTATGACCCCCAATGTATAAACAAGCCATGCAGCAAGGGTTACATAAAATCCCTTGTGATCACTCTCATAACGAGAGCCTCTCACTCGAGGGTTGCCACTTCTACCACCCACAAGCCCATCCTCTCTCCCAAGAGAAGGAGGTCTTGTTTACTCCCAAAACACATACATTGCATAAGCACAAAACACTAAGTAAATTTCCAAGAAATACATGCACGAAAACCAATCTTTCTCACAGGCATTTTTCTTTAAAAATAACATACAATAAGAAAATATTACAAGAAAAGTAGAACCAACCTTAAATTGCCCAAAGGTATGGTAGTTTTGTTGAGGATGAGCAGTCCAATTCCACAAGACTTCTTTTTCTACCCTTAGCTTGCATTCTAAATCCCAAATCTATCTTTTTCTTTTCAAAATTCTTTTGTCTCCAAAAATGGAGAGTGGGTGATTACCCCCAAAATCTCTCTTTCTTGCTTAAGAAGACACTAGTGTGAGTTCTCTCAAGTTTCTAAAACTGAAAAGGAAAGTAGGGTAAAATGGGAAAGGGAACTCTCATTCAAAAAGGGAGGTTAACAACTTAGTTCAAGCCTTCTAATTTCCATTTTCGCACAACTTAGAAAAATCACTTTTTAGGGTGTCTAAATGGTCACATGGGAGTAGAAACATGCCTAAAATTACTCCTAACCCTTAGGTATACCTTATGGGCTTTAGGATACCCTAATAAACTACTCCTAGGAGTCCATTTAACCCTTTTTAAACCCCTCTGAAGTTTATTTTCGGGTCAAACCTAAGTTGACCATCCCAAAGATTCTTTACCTAAGGCAATTATGGAATCACATTAAATTTAATTGAAAAAGCTATAGTTAAACAATTCCCTCCAAGAGACAAATTTAAAAACTCAAACATAACTCAACACATGTGTCAAGTGACACAAAGAAAATAATTTTACAAAATTGTACATGAAATCTTGTCTCTTGTTGGATTTAAGCAAGTCAAATAAATAACATTTAACACACATGCATCATTTACTATTACAAATAAAATACAACACAAACGGGGTGTTGTCTCTCCAAATAGACAAACCCTGGTTTTACGAACATACATAGGTCTAGGTTTGGTTCTCCGTAATATTTCCATGGTCACATGGATATCTTTTCCTACACCACTCAAATACACATTAGTAATTTCCAATAACCTCGTATAATATTAAACACATGAATTAGAATACACATCAAACACTTCGCATATAATTTTCATTTGAACAATTCAATATATCTCATATCCAATTAAATCCACATAAGCAATTATCATAATTCTCGTAATTTTGGTCCACACATTAAACATACATCTTAATTCTATTATCATAATAAAGTCCTGCAAATCCAATAATGACATACATTATCTCCAATTTATCCTATTCTAGAATCATATAGAGTTCTTTATCATAAAGCATATAAATGAAGCATCAACATTCATCAATGTTACTCAATCACGGAATCATATAAGTTCTACATTTAGACATAGCTGACATACGTTAAATCAAGATTATCCAATCAATGGATCTTTTAGGATTTGAAATTCATAACACATCAAAATGTACACCACAAGGTGCAATAACTCTATAACTTGGTTCAATTACTTTTTTCACCAATCTATCTATCTAACACAGTACATTCTATTGAATTATAAAGCATTTATTAATAGGGTCAAACATTGTCAACTAAGTTAATCAAAGCTTGGTTTGGGGAAGGCCTTACACTATAACAATTCAGTGAATAGAAGTACTAGAAAAACACCTTTTGAGATTGTTACCGGAGTGCATCCTAAAGGAGTAGCAGAATTGAGAGACATTAGCAATGAAGACCAGAAGAGTTTAGAAGCAGAAGAATTTGTAGATCACATGGCAGCATTGCATATTCAGGTTAGACAACATTTAGAAGACATGAATAAAAATTACAAGGAGAAGGTGGATGAGAAGAGGAGACATAAGGAATTTGAAGTTGGCGATGAAGTGATGGGCTATTTGAGAAAATAGAGATTCACGGTTGGAACTTATAATAAGTTGTAGATGAAGAAGTTTGGACCCTGTAAGATCTTGAGAAAGTTTAGTTTTGGAAATGCATATGAAGTGGAGCTACTAGATAGTCTGAATATTTCACCTATATTCAACATTATAGATCTTCATGAGTACCATGAACCAGAATTTAGTGAGGATAGTATTGCAGACTTGGAGAAACAATTTCCCCTGAAGGAACCAGATCAGATTGAAGAGATTTTGGATAGTAGGATTGGGCGTAGTACTCGAAGCAGTCAGTACAAAGAATATCTTGTGAAGTGGAAGAACAGACCAGTAGAAGATTCATTTTGGATTTATCAAGCAGAGGTAGACCGCCTTGGTTTCTCTCTGACCCCAACAAAGTGAGAGGCTCACTTTTTCATTAACCCCAGATTTCTAATGCAGGAGCATCCCCGAATCACAACAATCTTGCATCAACCAAAAATATTTTCTTTTTTGTTTTGTTTTTTGTTTGCAGTTTCAGTTTTCCTTTTTGTATGTCCCAGTTTTGGCTCACCGGTTCCTATGGAGTTGGATTCTACCTGAAGACTTGATCATCCTATTTGCTTTCGATCCACATCACATTTGGAGCACTCTCCGACAAGATATCGTTGTTAGGATTCCCACAGATACTGAGAGGGGGGGTGAATCAGTATCTAACTGGTTAAAGCAATTTCTTAACTTAAAACATGTAGAACATATTAATACTGTATACCGGTAAACAAAAAGTAATGCAATAAACAAAGATAACAACAACCACATGAAAAACACACCACAACACAATATTTTAATGAGGAAACCCGGTGTGGGAAAAACCTCGGTGGGATTTGTGACCCACAATATTCACTTACTGGCCAATAAGAGAATATTACTGTTACAATAGGGGCCTGCACATGCAAGAAGGCCAGGAGCCTAGAGCTCACTGCTCAATAACAAAATGGGAAGTCTCACTAACTTACAGAATGGATTATATTAATCCAATGTCTTGTACTGCTTCAAAATAGCATCTACTATGCCAGATCCAGTACCGGTTTATAGCTTTGCTTCATACATAAACCCTTAACCTATAATTCACATAATAGGTCTGCCTTATTTCACTTAATTGCATTCCTCCATCCTTGCTAAAATGTTCTACAATGATCTCTTATATATATGAGTCATTTTACAATTTGCCAAGTCGGCTTACAATGATTTTACAATAATTAACAAAATATATTACAAACAAAATTCCTGTCGGCCTCTGTGCCGGTATGCTTCCTTTCACTACCGGTGCCGGTGGTCTATGTGCCGGTGTAAAGTCTGACCTTGCTAGTGCCAGTGGATCGTCTTACCGGTGTCATAGGATTGTAAGGTTGCCATCAATGACAAAACCTTCAATCACCTACAATGTCTCATTTGAGTGTGCATTTGCCAACAATCTCCCCCTTTGGCATTGATGGCAACACTCATGAGAAAAATCCAAAAAAATGTCATCCAAAAAGAATCTGTCAGAATTACCAAAATTGTGTACTAGAAGAATGTGTGCTCCCCCTAAGCTGATGAGTCATTTGTTGATCATTTTTCTCATACCACTACTCCCCCTTTGGCATCAATGACAAAGGTTGTCAAAGTGTCAATGAGTGTGGTTTCATGTTTCATCCTTGTAACCGGTTGGTTACAATCTGAAAAAGATCCACCAAAACTAGATTCAGGCTCTCAAGGAACTTTTTGCTATCTTTTATTGCAGCCTCTGTCCTCTGAACTATACTAGTGAGGTGTTGCATTTTCTCTGCCAGTGTTTTCTGTCCTTGAATAAAGGCATCAGATATTTCTTTCCTTAAGGAGGCGAGATAGTCCAATTTTGGAATAAGTATCCATTTAAGATCTTTGGCCTTACCTATTATTCTTTCTTTTTCTCTTTCCAACTTTAATAGTTCTTCCTCAAAACCTGTTATCTTCTGCTCAAAAATAGATAATGAATCAGATGAATTAATGAAATTGTCAGCAAGTTGATTTATTTCTTCCTGTATCTTGCTAATCTTCCTGTCTATATCTATTGTCAAAAAGTTAGTTTTGCATGTGTCTCTGTACAAAGTTTTGAATTCCTTTAATGTAATACATAGTTCCGGTAGAAGTGCGTCAAACTACCTTGTACACTTCTTTATTTCTTCCTCAAAGAATTTGTATTTTTCCTTCTCTAATCTCTCCTTGAATGCTTCCTCTTTTATTTGTTCAACTGTCACAGTGTTTTCAGTAATATACTTAGACAAAGTGTCAAGTTGACTCAAAGAATCTTTATTATCTACATTACATTTAGGTGCTATCATTTTCAAAATTGGAATGGTGTCATCTATTTCCTTTTATGCTTGTGAGCTACAATCTGTTATTTTCTTTATGGAATCCAAAATAACTTTTGTTACATTAGTTGGTTTGAATTCTGTACTTGAAGAGCCAACACTCTATATCTCACCGGTGGGAGCAATTTCCTTGCTTGTGGTGACCTCTGGTAGGTCAGTTTGTGTTTCCATTTCTTTAAGCAAAGGTTTGTCTTGCTCAGTTGTTGCCTGTGGCACTGACTCTATGTGAACCTATTGCTAAGATGGAGCTTGTTGCTTTGAGTTATCATCTATTGATTTACCTTCTATACCATTAGTTACTGGTGGCTCATTAGCCATATCTGTTTTCCCAGTTGAATCCTTATCTACCACAATATTAACTTTCTGAGTATCAATGTCAACTATGTATAGTACCTTAGAATTAGGATTTGTGTCATCTTGTTGTATATCTATGCCCTCACTATCCAATTGATTATCAATGGTCACTACCGGTGGAGTATTTAGAGGTAGTGGGGATATATTATCTATTATTTTTATGCTAGGTGGTCAACCAACCTTGCCTTTTCCCTTATCCTTATCTTTTTGATATACTTTTATAGGTTTAGGATTTCTATATTCTTCTTTCTTTTCCTTCTCTACAAGGAATATGTCCCATGCATTTACAGTTTCCTCTACAACCTCATTTACTCTACCAACCATAAGTGCTATATGTCGGTGTGTAGTTGAGAATACTAACTGGTTAGCCTCTGCAATCAGATCATCTATCTCCTTTGGTGAGTTAACAGGATAAACAACAAGTAGTTTTTCAACTTTTAATTTCTTATCAAGCTCTACAATAGCTTGCCTTCTAGCTTCAAGTCTCTTAAACAGTTCTATCGGTAATTCATCCACAACTTGCATAAAAAATTTCTTGTAGATATCCAAGTGTAGAATTACACTGTTTTCAACTTTTTCTTTGTCATCAGCTGATAATGAATCATATAATTAATTGATGTTCTTCAGCTTTCCATCCTCTGTTATTTCATCTAAAAATTTGTCAATTGGGGCAATGTTTTGTTGAGTTTTCATCTTGGGTGTTAACTTTTTCTTCTTAGTCGGAGGCCTTACTGCCTATTGTTTCCATCTGGTTCTTCTGGGATAAGGTGTAAATACCGGTGAAGGTTCTCTTTTCCTCACAACTCTTTTAAATGCAACTGGCATATCACTTTCCAAAGAAGTTGCTACTAGTGAAAGGTGAGTTTCTGGTTGTAGTGCTTCTAACTCATCTTCAGTGATACCAGTTTGTTTAAGTACATCTTCTTTGATAGCCTTTGCTTGCCTAGATCCTCTTATTACTGTTGCTTCTACCTTCTTTACCCTTTTCTTAGATTGAATTTGATTCTCAATAGTCTTAGCACTACCAAATACCTCTTCTTTAGGTTCCTTAGGTGCTTCCAGAAGGGATTTTGCATATTTTTCAATTATGTGGTCATCAGTTTCATAAGCTATCTCAGTAACCCAAATGGTTCTTGGGATAACTGCCTCCATCCAAATCCCATCCTTCTTAATGACAAAGCATATTTCATCCTTATACTTATTTACAATTGCTTGTGATAATCTGACTCTAGTATTCATCTAGGCCTTTAATGCTTGAAAGTACTCATTTATATTCTTTTCTTTGTTTTCACCCATATTGTTTAGTAAATCAGACAATTGTTTGCCTACCGGTATATCAAAACCAAGATTCTTGTTACCGATACCGAGCACCTATTTTTTTATGTGCAGCATTAAATAGACAAGTAGGTTTCCAAATCTAAATGTCCCCTTTTTGTCTTTCTTTATCTTTCCTAGATTGTCAATCAGTTCATCCTTCAACCATTCACACACATCTATTTTTGCATTATCCTTAATCATATCATAGGCACTTTTTATGCATAAGCTAGTGACTAAATTTAACCTGTTTGCATGTGTGGTTTTATAGCCTAAAATCATGCTAATGTATCTGATATTGATGCCAGCTACATCATTCACTCTTAAAGATCTCTTATCAGATGTTGTACCTGTTAGGTTCATCACTAGGTCATTTGAGACCTTTTGTGTCTTATCAGGTCTGTTACTGGTGGAGGGTAACCCTGTCACAGCTTTTACTACCTCCTTAGTGATTTTGTGAACCGAATCCAACCAGAAGAATGCACCATATACCTTGCTCAATACTATCCTTATAACTTCCTTAGGAAAATCCGGAATGCTGAGAATTTCAGTGAATCCTAGGGTTTCAACTATTTTGTGTTCAGGTTTCACATTACCGGAATCGTCACAAATTACAATCTTATACATGCTCGTGATTTCTTCATCACCTAATTCTTCTATGTGACAATGAATGTACATTCTAGGGTCTTCAACAAAAACTACTCCTTTGGGAATTTGAGAAAAAGCACCAACATTATCATCCTTCTTAGATATTTCAGGAACTAACTGAAATACGGGTCTAGGGCTCTTGATTACTTGAACTACAGTAGGGTTTGCTATGAATTTAGGAACAAATGAAGAAGCCATGATTATAAATACCTTTATCTGCCTTAGGAAAGATTGCTTGCTGAATTGCTTTGCTTCTTTGCTCGAAATGCCTTTGCTCAGGAGTTTCCACGGTCTTCGAATGTTTGAATGCTTGGTGAAGTAAAAATGGAGCCAAAACACTAATTTATAATGTTAATTTTGCCAACCATCACATTTAATGCTTGCCGGTTAAGTAATCACTTAACTTATTTGTCAGTATAGAGGTAATTTCAACTTCATACCATCAACCGAGGAAATAATAGCATGTTTCACATTTGATTACCAAAACCTCAAGGAATTTTCTTCAGTTAGATGAAGAGTCTCCTGCTGGTGGAGGAGTATTCCTATCAACATTTAGTTCTGATTTCCTGATCAATTGTTTTGAGAATTCCTACTTAACTTCTTCAACTTTTTCTTTACCTTTCAAACTAGGACCTTTGTTATTTACCAGTGAGGACTTGCTTCTACAAAATTTAGCAATATGTCCAATTTTGTTACAGGCATAACAAGTCACATTATTTTTTTGAATAGCTTTTCCATATCCTATGTTGGTTTGTGTTCTGCATTGATTAGATAGGTGTCCAAATCTTCCACAAACATAACATCTTACATTCATTCTGCAATTTTTAGAATTATGACCAACTTTGTTGCATTTTGAACATTGACCGATGGGTGTATTAGTATTCTGATAATTTCTAGATCTACATTGATTTGCTCTATGACCATACTTGTTACAGTTAAAGCATTTGCCATTAAATTTATAAGTAGTAGGTTGTCTTACCGGTTTGTCATGATCCTATGAGTTTGCAATACCGGAGCTTTCTCCAGCTTCAAAGCCAAGTCCACAAGTGTCACCATTAGGTTTCTGATTCTTCAACAAGTCACCAAGTTCTTCTGAGCTTTTCTTGAATTTTTCTTTGTGTTGATTTGCAGTATCCAGTTCTCTTACCAAGATTTCTTTCTGTCTCATAAGTTCATTTGAATCATTCTGTGTATGTATCATATCTGTCTTCAACAAATCATTTCATAGCTAAGTCTGGTGTTCTCATTTGCAGCATCACTTAGTCATCTAGTCAGGTCTTCTTCATTCTTCTTTCTATCTTTAATTTCTTTACAAAATCTCATAGTCATATCCTGCATCTCATTCTTTGTTTTCATGTTCTCTTGTTTTAGCTTGTTTATCAGATCACTAAGAGTTTCCTTTTCATCATTCTCAAATTGCATCTTTTCACAAATTTCTCTTCTCTTGTTTCTTGCAATGGTAAGGTTTTCCTGAAGTGCTTGAATAATATCGTGTGCAACCTTTAGATCATCTTCAAGTTTGATATTTTTCAACTTTTCTGCATCATAATCTGAGAGAGCTCCTTCTAATTGTTTCATCAAGTTATCCATCTCTACCGGTGTCAAGATCTTCCTCAAGCTGTTAGGCTTCTGAAAAAAGAGGACCAAGCTTTGATACCAATTGTTAGGATTCCAACAGATACTGAGAGGGGGGGGCTGAATCAGTATCTAACCTGTTAAAGCAATTTCTTAACTTAAAACATGTAGAACATATTAATACTGTATACCGGTAAACAGAAAGTAATGCAATAAATAGAGATAACAACAACCACATGAAAAACACACCATAACACAATATTTTAATGAGGAAAACCGGTGTGGGAAAAACCTCAGTGGGATTTGTGACCCACAATATTCACTTACTGGCCAATAAGAGAATATTGCTGCTACAATAGGGGCCTGCACATGCAGGAAGGCCAAGTGCCTAGAGCTCACTGCTCAATTACAAAATGGGAAGTCTCACTGACTTACAGAATGGATTATATTAATCCAATGACTTGTACTGCTTCAAAATAGCATCTACTATGCCAAATCCAATACCGGTTTATAGCTTTGCTTCATACATAAACCCTTAACCTATAATTCGCATAATAGGTCTGCCTTATTTCGCCTAATTACATTCATCCATTTCTGCTAAAATATTCTACAATTATCTCTTATATATATGAGTCATTTTACAATCTACCAAGTTGGCTTACAATGATTTTACAATAATTAACAAAATATATTACAAACAAAATTCCTGTCGGCCTCTGTGCCGGTATGCTTCCTTTCACTGCTGGTGTCAGTGGTTTGTGTGCTGATGTAAAGTCTGACCTTGCTAGTGCCAATGGATTGTCTTGCCAGTGTCATAGGATTGTAAGGTTACCATCAATGACAAAACCTTCAATCACCTACAATGTCTCATTGGAGTGTGCATTTGCCAACAATCGCAACCGATTTCCTTAACAGTTTCTTGTTACCAGTTGTTTTGTTGTTACCGGTTGCCTAAGAGCTATTATGATGATCTACCAGAACCCATTCTGAAGCTTGTGAAGCCTTGGGTTTTTATCTTGATGTTGCTTGGCATGTGGCTGACCTTCTGTGTTTCATCCTTTAGATTTTCTAGAGAAATCTCTTGGCGAAGGCCGACCTTATTCATTTTGCACGTTAGGTCTTGCTCTTCAGGTTTTGATCCTTTTTGGGCCGATAGGATCCCTTGGATCATTATATATATATATATATATGTAATCATGCTTTAGAATGCAATAAATTGAGAAATCAAGAAGTATCCAATAGATAGATGGTGCCTAGAAGATAGCTCTTTTGCTTTAAGTTCCCGATGTGACCTATTCTACCAGGCCTATGTGCTAGTATGTTGTAATCTGGTTGTTACCGGTTGGATGTAATTCACTTCCATGCAATAAAAACTATATGTTATGCATTGCCTCCATCATATCTGAGTGTTTCCATTGTGTTTACTCTTGCTGACCGGTTTAGACTGATCTCCTCGAGGTCCCTCCTCACTGGTGACTGCTTTAGCCAGCTTTTCATATCAATTTTTTTCTTTAATATTTTTGAATTATCATGACCTGAGTTTGCACCTTTGTTTCTAGAATTTGCAGCTCTCTAAGAACTAGATTATTATAGTCACAACCACGGGTTTGGTTTATTTTTTTAATTTAGACACATGATTTACAAGGTGATGAAAGTGGAATCATAGACAATTTTTTGAAGATGATCTTGCTAATATTTGTTACTTTAGGTTCCGAACTATTTTAAACAAACTATTGTTATGATCCATATTGATACCACCCAATGTCTCATGTATTAATTTGTTTTTTGGTGCCTAATCCATTCTATTCAACTAATAGTTTTATTCTTTAAAGTACTACTGTGAAACATTATTGATGCGCGGTAGAATATTATTTTGGACATTGTTTGCCTACAATGGACCCTTTGTTGTTCTGTAACAAAAAAAGAAGAAAACTTATCCGAAGTCTTAAATTCACAACAGAGATCCAAGTTTGTAAGTTAATTTGTACTACTTGATAATGTTTTTTTTATCTGTAATCAACATAGATATCAAGTATTACAACTCAATATGATTTTACTTCTCCATGCTCAAACCAAGGAATTACAAATATGTAAATAGTAGTCAATCCAAAAAAAAAATGAAATAACCAAGAAGTATGTTGTAAAAAGAAAGATCTATGCTCGTCAAATATCCATTGTTGTGCTATTGATGTTAATAACTTATGACACTCATAGGCAAGTAATGAAAGAAAAATCACATGAAGGATAACACAAGTAATTTTCCTTCGGAAAACCCAAAATTAAAGAAAAAGTTTCATAACAATTTACTATCATTCAAGGACATCTTACATTCCAAAGTGAGTTCTTCAACCTCTCAGGAGCTTTGTTTCAATTGCATTATTTTGGACAGGTATCTACTCATTCAAAAGAACATTTTTGTTGAATGAGATCATTATGGACATCAACAAGAAAACGCGCCTAACCTCACTATTGGATTGCAACCTTTAATTGGCAAACATTTAGCTCTACCACCCATTACCCTCTTCAGACAATTAAATGGGTCTGGTTTAATTTTTGGTAAGACTCTTTGGCTTTTGGTATTTTGTTGTGATGTTCCTATCATTCATTTGTTAAAGAAAATTATTTTCTATTTAATGTAATTTTTTTTTTTCATTCTTGCTTGCCCTTTCCTTTTGCAATCTCTTTCTTTGAGTAAGGTACATAAGTGGTAAGGTACATCATGTATTATACACATAGAAATGTGTTATCAAACCCTTTAGGGATATATAATTGTTTTGATACTATTTGATTTGTAATCAATATGGATTTTCTCAAGTAATATTTATCAACACATTTACTTATCCATACTTACACAATTATGTAGTCATAAAAAGATAGTCTAGAGAAAGGTCCATTTGATTGTTTAGCTTAGAAATAACATGATCAATTTAAAACATAACAACAAGCAATTTATAATTCATCAGTGAATGCTTACAATTGGCTCATTGGCCTATCACATGTAGATTACAAATATAAATTCGTTCACAGGCCGTTGTAGGCGTATTACAAGATTACATGCACTAGGATCGCTCTACTATACTACTACTATCCTCTTAAGATTGGATATTAGTTAGATCTTCAATAAACTACTCACCAATAGAAATATTAGGTGATTATATACCACCTCGATGCTTTAGGAATAATCCATGTTGGTTGCAAGATGTTTCAAATCTCAATGTCCAGTATAATGTTTAGGTTAGCCAAAATCCCTTGGTAAAACATCAGGTGTTGGAGAAACTCGATGTGATTATAATTTAAGATCACTTTGGTCTTGTGTTGCCTTGAGATATGTTGGTTTGAAGATTTCAAGGTATAGAAAGGTTCTACAAACTTCACCTAATGAACTATATGTTGACTATCTTGAGTTGTGATCTTCTAATAGCAATAACACACTTTGATCCAAAACTCTTGACAATTTGGATATGATTTTTGTGAGATATTATACAAATCTAGTTTTTTACTGCAAGCCACAATGATATGCGGTGAAATACAGTAGGTTTCTTTGGGACGCTCTTGCATTAGACCCTTGGGGTTGTTTGAAAAGCTAGTTTTACACTTTGCTAGTGCTAAGGGAAATCCAAGGTAGTCCAACTTAACTTGCGAAATGCATGATGTCTTTGATCTTCTTTTCCACTTGACTAGGTGTTCTCTATACCATTTGTTTTTGGTGTTGCACCAAATTTTATTATCCAAAATATGCTCTATCTACTCATGAATTTTGTAGTAGTTGTTCTAAAGAAATTTATTTAGTGTTGCCACTTTACTAGCCTTCATGGCACCGATGAAGTTATACAATGTTGAATATATGTGATATACCATGTGCTTTTGGCAACTCAACCTTATATGCATTTCTTGAGTTAAACTTTTCAAGGATCTTACATGGACCAAACTTCCTCATTTTCAACTTATTATATGTGTCTATTGGAATTCTTTATTTTTTGAGATATAGCATATATTCATGCTCAACAAAAAGCCTTTGTGCCTTTGCTTTTAATTTTCTTGTCTCTTATATTTTTCATTCATTGTCTCCATGTATTCACTTAACCTAATTGCGTACTATTTCCATGTACCTTATAAAATATTTTTCTTTTGCACTTCTTTGATTTCCTTACTTATGTCTTAGTTAAACTAATGTAGGTTGCAATCTAGTCACAATATCAAATGGTGTCTTCCATGTTCTTCTATTCATTGAGTTATTGTATGCAAGCTTTTCTTGTGGTAGAATTATATCCCAATTTCTTGGCTTATCTCTCACTGAGCATCACAACAAATTGCCCAAACTTTGGTTTGCCACTTCTTCTTGTCCATCTATTAATGGGTAAAATATTGAACTAAATTTTATGTTGGTCTTCATCTTCTTCCATAATTTTTTCCAAAAATATTTTGTAAACTCTATATCCTTGTTGGAGACTATGCTCTGCATTAATTCTTACAATCTCACAATCTCCTAAAAAATTGGCCAGCAACCTGTACAACATCATGGGTCTTCTTATAAGCAATGAACTGCACCATCTTAGGTAAAAATTATACTATAAATATAGAACCTTGTCATCTCTATGATTTTTGAAATCCTAATATGAAATCAATGTTGATATCCTATCAAGGTCTCTGGTATTGTCATAGGTTGATATGATCCAGTATTTTGACTACTACCCATTGCAACTTGACAATTTCTCTTCTCTTGAACACATTTTCTTACATCCTCATACATTTGAGGCCAAAAATAATTTTCATTTACCAAAGAATATGTTTTATCATTGCCAAAGTATTTTGCTAATCCACCACTATCTTTCTCCTTGATCAAGTTTTTATTTGTTGAGCTCTTAGGGATGTACATTGAATACCCTTTGAGTAGCATGCCATCTTAAATAAAAAAATCCAACCACTTACTTGTGTCTATATTATAAGTGGTTCCCTACTTGCTTTCCAAGCTTCCACAAAATCTAGGTCATCCTCATACATATTTTTGATCTCTAAGCTAAATCCTATCACTTACATCCTCATTTTTGACAATAATTCTCACCTTTGCTGATTGCATTTGCAACTTTGTTTGAATTGTCAATTCTATGTTTCAACATAAATGTGTAACTCTTCATGAACTCTACCCAACTTATGTCAACACAAATTCCTCTTGTAGTAGGTAATGTATCCACTTATTCAAGGCATGGATTATAGCATAGAACTCTTGGTCATAGATTGAGTAGCTCTTATTTGCATCATTCAACTTTTCACTAAAATAGGTTATTAATCTCCCTTCTTGAATTGGCGGTGCTCCTATCATATTTTCACTAGAATCGCGCACTAGTACATTTGGCGCTCAATTCCGATGACATTTCATCAAGATTCCAACTACAATTCATCAAACTGCCAACAAGCAACGTTGTCGAAAACTTGTAGTCGGACATTCTGATGGTGCTCAAGACTGTCAAAATTTTGATGACATTGAAGACTCTTCCAACAATGACCATGACTACGCTTAGCCATTGGTAAAACTTGATAAGTCGTTGAAATTCCAACGGTTTCCAAGTATTGTTCAGAAGGTTTAGGCGTCAGAATAAATTGGAATTCTGATAGCCCCCTCACTACTTAGCCATTGGTAAAACTCGATAATTCGTCAGAAATCCAATGGAAACCAAGGCATCCACACCGACGAGGATGTTGTATGTGCGACGTTTTGGGTGTTTGAATTCAGATGGCCCCATCACTGTTTAGCCATCAGAATTCCAACGGCAACGAGGGCATCCTCACTGATGAGGATGTTGTATGTGCGACAGTTCGAGCGTCACAATAAATTGGGTGGGCATTGGCCCCCTCACTGCTTAGTTATCTATAAAAATTGATAATTCGTCAAAATAAATAGGGTGGGCATCAAAATTTCGATGCCCCCTCACTGCTTAGCCGTCGGTAAAACTTGATATGTCATCGGAATAAATGGGTGGGCATCAGAATTCTAACGCCTCCTCACTGCTTATCCGATGAGGATGTTGTCGGACATACAACATCCTTGTCGAATGCTTGGTGGATGGAAAGGTTTGCACTTATTGACCAATATGATAATACTAAAGATTCATTATTTTGTATTAGCCAACCAAACGATAATAAAAATAATTTGACAATCTAATCATGTGATGGTTCGAGCATCGGATTCTTGGTGGATGGAAAGATTTGAACTGGTTGACCAATATGATAATACTAAAGATTCATGTAGCAGCCAAGTTTCCATGTTTGTCATGAACTTTGACAATTGCCTTCTAAAATTCTATTCGGTATCTTGTATTGTTTAGTTGTGCTACACTCAACAAATTGTATTTCAAACCTTCAACCCAATATACATCATCACATTTAGCATTGTCAAGAAGTGTGATAGAACCTTTACCTTTCACCGAACAGGGTTCATCATTACCAAATCTTACATAACCTCCATCATACTCTTCTAATTTAACAAACTTGTGTTTATCACCTGTCATGTGATGTGAGAATCCACTATCTATGATCCAAGAATCATTATTATTTATGTGAGATATTAAGGCTTTTTCTTCATACCTTTCTTCATCTGATCCATCTTTGATAGCCACATAAACAACTTCCTTTGTCTCAGTCCCATCAAATTTATCATCGTTGGATTCCTCATCAGCTACTAGGAATGTCTTTCTATCTCTCCTTCTGAAGTCTCGGTACCCTCTGTAATGGTTGTCTTTTTGTCTATCATCTCGGTATTCTCTCTTTTCACTAGATTCTTTGTCAGGACAGTTAGAAGCCATATGTCCTATTTTATCACAGCTAAAACATTTCAAAGGTAACTTTCCTTTATACTTACCTTTGCCTCTCGGTAACCTTCTGGCCAATAATGCTTCAAACTCTTCTTGCTTTCTGATTTCCTCATATAGTTTGTGTACTTCTTCCATGTTTTTGTGAAATCTCTCACTTGCTCCACTGTGTTTTCCTTCAGCATACTTATACATTCTATCATTGTAATCATCAAATTCATCAAGATGAAAAGAACTGAATCCAGACTCAACTTTATTTACCAAAGACCCACTATTATCAAAATTACTTAACTCAAATGCATGTAGCTTACCGATAGTAGCATCCAAAGAGACTGGCATGTTTGGTACAGACCTTAATTCATTAATTGCAGAGACTCAAATGGAATAAGTAGGTAGAAGTGTTCTAAGCAACTTACTTGTCGCATCCTTTTCTTCAATAGTTCCTCCTGCTCCTTTGATTTGATTGACAGTTTCCTTTAACCTTGTACTATATTGGATTATATTCTCACCTTCATTCATTCTCATGGATTCAAGTTGACCTCTTAGACTATCTACTTTTTCTCTCTAAACATGTTCATCACCACCATACATAGATATAAGCTTATTCCACATAGCTTTGGCATCATTGTAGCCTTCTAGATCATTAAACTCTGAGTCGGTCAATGCTGATGTTATTTCAATCATTACTTGAATATGTTCTTGCTTTGCCTTTATCTCTTCCATTGTCATTAGGTAGGTGCGAGGTGCAGTGTAATCATTATCCAGATAATATGTTGCATATTCTCCAATTCCTAATAAGTGCAGCTTCATCCTTTTCTGCCATGTGGAGAAACTTGACTTGTTTAGCTTTGGTGCATCCCTCTTATACATCTTCGAATCTTGCTTCAAGTTCCTTTAAACTTTCTTTCAAAGTCCAAAGCTCTAATACCAATTCTTAGTTAGATGAGAGGGAGGGGGGTGAATCATATAAACACTCAATGCAATATATTCATCAGATTCAACCTCGGTAACCTTTACCTTAATATGCAACTATGACTGTAAATCATTCAAACTCATAAATAGATTAACTTAAAACTTCACAACACATTTAACACTAGGTTTAACGTGGAAACCCAAATAGGGAAAAATCACTATGGGATTTCGGACCCACTAAGAAATATACCCTTCTAGAGTATGCTCGGTTAAAAGCCAATCCTATTACAGATTACGTAAACACATTGCTAGATGTGACCCAGTTAAGGGATTTCCCTCAGATCTGTTAGAATCTTACACTTTGTTAGAAGTGACCATGTCAAAGGATTTCAAACACTCATTCAGAATGTTACCTTGCTAGAGGATTTATAAATAAGACTGTTAGGTCCACTCGGTTAAGAGATTTCCTGTCACTTACAGAATAAATAACAGTAATAAAATATATTTGCAACTTCACATCTGAAATGCTAAAGAAGACTCTATATGCTCAAAATAATCTTGTCATCAGACTTGTCTTGCTCCTTGTTGGGCTTCTCATTCTATTCTTCAATCAGATCTTCAATCTTCTATGCTTGGTGATCACTACAACAGCATCAATGTTCTTCTATTTGCCCGCATGATTGTTTATCAACAATTCCTTATTTATAAGCAATTCCTAACCGCTTAATCTCCTTGATCACATTTCCCATGATCAATCTTAGCCATCAAATCACCAAACTTGACTATGTTCATTGAATCCTTTGATCTAAAAAATGTTTTATCTCGCCTAGGAACTTGTATTCCTACCTTGGTACTTGTGCTAGGTTATGACCGTTCAATCTGCACTGTAGATCTAACTCTTGTATTTTCATTATCGTAGATCCTCAACAAACTTCTTGCACGACATACAAATCATCTATACATCTCCAGCTCATTAGTATCCTTCATTTAATAATGCATTTATTCATCCAATGCGTTCTGTTACTACTCGGTTGTTACTCAGTTAATACTAAACTTCACTCGGTAGACATTCTACCTTCTTTAACCGATATCGATAACCTTGGTGTTTACCGACTAGCTTCTTGCTCGGTAACATAGAACAGTATCAAACCTTTACTCATTCTATTGCTTGAAATCTTTTCTCCTTCTTGTTCAGACTTCTAATACTCATATATAGGATATCAAAACAATCAAAACAACAAAATCTCATCACTGTCTAACTCGGTAATTGTTGCCCATTGAATAACTTATTTATTCCCCTTCATTATCATTCTTTCTGTGTCACTTACCGACATCTTTATACTCATCAAAACATACTCATTAAGATATGGTAACATCATATTGAATCGGAAAATCAATTGCTTGACATCAATGACAAAATAATATTATTAAGACAACAATCATCCTTTAACAGTTATATCAACAATCTCCAACAGTGTTCTCAATATCCTTATACCAACAAACTTATTGAAATGCCAACAATCTCCCCTTGTGAAATGCCAACAATCTCTCCCTTTGGCATTGATGGCAATACCAACTTTAATGGCAATATCAACTTGATTTATTTCAATTGGTTCGGGTTCAGATTGTTGTTAAACTATCTTCTATTATCCTTGAGTTGTAAACATATCTTGCAAACTTCTCCCCCTATCATTAGTCTTCTCCCCCTTTGACAACAATGCCAAAAAGTAAAAATAATGCATGATTACTTCCCCTGTGAAGTAATTTTCTTGCTATTAAAACATATACAAATGAATCATCTTAGTCTCAGTCAGAGAAACTTGTCTTCATTCACTGTTTCCTACACAACTTTAGGAAACCCCCTAAAGTGTGTAAATCAACATCAACTCATTAAATAGTTATTCTATAGAGTCATAGTATTGATGATTTCATTGAACACTATCAGTGAGTAGTAGATAGGGGTAGGACCCCTAACTTGCTTATGAGATACTCAAAAGTGTCGCTTGGCAGTGGCTTTGTAAACACGTCTGCTATTTGTTCCTTTGAACTAATATATTCCAACACAACTTTCTTCTCTTGAACTTCTTCTCTAAGATAATGTTACTTTATAGAGATATGCTTTTTTTTAGAGTGCATTACCAGATTCTTTGAAATGTTAATAGCACCAGTATTATCACAGAATATAGTTACTGGCTTGGTAACTATCTCATTCATACCTTCCAACAGTTGTTTGATCCATGCTATATTGGTACAATTCAATGTTGCGGCGACATATTCAACTTCAACTATTGACTGTGAATGCATCCTTGTTTCTTGCTAAGCCAACTCACTAGTCTTTCTCCCAAAATGAAAGCTCCACCACTTGTGCTTTTCCTATCATCAATGTTTCCTGCCCAATCAGCATCAGTATAGACTTTTAAGTCAAAATCATTCCTCTTTTGATATACTAAGCCATAATCTTCAGTGCCTCTCAAGTATCTAAAAAATTCTCTTAATTGTTGTCATATGGGTTTCTTTGGGATCTGCAGAAAATCTTGCAACTATACCTACTACATGTGTTATATCCGGCCTGCTGTGAACCACATATTGCAACTTTCCAATCATAGATTGGTAAAGTGTCTCATTAATAGATGTAGATTCATCATTCTTTGATAGTTTACAATTGGTAGTCATAGGAGTACTTACAGGTTTAGAATCCTCCATTCCAAGTTTCTTCAAGGTTTCCTTTATATACTTGGATTGAGTAATGAAAATCTCATTTTTCATTTGCAGTATCTATAAACCTATAAAATACTTTATTTCACCGATTAATGACATCTCAAATTCTTTGCACATTTCATTTCCAAACTTCTTACATAAAGAGTCATTTCCACAAAAAATAATATCATCAACAAATATGGTTGAAATCAGTATTCCATTGTCCTCATCATTCTTCATATACATGTTGTTTTCACTTGTCCTCATAAAACCAATCTTGATTAAATAAGAGTGCAATCTCTCATACCATGCTCTAGGTGCTTGCTTTAGGCTATATAGATCTTTGTTCAACTTACATACCTGATCTTTATTCTTGTCTTCAATAAATCCTTCAGGCTGTTCAATATAAACTTCTTCTTCTAGTATACCATTTGATATACCTTAAAATTTTTGTAAGCAGCATATGCCAACAATGTTCTTACTCCCTCAAGTCTTTCCACGGGTGCAAAAGTCTCACCATAGTCTATTCCTTCTTCTTGAGAATAACCTTTGCAAACTAGTCTTGCTTTATTCCGAATTACCTCACCTTTTTCATTTAACTTGTTTCTGAAAATCCACTTTGTACTGATTACATTTTTCTCTTTTGGTCTTGGGACCAGTGTCCATGTTTCATTTTTCTTGATTTGTTCAATCTCTTCAGTCATAGCATTTACCCAATCTTCATTGCTAAATTCCTCTTTTACTATTCTCGGTTCAAATTCAGATATCAGACATGTGTTCTGTCTCAGTTTGTTCCTTGTCATCACTGGATCATCCTTATCTCCTATAATCTGACTTGATGCATGATTTCTTCTGACATATTTGGCTAATATAGGCTTGTTAGGCTCTATATGATCTTCTTCATCACTTGGTAACTGAGTATTTTCTTCATCAACTTTCTCGATGAAACTTCTCAGTTGTACATATACAAACTCTTCATAAACTTCTGGTTCTTTGGAATTTCCTTCATCATTTCTTTCTACAAATTCATCAATTTTCACATTTGCACTTTCCACTATTTTGTTAGATGATTTGATCAGACATTTAAATGCTTTACTTCTAGAAGAATAACCAAGAAATGTTCCTTCCTCGCTTTTCTGATCAAACTTTCCATTTATGTCATCTTTGTGAACATAACATCTACTACCAAATATTTTAAAATAACTTACATTAGGTTTCTTGTCATACCAGATTTCATACGGTGTCTTCAAAGTTCCTTTCTTCAGTTGTACTCGGTTCAGGGTGTAAACTGCAGTGCTTATTGCTTCTCTCCAAAATGTTTGAGGTACCCTCTTTTCTATCATCAGGGTTCTAGCACAATCTACTATTGATCTATTTCTTCTTTCAGCTATCCCATTTTCCTGTGGTGTTCTCGATGCACTTGTCTCTTTATACCATGATCATTGCAAAATAGGTTAAATTCATCAGAAATAAACTCTCCTCTGATAACTCAATGATGAACGGATAGTACCAAACCGGTACTGAGAGGGGGGGGTGAATCAGTATAGGCAAAAATCCTTTTCTAAAACCGGTTTGTCAGCAGACACTTTGCTTTGGCAAGCAAACAGTAACACCGGTCTTAAACAGAGTACAACCAGCAAAACCCAGAATAACTAAGACAAGCATAAACCAGTTGACACTTATCTTTTCATATAATCTAATACTTCATTTCCATTTCACCCTAGTGCATGAACAGGTAATCTATCATCAAAAACATAATAACAGCTAGTTCAACATGTTTTACCATCAAACATAAGACACTGAACCATAACATGAAAACATCACACATGACACAAATTTTTCACGTGGAAACCCAATTGGGAAAAACCACAGTGGGGATGAATACCCACAGGCTATTTTTGAACTCTTTAGAAGTCCACTCTATTAGGAGCCTTGTCCAGTTAAAGACTGATACAATAGGTTTTGTTAGGAACCAATCCTGTTAGGGATCACCTGGTTAAGGGATGGCTAGAATACCTGGTTAAGGGTTAAACCCAATTAAAGGTTACCTTGTTATAGGATTTCACGAACTCAATGGTTTTGAGTCACCCTTTTAAAGGATTTACAGTAAGCCGGTTAAAGCTACCCTGTTAAGGGATTTCTCAACTGTTGAAGTGGTTAGACATCAATAGGTATTACAATGATTTGGTAACAACACTCAATGCTAATGCAGATCTATTTTAGCTCCTCTTCACCTTCTGCACTTACACTTTGTAGGTATCACTTCTCTCCTCTGGTCTGGCAAGAATCATGTATCTCTTCACTTGGATACTCACACACAAATTTTGCCAACAACTTCAGAAAGAAACACAACATCAACCTTATAGGAAATAGATAGATCAATAGCATAAACCCTAAACCCTAAACCTATTAGGTTAAGCAATTCAAACGGTTCAATCCTAACTGTTGAGCACATTGCATTAAATGCAGCAGTCTTGAACCGATCTCAAGACTTTCTCCATCATTCATTTTCCACCGCTTTCATGGTGGCTGATAACCCATCATGCGTTTTCACCATTTACAGACTTCGCACATTCCCGAGGTAGATATGAATAATCTCCTTCATGCAAGATCCTTCATGCGCACAAGGCTGACGTGGCAACATGATCTGTTCTTTGTTACAATGCTAACTCATCACACAAAGTCATCGGTTGAGTCACATAGGCTTGAAGCACTTCAACTGGAAACCCTAAAGTTGAGACTACCAACTAGTAGTCATACAAAGCTTCTATGTGCTGGTTCCCATACCAACATGTCGGTTCATCTTGAACAAACATACCGCTTCACTTTGGCACATATACCGGTTCACAATGTTATACCGATTGTCACATATACCGATTCTTGGTAACATACCGGTTCTCTCTTCTTCAGCATATTGACATCAATGACAACATATAATGTCATCATGTCCTCATACCATTTCACATAATGCCAACAATCTCCCCCTTTGCCCTTGATGGCAATATACAAAGATATCTCTCTGCTTCACATCTTCTCCCCTAATTTCTACATATATCTTCTTCGCTTTACTTCTTCTCCCCCTTTGACAACAATGCCAAAGTGGAGGCACAAGCTTCCCTGTTCCATGATGTTGCTCCCCCTGAGGAGTAGCATCCTTCAACACATCAATCCAAAAAATTTGACTATGTAATATCTGACTGATGTGGAGCATATACCTTTAGTTTACCTCCTAAAGGGGTAGCACCCCTAATTCACCTCTTAAGTACATAAATGTAGCCTTTGGGAGATGCTTGGTGAATATGTCTGCTAATTGCTCCTTACTAGAAACATGTTCCAGTGCAATCTCTTTGTTCTGAACCTTTTCCCTCAAGAAATGATACTTAAGCTCAAAGTGCTTGGTTCTGGAATGTAAAACTGGATTCTTTGAAATATTGATAGCACTTGTGTTATCACAAAATATGCTTACCGGTTCAGATACATGAACTTTGAAGCCATTTAGTACATGCTTCATCCAGATTGTCTGAGTGTAGTTCATGAAAGCTGCAACATACTCTGCTTCCACTATAGACTGAGAGATACAACTCTGTTTCTTACTCATCCATGAGAGTAGTCTATCACCGAGAAAGAATGCACCACCGGTAGTGCTTTTCCGGTCATCCACATTACCTACCCAATCAGCATTTGTGAATACTTTCAAGTTGAAATCCTTGCTATATGGATACCACAATCCATAATCAATAGTTCCCTTCAGATACCTAAGAATTCGCTTGACTGCAACCAAGTGGGGTTCCCTTGAACTTTTCTGGAATCTTGCAGTAATGCCAACTGCATGTGCAATATCTGGTCTACTATGCACTACATAATGCAACTTACAAATCATTGATTGGTAGTCCTTCTCATTAACCAATGTTGAATCATCCTCTTTGGATAGTTTACAACCGGTCACCATCAGTGTACCAACCAGTTTTCTATCTTCCATGCCAAAGGTCTTCAACACCTCTTTGACATATTTGGACTGAGTGATAAAGATTCCATCTTTCATCTGTTGAATCTGTAGTCCAATGAAGAACTTAATCTCCCCTATGAGTGACATCTCAAACTCTTTCTTCATCTCATCTGCAAACTCATGACTCATTTTATCATCTCCACCAAAGATAATATCATCAACAAATACCTCATAGATCAGGATCTGATCTCCTTCAGATTTCAAGTAGATATTGCTATCTTCGCTTGTTCTCTCAAATCCAATCTTCACAAGATGGGAGTGCAAGCATTCATACCATGCTCTAGGTGCTTGCTTTAGACCATATAAGGCTTTATGTAGTCTACACACCATCTCACTATCTTTGGATAGGGCAAACCCATCTGGTTGCTCTATATACACCTCCTCTTCAAGTACACCATTTAGGAATGCAAATTTTACATCCATTTGATATACTTTGAATCCTTTAAAAGCTGCATATGCAAGAAGCATACAAACTCCTTCCAATCTGGCTACAGGAGCAAAGGTTTCTCCATAGTCTTCTCCTTCTTCTTGGGCATATCCTTTACACACCAGTCTAACTTTGTTTCTAATCGTTGTGCCATCCTCATTCAGCTTATTTCTAAAAACCCATTTGGTACCAATGACATTTTTATGTTCCGGTCTGGGTACCAAAGACCATGTGCTATTCCTTTCTATCTGGTCAAGTTCCTCTTCCATTGCCTTGATCCAGTCTTCATCTTTATGATCCTCTTTGAATGATTTAGGCTCAAATTCAAAGATCATACATGAGTTTTCTCTGACCTTTCTTCTTGTAAGGATTCCTGCATCCTTATCTCCTATGATCTGCTTAGGATCATGATTCAGCTTTACATACTAAGGAATGATCTTAACAGATTCCTCTTGCTTTTCTTCTTCATCCTCTTCTCCATCAATATTAGCATCTACATCTACCGGCATAGGAACACTGTTACTGGTACTTGATTGACTGGTAATCGGTTCCTAGAAGGTCACTACCGGTTCATTTACCGCTTGCTTACTTCCAGTTTCCTCAATTTTCTTAGAGGTTTCATCAACTCTCACATTGATGCTTTCTATAATTCTCTGAGTCCTATTATTAAAACACTTGAGAGCTTTGCTCTTGGTGGAATACCCTAGGAATATTCCCTCATCACATTTCGCATCAAATTTGCTCTGGTGTTCGCTCCTCTTGATGTAACATTTGCTACCAAACACTCTAAAGTAGCTAACCACAAGTGTCTTACCGGTCCAATACTCATAAGGAGTTTTGTCCTTACCTTTCTTGATGAGTACCCGGTTCATTGTGTAGACTGCAGTGCTCACCGCTTCTCTCCAAAAGGTGTGAGCAACCTTTCCTTGAATCAACATTGTTCTTGCTGCTTCAACCACAGTCCGGTTATTCCTCTCCGCTAGGCCATTCTGCTGAGAAGTCCGGGGGGCAGACAGTTGCCTCTTGATGCCATGTTCTTCACAGTACTTGTTGAATTCACTGGAAGTGAATTCCCCTCCTTGATCAGTTCTAAGGCACTTGATCCTTTTACCACTTTCCTTCTCCACTAATGCTCTGAAAGCTTTGAACTTTCCAAAAGCTTCAGACTTATCTTTCAAAAATGTGACCCACATCATTCTTGAACAGTCATCAGTGAGAATCATGAAGTACCTATCACCCTGCACACTCCTAGTTTTCATAGGACCACACAAATCAGTATGCACAAGATCAAGTAAATTGTCAGCAGTGAAAGGTTTACCTTTAAAGGTTGAGGAAGACATTTTCCCCAGTTGACACTCTCTGCACAAGGTATTTTCTGGTTTGCTCAGCACCGACAACCCTCTAGCTACCTTGATCTTACTGGCCTTCACAATGTTATCAAATTTTACATGGTAGAGTCTCCTATGCCATATCCAACTATCATCAAACTTGGCCATAAGACATGTGCTAATATTTGCATTCAGCTGAAATAGGTTACCTTTGCTCTACATGCCGGTGGCCACCAATTCACCATTCTTTCTTTTGATTCTGCACACTCCATTCTTGAATTTTAGAATGAGACCACTATCATTCAATTGGGCAACACTCAGAAGGTTGTGTCTGAGACCATCAACCCAATACACATTATCGGCACTACTCTTTCCATTCAGAGAGATGAACCCTCTGCCTTTGACCATACATGGTGCATCATTACCAAAGCGATCCACACCACCATCATACTCTTCCAAGGATAGAAACTTGCTTCGATCACCAGTCATATGGTGAGAATAGCCACTGTCAATAATCCACTCATTGGAATTATCAAAGTGGGAGACAAGAGCCTTCTTGTCTTACACATCTTCCTTGACAGCAACAAACACAATATCTTCATTTTCTTCATCTTATGATTCCTCATCTATGACACCTTCATCAACTGCCACAAAACAGTTTCTCTAGTTTCCTCCTTTGAATTTCTTGAACCTTTCTGGTTTGTCCTTGTTGTCACCATTAGGATAGTTTACAACAATATGTCCTATCCGATTACAAGAAAATCATTTCAAAGGAAGCTTACCTCTGTATTTACCGGTTCCTTTAGGAAGTTTCCTAGCAAGAAGAGATTCAAATTCCATCAGAAACTCCTCATCATCCATTTCTCTGCTCTGTCTTGGTTCACCACTGGTGCTTGCTTCTTTTCCTTTTGTGGATGGTACAACAGAAGCTTTAAAAGCTAATTCAGTCTTCTGAACACTACCATCAAAACTATTTAGCTCATAGGCTGTCAACTTTTCAATGATGGAGTCTAGGAATACCTTAGTCTTGTCTATTGATCTTAGCTCCTGAATAGCAGCAACCCTTATTGCATAGACTGATAATAAGGATCTCAGAACTTTACTTACCATAGTGGAATCTTCTATTTTACCACCTGCACTCTTGATATCTCCGACAACAGTTTTGATTCTTATTCCATACTGTTGAATGGTCTCACCTTCAACCATTTGCATGTCTTCAAACTTCCTCCTAAGGCTTTCTTCCTTAGCTTGTTTTACATGCTCATCACCTCCATAGATATTTTCAAGAGTATCCCATACTTCTTTGGGATTTACTTTATCTTAGACATCATTAAACTCAATGCCTGATAAATTACTAATTAGGGCTTCCATGACTTGCCCATTCTCCTGCATCTCTCTCTTTTGGTCATCGCTGAGAGTACCGGTAGGGGCAACATAAGCATTCTCAATATAGCTCCAGTGTTGAGAACCCATGCTTCTAATGTATATCTTCATTCTATCTTTCCACATATTGAAATTATCTCTGTTGAACTTATGACCTTCCCTCTTCATCATTACAGTAGGATCTTTCTCTCAAGCAGTTAAGCTTACAACACAGAGGACCTGGAAGGAGGCTCTGATACCAACTGATAACTCAATGATGAATAGATAGTACCAAACCGGTACTGAGAGGCATGGGTGAATCAGTATAGGCAAAAACCCTTTTCTAAAACTGGTTTGTCAGCAGACACTTTTCTTTGGCAAGCAAACAGTAACACCGGTCTTAAATAGACTACAACCGGCAAAACCCAGAATAATTGAGACAAGCATAAACTGGTTGACACTTATCTTTTCATATAATCTAATACTTCATTTCCATTTCACCCTAGTGCATGAATAGGTAATCTGTCATCAGAAACATAATAACATCTAGTTCAACATGTTTTATCGTCAGACATAAGACACTGAACCATCACATGAAAACATCACACATGACACAAATTTTTCACATGGAAACCCAACTGGGAAAAATGACGATGGGGATGAATACCCACAAGCTATTTTTGAACTCTTTAGAAGTCCGCTCTATTAGGAGCCTTGTCTAGTTAAAAACCAATACAATAGGTTCTATTAGGAACCAATCCTGTTAGGGATCACCCGGTTAAGGGATGGCTAGAATACCCGGTTAAAGGTTACCTTGTTAGAGGATTTCACGAACTCAATGGTTTTGAGTCACCCTGTTAAAGGAATTACAGTAAGTCGGTTAAAGCTACCCTGTTAAGGGATTTCTCAACTATTGAAGTGGTTAGAGATCAACAGGTATTACAATGATCTGGTAACAGCGCTTAATGCCAATGCAGATCCGTTTTAGCTCCTCTTCACCTTCTGCACTTACACTTTGCAGGTATCACTTCTCTCCTCTGGTCTGGCAAGAATCACGTATCTCTTCACTTGGATACTCATACACAACTTTTGCCAACAACTTCAGAAAGAAACACAACATCAACCTTATAGGAAACAGATAGGTCGGTAGCATAAGCCCTAAACCCTAAACCTGTTAGGTTAAGGAATTCAAACGGTTCAATCTTGACCGTTGAGCACATTGCATTACATGAAACAGTCTTGAACTGATCTCAAGACTTTCTCCATCATTCATTTTCTACCGCTTTCATGGCGGTTGATAACCCATCATGCATTTTCACCATTTACAGACTTCGCACATTCCTGAGGTAGATAGGAATAATCTCCTTCATGCAAGATCCTTCATGCGCACAAGGCTGATGTGGCAACACAATCTGTTCTTCGTTACAATGCTAACTCATCACACAAAGTCATTGGTTGAGTCACACAGGCTTGAAGCACTTCAACCGGAAACCTTGAAGTTGAGACTACCAACTGGTAGTCATACAAAGCTTCCATGTACTGGTTCCCATACCAACATGTCAGTTCATCTTGAACAAACATATCGCTTAACTTTGTCACATATACCAGTACACAATGTTATACCGATTGTCACATATACCGGTTCTTGGTTACATATTGGTTCTCTCTTCTTCAGCATATTGACGTCAATGACAACATACAATGTCATCATGTCCTCATACCGGTTCACATAATGCCAACATCCTCCTCTATCGGATATTAGACATTTCAACTGTCTTCCTGTTTCATTTTCAACTCTTGCCTTATACCATTTGAACATTTGAAAGGCTTCTAATTTCTCTTTCAAAAACATAACTGGCATCATCCTTGAGTAATCATCCACAAATAATATGAAGTATTTATCACCATAATAACTTTGAACTTTCATAGGACCACAAAGATCAGTGTGCACAAGATCTAAAATTCCTTTAGAAGTGTAAGACTTACTTGTAAAGCTTGATTTTTTCATCTTACCCATCTGGCATCCTCGGTACATTGCATTCTCAGGTTTTTCCAAGCTTGGTAGACCTCTTACTTGATGCTTCTTACTTATTTTGATCGGGTTATCAAAATTTACATGACAAAACCTTTTATACCATAGCTAGGTATCTTCTATTTTTTCCTACAGACAATTGTTCTGAGTTGAGTCAAGATGAAATATATTACCTTTTGTTTGAGTCTCGGTAGCAACCAAGTTTCCATGTTTGTCATGAACTTTGACAATTCCCTTCTGAAATTCTATTCGGTATCTTGTATTATTTAGCTGTGCTACACTCAACAAATTGTATTTCAAACCTTCAACCCAATATACATCATCACGTTTAGCATTGTCAAGAAGTGTGATAGAACCTTTACCTTTCACCGGACACGATGCATCATTACCAAATCTTACATAACCTCCATCATAGTCTTCTAATTTAACAAACTTGTGTTTATCACCTGTCATGTGATGTGAGCATCCACTATCTATGATCCAAGAATCATTATTATTTATGTGAGATATTAAGGATTTTTCTTCACACCTTTCTTCATCTGATCCATCTTTGATAGCCACATAAACAACTTCCTCTGTCTCAGTCCCATCAGATTTATCATTGTTGGATTCCTCATCAGCTACTAGGCATGTCTTTCTATCTCTCCTTTTGAAGTCTCGGTGCCCTTTGTAATGGTTGTCTTTTTGTCTATCATCTCAGTATTCTCTCTTTTCACTAGATTCTTTGTCAGGCCAGTTACAAGCCATATGTCCTATTTTATCATAGTTAAAACATTTCAAAGGTAACTTTCATTTATACTTACCTTTGCCTCTCGGTAACCTTCTAGCCAATAATGTTTCAAACTCTTCTTGCTTTCTGATTTCCTCATTTAGTTTGTGTACTTCTTCCATGTTTTTACAAAATCTCTCACTTGCTCCACTATGATTTCCTTCAGCATGCTTATACATTCTATCATTGTAATCATCAGATTCATCAAGATGAAAAGAACTGAATGCAGACTCAACTTTATTTACCGAAGACCCACTATTATCAAAATTACTTAACTCAAATGCATCTAGCTTACCGATAGTAGCATCCAAAGAGACTGGCATGTTTGGTACAGGCCTTAATTCATTAATTGCAGAGACTTGAATGGCATAAGCAGGTAGAAGTGTTCTAAGCAACTTACTTGTCACATCCTTTTCTTCAATAGTTCCTCCTGCTCCTTTGATTTGATTGGCAGTTTCCTTTAACCTTGTACTGTATTGGATTATATTCTCACCTTCATTCATTCTCATATTCAAGTTGACCTCTTATATTGTCTACTTTTTCTCTCTAAACATGTTCATCACCAACATACATAGATATAAGCTTATTCCACATAGCTTTGGCATCATTGCAGCCTTCTAGATCATTAAACTTTGAGTTAGTCAATGTTGATGTTATTTCAATCATTGCTTGAATATGTTCTTTCTTTGCCTTTATCTCTTCCATTGTCATCAGGTAGGTGCTAGGTGCAGTGTAATCATTCTCCAGATAATATGTTTCATATTCTCCAATTTCTGATAAGTGCAGCTTCATCCATTTCTGCCATGTGGAGAAACTTGACTTGTTCAGCTTTGGTGCGTCCCTCTTATACATCTTTGGATCTTGCCTCAGGTTCCTTTAAACTTTTCTTTCGAAGTCCAAAGCTCTGATACCAATTGTTAGTTAGATGAGAGGGGGGGTGAATTATATAAACACTCAATGCAATATATTCATCAGATTCAACCTTGGTAACCTTTACCTTAATATGCAACTATGACTATAAATCATTCAAACTCATAAACAGATTAACTTAAAACTTCACAACACATTTAACACCAGATTTAATGTGGAAACCCAAATAGGGAAAAACCACAGTGGGATTTTGGACCCACTAAGAAATATACCCTTCTAGAGTATGCTTGGTTAAAAGCCAATCTCGTTACAGATTACATAAACACATTGCTAGATGTCACCCGGTTAAGAGGTTTCCTTCAGATCTATTAGAATATTGCACTTTGTTAGAAGTGACCTTGTCAAAGGATTTCAAACACTCATTCAGAATGTTACCTTGCTAGAGGATTTACAAATAAGACTGTTAGGTCCACTTGGTTAAGAGATTTCTTGTCACTTACAAAATAAATAACAATAATAAAATATATCTGCAACTTCACATCTGAAATGCTAAAGCAGACTCTATGTGTTCAAAATAATCTTGTCATAAGACTTATCTTGCTCCCTTATGGGCTTCTCAATCTGTTCTTCAATTAGATCTTCAATCTTCTATGCTTGGTGATCACTACAATAGCATCAATTTTCTTCTATTTGCCCGCATGATTGTTTATCAAGAATTCCTTAATTATAAGCAATTCCTAACCACTTAATCTCCTTGATCACATTTCCCATGATCAATCTTAACCATCAGATCATCAAACTTGACCAGGTTCATTGAATCCTTTGATCTGAAAAATGTTTTGTCTCGCATAGGAACTTGTATTCCTACCTTGGTACTTGTGCTAGGTTATGACTATTCAATCTGTGTTGTAGATCTAACTCTTGTATTTTCATTATCATAGATCCTCAACAAACTTCTTGCATGACATACCAATCATCTATACATCTCCAGCTCATTGGTATCCTTCATTTAATAATGCATTTATTCATCCAATGCGTTCTGTTACTGCTTGGTTGTTACTTGGTTAATACTGAACTTCACTCGATAGATAGTCTGCCTTCTTTAACCAATATCAGTAACCTTGGTGTTTACCAACTAGCTTCTTGCTCTGTAACATAGAACAGTATCAAACCTTTACTCATTCTATTGCTTGAAATCTTTTCTCCTTCTTGTTCAGACTTTGAATACTCATATATAGGATATCAAAATAATCAAAACAACAAAATCTCATCACTGTCTAACTCTGTAATAGTTGCCCATTGAATAACTTATTTCTTCCCCTTCATTCTCATTCTTTCTGTGTCACTTACCGACATCTTTATACTCATCAAAACATACTCATTAAGATATGACAACATCATACTGAATTAGAAAATCAATTGCTTGACATCAATGACAAAATAATATTATTAAGACAGTAATCATCCTTTAACAGTTATATCAACAATCTCCAACAACCTTCTCAATATCCTTATACCAACAAACTTATTGAAATGCCAAAAATCTCCCCTTGTGAAATACCAACGCCAACCAAAAGAAAATAAAAACAATTTGACAATCTAATCTTTCCACTCAAAGACCAGCCTCAAAAAACCATGTATGATTGAAGAGTTGTGTCCCACGTTAAGTTCTTCAATCCCATCAATAGCCACCCATAGGTGGCATACCATAAGCTGGCTTGGGAGGCATTCCCATTCCACTCATACCTGGCTGAAAGCTTCCTCCCATGCCCACTCCCATGCAAAGCATTGGAAGGTGTTGGCAAAGCAAAGGAGAAGAAGCTGAGCATACATATTATGTACACAAAATAGGCACATATTTATTTCTGTAAAAGATTTAAAATGTTTATTAAAGAGAAACTTAAAATATTCACAAAATCATCAGAGTATATCAAGAACCTGAAGTAGGTATGGAAACACAAAGTCAATCATATTATTCATCCAAGCAAGTTCCAAAGCCACATCTGGTTTGATCAAGTCATAGCATATGAACAAGCATGAAGCAAAGCATTCTTTCTTGTCTTGTAGTTCTAAATGCAAAAGTAAGCCCCATTTCAATGCCCCAATCCAAAATTAAAATTCAAAATATACTTTAGCCTGTGAGAGAGAACAAGCAACTATATGTTTTACCAATTGATACATGTTCCACAAAACTCACCAGCAATTCCTCTGCAAGTTCGCGATCACCCGATTGAGAACTAGTTTCCATTGCATCCTTGTAAAGATTATCCTTTTTAGACAGTGCAATATGTTAGCACATAATTTTTCTATAATTTCCTTAAAAAAGGTTATTTTTCTATAATTTCCATAATTATGCTCTTAAAAATGCTATTTTCTTGCAGTGGAGAATTGTCTTGCCGATAGCTGATGAGGGTATCAGTAAGACTTATACCGATAAGAGTGGTGAAAAGAAGAGTCCATCGGTATAGCCAAAAGAATCAGTATGTGTTACTTTGAGCCACCTCGACGTCCGAAGAAATCATCGGTGAAACATATACTGATGGAACATACTGTATCGGGAAGACTTTTCTTATTAGTATGTTTCATTTCTAATTACCCCAATACCCGATGAAGGAGCGGACTGATTGAGCGAAGCAAAGACACTATCGGGAAGACTCATGGTGATGAAGCCGGTTGCATCGGTATAACCAAAGCGATCGGTATGTGTTACTTTGAACCACCCCGACGTTTGAAGAAATTATCGATGAAACATATACTGATGGAAGATACTCTATCAGGAAGACTTTTCTTATCGTTATGTTTCATTTCGGATTAGGGTAAGTGCACAAAGATGGTGGTAAAAAAGTGGGGTATAAGTGGACACTTTTTTTTGAAATCGGGTGAACTTGAACTTGGAGGAAAAAGTTGAAAGTCATCCACTCAAGATATGAAGATAATCAAAGAACAAATATTGTAGTATTCTAAATCTAGTTTCCAAACTACTAATTTTTTTCAAAATTGGATAAGATTAAGGGGGTCAAATCCTTCGTGCATGAAAAATAGACCCTGATTTTATCAGAAAAAACATAACATAGTGTCTAACATGCGCATCAAAAAAGTCATAGTTAGATTTAGTATTTTGACAAATCCTTTGGCAGAAGATAGTTAACAGTGAGCACTAGAAGATGTGTATTTTTTGTAATTTTTTGTTGAGTATTTTTTTTATGATTTTTCCAATCAAGCACATCCTGGAAATTACGTACCTATTCGAGAGCGAAACATAAGTTGCACTAAAAAATTGAAAATACAGTTTTTTCTAGTGCACGTATGTTTGTGAGAACTATAGAGACACTAGTAAAATAAATTCAATAATAATATGTTATTGTTGTTCAAATTTTAAAAAAATTACATGGTTAGAAAGCTTAGAAGATGGGTGAAAATATGGTGGAAATTTTAGAAATACCCACTTGATGAAGTGTAAACCTGATGATGACAAAGTCGAGAAACCAAGTTGATAAAATAAAACATGCCAAAAAGGAGGGAAATGGAGGGAAATCAAACTTCTGAACCATAGCTTTGTCATCCAGGCCTATTTCCAAGCCTAAACAGTCAAAAGCGTGTATGGGGTACCTATGGTATAAAAATTGTGTACGGGGTACTTATGGTGTAAGAAGCGTGTACACTCTATCTTAACTATAAAAAGCATGTACGTGCTATTTTTACTATAAATAGCGCGTATGCACTACGTTTGTTTAAATTTTGGGAGTGTGTATAATATGATATTGTAAATATAATATGTGTATATACAAATAATATATAATTTATATATAATATATAATATTTATATATATGTATATAATAATATATAATATATTAAGTATATATACACACGTGTGTATGTATGTGTATTTTTCTCCCTCTCTCCCCTTCTCCCTTCCTCCATACCCCATTCCTCTCTCTCTCTCTCTCCCTCTCTCTCCCCTCTCTCTTCCTCTCCCTCCCTCCTTCCCCTCTCTCTTCCTCTCCCTCTAATATATCTTCTTTTTGTTTGTATATAGATGAGGTGATAAGAAGATTGACAAGGTGGTCGGTTTCCCTCTCTCTCTATCTCTCCCTCCCTCTCCTCTCTCTTCCTCTCCCTCCCTCCTTCCCCTCTCTCTTCCTCTCCCTCCAATATATCTTCTTTTTGTTTGCATATAGATGAGGTGATAAGAAGATTGACAAGGTGGTCGGTTTTCTTTTTTTTTTAAAGAAGACAGGATATAAAGTAGAACGTTTGAAGAAGATGAACGTATTGGTTTCTTTGGATCATGTGGATGTATTTGTTGGATAATCTTTATGGGTCGTATGGTGTACTAAAGGGTAATATAGTGTCTTATGAACCCTTAGGTGTCGTTATGGGTCATATGGTGTTCTATGATCCTTTAGGACACCATATGACCCCTTAGAACTCCATGTGATGTTGTTATGGGTTGTATGGTGTCCTAAAGGGTCATATGGTGTTCTATGACCCCTTAGGACACCATATGACCCCTTAGGTGTCATTAAAGGTAATATTATTTCCTAAGAGGTCGTATGGTGTCCTATGACCCCTTAGGACACCCTATGACCCCTTAAGACACCATACAACCCATAATGACACCATATGGTGTCCTAAGGGGTCATAGGATGGCATATGGCCCCTCAAGACACCATACGACATATAACAACACCAAATGGTGTTTTATGACCCCTTATGACACTATTTGGTGTCATTATAGGTCCTATGGTGTGCTAAGGGATTATATAGTGTCCTATGACCCCTTAGGACAACCTATGAGCCCTTAGATGTTGTTAGGGTTCATATTGTGTTCTAAGGGTCATATGGTATCCTATGACCCCTTAGGACACCATGTGGTGTTGTTATGTGTCTTATGTTGTCCTATAACCCCTAGGAAACCTTATGACCCCTTAGGACACCATTGTTAGACAATTTAGATAACCGAAAGACAACTGAGAGGGGGTTGAATCAGTTGTCACATATTACCGAAAGCATTAGTAATTTAAAACAACAATACCAGAATAGTAGTTAATCCAATTAAGCATAAACAATAATCATAGAATAAAAGCCATCCACACAACACCAAGATTTGTAGGTGGAAAACTTGGTAAAGGGAAAAACCATGGTGGGAAGCCTACCCACAGTTAGATAACACTTCTGCAGTAAGTATGTGAATTTACAATGAAGGGGCATGCACTTGGAGGAAGGCCAATAACCTAGAGCACATTGCTCATCACAAAAGGAGTCTCACTAACTACATACAAATACAAGCTACAATCCAGAGAAGTGTTGAACTACAAAAGATAGCATCTCCTATGCCTGAGTACAGTTCTAGTTAAGCTCAATATCAGAGGACTAAATCCTCCTACAAACCCAATTTCATCTCCATTGATTGACTAGCTCCTCTACCTAAATGATAATACATTATTCGCACATTACATTCCTTGGCCATGACCACTTACAATAACTATGATGATCTACAATGAGATCTTACATCTTATTTATACAAACTCTCGACCATAAACAATCAAGTCAACTACCAAACAATAAACCAATTACATCATTACAAACCATGTCAGTCCTAGACCAAAACAAATAATATCCAACACATAAGACATCTTGGAAATACAACAATAAGTCCTATCCACACGTTACATCAATGTCGGTCCATAACCTAGATCAACCGGGACCAAGTATAGGTCCACATGCTTCAGCAATGATCTCCAAATGCCAAGTCTCGACCATGATCACCAATAGCATCTTGAAACTCCATCAGAAGCTGCACCAACACCAATCATGCAATGCATCAAATATCTCCACCAAAAGCTCTACCGGTGAAACCCTCACTGGAACCAGAAACCAATCTTCTGAGTAAGCAGGATAGCATCCAATCACTAGACCAAAACCAATTGACCAAATATGAGTATAAGCATTATGAACAAGTTATTTCCATCACTAGATTATACCAGAGTCAACCAGATCATGCCAGATCTAAGTTAACAAAAAACTACTAAACCTACCGAGACCAGAAGGGTGTCAGTAAAACATCCAAACAACTAGTGTTCACATTAATGACAAAACATCAATGCAACACATAATAAATTCCACCAAATGGCCAACAATCTCCCCCTTTGGCATTGATGGCAACACTAGATGTGAAAAACATCTAAGTACCAAGAAACGCCAAACAAGTCTCCCCCTGTGGAAGACAACCAACAATCTCTTGCATATAGCTCTGAATATCAATGTCTCTCCCCCCATAAATAATATCTCTATAAAGTTCTGAATTTCTTTTTCACATCTCTATCTCTCCCCCTTTGACATCAATGTCAAGAATCTGACAGAAATATCAAAGGAAAAACATAAGCCTTTGAATCTCAAAAATGACTAGTCCCCTTGACCAGTAGCATCCCACATCAGTGCCAGAATGAATACTATCTCTAATAATGCATACCGGGCCGATGCCAAACCACATTAATCAAGTCTCTGTTGGAGGGGTGAAAACCCCCAATTTGTCTCTCAGGTACTCAAATGATTCCTTGGATAAGGATTTAGTGAAAATATCTACAATCTATTCTTTAGTGTTCACATAAACTAGTTTAACTTCATTTGCTTCCACCTTCTCCTTCAAAAAGTTATATTTGATAGATATGTGCTTTGTCTTAGAGTGAAATACCGGATTCTTTGATATATCAATAGTAGCAAAGTTATCACAATGAATAACTATCAGTGCATCACAATCCACCTTTATATCCTTCAACATTTTCTTCATCCATAAAACTTGTGTACAATTAGTAGCAGCAGCAACATAATCAGCTTCAGTAGTAGATAAATAAGTACATGATTGTTTCTTGCTAATCTATGAAACCAACTTCTTTCCAAGAAAGAAAGCTCCACCGGAAGTACTTTTTCAATCATCAACATCTCCAGCCCAATCGACATCTGTATATGCACATAAAGTGAAGTTATCATTCTTAGGATACCACAAACCATATTCTGATATACCTTGCAAGTATCTAAAAATCCTTTTCACCGCCATCTCATGATTTTCTCTAGGATCACTCTGAAATCTTGAAACAATACAAACAACATTCATAATGTCAGGTCTAATCTAGGTTAAATAAAGTAGAACTCCAATCATAGATTTGTATCTTGTAGGATTTATCGATGCAGAAACATCTTTCCTTGCCAGTTTCTCAATTTTAACCATAGGTGTACTTACCGGTTTAGAATCTCCCATACCAAATTTCTTCAATAATTCCTTAGCATATTTAGTTTGATAGATAAAAATACCTTTGTCAGTCTGAGTAATTTGTAAACCTAAGAAAATTTTCATCTCACCAATCATAGACATCTCAAATTCTTTCTCCCTGTTTTTTAAAAATTCTATGCATAATTTATTTTCACCTCCAAAAATAATGTCATCAACAAATACTTCAACAATCAGTATATCATCATCAGTGATTTTATAATATAAGTTACCGATTGCACTTCCCTTAGTAAAACCAAGCTTCAAAAGATATTGTATGATAGGATTTCGAAAATCATCAAAGCAAGTAACAAATTAGGCTAGTTCAAGCACAAAACCAGATTGCAATGATAACAAAACCTACAAACATTCAATAGAGATATGGAAATGAAACATTCAAACACAAACCACCTTAGATGCGGATGTCTCTTCCATGATTCTCCATTGTCCTTCTTTCTCCTTCAAATAGCTTTGTTTTGTGGATCTCACCTTCAAGTGCATAAGTATAATGTGAAAGCAAGATTAACAAGATGATAGCGCAAGAATACTAGAAGCGTGATTGATTCAGGGATCGATTCGAAAAGGTGATTAATTGGGATTGAATAAATTCATCCAATTTATAGATAAATTGGAGAAAAGACAAGATTAGCATGAAGAGATTTGAAAGGAAATTTCAAATCAAGAATGACAAATATGACAAATTATGACAAATTGACACCTTCTATGCAACAAGTGGATCTTGTGGAGGATTTAAAGGAACAATTTGATCTTGACAAGGAGGAAGATCATTCGAATCCTCTTTAAAGTTTCTTTGCTCTGGACTTTTAATGGGATCATCGGAAAGGATGGAAGGGATATCTAGAATGTTAATAGGATTTGAAAGGACATTGTGTTCTTGGATAGAATTGACAGGAATAAGTGAATCATTGTGAGTGTCTGGGAACATGGGGTCCTGGTCAACAATTGGATGGGATGATAAGGTTTGATCTTGATCTTGATCTTTTTTAAGACACGTTTCTTCATGCTCTAAATTATCCTCTTGACATGGGGTTGGACTTTGGATATGAATGGGGGATTCTGACAAGGGATCAATGTTTTGGCATGAAGGAAATGCACTTTGAACATTTGTGATGGATTCTAGCAAGGAATCAATGCTTGAACATGAGGAAGAGGGACTTCGAATGGGGTCCTCTAAAATAGGTAATGGCAATAAAGTGCATGGTGGCATTGGGTCTTGTATTTCTGAAACATGACAAGGATGTGCATCATGAATTGGATTATCTTGGCAATCAATTATGGATAGCCCTTGGACAATTGCATCCTTGGGTGTATTATTTGATGAGGACAATATGGAAGATTCTTGTGAAACTTCTAAAGGTGTAGGGATAGATGCCACTAGAGAGTCCATTTGTTTATGGGGGGATGAGGCATTGCTAGACATAAGTGTATTATCTTGATCTTCCTCAAAAAACTCACTTGGTAGGTTCCTTAAGAGCCTTGCAATAAAGCCACATTTCTTTCAAGGTTTTGACATGGTTGTATCTGGAATTTGAACTTGTTTGGAAAGGAGTTGGTCTTCGTTTGATGTCATGTTTTGATATTGGACTTGGTTCAATTGTTCTGACATGTTTGAAACTTGGGTTGGTGTGTGCTGCAACCTTTGTTTCTGAATGTTTGGTTGTAGTTGTTGACATTGATATGTTGATTGAACTTGTTGATATTCCACCATTGGTTGAACTATTTGTTGACATTGTATAGTTGGTTGGACATATTGTTGAAATTGGACCATTGGTTGTGTTGGTTGTATATGTTGGACCATTGGTTGTGTCTGTTGGAAATGTTTGAACTGTTGAACAATTGGTTGTGATGGTTGAAAATATGATTGATAGTAAACACCTTCTTGTTCTTGTTATGGAGGCACATAATGTTGAAATTGATGTTGTCTCTTTTCTTGAAATTGTTTCATCATCTCTATTTGTGAGAGGAGAGCTGGTATGTCTGATCATACAAGAAGAGATCTTACATCAATTGGCTCAATCTTTGGCTTTTGACTTGGAAATTTTTGAAACATTTTGGACATTTGTGATCTATTCTTCTCAATGTTTTTCACTCTTTGTTCCAAAATCTCATTTTCTTGAGCTAGTTTCTCCTCTAGTTTTTGTATTTGGACATTTACATCATCATGAAAAGTTTGACCAATATTGCCTTGTTGTTGGGTTGGATATAATTGTGATTGCCTTGGATTAAAATTCGATTGCATTGTCAGTTGATACGTCAAACTTTGTTGCATCATTGGTGCTTGGAACCTTGTTTCAATAGACATGTCACTATGCAATGTTTTTGGGATTTTTTGATTTTAAAAGGATGATGTGTGATATGCAACTAAATGCAAACTAAATAGACGAAAATGCAATCTATGGCAAGAATGCAACCTATGTTTTTGGTTGTTTTTTTAAGATTTTGACAAACTTTTTGGAATGCAAATCTAAAAAGGAGACCCTTAAAAAATTGAAATGATGTCTAGACCTCAAAGGACAAAAGGACCAAGTGACAAAAGGACAAAATGACAATGTCTCCCCTATATGCTTGGATACTAAGCTAGGTTTGACCAAATGACAATGATGACAAAAAGACAAAAGTTTGATAGGGTCTAGACTTCCTAACAATGACTTAGGGTTTATCAAAGATTTGGATTACTCAAGTATGACAGAACCTAGTTTTGACACTATATGCAAAGGGACAATTACTATGCAAATGACCCTAATATGATATGATAATGACCTAAGCTTAATTAAGAGACCTAGGGTATGCAAATGCAAATGTATGCCAATGTCAACCTAAGGCAAAACCTAAGGTTGAATTATGAAATGGTATTACTCTAACGCAAGAGGACACATGCAAATGGATGACCCTTATTGATATGCAAAGGAGTATGACCTAGGTGAAACCTAACCTTGGTAGTTGACAATGAATTTGCAAAATGCAAACCTAGGATGAACCTAAATCTAAGTGACATGAATGTTGAGGCAAGATTTTGAAAAATGTTTGACAACCATGTTTGAAGGTGTTTTGAACTTTGTTGAATGAAATACTCTTGTGTTTAAGCTTGTTTTGAATCAATTTGTCTTGTTTTGAAATGAGACACAACTCAACTTTTGACAAGCAAAGAAGACAAGATATTTTAACTTAGACTCAAGACAATCATGCTCATTCACACATTTCTTATGGTAGGTAAGGGTAGTAGGTACTTGAGAGGTAGACTCATTATGAGATTCAAGGAGAATACATAGATGCTTGACCCCACAGGCTCCCCTCCACAACACTCACTTCTCAGGGTAGCCAAGCATCAGTCCCCATGGAAATCACCCCATGGTGAACTTAGTATCTCTTCCAAGTATCCGAACTCATCCTTCTCAAGCAACTAGAAGGATTTTGGCCTCTAAATACAAGGTGTTTAATAAGGATTTCTATTAAGCGTTACTCCTTGGTGTCACGCAAGCGTGATTGAGACATAGGCCCACCAAGATACCCAAAAAATTTAGTCGCGCAAGCATGATTTAGACCGTGAGGTCCTAATTAGATGTTGATATGAGAAAGAGTCCAAGGGTCATCACTTCCCAAGTAACTACAATTCTCACGTAACCCTTCCTTCAAGGCTTTCGCCCATCAGGTATTTATTTATAGTGAGTTAGAATGCCAAGGTACTCTGGCTGTGCTCACTTTGGGTCGTTCCCTTCTCACAATTGTCACTTTCTTGGAAAAGAAAGCAAATGGTCGGGAAGGTAGGCCCTCTAAAGGTAACAAACAATCCAAAACATGAGAATGGTATCGAAGATCTGGATTTATGATTACCCTAAGAAGGATGAGAGCATACTCTCCTACTCCAATGTCAAACTCGAAAATCAAAGCAAACACACATTCATTCCATCCTACTTAGCAATCATACTAGGTGCCTAATTATGAATTACAAACACAAAAGTTCAGTTGGAATACAAGGCAACCTGTAAAATCACTAAGTTAGAAGTTTGATTTGTTTGGTCTTTGACTAGCGAATCTGCACAAAATTTGTTAGTAGTTTCATTTTTGTCTTTTCCATGCGTAATGGCAAGGTGCTGCACAGAGAATCAGTACCAAAGAAAACCAAAATACCAAAACAGAATGTAAAACAAAGTAATTTGCAAGTAAAAACATTGATTTTTACCTCTGTTTCTGGCCTTACACAAGCACAGAATGTCTTGACATAGGCGCAGAATGCATTGACACAGGCACAAATCCCTTTGACATAGGTGCAGAATGCAGTGACACAGGCACAGATCCCTTGACACAGGTGCAGAATGCAGTGACACAGGCGCAGGAGTGCCCAGAGAGCCCTGAATTGCCCTATTTCTTGGGTTTTTCACCTGCAAATCAGCTCAAAAGCACTCAAAACACAATTAAAATGGTTAGTTCACGTCGGGTTCACCAATTAATGTATGATAGGAATGTGGAAATCATCAAAGCAAGTAACAAATTAGGCTAGTTCAATCACAAAACCGGATTGCAATGATAACAAAACCTACAAACATTCAATAGAGATATGGAAATGAAACATTCAAACGCAAACCATCTCAGATGCAGATGTCTCCTCCATGATTCTCCATTGTCCTTCTTTCTCCTTCAAATAGATTTGTTTTGTGGATCTCACCTTCAAGTGCATAAGTATAATGTGAAAGCAAGATTTACAAGACGATAGCGCAAGAATACTAGAAGCGTGATTGATTCGGGGATCGATTCGAAAAGGTGATTAATTGGGATTGAAGAAATTCATCCAATTTATAGATAAATTGGAGAAAAGACAAGATTAGCATGAAGAGATTTGAAAGGAAATTTCAAATCAATAATGACAAATATGACAAATTATGACAAATTGACACCTTCTATGCGAAATTGATTGATTGACAATTATGACAAATTGCTATGTCAAAATTGATTGATTGACAATTATGACAAATTATGACAAATTTGCTATGTCATTCCCATGAAATTAGGAGAAATATAGGAGAAAATTGAAAATTATATGAATTAGAAATTAGGAAATTTGAAAATTAGAAATTAGGAATTAGGAGAAATTAGTAAATTGGAATATTAGGTAAATTAATTAATAATTTGTCATTTATTAATTAATTCACAAAAAGAGGAGGAATTAGTTAGCCAATTAAATAAATATTTAATTGTGACAAGAAGACCTAGGATAAATAAATAATTTATTTAACCTAGAGGGAGAAATGACAAACAAGGTTAAATGAATAAATCATGAAACCCTAGAAGATGAATTAGAAATGCAAGGACGACAATTAGGTCTTGACAAAAGATAATTGATGTCGATTCGATCATGATTCTGATTAACAAAGGACCAATGCTGACAAACGATTGAGATTGGTTGACAAATTGACCAAGATTGATAAAGAGACCAAATTGATAGGCGCCAATTGACGAGGAACAATGACTAATTGATCCAAATTGACAAGATTGAAAATGACAACGATCGATGACAAATAGATCGCAAAATGACAAGATTGAAAAGGACAACGATCGATGACAAATCGATCGCAAGATGACAAGATTGAAAAGAGGACAAAAACCCTAATTAGGATTGATGATGTCCAAAATGATGACAAATGAACACGCACATTGATACGACAAGATAAGATCGACCAAAATCATGACTAAAGGTTATTATTGACAAGACTAAATTCGAAAGTGAGACAAATGAAGAATGCAGAAGAAGGACTCAATGTTCACAAATGATAAAGACTAAGTGCTCAGCATAGAAGAAATGTTAATGCGACGCAAAAACCCTAAAATAAGGCAATGTGCAAATGTTAAAGCATGACTCCGCAAGCGTTGACCATTTTTAGATGTCTACAGATATTTATCCAACCTTGCATACCAAGCTCTAGGTGCTTGTTTCAATCCATATAAAGCTTTTCTTAACCTGCAAACCATATCAGTATCATCTGATGGTGAAAAACCATCAGGTTTCTCAATATAAACTTCCTCATCAAGATCCCCATTCAAGAATGCACATTTAACATCCATTTGGTAAACCTTGTAGTTTGTATAAGCAGCATAGGCAAGAAATAATCTTACAGCTTCAATCCTAGCTACCGGTGCAAAAGTTTCTCCATAATCAATTCCTTCCTTCTGAGAATATCCTTTACAAACAATTCTAGCCTTATTCCTTATAACTTTACCATCCTCATTCAATTTATTCCTAAAAACCTATTTAGTTCCAATAACATTTTTATTTTTAGGCCGGGGAACCAAAGTCCATGTGTTATTTTTCTCAATCTGATATAATTCTTCTTCCATAGCTTTTAACCAAAATTCATCTTTACATGCCTCAATTACTGATACCGGTTCAACTTGTGAAATTAAACATACCTCATTAGTTTCTAGTCATCTTGTCATCACTCCATTACTCTTATCCCCAATGATTTAATCTTCAGAATGATTCAATCTCACATACCTAGGAGTCTTCTGACTCTTTGTTCCTCTTCCTTGTTCTTCAGTTACTATAGAATTCTTTGATGTTGTCAAAGTAGCTAGTTCAACTCTCTATTCTGATAAAGGTGCTATTGGTTTAGATATAATCATTTCCACTACTAGTTCCTTCTCATAAATTCTGGTTTGACTTTTGCTCAGCTCATCTACTTTGACATTACCACTCTCCACTATTTTATGCAATCTCTTGTTAGAATATCTATATGTTTTTCTTTCATTAGAATAACCAAGAAATATGCCTTCATCACTTCTAGGATCAAATTTCCCAATAGTATCATCTCTCCTGATATAACATTTACTACCAAAAATTCTGAAATACTTAACTGTAGGTGTATTGCCAAACCACAATTCAAAATGTGTCTTACTAGTTTCTCCTTTGATATGTACTCTGTTGAATGTATAAACAATTGTACTAACTATTTCTCTCCAATAGATATGAGGTAGATTAGCTTCCATCATCATTGTTCTAGCAACATACAAGATAGTTATGTTTTTCCTTTCCACAACTCCATTTTGCTGAGGTGTCTGAGGAGCAGAAAATTGTCTTATGATACCATGCTTGTCACAAAATTTATTAAACTCACCAGATGTGAATTCTCCACCATGATCTGATCTCAAACATTTAATCTTAAATCTTGTCTCAATTTCCACTTTAGCCTTATAGATTTTAAACTTTTCAAATGCTTCAAATTTTTCTCCCAAAAAAGTAACCCACATCATTCTAGAATAATCATCAATGATTAGCATGAAATATCTATCAGCATGAAAACTTTTAACTCTAGCAAGGCCACACAAATTAGTATGAATAAGATCAAGAACATAATTTGATTTATCTTGTATACTACTAAAAGAGGTTCTGACCTGTTTACCTATTTGACATTATTTACATGCCAGATTATAGGGCTTCATAATCTTAGGTATATCTCTAACAGCCTTAGTTGAAGTGATCTTCACAATGCAATCAAAATTTACATGACACAACCTTTTATGCCATAACCAACTTTCACCAATCTGTGTAATCCAACATTTCTTCTCACCAGAGTTGAAATGAAATATGATTGCAATCTCCAAGGCAAATCTATTAATGATTTTGCATTTTCCATCCTTGAACTGTAATTGAAATCCCTTATCTACCAATTGTCCTACACTCAAAAGATTATACTTCAAACCTTCAACATAATAAACATTGTCAATAAAATTCTTACCATCCAATGATGTTGTTCCTTTTCCCTTGATCATACATGCCTTGTCATCTCCAAATCTAACTAGTCCACCATCAATTTCTTGCAAGGACAAAAACTTCCCTTTATCTCCAGTCATATGATGTGAACAACCACTATCAATTACCCATTCAGCCTTATCCTCAATTTTAGTAGCAAGTGCCTTTTCCTCAGGTACATTCTCTTCCAATGCTATATCATCTTCCTTGATAGACAATAATACCCATTCTTTCCCATTGTTGGATCCACTAGTAGACTCTTCTACCGGTTCATCATCTGAAACAGTAATGCCTTCCTCATCCTCTATGTAGCATGATTTGTCTATGTTTTTCTTGAATCTATACTTATTCTGGTTAGGCTTAAATGATCTCTTAACTCTTTCTTCAAATATTGAATTCCTTTCAAGACATCTAGATGCAAAATGACCAATCTTATTACATGCAAAACATTTAAAAGGTGCTTTTCCTTCATACTTACTTCCTACCGGTCCTTTCGGTACTCTTCTAGAAAATAGTGCTTCAAGTTGCTCAAACTCATCATCTTCTCTCTTCATATCTTTTGATTCTTTTGCATACAAAGCTCTCCAATCTTGCTTACCAGTTGTAGATGTAGATGCATGAAAAGCAAGTTCAGTTTTCACAACTCCAGAAGGTCCAAATTCCTCAAGCTCAAAAGAAGATAGTTTCCCAACCAAAGTATCTTTGTTGACAAATGTATTAGCCATTGTTCTGAACTCATTAATAGTAGTAGCCTTCATTTTGTAAGCTGGTGGTAGGGCTCTTAGGACTTTAGAAATAATTTCATCTTCGCTCAGAGTTCCACCACAACATTAAATTCCCATAACAATCTCATTTACTCTTTCCATGAATGCAGTAATCCTTTCATCTTCTTCCATCTTCATATTTTCATAGCTCACTCGGTAACCATCAAGTTTAGCAATCTTCACTGTATGATCACCTTCATTAAGGGTCTGCAATTTATCCCATATAGCCTTTCCAAATGATTTGTCTATTAATCCCATAATTTGTTGATTAGAAAGTGCACACAAGAGGGCTTCTCTTTCTCTACAATCATTCTCAAGCTCCTTGTCCAAGTTTTCTAGAGGAGGGTTGCCAGATCTTGGATTAAAGGGTGTGACACCATGTGTGATCTCCCAAATCTCCTTGCAAAGACATCTTAGATGAGTCTCCATCTGAATCTTCCATATTGTATAATTTGTTCCTTCAAGCCTCTATATATCCCTTCAAAAAATAGATTCAGAAGAACTGGATGAACTTGAACTGTTAGTCACCATAGGATCTTCCTCAAGTGGTTAAGCTTTCTGCAGAGAGGACCAAAGCTCTGATACCAATTGTTAGACAATTCAAATAACTAGAAGACAACTAAGAGGGGGGGTGAATCAGTTGTCATAGATTACCAGAAGCATTAGCAATTTAAAATAACAATACTGGAATAGTAGTTAATCCAATTAAGCATAAACAATAATCATAGAGTAAAAGCAATTCACACAACGCCAAGATTTATACATGGAAAACCTAGTAAAGGGAAAAACAACGGTGGGAAGCCTACCCACAGTTAGATAATACTTCTTTAGTAAGTATGTGAATTTACAATGAAGGGGCCTGCACTTGCAGGAAGGCCAACAACCTAGAGCACACTGCTCATCACAAAAGGAGTCTCACTGACTACATACAAATCCAGACTACAATCCGGAGAAGTGTTGAACTACAAAAGATAGCATCTCCTATACCTAAGTACAGCTCTGGTTAAGCTCAATACCAGAGGACTAAATCCTCTTATAAACCTAATTCAATCTCCATTGATCAACCAACTCCTCTGCCTGAATAATATTACATTATTTGCACATTACATTCCTTAACCATGACTTCTTACAATAACCATGATGATCTACAATGAGATCTTAAATCTTATTTATACAAACCCTCGACCATAAACAATCAGGTCAGCTACCAAACAATAAATCAATTACATAATTACAACCCATGTTGGCCTTAGACCAAAACAAATAATATCCAACACATGAGACATCTCGAAAATACAACAATAAGTCCTATCCATTTGTTACATCAATTTTGGTTCATAACCTAGATCAACCGGGATCAAGTATAGGTCCACACGCTTCAACAATGATCTCCAAACACCAAGTCTCAAACATGATCACCAACAACATCCTATAACTCCATCAGAAGTTGCACCAACACCAATTATATAATGCATCAAAGATCTCCACCAAAAGCTCTATTGGTGAAACCCTCACCGAAACCAGAAACCAATCTTCTGAGTAAGAAGGATAGCATCCAATCACCAGACCAAAACCAACTAACTAAATATGAGTATAAGCATTATGAAAAAGTTATTTTCATCACTAGATTATATTAGAGACAACTGGATCATGTCAGATCTAAGTTAACCAAAAACTACTCAACCTACAGGGACCAGAAGGGTGTCGGTAAAGCATCCAAATAGCTAGTGTTGACATCAATGACAAAACATCAATGCAACACATAATCAATTCCACCAAATGGATAAAAACCATATGGTGTCCTTAGGGGTCATATGGTCTCCTAGGATACCATTTGACCCCTTAGGACTCCATATGATGTCATTATGGGTCGTATGATGTTCTAAGAGGTCATATAGTGTTCTATGGTCCCTTAAGACACCATTTGGTGTCATTATAGGTCGTATGGTGTGCTAAGAGGTCATATGGTGTCCTATGACCCCTAAGGAGACATATGGTGTCCTATCACCCCTTAGAACACATACATGGATCCCTAGGATACCATATGACCCTAGAGAGGGAGAGAGGGGGAGAAGAAGGAGGGAATGGGCGAGAGATACACCTAAGAGAGGAGGAGAGTGAGATAGGGACTGAGAGGGAGAGACAAGAGATAAATGAGAGAAAAAGAGATGGAGAGAGAGAGAGAGGAGACAAAGATAGAGAAAGGGAAAGGGAGGGGAGAGAGATGGAGAGAGAGAGAGAGAGAGGGAAATATAGGGAAATAAAGAGAGATAGAGATAGGGAGCGACATAGAGAAGGGGACTCAAAGAGAGAGAGAGAGAGAGAGAGAGAGAGAGAGAGAGAGAGAGAGAGAGGTTGATAAAGGGATTGGGAGAGAAAGAGAGACCTTGCTGACAGTCTTCTAGCATCTACAACCTCAAGTGTCCTATCCATTTCCTTTGGAGCAACAATAACATAGACAGATAACAACAAATTTTAATATGCTTGTCCTCTTCCATTACTGACAGTCTTCTTGCATCTAACATATTATACAATTCTGTCAATATTTGGTTTTCAATTTCTATCAAAGCTTTCTTATAAATGTCCAAATATAACATAATTGCCTCCTCTATTTCTCTTTGTTCAATATCCTCTAAATGTTCATAATAAAATTGTACATTCTTTAACATACCATCCTTAGTAATCTCATCAACTAAATCTGCACAAGTTTTTGGTGGAATGATAGATACATTACCAGATTCAGTTGTCAGATCAATGTCTCCCTTCTTCCTTCTACCAGTACCGGATGGGGCTGAAGGTGTTACTTTTGGTGCTTTCTTTTGTTCTGGTAACTTGATAGTAACTTTTCTAACTAGTTGCTTTTTAGCCTCTACCTTGGTTTCTTTTGTTTTCTTCCTTATAACACTTTTGAATGCCAGGGGTGTGTCATCCTCAGATGTAGATTCTATTGTAATAGGTTTGATGTGTACTTTTGGTTCTTTTCTCTTCCTGCCTTTCTCCGAGATAGAATCAATCAATGCTTTGATGTCCTGTGAAACCTTTTCTACAAACTTACTTGCCTTACCTTCCTCCTTCTCTCTTTTGTTATGGTTGAACTCTATTTTAACCTCATGTGTCTTCTTCTTTGTAGTACCACAGGGCTTCTTTGCTTCATCAATAGGTGCATCAATCAACATTTTTGCATAAGAATCTAAAATTTGTCCATCAACTTCATAGCCCATTTCCTCAATCCAAATCTTCCAGGTTTTGACTGCTTCCATGAGTGTTTCATCTTTCTTCACCATGAAGCATATGTCAGTTGAGTATTTCTCAACAATATGCTTAGGAACCCTTTCTCTAGATTTCATAGCCTTCTAGAATGCTTTAAAATATCCCCATACTTTGTCATCCCTCTGACTGCCTAATGTAGAAATAGATTGTTTTAATTTCTTCCATACAGAGACGTCAAATGCCCATTGTATTTTCCCAAAACCGAGAGTCTCATTCATGAAAAATAGTATTAAACAGACAATCAAGTTTCCATACCAAAATTTCCTTTCTTTTCTCCTTTAATCTTTCCAAGGTTTATCAACATTTCATCTAACATCTAACCACATAGATCCAATTTCTCATTTTCTCTCATCATTTTATAAGCTGCAAAAATCCAAGAGCTAGAAATAAAATTCATTCGGTTTGACTGAGTTACCTTATACCTGATGATCATGCTACCAAATCTGATGTTTGTGTCGGTAATTGTGCTTATTCTCATGGATCGCCTGTTTGATGTTGCATCGGTGATTTTAATTACATAATCATTAAAAACTTTCTTATCTAGATGTTTCCCAACATGTGGTAAACCGGTGAGTGCCCTGATGGCTCCCTTGGTGATCTTGTAAGGTCTATCTAACCAAATAAACTCTCCATGTACTCTGCTCAAAATATATCTAATGATTTCATCTTCTGATTATGGAATGTCCAGAATGTTGGTAAACCCTAAGTCTTCAATGTGCTTGTATAGGTTTGATCTTTCTAGAATCTCCCATTAGCTTGCTCATGTACATGCCCTTTAGTCTAAGATCTTGTCATGCTTGGTAATGGAATTTATTTTTAGCGACTTTAATAGGTAAAATTCTTGTTCAAGAATAGCACGGCTGCCACATCTTAGGACATATGTATTTCCCTAGAGCCGGCATGCACCCTTTGCTATTTTCTCTAGACTTATATGAATTGTCAGGATGTTTGAGAGTGGTTTCAGGTCTCTAGGACTTATAATGCAAAATCTAGTTTTTGGAGGATTCACCAATTTTCCAGACTTAGTCAAATTTTAAGATCAGGATGACATTCCAGACCAAATTTCAGGATTAGTCAAATTTTAGGATTAGGATGACAGTCTAGACCAAATTTCAGGACATTTGAGGATCAGGATGATTTTTTGAGCTGATTATCATTTGAAGGTGCCATGACCCCCTAAAATATAGGAACTAAGATTTTTGGGTCAAAACTTGTGGTTGGATGTCCCCAAATCCTCAATGTGATAGTGTATGTATACCCTAATATATTTGACATACACAACTCCTTCCGGAACATGAGAAAATGCTCCAACTGAGTCATCTAGGGTATCCACATGCGGATATTGCTTGAAAGTTGGCATGGGATTATCCTTGACCTCAATTATAGTCAGGTTTGCAGCAAAGATAGGAACATATGATGATCCCGCTTCCATGATTAAAGAAAAATACCTATGAATCGCTTTCGATGAAAAACCCTAAAGACTTCTTCCAATCACTGTTGAAATTGCTCAAGAAGATATCTGATCGCACTGAATCACCCTTAGTCACTCTAAATGCAAGGTGATAAAAAATGAAGTAGATTCAACCTTTTAACCTTCAATAAAAACCCTAATCTATCATTGATATCAATGAATTCTGGTGAAAGATACCGGATCTATGTTAAACATCTCTTTGCTGGATAAGCATCTTCAATTTCTTAAACATCTTCCAGAACCTCTTCCTAGGGCATATGCAACATTTTCATGAATTTTGCCTACCGCTAAGGCATCTGCCTCAATTGCTGGTTGAGCTACCTATTGGTGAAAGAGCAACCTCCTCTATTGGATAAGTAACCAGTACATTCTCATCTTCAGATTGATCTTTAGACTTCCTAACCCATCTCTGGGTATGATCTTTTCGGGTTTCATTAACCTTCTCTTTTCCTTTCTCATTTGATCCTCCATTACCAACCGATGGATTTAGGCTTCTACATAATTTAGCAATATGTCCAAGCTCATTACATGCATAACATGTAACATTGTTCCTTTGAATTGCTTTGCTAAAACTGGTATAATTTCTTGACCTACACTGATTAGCCATATGTCCAAATTTTCCAAATGCATAGCATTTAACATTCATTCTGCAATCTTTTGTCTTATGACCATACTTATTACATTTAGGGCATTTATCGGGAGTAGAATCAGGGTTCCGATTTGCTCTATTTCTACATTGCCTAGCCATGTGACCAAATCTATTGCAAAAAAAGAATCTACCATTAAATTTATAAGCATTGAACTGCCTTACCTATGCCTTATGGTTTTGATCTTCATTAGTAGTACTGGAACTCTGTCCTTGGTCAAATCCAAGTCCACTGGAATCCCCATTCTACCTTTGTCTCTTCAATAACTCATCTAGTTGTGCTGAACTAATCTTGAATTTTTCTTTATACTCACTTTCATTAGTTAGATCATCTCTTAGAATTATCAGGTCTCTCAAGCTCTTGTTCATTGCTCTGGGATTGTACTAAATCAGTTCTCAACATGCCATTCTCATGAACCAGCCTACCACATTCTTCAAATTTGTTCTTCAGATATACAACACAATTTTCTTCCTTTTTCTTCTAGTTCTCAATCTCTTTAGACATTCTCATGGTTATAGCTTGCATTTCATTTTTCATGACCATGTTCTCCTAACTCAGCTTCTGACATTGTTCCTTTAGTGCATCTTTCTCTTCATCATCTTGATTTTGCAAAAGTTCCTTCCTCCTAGCTTGAAAAGATGAAAGCCTTTCTTGTAGGACAAGAATGAATTCCTTAGCAGAATTCAATTCATCTTGTAGCTTTAAAATATTCATCCTTTCAACATCATAATCTTCAAGTGCCATCTCAAGTTGCTTTTCCAAACCCATATCCATGGGTTCCGGATTCAGGATCTCCCTCAAGCTGTTAAACTTCCTGTAAGGCACAAAGCTCTGATACCAATTGTTGGAATCCAAGAACATTGAGAGGCGTGTGAATCAGTGTTCTACTGGTATTATCAATTTTAACCTTATTAAAACATGCATACACCAACCGATATACCAGTACATATAAAATTGAAAGAAGTAAAGCAACCAATAAGCCAATCACATAAATGAATACTATAACACACATAATTATAAGTGGAAAACCTCAAAGAGGAAAAACCACGGTGGGATTTGTGACCCACAATATCAATCCACTGGTCATATGAAGAGATATTACAAAATATAGGGGCTTGCACTTGCAGGAAGGCTTACAGCCTAGAGCACACTGCTCAATCACAAAAAGGAGTCTCACTGACTACATATAAATCTAAACTACAATCTGGAGAAATGAGTGAACTACTAAGATAGAATCTTCTATGCTAGAATGCAGTTCTAGTTAAGCTATGTCTGTTCCGGTCTGAAACCCTAAACCCTTTATCAGAATAACCCTTTACAAAATTATCTTCTCATACATAATTTCTCTGATATATTTTTCATCTTCTATCCATCCATATTCACATCCCTTACATAGTCTTCATTTACTACACATTAAAATTATCTAATCCAACTGACCTATATACCCTATATAATTTATCATGCCTTATATCAGCTCACAAAGATAATTACAATGTCAATATACATGTCGGCTAGATAACATAAATACATGAATAGCAAAATCACTTGCCGATGTCGGATCCAAAAGATGTCAGCCTCCAATACCAATAACCTTATTCTAAACCATGTCGGCCTGCATTATCGATAACCAAAGAAATTCATCTATCCTGTCAGTACCAGTGTAGAGTCTGTGAAGTGCCTGTTGATACACAACTGAACCAAAACATGAGTCAAAATAAGCTACCATGTTGCCATCAATGACAACATAGTGAAACCAGCCAATAGAGTGTCAATTGCCAACAGTCATTATGGGTCATATTGTGTCCTACAGAGTCATATTAGGTCATATGTCCCCTTAAGACAATATATGACCCCTCACGACACCAAATTGTGTCGTTATGGGTCATATTGTGTCCCAAGGGGTCATATTGTGTCATATGACCCCTTAAGACACCATATGACCCCTTAGGACACAATATGACCCCTTATGACACCATATTGGGTCGTTATGGGTCCTAAGGGGTCATATGACCCCTCTCATCTAATCTCTCTCTCCTCCTCTCCCCTAATCTCTCTCTCTCTCCCTCCCCCTAGTCTCTCTCTCCCTCTCCCCTAATCTCTCTTTCTCCCCTCTCCCCTAATATTTCTCTTTCTCCCCCTTTCTCCTAATCTCTCCCTCTCCCCCTTTCCCCTAATCTCTCTCCCTCTTCCCTAATCCCTCTCTCTCCCCCTAATCTCTCTCTCTCCCTCTCCCCTAATCTCTCTCTCTCTCTCTCTCTCTCTCTCTCTCCCCTAATATATTTCTCTCTCCCCCTCTCCCCTAATATTTCTCTCTCTCTCTCTCTCTCCCCCTTCCCCCTAATCTCTCTCACTCTCCCCTAATCTCTCTCCCCCTCCCCCCTCTCTCCCCAAATATCTCTCTCTCTCTCTCTCTCTCTCTCTCTCTCTCTCTCTCTCTCTCTCTCTCGCCCCCCCCCTTTCCCCTAATCTATCTCTCCCTCTCCCCTAATCTCTGTCCCCCCTACCCCCTCCCCCCCTCTCTCCCCCTCCCCTAACTCTCTCTCTCTAAAATATGAGTTCTCAAATCGGATATCCGATTTCTGCCACTACCATTAATGTGGCAACAGTCAAATAAAAGGTGGCAACAGGAATTATTTTTGGGACCCCAAATTTATGCATTAAAATCAGATATCTAATATCTATAAATAAAAAAGAACCTTGTGGGCCATTTTGTGGATTCCAATGGCCCACATTCTTCATATTCTGGTGTCTATCGATAATCATGGGTTTTCAAAGAGGTTGAGACAAATTTGTGCTTTTGAGATATTCTTAAAGTCAAATCTTACATTGTTAATCATTTAGGAGCATGTTTGTGGAGGTAAATGGGGAGTATTAGTCGTTAGAAGTCTAAACACAAAAGAAATTTTTCAAATGACCAAATTGAAGTGTATAGAGAAAGAGATAGAGAAGGTCATAGGAGGAGAAGACAAGGTATGTTAAATATTGCTAATGATAGTTCAAGTGAAGAGGAAATTGAATTTGAAAATGTTGAACAAGTTATTGAAAATGAAAATATAGATTTTGAAAGTGAAAATGTTGAACATGTTGAAAATGTTGAAAGTGATAATGAAAATGCTCAACATGATGTGAGAATGGAAAGTGAAAATTTGGAAGTTGACAATGAAGGTGTCCATAATTTTGGTGTAAATGTGAAAAATTTTGACATTGGAGGTAAAAATCTAGAAAATTTTGACATAGGAGGTGAACATGTGGAAAATTTTGACATTAAAGGTGAAAATGTGGAGAACTTTGACATTGAAGGTGGAATTGCTCGGCCAAGTGAACAATATGTAACACCTAATTACTTCATAAATGAAGACCCTCTCATGGATGAAAGACAAATTCCAAATCCAAGACCTTCAAGAACCCCAAAATGGTTACTTGAAATTGATGAGAATATTATTGCAAATTTTGAAGGCAAGAGGTCAACAAGAACCATTCGATTGTGGGATACACAACTTTTCAACCAAAATTATAGCAATAAGACATTGACCGAGCAATGCCAACTTTTTGTTCAATTGCTAAAGATGATAAAGATGAGACCATTGCTAAACAAATTGAAGATTTGTATGAACAAGAAGATGGAGAGAAATTCTATTATTGTCAAAAATCTATTTAATTCTCTCAAATTTATTGGAAAGAATACCAAGGAAAGAGATAAGAGAGCTGCTCAAAGAGTGATTACAACCTCCTTAGTAAGCCATCAATTGAGAAAGTCTCATCAAATGAGACAAACTTGTGTTGATTTGAACATAAACTGTAAACTTTGGATAGAGCACTTGCACAAAGAAAAATACTTGATGATCCACTTCAACATGATACATGGGCTTTTGGTAGGAGGCTTCCACGTGTTGATAGAAAGTTGACTGACAATGTGAAGGAGGAAATTCAACAATTTTGGCACTCTAATTCTAGAGTATCACCCAATGTAAAGGATGTTTTGAAATTACGAATTGACAACCGAGACTGCACGCCGCATCCTAAACATTTCTTGGAATAAAGCCAAACAATGTTGTATAAAAAAATTTGTGAAGTACATCCAACTTTGCAAAAGGGCCTTTGAATCTTGAAGCCATATTATTGTGTACCTCTTAAGATTCATAATACTTGTTGTTGCAAGTACCATGTGGAGTTTTCAATGTACCATGAACTTTTTTGCCATATTCATTCTACGATGCATACTAATGAGATGTTGTAGGAGTGTGGTGCAATGCTATTTCTGAGATCATCAAGAGACTTGCAAGATCTATTTTTATGCCCTAGAGATGATGGCTGCTATTTCTATAGAAAGGATTGTTTGAATAAGAAGTCACAATGTGATGGGTTGTCAAAGTTTGTTTCATGTTTTCATGAGGGCAGCAAAAACGAGCTTGGAATAAATTATGTTGAGAAAAAAAAGATATGAGATAGTGAAATATACTTTGAAGAGTGGAGGTGAAGGTTCTAGATGAAAATTAGTCTCAAGAGAAGTGAGTGTTGCTTATTTTATTTTGGATTTTAAGGAAAATATTTTCTACAAGTATGCAAGGCACACCCATAGGTCTCAGTGGTTGGATCAACAGTTCAGTATGTGTAAGAACTCTTTCTCGATTGGCACTATTGTATTGATGGCTGATTTTGCAGAGAATTATACATTGCAACCATAGAATGAGGTACAGTCTCAATACTACAATTCAATCTAGATTGCTATTTTTGTTCACATTACATATAGATATGCTCTTGATATTACAGAAGAGGACATGAATATAATCAAGGAGTATCATTTTTATAAGTGTGATGATAGATCACACTCCTCCGAGTATGTGCAACATTCTTTCAAGAATTTTTTTGAGTTCTTGGATGAGAAAGATATTGAAATTGATCGACATCTATGGTCAGATAACTGTACGGGTCAATTCAAGAATTCCCGCATATTTTATTGGTTGAGTAGAATGCATGTAAAGAGGCGTATACCTCATATTTGGTGTTTTTTTGAGGCAGGGCATGGGAAGGGGGAGCAAGATGGAGCAGGTGCATGTTTGAAGAGAGCTCTAGTTGAGGAGAAATTGAGGATTTCAGGTGCAAATTTCTCTGATGCACATTCTATTGTTGATTGGTGTAGTTCAACATTGTCACATGGAGGTACTATTGATTTAGCAGTGACCAGACTCTTTTGGTTGGTTGAGGAGGGCATAGTGGGAGACAGATTGGATTATCAAACAATTAAAGATTCTTCAAAGATACATTCATTTCTCAGCTCAGATGCAAGTACATGGACCATTTGGACACGAGTGTTGGCTTGTTTTTGTCAAAGTTGTGTTCAGTGTGATTGAGATCAATGTGAGTCAAGTGAGTGGGTTGATACGTGGGTTCCACAATATCTAACTCCTTTATCTCAAACAATATCCTTGTCAAAAGATGACATGGAAAGTTCACTTAAGTATGACCGTCTATCAAATCTTGTATAGCCAGGACATGTTTTTGCAGTTGTTGCACAACAAGGGAATGAAGAGCGATCAGAATATTGGTTGGCATGATGTGTACAAGGAAAATAGAAGCTAACACAATCAGTGACAGATGAGGATGGGTTCACATATCCTATAGGTTTAGTTGTTGTTGTGGGAACTTGGTTGCGAACATACATGATTAGAAAGAATGGCATACCTGCATTTGAAGACTATGAGAGACACAAAACCATTCTCATGTATTCACACCTTATTATAGCTACAAATGTCAAGATGTTGAAGCATCAAGCAAAACGGAAGACCAAAGAGCTATGGACAGTGACTACTGCTGACCATGAAGCAATACTAGATACTCTTAAGCAAAGAGATGACCCTTCAGGAACACTTGAGTAGTAGGTCTTTAATGGTGTCTTATTTTTTTTATCATGCATTTAATTTCAAACAATGATCATAAAACCTTAATGTTCAAGTTTGTTACATGTATATTAAGGATGTGTTCAAAATGTGGGTCTATTGATGAACGTTTTTTTTTTGCAACATGGTTTTTGCATGCACATAGCAGGTACACTCAATATAATTCAAAGGGACATATTTTGAAACATGGATTTTATTATCATTCATTTGATGAGCATTACAATTTTTGATAATAGACAACACTATTAGACAATTTTTGATGATATAATTATCGCAAAACCTTTATGCTCATGCAGGTCTTTTTGATGATATACAACACTATCGCATTATGATTTTTGCGTCAACATAGTGGGTTCACTTGATGTAATTTGAAGGGACATATTTTTATGCTATATAATCCCACCTTTTCATTTATTATCATGTGTTTATGGTGAAAATGGATAACAACAATGATGAAAGACTAAATGAATTCAACCACAAAACCCTAGCCTAACAACAACAAAGATCCACCATAACATATGAAGATTACCTAAGACAATGCAAATCAAATGAAATCACAAAGATTATACCATCACATGTCCAATAGGGTTTGAATCTCTATTCTTCCTATCTCCATTGATCTGGCTTGATATATTTGCTCTCAAATTTTATGTGCACAAGAGCTCAACAAAGAACGGAAATGTGGTTGCAAGTAGGCTTGATTGCATATGCAAGTTCGAAAGCGTAGTCGGGGCTGAATGCATAGTGAGTGTAATCAATTGATTAGGATGCATAGATTGATTAGAATGATTGATTAGGGTTGATAATGAAGGAAGCATCTCCTTATATAGAAGGCACTATATGAAATGGAGGGATAAGATTGAGAGGTGTAAAAAGAGGTCGCCTATGATTAGAGGGTAGGTAAAGAAAATAATAAAATAATGAAAGGGGTAGGTAGTGTATGAATTAAGAGATGAATGACATGTGTCATGGGTAGAAAAGGTTAATGAATTAATTAAATAAATAAAGAGTTATTTAATTAATAGAAGAAGTGGGATCAATTAAATAAATAAGATATTTATTTAATTTAGGAAAATGATCATTTAAATAAATAAAGGTATTTATTTAAATGAGAAATAAGGCTAGAAGAGGATAAATGAATTAATTTCATAAATAAAGATTTATTTAATTAATAGAGGAATTAGGCTCAAGTAATTAAATAAATAAAATATTTATTTAATTAGACTGGACAATTTTAAGTGTCTACATTTTGCCCCTCTTTGAGACAATGCAGCTTGTTGCTTTGTTTCAAAGAAGATAATATGAACTGATACAAAGTTTCCCCAAGATGGGAATGATATGCCCCCTCGAGAGATTGGATGAAAATGTCTGAAAAGATCGCAGACAATCTCTCGATAAGAAAGAAAGGCTAGAATGGACTAACCGGATATGATAGAGTGATAGAGTCATGGGATAATGAAGACTAACTCGGGAAATGAGGGCTAGGGCTAGGGAAGTCTATAAGATAGACCACGAAGGGAATACATCCTCATTGTCATCCACACATCCAAGAGACCAGAGTGCAGAGAGAAAGTAGAGCAGCAGCAGTCAACAGCGATGACTTTGATTCACAAATTCGATCACGTTCGCCGATTTCAGAGGCCAACAGATGCAGGAGAGCTGGTAAGTACCGCAAAACCTCCTTGTACTTTGTTGTAATAAATGTTGTCATTAATGCATGTTAGGTAGTGCAATAAATGCACTTTAGGTATGTCTAGAAAAAAATGTCAAGCAGGGTAAAAACGTCAACGCGCGTCTGGGTAGGCTAGGCGCGTTTGTGTCATGAATGTGCGTTTATGTCTTCTAGGCCAAATCGATAGTTCTATGATGAAGATACGTTGTCGATTGGATAAGCTGCTAAGAGGATACACTCAAGCAGGTTCTCTAGTGAAGACTAGAATAGCAGATAGGGCTAGGATTGACAATTCTGTGATGGAACATACGTTGCCAATTAGGAAACTACTCAAGAGGATACACTCAAGCAGAGGCCCTAAGATAAGATAGATCGAGGCACTTTGTGATGAACATGGAGTACCAATATGAGAAGCGCTTTGTGATGAACAGGTAGTGCAAACACATAGTACTTTGTGATGAACAGGGAGTGCAAAAATGTAGTACTTTGTGATGAACAGGGAGTACCACTATGATAGAAGCAACACTTTGTGATGAACAGTGAGTGTCACTTTGAATGACATGATTGATTTGCTTGACTGTAGGAGTACCTACCTATGTTGGAGTCACGAGAGAGATTCCCATTGACGCATAGGTTATGACTGAAGCTGACATTTGAGGACAGGGCTACCATTAAGGTTATGGGTCTGCAATACATTCTGTATGTGCCTGAGTTTCAGGCGAACATGGGTTTGCTGACTGCACTTGCTAAGAGGTGGCACTCTAAGATATGCACATTTCATTTGCCGATGGATGAGATGATAGTCACCTTGGAGGATGTGTACAGGATACTGAGGATACCGATTGATGGGGAGTTGATACCCCACGATCGAGTGGAGATAGGGATGCACTGAGACGAGTGTTTCAGGATCCAGGACTGGAGATGAGGGTTGGACACGTGGTGTGGGACATGATGACACAGACTAGATTAGCACTACCAATAGGAGTGATCAATGGGTTCCTCTGTCCGGAAAGGGCAACATGAGGGGTGGTTGCAGAGGACACAGGGGCTAGGAGAGATGATCTTGGGGTGGGTCCTTCCAGGGCTTAGACTCCGTTGAGGCCAGGCGGCTCCGAGGGAGGGAGTTCATCATAGCCATAGAGGGCTCCCTATGTATCAATTTTGTACCATTTTGTATGATGATGTAGACACCTTCGGGTGATTGTAGACATATGATTTTGACATCATTGTATCATGACACTTATGATTATGTATATATGAGATGATTCATCTTTGCGGCACCTATATGCATGTGTACCTATGTGATGAGATGTTTCATGATGTATGTTTCTATGTGATGCTTATGTTATGGATGCAAATATGTATATAATGAAATCCAATATTTTTGTTCTTTTATGTTTTTTTATGTTATGCATATGTGAATGTAAATGTATGAAATGCAAATGAATATGATAATGCAAATTATGAGAATGTAAAATGTGCTAACAAGTGTTGTGTGCAGGATGTGATGCAATTGTGATATCTATATGTATGTATGAAATGCCTAATATGTGGTAATGCAGGTGCAACTACATGAAATGCAAATATTTTTGGTGTGTCATTATACTCAATCGTGTGATAGCAGGCTACACAGACTCAAGAAGGATGATGGAGGTCAATCAAGAAAGGGGGATGGAAGATAGAAGATATGAAAGTGAAAGAGCTTCTTGTGCGTTATCATCATTGAGCTTTATTATGGCAAGTAGGTTATGACAATCAAGGCATATGTTCGACCCAGAAAGTCATTGTACTTGTTTGCATGGAGATAAGATAGTCGCAAACAAGGAATGCCCCAGTTCATACTAGACTCTCAGTGGCCTCATATCCTTGGACAAGTCAAAGCATTACTAAGAGACAATCCACAGACAGCAAATACAAATAGGTGACGATACCTCATCCTCGCCTTTCTAGTCAAAGACATCTTGGAGATAGAATCTCTAGTCAAAGACATCCTGGAAAAGCTAAAAGACATGTCACCAAAAAGATAAAAATCAAAAGAAAACCAAGACTCGACACCAACATCCACTGTAATCCTCAAGTTTAGTGTATCTTGTCACTTGTATAAGTCTTATTTTATTATGGTCACAATGTTTACTTTTACAAAAAGGATAGATAGCACTGAACCATAATGTTGTCTGAGTCTGTTGAAAGATTTGATTTGTTGAAAGCCCATTGTTGCTACTGTGTCTCATCTGAAACTGACTGAATCCATGAAACTGATACTTTATTGCGGAGAAAGCGAAACTTTATTGTGGATTTGCGATGCAAATGTTGCTTTATTGTGGATTGTGCACGGATAGACTGAAGAAGGTGGAAGAAACTATACTCCTCAGAATAGGCGATGCTCTCAGTTCCACACCCATTACTAGATGTAGGATTTGCCTTAGCCACAAATAGGAACTGATTTATTATGGATGGAAAAAGGTGAAAATGAGGGATTATTATGAATGGCTAACCAATCTTGGGTAGATCAATAACAAGCCATGATCGGAATGTGTAAGTTTATTATAGATGAAGAGGTTGTGAGTGTGTGCAAAGTGAAATGATGAAAGTGAATCCTGAAGGAGGGAGGAGCAATGTCTCTAAACATGGTGCTAGTGACCCAGTTTTCACCATGGTACTTGCCCAGGGCGCCACCAAAGTGGTTTTCATCGTTGGACGAAATGTTTTTCTATTTTTTTTTTTTTTTCACAAGGTGCCTGTTTGCCAGGTTTTCACCAAGTAAAGATTTTTTATGTTTTATGATTTTTTTGTATTTTTGATTTTTTTTTTTTTTTTTGTATTTTTGAATTTTTTTGATTTTTTTGTATTTTTGAATTTTTTTGAATTTTTTTGTATTTTTATATTAGGATACTCTGAAGAGCTATGTGTAAAACCTGCAAAGGTGCATGTTGTTGATAGGATCCTCCAAAGGTTCACCCTCTATGGTTGAGAGCTGATATGCACAAGATCCATAGGCTGTTGTAATGATGTAAGGGCCAAGCCAATTTGGTTCGAACTTGCCTTTCTTCTCTTTGTCTTGCTGATTTTTAGGATTTTCTCTAAGAACCAAATCACCTACCTCAAATGTATGCGGCTTTAACTTATGATTGTAGCTACATTGTTCCTTGACTGAATGATGTGTAGCTCGAGTGCCTATCTTCCTTGATGAAGGAACTGAGATAGAATTACTAGTGTGTGGACTACGTTTGCCCATATGCGTGTCACCTAAAGAAGTTTGGGCATCCTTGATAACAAAGTCCTCTGAGGAAGCTCCATTAAAGGTCCATGATGTATCGCCAAAAGGGGATGGATGTGCAGAACAAGTGGATGAGTTATGAAGGCTTATGATTGCAAAAAGAAGTGAAAGTAGGATAGCATGATGGAGACTTAGGATCAACAAGTATGCATTTTGACGTAAAATTGTAGAACTTTTGCCCCCATTTATTTTGGTATTAGGGGAGATCAACTCTTGTTCTTTTTGCTTCATAGGATTTTTATCCTTGAATTTGATTTTTGCAGAGTCCAATAGCTTTTGATTTTGATTTGGACTATAGGACTTTTCTTTATTTTTGACTTTTAGATTTTTCTTTTCAAAGATTGTTTTTTGATCCCCAATAAGTGAGGGCTTTTGTGATCCAAGTCTGGAAGTGGAGTGGAAATGGAATGAGTGGATGAAATGGTAAATCTATGTGAGTTCTCAAGAGGGCTGGCGATACACTCAATAGATTCTTCGTCAGAACCACTCTTAGGACTATTGATATCAAGAGATGCTTGCACCACTAGAGGAGATTTGCATTCAGACTTAGTAGCCACAACACTAGGTGGTTCACTCCTAATTCCTTGATTTTGCAAATTTCTTGTAGGTTGTTCCTGTCGACAAATATGTTAGGAGATAGTGGTACTTGATCAACATGAAAGATATACTCAACACATCCCATGTCTTTAAACTTGAACTTTTCTTTGATCTCTGCCTGTTTTGATGTAGAAGCTTTTAATGATTTTGGATCCACATATGCTAATGAAGGAATAGCTTCTCTATTAACTGGAATTGTTATTTTTGATCGAGGTCATAGATTGTTGTAATATATGAATGGATTTGGGTCAGCTTTGATGGTCACTTCAACTCCATTGTGTGGGAACTTGATGCATTGGTGGCATGTAGATGGGACTGCTCTCATCTCATGAATCCAAGGACGTCCTAGCAATATGTTGTATGTGAGATCAAGGTCTAGGACTTGACAAATCACATCTTTTGTAACTGGCCCAACTCTAAGAGGCAATATCACTGTACCTTTGGATGAATGCTCTTCATCATCATATGCTTTGATGGTAATTTTATTTGTAGAATTCACAGCTTTGTTAGAATATCCCAATTGTTTAATAGTGCTCAATGTACAAATGTTTAGACCTACCCCTCCATCTATTAGGACTCATTTTATTCGATGTTTGTGTAGGAAGGCTTCAATGTGTAAAGGTGCATTATGTGGCTGACTTACGGAGGCGTCATCAGCTTCTGTGAATGTAAGGGAGTGTGGAACAGAAAGGTATCCCACCATGGCTTGAAACTGGTCCACATTCAAATCATTAGGGATAGGAGTGTCTCTCAAGATTTTTTCAAGAATGGCTTTATGTGCGGGGGATATGCGTAAGAGCTCAAGAATGGAGATGAGCGTGGGTGTCTTCCCTAACTGTTCTACAAGATTGTACTCAGGCTTGGTTGATGAGGAAGCGGTGTTTTTAGCTAGAGCACCTTGCAAAGTGAATTTACCTCAACAAGTTGTGACATTACATTTAGAGGTAGATTCAGAAGAAGATCCAATGACTTTTAGGACAATCTTGGGTCTTTGGGTAGAATTCTTAGGTGTTTTGTCCTTGATTATAATGGTAGAGACATAATTGTCCATCGAAATGTAATTAATAGTTGAATCATAGTTATAAGATGCTCTGGTATAGTTGGTCTGATCATCCGTGGCTTTAGCTTTTCCCTTGTCATGTTTTGGGAATGGTTCCTTAAACATCTCATGTTCTTGATTGGATGTGTGTCCTTCAATCTCAATGTCACCTCTATCAATGAGATCTTGTATGATGTTCTTCAGTCAATGGCAATTTCCTATCTTATGACCCTTTCTCTTATGAAATTCACAATATTCATCATCATTCCACCAATTTGGTTTGACCTTTGGTTCATATGGAGGAAAATCTAGAATAGTGATTACTTTGTTTGCCACTAGCTTCTTGAAAACTGACTCAAGTGGTTCTCCCAATGGGGTGTACTTCCTTCATGACTTTGAAGTTGTTTAAGTATTCACTTGATTGTTTGTAGAACTTGATCCAAAAAAAATGATTTTTGGTCATACCGTATTGGCATCAGCAACACCATCATTGACTGTGTTCTTGTTTTTATTCCAAAATCTTGGCTTATCTTTTCCTTTAGAGTCATCTTTGTTTTCCTTGAATATCTTAATGACTCCTTGTTCAATTAGGACCTTTTCTGTCACTAAGCCTTTTTCAATGACGTCCTTGAAGGTGGACAAACAAGCTTTCCTTAGATCATAGCCAATATCTTTGTTAACCTTTTGGGTGAACATCTCTACCATTTGTTTTTGTGGAATTTTACAAGAGCATCTGCTAGCTAGATTCCTCCATCTTTGTAAAAATGATGAAAAAGACTCTCCATCTTTTTGCTTGGTGCTGCACAAAGTAGTGACGGATATGTCTGTCTCTATGTTGTAGGAGAAATGTTGAATAAATGCCTCTGCTAAGTCACCCCATGACTTAATACCAGGTGGAAGTTGGGAGAACCATTCCATAGCTTGATCACCTAGGCTTTGTGGGAATAATCTCATCAAATATGTCTCTTCTGAAGCTACCTCAATGCAAGCTGTGAAAAACTATCTTATGTGTGCCTTAGGATCCCCTTTTCCTCTATACTTATCAAACTTAGGTGTCACAAAGTGTGTAGGAAAAGGAGGCATTGGAATGCTCTTGTCAAATGGATAAGGACATATGTCTCTCATTGTGTATGTTGGCTTCGGTGTATTTATGTCCTCCATTTTCTTTTGTAAGTCCCTGATTTGTTGTTCCAAATTGTTCTTAGGTGGAGATCGACTTCTTGGACCATATCCCATGCCTGAAGCACCGAGTGGAGGAGCATGTTGCATATACAGATGATATTGATCATACACATGTTCATATGGAGGAGGTCTATAGCGATGCTACGTATATGGACCACTTGGTATAGAGTCATGGTGAGGAATGAAATATTTGCTTTGTCCATGTATACCATACTCTACAGGCATGTCATGAGTTTGTTCTAGTGTGTTACCCCCAAATTTGACACGAGGTTTCCTTGTGTCCAAATTTTGATCATGTCTTTGGATATCTAATTACCTTGGTGGTTGATCCTTAGCATTGGTATGTGATTGAGCATATTTTTCTGCATAAGACTTCCATAATGGTCTGCGAAGGTGAGTATCATATGCTTGACCATGTGTGTATGGGACCTTTGGTTTTTGAAACAAAGATGATGGTGATTCAGGTACAAGATGTGGTCTTCTATTGCCTCCACTATTAGGCCTCCTTTGATCCATGTTGAGGTGAGGTTGTTGCAAAGGTTGATTTTCCATTATTTGAGACATGTCAAAATCATGAGGTATCTTGGCTCCACTTTGTGCCATCACTTGTAAGAAATATTGTCTATCTCTCCTCATTATTTCCTCAACCAATCTATTGAAATGGGGATTCATAATGGTGTCTTCCACTTCTACTGAATGTACGGAGAAGTTGTCCATATTGTCATTGTGTGTATCATGTTGTTTGTGTTGTCCATGTTCTCAAAATTTGGAATGTTTCTATAGGAATCCATGTCAGGTAATGTAGTATGATCAGAATTAAAAAAGATATCATTGTCATACTCATAGGAACTCATTTTTGCGGACTCTTGAGCCTCTTTAGCTTCTCTCCTAGATTTTTGGGAACGGGTTTCAACCATGAACTAGGTATTGACCAAGATGTGTGAGACTAGATGAAAATGGAAAGAGTATGGAAGACCAAGAGTTGGATGGAATGTAAATGAATTTGAGGTGTACTTGCAATGTCCAAAGTGTAAAATTGAGTATGTATGTAGTAGAGTAGGTGTGACTTCCAGAGAGATGATAGTTTCTCTTGATGAGGTAAGTTGACCTTGACTCTAAGTAAGACCAAATGAGACCCAAAGGTGATAGGCCTTGATGAGGGACCACTTAGCAAAATGTTGTTGTATGTAGTGTGTTGACAAAGTATGATGAGGACAAGCAAGTGACCTTTTGACTCAAGTTTATACAAATGTGAATGTAATGTAAGGTGTAAAGAAATGATGGACTTTGTGAGACCCAAAGATAGGTTGATTGCTAGATGAAAACCTGAAGAGATAGCTTAGGAAGCTCAAGAATTCTGAAACTGATTGCTCTTGTTTGTTGGACTATAAATTTTCCAATTTGTGAAGTTGTTGTGACCCAATCTGAAATTTTGACTGTATTTCGATGACAAGAGGACACAATGTTGATGAAGACTCAATGTTTGCAAGTGTTTAGACTAAAAAATGACTCAAAGAAAAGTGTATTGTTTGATGTAAAATTTTGCATACACTTGAAGACACAAAAGACACAATGTTTTAATGTTTGGTCTTGAATGTTTGATAGTTCAAAATAAGACAAGCACAATTCTTATGGTTGGCTATGACAATAGTTGTTGATCCCACATGGAGTTTCCCCCAAGGCTACGCTATTCAGAACGGATACTTAGATGCTTGACCTCACTGGCTCCACCCTCGGCACTCACTTCTCAGGGCAACCAAGCATCAATCCCCATGAAAACTCCCTGTGGTGAACTTTGTATCTCTACTAAGAATCGTATGTGTGTGGGCCACTATCAGAGGTCCGACCTCCTGCCCCAACAACTAGAAGGATTTTGGCTTCTAAAACAAAAAGGTGCTAGTAAGGGCATCCGCTCATGTGGCCATACATGCAACACTTTCAGCTATGTAAATAAGAAGGCTCCCAGCCGGTAGGGGTTACGCCCTACAACTGATCAAATAAATTTGATCAAACGGGTTTATGGGGAGACATAGTGTCGATATGAACTAATCAGCACACGTTATCCATAGTTTTCACCATGAATACAGTTGTTTATAGTGGTTTAAAAGAGGTGGGTTTTCCTTGCTACCACTTGGGTCATTCTCTCTCACTAGTAGTCCTAATGACCACACGGGGAGACAAGCCCTCTAAAGATTAAACAAAAGAGCCTATTGCTCAAGACATAAAAGACAATGGTCAATTTTAATGCACCAATTGAAGTGTTCACTAGTCTATGAAAATAAGGCACACAATAAAAATTAAAAACCCTTGCCAAGGTCTTGCAACAATGATCTATTAGTAGTTTGGATTGTTTCAAATGATCACCCCTTCCTGCAAGCACACAAGTTAGGTAAATTTTAGATCCAAAAGACTTTGTGAAATAGGGGCCTTCAACAATGAATTTTGTTGACCAATTCAAAGATATGATTCATCATATAGAAAGACCACCTGTAAAATTTTAAGAGATTTCCAGAAATGTAAGAAAATCCAAAAAATTTGCTAATTTGCTCCAAAATTTAATTTTTTATGAAAAATCATAAAAAAATTATATAAAATGTAAAATCTATCCAAAAAATATAAAAATTTTAGTAGAGAGTCCTAATGGTCTTCCAAACTTGCATAAAAAATTTTCTGAAACAAATCCAAGCAGTTTGTGAGATATGAGTAAAATAATGCAAAACCCTAATTTTCAAAGATCTGATTTTTGAGGAATGATTTTGCATCAAATTTAAAATCACAAAGAACATATCCTATGTATAATTCTAAGATATTTCTAAAAATGTAAGAAAATTCAAAAAATTCACTAATTTACTCTCAAAAGTAATTTTTTATGAAAACTCATAAAAAATCCATATAAAATGAAAATTTGATCCAAAAAATCTGAAATTTTTACTGAATCCTTTTTCTACTTTTTCTAACTTGCACAAAAAAATTTATACCAAAATGCAAAGCCGTTTGTGAGATCTGATCAAAATAAGGAAAAACCCTAATTTTTAAAGATCCAATTTTTTAGGAAATATTTTGCATCAAAATTAAAATCACAAAGAATAGATCCTTTGTATAATTATGAGAGATTTCCAAAAATGTAAGAAAATCCTAAAAATTCGCTCATTTTTCTCAAAATTAATTTTTTATGAAAATTCATAAAAAATTCATAGAAAATTAAAATATGCTCCAATAGATCTGAATTGTTTTTTGAGAGCTCCTAATACTGTCTTCAACTTGCAAAAAATATTTGGTGCAAAATTTCCAAGCCATTTGTGAGATATGATCAAATCTCTCCAAGATCTTGATTTTGTGTCCAAAACCCTAGCTGCACAAGGTTATTCTCCAAATTGTTTTACAAAACAACAATATAGGGTTAGAAAAATCTGCAAAAAACACAGATCTAACAGAAATCCATGTCCCACGGGGCGTGCCAAAATGTTTATGGTGAAAATGGAAACAACAATGATGAAAGACTAAATGAATTCAACCACAAAACCCTAGCCTAACAACAACAAAGATCCACCATAACATATGAAGATTACCTAAGACAATGCAAATCAAATGAAATCACAAAGATTATACCATCACATGTCCAATAGGGTTTGAATCTCCATTCTTCCTATCTCCATTGATCTTGCTTGATATATTTGCTCTCAGATTTTATGTGCACAAGAGCTCAACAAAGAACGGAAATGTGGTTGCAAGTAGGCTTGATTGCATATGCAAGTTTGAAAACGTAGTTGGGGCGGAATGCATAGTGAGTGTAATTAATTGATTAGGATGCATAGATTGATTAGAATGATTTATTAGGGTTGATAATGAAGGAAACATCTCCTTATATAGAAGGCACTATATGAAATGGAGGGATAAGATTGAGAGGTGTAAAAAGAGGTCGCCTATGATTAGAGGGTAGGTAAAGAAAATAATAAAATAATAAAATAATGAAAGAGGTAGGTAGTGTATGAATTAAGAGATGAATGACATGTGTCATGGGTAGAAAAGGTTAATGAATTAATTAAATAAATAAAGATTTATTTAATTAATAGAAGATTTAGGATTAAAATAATTAAATAAATAAAATATTTATTTAATTAAATAAATAAAGATTTATTTAATTAATAAATAATTAAATAAATAAAGATTTATTTAATTAATAAATAATTAAATTCATACAAAATTCATAGAAAATTAAAATATGCTCCAATAGATCTGAATTATTTTTTGAGAGCTCCTGATACTGTCTTCAACCTGCAAAAAATATTTGGTGCAAAATTTCCAAGCCGTTTGTGAGATATGATCAAATCTCTCCAAGGTCTTGATTTTGTGTCCAAAACCCTAGCTGTACAAGGTTATTCTCCAAATTGTTTTACAAAACAACAATATAGGGTTAGAAAAATCTACAAAAAACACAGATCTAACAAAAATCCATGTCCCACCGGGCATGCCAAAATGTTTATGGTGAAAATGGATAACAACAATGATGAAAGACTAAATGAATTCAACCACAAAACCCTAGCCTAACAACAACAAAGATCCACCATAACATATGAAGATTACCTAAGACAATGCAAATCAAATGAAATCACAAAGATTATACCATCACATGTCCAATATGGTTTGAATCTCTATTCTTCCTATCTCCATTGATCTTTCTTGATATATTTGCTCTCAGATTTTATTTGCTCTCAAGAGCTCAACAAAGAACGGAAATGTGGTTGCAAGTAGGCTTGATTGCATATGCAAGTTTGAAAGCGTAGTTGGGGCTGAATGCATAGTGAGTGTAATCAATTGATTAGAATGCATAGATTGATTAGAATGATTGATTAGGGTTGATAATGAAGGAAGCATCTCCTTATATAGAAGGCACTATATGAAATGGAGGGATAAGATTGAGAGGTGTAAAAAGAGGTTAGAGGGTAGGTAAAGAAAATAATAAAATAATGAAAGGGGTAGGTAGTGTATGAATTAAGAGATGAATGACATGTGTCATGGGTAGAAAAGGTTAATGAATTAATTAAATAAATAAAGATTTATTTAATTAATAGAAAAAGTGGGATCAATTAAATAAATAAGATATTTATTTAATTTAGGAAAATGATAATTTAAATAAATAAAGGTATTTATTTAAATGAGAAATAAGGCTAGAAGAGGATAATGAATTAATTAAATAAATAAATATTTATTTAATTAATAGAGGAATTAGGCTAAAGTAATTAAATAAATAAAATATTTATTTAATTAGACTGGACAATTTTAGGTGTCTACATCATGCATTTCAGTTGAAGTGATTATCATAAAGCTTTTATGTTCATGCATGCATTTTATGTGTAGACTAACAATTCTTAAAAATACAGGTTCATGCTAGATCATTCGTTGTTGACTAGTTTACTCTTGGTGATGGTACATATTCCTTGGGGTTATCAATATTTAGCTACTTTTTAAGTTTTCTTTTCAAGAACTGCAAAAATTTACAGCCAAACACAACACCGTATGCTCTGTGTGCATTAATGAGATTAAATTTTGTGTGTAAACACTAAGTCCCTCACTTTGTCAATGTGATTAATTTTGTAAACTTTCACACACTATGTCAAGTGGATGTATTGTCATTCAGAAATGACAATATCTACCATCGTCTTCAACCATGCAAAGAATGGAGTGAGAAGGGCTTTAATCAACATGCGTCTTTCTTCAAAGTTATGCTTGTAGAATTTGTAGAGAAACTGGTAAGTTTCATAATTAATCTTGTACGTTTTAAAAATGTTTCAAATGGTCTACTTATAATTTGACAAAATAATTTGTATTAAGTGTTATAATTTGTTTCTTGTAGCACATTCATTCTGCATAAAAAGGTTGTTTATTTTAGTCTTCATTTATATGCAGACAATGCTCTACGTAAGCTTTTCTCTCAGGACATGAGGATGTCTGATGCAGATGAAGTGGGATGTTGTATTTGTATATGGATGTGAATTGATGTAACTTATTTATGATGATATATGATGTCCATGAGCAAGTTGGTTTAGTTATATTGATGATATACAATGTATCTGTACATGAGTACATTGGTGTAGTTGTATTGATAATGATGAAAAATCATGTTTTCATATTCATTAATGGATGTCACATGCAAGTATAATGGTAATTATGTTATACAATACATGGAAATATTGATAATCATTATGTGTCTACAGTGTAATGCTTGTTTATCTATATTTTTTCATTAAATGACACTGATGATTTTTTCACCAACTGAAAAAATGTTGCCCTAATAAAACCGTAGGGAATATTGAAAAACCAAGATAGGCTTTTGTAGGGACCCCTCTCATGGCCCCATAGGTTCAAATAGATCATTCACTGGTGCCACAGATTCTGAGTTAGGGCCCATCAAAGTTTGACAGTTTTTAGCACTTAGGGCGCTCAAGGGACGACACCCATAGGGTATGACCCCGAGCATTCAACCGAGTGAGGGGGGGGGAATAGGAGCATGCATAGGGTGAGAATGCCTACCTGGACATGCCAGAACCAACGGTTCATGATCATGACAAGAAAAATGAGAAATTGGCCACGCGACAACATTTGATTGAATGAGATTGACGATTTTTTCACCAACTGAAAAAATGCTTCCCTAATAAAACAGGGAATATTGAAAAATAGAGATAGGATTTTGTAGGGACCCCTCTCGTGGCCTCATAGGTTCAAACAAATCATTCATAGGTGCCACGGATTTTGAGCTAGAGCCCCTCAAATTTTGACAATTTTTAGCACTTAGGGTGCTCAAGGGATGATGTCAGTAGGGTATGACCTCGAGCGTTCGATCGAGTGGGAGGGAAAAATAGGAGAATGCATAGGGTAAGAATTCCTAATTGGACATGTCAGAACCAACGGTTTGTGATCACAACGAGCAAAATGAGAAATTGGTCACGCGATAACATTTGATTGAATGAGACTAACGATTTTTTCACCAACTGAAAAAATGTTTCCCTAATAAAACCATAGGGAATATTGAAAAATAGAGATAGGATTTTGTAGGGACCCCTCTCGTGGCCTCATAGGTTCAAACAGATAGTTCATAGGTGCCACAGATTTCGAGTTAGGGACCGTCAAAGTTTGACAGTTTTTAGCACTTAGGGCACTCAAGGGATGACATCGGTAGGGTATGACCTTGAGCGTTCGATCGAGTGGGGGGGGAATAGGAGCATGCATAGGGTAAGAATTTCTAACTGGACATTTTGAAACTGACGGTTCATGATCACGATGAGCAAAAAAAGAAATTGGCCACGCAACAACATTTGATTGAATGAGATTGATGATTTCTTTACCAACTAAAAAATGTTGCCCTAATAAAACCATAGGGAATCTTGAAAAACTAAGATAGTAGTTTGTAGGGACCCCTCTTGTGGCCCTGTAGGTTCAAACAGATTGTTCATAGGTTCCACAGATTCTGAGTTAGGGCTCGTCAAAGTTTGACAATTTTTAGCACTTAGGGCACTCAAGGGATGACACTGGTAGGGTATGACCCCGAGCATTCAACCGAGTGGGGAGGGGGGGGAGTAGGAGCATGCATAGGTTAAGAATACCTAACTGGACATGTTAGAACCGATGTTTCATGATCACAACGAGCAAAACGAGAAATTGGCCACGCGACAACATTTGATTGAATGAGACTGACAATTTTTTCACCAACTAAAAAAATGTTGCCCTATTAAAACAATAGGGAATCTTGAAAAACCAAGATGAATCATTTCGACACATGAATCCCCCATTGACAACTTTTTACAACTTTTGAGCAATCTTGAGCAATTTTGCCAATATGAGTAACCTATGACTAGACATAACAAATATTGGTCTAGATGACCTTATTACTTAAAAAATGATTATATTTCACCTTATTTACATTGAGAATCCATCAAAACACTTGTCTTCCAAATTTGACCTCGTGGAGGCCTGATGAGAAAAGAGGTCATTAAATTTGGTGAAGTTGCCAAAGGCAACCAAATTTCACACTTACGATTTAGATGAAATGAATTATATATAATCTAAAGTTTATACAAACAACACTTACGATGAAATGAAATGAATTGTATTGTTCATTAAATAGCCATTATTAACCATTGTTAATTATTGGATTGAAGATTAAAGTTTAAAATGATAACACCATACACACATGAGCAACAATTTATATGATCAAATATCAACTTTTGTATATATGAAAATGTCAAATGATTACAAGTGTATGTCCATACACAAATATGACATAAACACCAACTCAAACAAAATGTATGTCTATATACGTGAATGTATATCCAAATACAAAATATGCATGCCAACTAGACATGTAAGCATTCCAAAACTATCTATAACATCCTAAGCTACTGATGGGTCATCAAAATTGATCTTCGCCGCACTGTTCGGCTCTAAAGGATCCTGCACAAGAAAAAACAAACCACAATTAAGATTAGTTATATTATATAACTCACATTTGAAAAGTTAACATAAAAATGAACTATAATTGAACTATTCTTGTTTATCTCATCTCCACATTTTCTCTTCGGCTTTGGAGGATTCTTGATGTATGTCTTCGGTAGAGGAGGCATGTTTTCAATATTTTCATACACAAGCTACATATGTTTTTTTTTTTTATATTGCATATAAGGGGATAAGACTATTACAAAAAAAAAGTTACAGATTCACCAGTATATCTCAATCTGGACAGCAAATCTAGCCATCACCAGTTTAACAGTTTTACCTAAAATATAAACAAAGATATAGAAGTTTATACATATAGTACGATAGTATTTATGCCAAAAATGGAACAACCATCCATGAGGTACAAAAGGGTGCATCCATCCATGTCACTTATCCTTGAAGGATTTGATCCTGCGGAGCTTCCATCCATGCGGTCCAACCCCTGGGGCCCTCCATCCAAATGGCTTGTTTTCCATCAAGGAGCTCTGTAAGAATCTAGATCTAGTCTCTGATAGGGTCTCTCGCTCTGGCTACCTCTGCTTGCAAGGTCTCCAAAGCCAGGTCCACTTCTTTCTTCCCTTTGAGTGTCTTTTTCCATTTATACCCGTTCTCCATCTCATGAAGGAACATCCTTGCATTTCCATCCTTTATGAATCTGAAGAATTTGTTCTTTTCCACATTCATTGTTACTACCACCTGCAAGAGAATTCGATGAAGGGTGAGTCCATGAAAAGACTCAGTAGGGGCCCTACTTGAGCCCTGAAATTTATCTTCATTTCTTAATTTCCAAATGTGCCATAAAATCTCAAATGTAAGAACATACCAGAAAAGGTTAGTGTCCTTTTTTAGATCTTTAATGTATCCAATTATAACATCTAAAACAGTAAATTGAGCAGGAAATTGAATACCAAATAATAACCAGATTTCTTTAGCAATGCTACACTCAAAAAAAATATGTCTAATTGATTCAAGAACCATGCAAATGTTACATATGTCATTGCTGTTATGATCTTTTCTGATTGGTAACCTGTTTAAAATCAGCAGCCATTTAAAACATTTTTCCTTAGGAGAGACAGGACTACTCCAGAGCCTATTGAACACCTTCTGCCACTGTTTAACTGTAAAATCTACAAACCACAGCTTGTTAGCATGGGAAATTATTGATTCATCATAAGTTAGGGTCTAATAAATAATGCTAGTTTTAACATTACACACTGGGATGGAATTATTCCACAAAAGGTCCTTACAGCAGTTTGCATCATTATTACATTTTTTGGGCAAAAGCTTCTCACAAGCTTTCTGTAACAAAGTATATGTACGCTTATGGGAACTCAGCAGGTTAAATTTAGCTCTAAGGGTGTCCCAATCCAGCAGTGTATCTTTCTCAATGATATCTTTAAAGCAACAGATGCCTTTTGCCGCCCATGCTTTGGCAGAGCACCCCTGAGTAAGGGCCAAGGGTTTGGATGAGTGTAATGCCCCGCCAGGAACCCTAAAGGATAGCAACACAATAAGGCAACTAAAAGGCGCAATAAATTTTTTTTATAAAAGATTAAGGGAAATAATCATAACCTTGCTCCAAATTAACATAAGCGGAAGACTAACATTACATCCTAAAGGGTTACCAACGAAGATTACTTCAAAATAAAAAAAACCACATCACAAAATTAATCCAATCTTCCATTTAAATTAAGGAAAGCCAATAACGATAAAATAATTCATATTCATAAATTGATCTTCAAAAGATAGGCTTACAGAATTACAACATACATACTTCCAAAGATTCATTTATACAAATAGGAAAGATAACTGAAACAATATACATCCCATGACTTAAATTACAATATTCCATCAAATTACATGGCTTCCATAGAACAATAAATTACAATTTTTACAAGTTGTTGATACAATGACCACACGGCCTCAAAGTACGAAATCAAGAATATAAGTGCTACACGAAGCACGAGCCAAGATGCACCGGCGAAGCCAATCCTCGCATGAAGGTAGGAACAAGATATCCGATGGGAAGTGGCACTACCACCCGACCATGTGATCCCATAATGGAACCACCCCACCGTGCTAGGAGATAGCAGACGACCCTCAAGCAAGCAAGAAAAGAACAACAGTACACATGACTCCGCAGTACACAAGTGACTCGACTCACAAAACACTAGCGACCCTAGAGAGAGAGTGTCATCACATGGCTTAACATGGTTACCCTAGGAAGGTCTCCATAGGTCCCGGCCCCCATCATGGGTTATCCTGGTAACCTCTCTCGAACCCCCGGCTCCATCTAAGCATCATGCGGACCCTACCATCCTTTCGTGAAGACAAGGTGGTAGGTTTGCCATTCCAGGCCTTCCCAAACACCTTGAGCCTATACAAGCACTCAACCGTGTACGGGGTGTATTATCTTAATTAAATTAATAACTACCCACCCCCTAAACAATTATTAGGTTATCACTTAATAGCTGACTTTCGAGGGGTTATCCTGCCATCCACTTTGGGTGCGGCCCCCGCCCGAAAGCCACTCTCTCTACTAGGTCACTAACTGGATAAGGCTATCTATGAGAACTCTATGGTGGACTACAACCATAAATTATCCAGACATAACACAGGTGTAGGACTCACAGTCACAAACCCAGAGTTAACCATAAGGGACATATCACATAAAAGCCCACTTCCTCAAGGTTTGAACAACGACACCTAACCAAGGGCAAACATCAACAACATAATGACCATTTCAAACATAATGCGACGACATTAAAACGACTAGACTGCAATGATAAAAACACTACAAACAATCTTTCTTTGAGCAGTCAACATTTAAATCAAATTGAACCAACGTATACAAGCTATTATAAAATAATTCCAAAATAACATCTATTTGACGAATACAATCCTCATACAACTATTTTATAATACTTGGATAACAAACACCAATATTAAATTTAATCCGACTATCCTTAATCCCAACATTACCACTAACCTCTAAATCATTTGATTTATTTTCACGATACCAATCAATTAATCCCCATTACTAAATCAAAAGAATTACTCATTAATCTTAACATCATCGTAAACTATATTTAACACATTATTATTATTTAATATTAAATAATAACATATTGTTATTATTGTTAAAATAACAATATATTATTGCTTAATACTAAAACGAATAACGCGCATAGAATTTATTAAAAACCTTTAACATATTATTGTTATTTAATATTACATGATAACATATTATTATTTTTTTATAAAATAACAATATCTTATCATATAGTATTAAATATACCATAACACTAACCATATTACTTACCACTAACTTAACTTTTTATCATTTTCATTTTTTTTTTAAAACTAACAAAAAAAAACATTAAAAAAAGTAATTTTTTTAAAGCCCCGTGGGCCCCCACGAACCCACAGGCAGCAAGCGCTGCCTTTCCCAAACTGGGAAATGCAGCGAGCTGCATTCCCAGCTTGGGGAAAGCAGCGCTGCTGCTACCCACGCTGGGGATGCAGCGAGCACAGCTAAAGGGAAGGGAAAGGGGGGGGTGTGTGGCTGGGTCGAGCCCAGCTCCCCGCCACCGCCCCCAACACAATTTAAATTTAAATTTAACAAATTAAATTTTATTTAATTTAACAGTTAAAAACCTTTACAAATAAAAACGACAGAGGATTAAATAGAACAGAAACTCAAGACACAGACAGAGGTGAAAACCTCTGTCAAACACAATAAATAAAATTAAACTCCCAGCCATCAAGTTTATCAACATACAAACAAACAAAATTAACTTAAAAGGAGTCACAATTTTACCAGCAATCACCAATTTTCTGAGACAAAACAGGGGCATTAATATTTCATTCAAATTTGCCCAGTTTGCTTTAAAAGTTTAATTAAATGGGAATAGACTAAATCCCCAAACCCCAATTGAAACTATTTGTTTCAAATCAAGCATGAACAAGGAATTTTAACTCATAACTATCATTTTTAAAACTGGAAATATTTAGGGAGAGATATTATATGAATGCTTGGCAAAATTTTGCCAGCATAACACTACCAAAATCCATCAAAATTCCTAATTACAAATAGCATGATAAACCAAGAAATTTCTTGCATAGCAAAGATGAAACATTATGAATTCAGTTAAGGAAACTACATGGGAGAAATTAAGTTTAAATTTGATAACCAAATAGTAGAATTCTTCCTCCATAACCCATAACAAACAAACACTTCAAGATTTTAAACAATTAACAGCAAGTGGAAGGAAAGCAATGATTTTTTTGTTGCAATAAGCAAGGATTCAACCAACCTTTTGATTTCCAAGCAAGAATCCCAACTGGTTCACACCCAAATCCACCCTTCAAGCCAATTTTCCAAAATTTCTTTCTCCTCCTCCAAAATAAGCATAACCCCCAAAATCCCCTCCAAAATGGCTTAGTAAGAAAAATCTCTTAACCTAATTTTCTAGGTTGCCCAAAATTTCTATTAAAAAAATATTAAAATTCCCCATTGACTTTCTTTTCTTTTTCTATTTTTCTTTTTTCAAATTTCTCAAAACAATAAATGAAAAATTCCCTTTTTTGAAAATTACATTTTCATAAGTAGCAATTTAATCAATTTTTCTACTAAATAGGAAAGCAATGAGTTAACTTAATTGAATATATTTAAAAGCAATTAACTAATCTATTCCATTTCTTTCGTTGGATCTAAACACGATTTCTTTTCCAAATAAGCAACTAACAGTTAAAATTTAATAACTAATCAATTTCGCTTGATTCAAAACATAAGGCATAATAAGGAATGAATCGCTCAGGTCAACAATAATGACAACTTAAACTTAAATAATTAACCGAACCACCAAGGCACACAAATCGAGGAAAAGTAAAAAGACTCGAAATTCAGACAAAAGGGATGAACGACCGACTGACGGCACTCACAATAACAGACTGAGGTAAGGACTAGGGTCAAAAGCTATCTCCTCCACTCCCATCGGACATATAAGGAACGCTCAGACCTGTGAAGCCAGGTGGAGACGATACCCCGTACCTACCCGGTACTTGTACCTGCAATATCCTGCATCACCGAAGCACACATACATGCATATAGATATAGAATACACGGCACGCACATCGATGAAGGAGAATCGCGACGTTCCCTGTCTCATCGAAACGAGTGAAGGAAAATCGTCCCCTTGCATCCAATACAATAGCAAACACGCAACATATATATATGACACATCAACTAGATAAAGTAAAATGTCAGTACGAGCAATAATCCACGAAACACTAGAAATCACCAATACTGAAATACTGAAAGTAACTCATGCATCCAATATCCAGATAAACATGATATAATATCAAATACGTCTTCAAAATGATGAGCAATCAAGTGCCAACTGAAAAGTAAACTGAAACACAAAATCAGTCTAATAAGTCCGATCAAAACGGGGTACTACATTCTCCCCCACAAAACTAGGCTTACTCCTGGAAGCCTAAAACAGATAAGGATAGAGCTCTCTCATCTTCGCTGCATCCTCCCATGTCGCCGAGGTCTCATCATTTGGGTCCCATAGGACCCTTACCTGGTCGATGGTGCGTCCCCTGAGGGTCAAATCCCGACGCTGAAGAATGCGCACGGGCTCCATAGAAAGCTGCCCGTCCTCGACCTGCAAAGCGTTCCAATCAAGAACATGAGTCACATCTGGGTGATAAGGCCGAAGAACTAAAACATGAAAGACATCGTGGATGCGTGATAGACTCAGTGGCAAAGCAAGACGGTAGGCAACAGGTCCTATCCTCTCAAGGATCTCAAACGGGCCAACAAAATGAGGCGCCAACTTAGAACCCTTTCCATAACGGATCGGACTCTTACGCGGACGCACTCTCAAGAATACACGGTCGCCAACAGAAAACTGACGATCTACCCTGTGAGCATCTGCATACTTCTTCTGCCTATCCTGTGCAGCTACCAAATGCTCACGAATCCGCTCTACCTGCTGCTCCATCTCTCGAAGGATATCCGGTCCTATGAGCACCCTGTCCTCTAACCGATCCCAACTCAACGGAGTACGGAAAGGACGACCATACAAAGCCTGAAAGGGTGACATACCTATGGAGCTATGATATCCATTGTTATAAGCAAACTCCACAAGATAAATATAATCCTCCCAATGCGACTGCTGGTCCATAACATACATGCGAAGCATGTCCTCTAAAACCTGATTCACACGCTCAGTCTGACCATCCGTCTTTGGGTGATAAGCTGAACTGAAGTTCAACTGAGTTCCCAAAGCATGCTGAAGTGAGGTCCACAATCCTGAGGTAAAGACTGGATCTCTATCAGAGATTATCCGCCTCGGAATCCCATGCAATCTCACCACATCTTCCAAGAAGACACGAGCCACCACTGCTGCTGTATAGGAAGCTCGGATAGGAACAAAATGAGCAACCTTTGTCAACCTGTCAACAATGACCATGATGGCATCATGACGACGTGAAGAAACAGGCAACCCAACAATGAAATCCATGGAAATGATGTCCCATTTCCAATCCGGTACTAAATTAGGCTGTAAAAGCCCTGCTGGGTGCTGATGCTCCGCCTTCACTCGCTGACATTCCAAACACTTCGACACAAAGTCGGCAATGTCACGCTTCATACCAGCCCAATGATAAATCTGTCTAAGATCTGCATGCATCTTCTTGACACCTGGATGTGCCGAATAAGGTGCACGATGGGCCTCAGTCATGATCAAAGTGCGAAGACCCTCCAAAGGAGGTACATAGATCCGACCACGATGACGTAGAATGCCATCCGCCTCAAGACTATACCCAGCGAATCTACCCTCTAAGGGCCTTCCGGACTCCAACACGGCTCTAACATCCTGATACCAAGAGTCCTGAGGAAGAACTCCAAGAATTCTCTATCTCAAGTCCACTCCAAGGGACAAAGCTGAAACTTCATGCCGCCTACGACTCAAGGCATCAGCCACTACATTCTCCTTCCCCTGAATATATCGAACCTCAAAATCATACTCGCAGAGGAATTCCATCCACCTTCGCTGTCGAGCATTCAAGTTCGGCTGCGTGAAGATATATTGCAAACTGCGGTGATCACTATGCAGCTCAAACCGACGCCCTAACAGAAAGTGACGCCACCTAACCAACGCATGCACTACAGCTGCCAACTCCAAATCATGAACTGGATAGTTCAACTCGTGGTCCTTGAGTTTGCGAGACTCATAGGCAACCACACGTCCATCCTGCATAAGCACCGCACCTATACCTTCTAAAGAGGCATCTGTGCATACCATAAACTCTCTGGATGGATCAGGGACTGCCAAAATCGGAGCACTGACAAGGAGTTCCTTCAAGGCACGAAACGCTGACTCACACTGCTCTGACCAAACAAACTTCTTCCCTTTCCTCTGAAGAGAAGTAATCGGGTGACCTATACGGGAAAAATCCTTAACAAAGCGGCGGTAATATCCGGCCAATCCCATAAAGCTCCGAACCTCTGAAACATTGGTCGGTGCTGGCCAATCCACGATGGCTTGGATCTTCAAAGGATCCACAGATACACCCTCTCCTGAAACCACATGACCAAGATATTTCACCTCAGTCTGGAAGAAATCACACTTCGCCAAATTGGCATAAAGCTGATTCTCCCTCAAACACTGCAAAACTAGACGCAAGTGACCCTCATGCTCTTCCATAGATCTGGAATAAATCAATATATCATCCAAGAACACAAGGACAAAATGATCCAGGTATGCACGGAAAACCCCATTCATGAGGCACATGAAAACTGAAGGCGCGTTTGTCAACCCAAATGGTACTACTGTGAACTCATAGTGACCATAACGAGTGCGAAACGCTGTCTTATGAATGTCTGCATCATGAATGCGCAACTGATGGTACCCGGATTTCAGATCAATCTTAGAGAACACCATGGCTCCCTTCACCTGATCGAAAAGATCGTCAATACGAGGCAATGGATATCGATTCCGGATGGTTACCTTATTCAGCTGTCGGTAATCAATGCATAACCGAAGAGAACCATCTTTCTTCTTTACGAAGATAACAGGCGCACCCCAAGGAGAGACACTAGGACGAATGAATCCCTTGGCCAACAATTCTTCCACCTGCAACTTCAACTCACTCAACTCCTGAGTAGTCATCTGATATGGAGCTCTCGAAATAGGTTCTGCACCAGGAACCAAATCAATGCGGAAATCTATGTCTCGCTTCGGAGGCATACCAGGAATCTCCAAAGGAAACACATCAGCAAACTCTCGAAGAATAGGGTGACCATCAAGAGCGATTTCTCGACTCTCTCCCTCATCCATATCCTCAAGAGTTACTGCAAAAAGCTGACATCCTCTACGCATACACCGCTTAAGTTGCATAGCGGAAATCATACGTAAGGATATCGATCTCTGAACTCCAACGATCCCCACTTTCCTGCCATGGTCATCTAAACACTCTACTGTCTTCTGACGACAGTCCACATGAGCACTGTGAGATGATAACCAATCCATCCCCAACACTACTCCATAGGATCCCAAAGGAATGACACGAAGGTCAACAGAAGTCACAAAGGGACCTAGATCCAACTCACAACTAGGAACAAAGGCATCTACGACCACGCGCACCCCGGTAGCCAACTCTACCTGCCACCTATCCGCCTGCTTAGCAGACGTGAGTCCACACCGCTCCACAATGGATGAAGAAATAAAAGAATCCGATGCACCGGAGTCAAAAAGTACTGAGATAGGGATACCACACAACACACTTGCGGCCTCAATAACTGTCCCCTGATGCTCAGCCTGGCGGTTATCAACCGCTGCAAACACTCTGTGGGTCCTACCAGCATCCCCTACTGTAGGCTCTGATGCAACTGGCCCCTGATTCCCTATCTGGTGGATACGCTGAGGACACTGCACGGCTATATGACCATACTGCCCACAAGAGTAGCAAGCTCCTCTACCAGGTCCTCTACCTCCAGTCGGCCCACTGGACTGCTGAAAGCTTCCCCTACTAGGGGCCTGTGATGCACTCTGAGAAGACTGTCCTGGAAAACCCTGTTTGCTCCTCCGCCAGTTCCTGTTTCTTCTATGAGGAGGGTTGCCACCCTGCTGGCCCTGAGACTGTTTCGATTTCTGCTGCTGCGGTTGCTGTTGCGGCTGCTGCTGCTATCCACCCTTAGCGGGTGCCTGAGGAGTCCTGAATGGTGCCGCTGACTGGGACTGATTCCCACGAGCTCTGTTCCCACTGGAAGGAACACTCCCTATCTGAACTCCTGCCTGTCCACCATGCGCACGGATGAGGTTCTGCTCAACCAATCTGGCTTTCGCCACCGCTGCCTCCACTGAAACTGGCTCAAAAACTCTAACCCCTCCACTAATGCGGTCGTTAAGACCTCTCAAGAAATGCTGTACGAGCATGGCCTCATCGTTGCCAATCCCGGCATACTGCTTCAGCTCATAGAATCTATGCTCGAACTGGTCAACTGACATACCAAACTGCCGCAATGAATAGAACTCATCTGCCCGAGTCTGTCTCCACTACGGTGAAAGAAACCGTGCTCTGAACCTCTCTAAGAAGATCTCCCAAGAAACAGTATTGATATTCAGACCAATCTTCTCCTCCTCTAACTTCCACCATATGGAAGCAAAATCATCGAGACGCATGATCGCACATCTCGCTCGGGTGTTGCTACTGTATGGGAACATAGCGAAACACCTATCCAAACTAATCAACCAAGTCTCTGCCTCGAGACCTGTGCCTCGACCATCGAAGAAAGGAGGGTTGGTCCTCAAAAGATCCTTGATGTGACTCGAGGGAGCTGAATCATGACCAACTGGAACCTCTCTCCTCCTAGGAGACCTCTCTCTCTCTCTCTCCTCTGAAACATGCTGATACGACTCCCCAACCTGAGCATGGATGGGCTGCTCACCTTCAAGCCTGGGGCCTAGCCTAGCTAGAACTTCCTGAAACATCTGCCTCAGCTCTTCCCTTTCGGGAATCGGCTCTTCTACATGCGGTAATTCTTGATGCACTGACTGTTACTGATCCACACTCACATGAGCAGGAGGTGGTGAAGGACTATGGCGGTCTGAACCTCGGCCCCGTCTCCCACCTCTACCTCTATTGCGGCCACCGACACGGCCAACACCCCTAGCTTTCCTAACCATGACCAAAACTGTAAAAGAGAAAACGGTTCAGATCAATGACAAGGATATAGCAAGGGAAATCCAAACACTAAGATCTATACACAAGGTCAAACTGAATGGGCTCACTACAATCCCAGAGTACCCAATGTTGAAACTTGGCTCTGATACCAAATGTAATGCCCCGCCAGGAACCCTAAAGGATAGCAACACAATAAGGCAACTAAAAGGCGCAATAAATTTTTTTTTTAAAAGATTAAGGGAAATAATCATAACCTTGCTCCAAATTAACATAAGCGGAAGACTAACATTACATCCTAAAGGGTTACCAACGAAGATTACTTCAAAATAAAAAAAACCACATCACAAAATTAATCCAATCTTCCATTTAAATTAAGGAAAGCCAATAACGATAAAATAATTCATATTCATAAATTGATCTTCAAAAGATAGGCTTACAGAATTACAACATACATACTTCCAAAGATTCATTTATACAAATAGGAAAGATAACTGAAACAATATACATCCCATGACTTAAATTACAATATTCCATCAAATTACATGGCTTCCATAGAACAATAAATTACAATTTTTACAAGTTGTTGATACAATGACCACACGGCCTCAAAGTACGAAATCAAGAATATAAGTGCTACACGAAGCACGAGCCAAGATGCACCGGCGAAGCCAATCCTCGCGTGAAGGTAGGAACAAGATATCCGATGGGAAGTGGCACTACCACCCGACCATGTGATCCCATAATGGAACCACCCCACCGTGCTAGGAGATAGCAGACGACCCTCAAGCAAGCAAGAAAAGAACAACAGTACACATGACTCCGCAGTACACAAGTGACTCGACTCACAAAACACTAGCGACCCTAGAGAGAGAGTGTCATCACATGGCTTAACATGGTTACCCTAGGAAGGTCTCCATAGGTCCCGGCCCCCATCATGGGTTATCCTGGTAACCTCTCCCGAACCCCCGGCTCCATCTAAGCATCATGCGGACCCTACCATCCTTTCGTGAAGACAAGGTGGTAGGTTTGCCATTCCAGGCCTTCCCAAACACCTTGAGCCTATACAAGCACTCAACCGTGTACGGGGTGTATTATCTTAATTAAATTAATAACTACCCACCCCCTAAACAATTATTAGGTTATCACTTAATAGCTGACTTTCGAGGGGTTATCCTGCCATCCACTTTGGGTGCGGCCCCCGCCCGAAAGCCACTCTCTCTACTAGGTCACTAACTGGATAAGGCTATCTATGAGAACTCTATGGTGGACTACAACCATAAATTATCCAGACATAACACAGGTGTAGTACTCACAGTCACAAACCCAGAGTTAACCATAAGGGACATATCACATAAAAGCCCACTTCCTCAAGGTTTGAACAACGACACCTGACCAAGGGCAAACATCAACAACATAATGACCATTTCAAACATAATGCGACGACATTAAAACGACTAGACTGCAATGATAAAAACACTACAAACAATCTTTCTTTGAGCAGTCAACATTTAAATCAAATTGAACCAACGTATACAAGCTATTATAAAATAATTCCAAAATAACATCTATTTGACGAATACAATCCTCATACAACTATTTTATAATACTTGGATAACAAACACCAATATTAAATTTAATCCGACTATCCTTAATCCCAACATTACCACTAACCTCTAAATCATTTGATTTATTTTCACGATACCAATCAATTAATCCCCATTACTAAATCAAAAGAATTACTCATTAATCTTAACATCATCGTAAACTATATTTAACACATTATTATTATTTAATATTAAATAATAACATATTGTTATTATTGTTAAAATAACAATATATTATTGCTTAATACTAAAACGAATAACGCGCATAGAATTTATTAAAAACCTTTAACATATTATTGTTATTTAATATTACATGATAACATATTATTATTTTTTTATAAAATAACAATATCTTATCATATAGTATTAAATATACCATAACACTAACCATATTACTTACCACTAACTTAACTTTTTATCATTTTCATTTTTTTTTTAAAACTAACAAAAAAAAACATTAAAAAAAGTAATTTTTTTAAAGCCCCGTGGGCCCCCACGAACCCACAGGCAGCAAGCGCTGCCTTTCCCAAACTGGGAAATGCAGCGAGCTGCATTCCCAGCTTGGGGAAAGCAGCGCTGCTGCTACCCACGCTGGGGATGCAGCGAGCACAGCTAAAGGGAAGGGAAAGGGGGGGGTGCGTGGCTGGGTCGAGCCCAGCTCCCCGCCACCGCCCCCAACACAATTTAAATTTAAATTTAACAAATTAAATTTTATTTAATTTAACAGTTAAAAACCTTTACAAATAAAAACGACAGAGGATTAAATAGAACAGAAACTCAAGACACAGACAGAGGTGAAAACCTCTGTCAAACACAATAAATAAAATTAAACTCCCAGCCATCAAGTTTATCAACATACAAACAAACAAAATTAACTTAAAAGGAGTCACAATTTTACCAGCAATCACCAATTTTCTGAGACAAAACAGGGGCATTAATATTTCATTCAAATTTGCCCAGTTTGCTTTAAAAGTTTAATTAAATGGGAATAGACTAAATCCCCAAACCCCAATTGAAACTATTTGTTTCAAATCAAGCATGAACAAGGAATTTTAACTCATAACTATCATTTTTAAAACTGGAAATATTTAGGGAGAGATATTATATGAATGCTTGGCAAAATTTTGCCAGCATAACACTACCAAAATCCATCAAAATTCCTAATTACAAACAGCATGATAAACCAAGAAATTTCTTGCATAGCAAAGATGAAACATTATGAATTCAGTTAAGGAAACTACATGGGAGAAATTAAGTTTAAATTTGATAACCAAATAGTAGAATTCTTCCTCCATAACCCATAACAAACAAACACTTCAAGATTTTAAACAATTAACAGCAAGTGGAAGGAAAGCAATGATTTTTTTGTTGCAATAAGCAAGGATTCAACCAACCTTTTGATTTCCAAGCAAGAATCCCAACTGGTTCACACCCAAATCCACCCTTCAAGCCAATTTTCCAAAATTTCTTTCTCCTCCTCCAAAATAAGCATAACCCCCAAAATCCCCTCCAAAATGGCTTAGTAAGAAAAATCTCTTAACCTAATTTTCTAGGTTGCCCAAAATTTCTATTAAAAAAATATTAAAATTCCCCATTGACTTTCTTTTCTTTTTCTATTTTTCTTTTTTCAAATTTCTCAAAACAATAAATGAAAAATTCCCTTTTTTGAAAATTACATTTTCATAAGTAGCAATTTAATCAATTTTTCTACTAAATAGGAAAGCAATGAGTTAACTTAATTGAATATATTTAAAAGCAATTAACTAATCTATTCCATTTCTTTCGTTGGATCTAAACACGATTTCTTTTCCAAATAAGCAACTAACAGTTAAAATTTAATAACTAATCAATTTCGCTTGATTCAAAACATAAGGCATAATAAGGAATGAATCGCTCAAGTCAACAATAATGACAACTTAAACTTAAATAATTAACCGAACCACCAAGGCACGCAAATCGAGGAAAAGTAAAAAGACTCAAAATTCAGACAAAAGGGATGAACGACCGACTGACGGCACTCACAATAACAGACTGAGGTAAGGACTAGGGTCAAAAGCTATCTCCTCCACTCCCATCGGACATATAAGGCACGCTCAGACCTGTGAAGCCAGGTGGAGACGATACCCCGTACCTACCCGGTACTTGTACCTGCAATATCCTGCATCACCGAAGCACACATACATGCATATAGATATAGACTACATGGCACGCACACCGATGAAGGAGAATCGCGACGTTCCCTGTCTCATCGAAACGAGTGAAGGAAAATCGTCCCCTTGCATCCAATACAATAGCAAACACGCAACATATATATATGACACATCAACTAGATAAAGTAAAATGTCAGTACGAGCAATAATCCACGAAACACTAGAAATCACCAATACTGAAATACTGAAAGTAACTCATGCATCCAATATCCAGATAAACATGATATAATATCAAATACGTCTGCAAAATGACGAGCAATCAAGTGCCAACTGAAAAGTAAACTGAAACACAAAATCAGTCTAATAAGTCCGATCAAAACGGGGTACTACAATGAGTGTAGGAGGTTCCACCAAATGGATCTAGACCCGTAAATAAACTCATTGTTGCTGACTCTATAATTGTTGATAAAGGGCTTCACACTACTCCAGGCCTTCCAAATAGATTTGAAGATGTTGGACCCCTGAACTGAGACCTCGAAGTCTCCAACCACAAGGTCACAGAAAGGGAGGGATTTCCAAGTTTTGGCCTTCTTTGGCACAGCTTTCAGAATATTATTCCTAACCAGCACTTTCCATGGTTCATTCCCATCTATAGCCTGTAAAATCCACTTTGCTGCAAGAGCAATTCCTTGGAGTCTCAAGTCCTTAAGTCCTAGGCCTCCCAAGCTCTTATCCTTATGGCACCACTCCCATTTAATAGATTGCATTTTCTTTTTACCTTTTCCATCAGACCACGGGAAGTTCTTGATGGTTTTCTGTATTTCTAGGATCTGGTAATTAGAGAACATCCATACTGAAGAGTAATAAATATTGTAGGAAGAAAGAATTTTCTGACAAACCTGCATTCTCCCGGCAAGTGAAAGATATTTATTATCCCATCTGTTGAGCTTATTTTCTATTTTAGTTCTAACCCATTGCCACATATCTTTAAGAGAAGGGGATATTGCAAATGGAATTCCTAAGTACCTGACTATCTTGTTAGGTCCTCCCCATTGGATCCCAAACTGTTGCAACCAGCCTGGAGGCTGCTTCTCCCATCCAAGCATGATAGATTTGCTTTGTGAGATTTTAGCTCCTGAAATCTCCCATAGAAACTTGATTTTTCCTTCTAAAGAATTCAAGTTGTGCTTACTGATATCTAGAAAGAGTGTTGTGTCATCAGCAAATTGTGCATTGATCAACTCTTCTCCATTTGGAAGTTAGATCCCCTGAACTTTAGGAGAGATAGTAGAGTCTCTAAGAATGTAGAGCAGGGCATCGGCTGCAATTACAAAGAGAGCAGGGGCTAAGGGGCATCCCTGTCTAATGGACCTACCTAGAGAGATACTTTGAGTCAAGGATCCGTTAACTTCAACCTGAGCTGAGGCGTCCTTGAGAAAAACCATAATCCATTTGCTGAATTCTGTTGGGAAACCAAAAGCTTCTAACATAGTCAGGATAAAGCCCCATTCTACCTTGTCATATGCTTTTTTGAAATCTAGGAGCAACATGGCTACATTTTGTTTCGAGGTCCTCACCCATTCCATGGCTTCCCAATTGGTAATTAAATTTTCCAGTATATATCTTCCTTTGATGAAGCCTGTTTATGTAGAACAGATGAATTTGGGGAGAATGTTTTCCAATCTGATCACTAGAGCTTTGGCCAAAATTTTGTAGGACACATTAAGAAGTATAGGAGACACACGATGCTAGGTATTGTCTCCTCTTAGGTACAGGAGACACGGTTGTCTAGGGTTTTGGATTTGGCGGATTCATGGCCTGGATTTGTATTTTCGGTAGACTAATTTGAAGATTCCTGCGTTGTGGTTTGCCCTGGGAGAGTTTCGGTGTGGCTTTGATTTTTTGCAACTCGATTTGAAGGTTTTTGCAGAGTTTTTGGCCTCTGGTGGTCTTGTATTTGCCCAGTTGGACACTGATTGGTTTAGGAGCAGCTTTGGAATTTATTTAATGCTATGTTTTTGATGGTCCGATTGATCATGGGTTTGATTCTTTTTCTATTTTAAAATCAGCTTCAAAAACTCAGCAATTTGGTTGAGATCGATAAGGTGAAGAAAGAGAGAGCCAAAAAAGGATTGATAAATATATCAGGTAGGAGATCGATCCTATTCTTTGTTCTAGAGAGATCAATCCCATTCTTTGTTCTAGAGAGATCGATCCTATTCTTTGTTATCGAGTGTGCAAATCAAGATTTTCAGACACCCATCTGCAATAAGTAGAGGCTGGTTAGAAGCATCCAAGAGGCAGTGTTCATTTTTATTTTTTTTGGAGCTTTAGAAACGCCTCATTTGAGAGCTTTTGGAAACCCTATTTATAGGCACATCCAATTTTCAAACGTAGCAGCGTAAAGTGTATCACAGTTAGTTACAGCAGTTAAAAAAAAGGAAGGTCTTTTAAATCAGGCAAAGTTTAGCAATGGGCAAAGTGAACGAGTTCTTCTTCGTCATCGGCTCTCTCTCACTTCCCTTGTGCAGGCATTTAATGTCGGGCAATGGATGACTCTTCCGGAGGTGCTGCAAAAACCAACACCGATACCCCATTTAAAATGAAATCCTTCAAAGATGCAGTCACTTCGTCTTCTCCCGCTATCATCGAAGGTGCGAGGTTTGTCACGAAACCTAATGGTAGCCCCTGTGGAGAAGGTAAGGACCCTCACTTGACCTAGGAGTCTATCTCCATATCTCCTAATGAATTAATGTGTAAAGAAATCAATTTGGAAAAGGATAGACTTAGGGACATTGCAATTTTCTTTGCCACTGTGGATTTGGATAAATGCCCTGCTCATAAATTCATTGATGATTGGATTAGGAATGTGTGGAATACTAAATTAGGGTATTTGGTTTCGTTCTGTAGACTCATTCAAAAAGGATTGTTTGTTATTTTTTTTAAAGATCATAAAATGCAAAAAGAAGTGCTTAGTAAACAATACTAGTTTGTCAGGAAATGCACATTTCGTGCCCTAGAATGGACACCAGAGGTGGTTAATAAAGAAATTCTTGCACTCTCGTGCCCTAGATGGGTTTTAATTCGAGAAGTGCCTCCGCTATTATGGAAATTCTTACCCCAAATTCTAGAACCGATAGGCAAAACTATTTGGATGGACAACTCATCCTTGCTTATACCTCATTTAGATGCTAGGGTTTTGTTATCACTTAATCCTGGGCGTGACTTCCCCAAAATGATTAATATTAATCTTCAAACTAGAATTGTGGTTTGCCCTATTGAAATCCTCGGTGGGGTGAACATGTGCTTTCTCTGTAGGAAAGAAGGGCATATCCATAGGAATTGCCTGATTATTAATAAATCTAAGGGCTCAAATAGACCTTGCAGTCAATTCGATAACCCACCACCTGTTAATGAAATGATCCTGAACATGGATAAACTTAATGGCACTAGCAATAAAACCAAGAACTTGTTAAAAGGGGAAAATTCTAAAACCTTGGAGGGGGGGAAAAGTCTCGACTCTGAGAGATCTGGTGTTCCCCCCACCCCCTCATTCTGCAATCTCAATTGCTCTTAAATAAATGAATGAAAATCCGCAAAAGGAATTTCAGAGTGTAGGGAAAAACCCGAAGAAGAGGAGGAAAAATGCTCAACAACTAGCATTGGAAAAAATTATGGCAAATGGTCCTAGTAATTTAACTAATAAGACTAATTTGGATTGCATGTTAACATCTCCTATGGAGGATGATGGTCTTGAGGTCCCCCTGGAGATGAAATTCTCTAACCTAGTCCCTAATGGTGGTAGTCCTAGTGCTCTTAACCCTAAGGATAGAGTCGAAGTGAGTAGTGTGTTGAGCTTGGGAGGGAGCTAGGTTGGCTTAGTGAATGCTACTTCTCATAGAAGCTTGACAGACATGGATGTCTCATTTGAGGAGACTCTAATAAAGGATCCTCCTTTCACTACCGAGGCTGAACTCCCCTCCCAAACTAAACTCACTCTTGACTCGAGTTCTGTCATCCCCCCTAAGAAGTTTGTAGAACTTGAAGAGTCCTGTGTTATTGAGATCATTGTTGCTGACCCTAACGCTGGTAGATCCAATCCAATATCTAGTGTTGGTGCTACTCTATACCATTCAAATAGTTTGATGGCTTTGGCATCCTGTGCTGAGACCCCGGAGCCCCCCAATCAGGGGATCGCTAGGAAAGAGTCCAAGATAGATGAAGAAGACCAAGGAGAGGAATGTTTAGGAGAAGAAGGAGATTGGACTTCGAATACTGAAAATCTCGAGGCAATCTATAGAAGAAGAAGGGGTAGGCCTCTGGGATCCAAAACAAGGGCACCATTAACAGAAAGAATAATGAGGAGAAGAAAGACCTCCCAAGATGCTTTAACAAGTTTAAAACATCCAAAGAATAAATCAATAATCTGAACCTATATGAAGTGCATCTCTTGGAATATCAGGGGTTTGGAATCTCCAAATAGGAAGCAAATGATTAGAAGGTTTGTTAACCAACATAAGAATGCAGACTTTATTATGCTTCAAGAACTCAAGGTTGTAAAATTTACCCTGGAAGTCACCCTAGAATTCATATGGAAAGATTCTATTAAAATCTCCTCAAACCATGATAGAGGTAGAGGAGGTGTTGGGATTCTTATCAACCCTAGATGGAAAGAGTGTATTGTAAGCCAAGGATGCTCACCCTGTAATAGAGCAGTATGGGTATCCCTAGATGATAATGGATCTAGATTTGGAATTTGCTCCATTTATGCTCCTAACGATTATAGGGATAGAACTGCACTATGGGACCGGATCGTCACATTGCCAGATATCCCCTCATTGGTGGGAGGTGATTTTAACATGATTGAAAATCGGGAGGACAAGTATGCAAGTATACCATTGGAATGGAAAGGGATGGAGAAAATTCACTGGGAAAGATTGAAGAATCAGAAGAGACTGTTTGACCCTCTATTCAGCAAAAAGAAAGATGTCTCTGATATTTGGTACACATGGTGCAATTTCCAGAGTGGGAAACACAAGATCTTTTGTAGGTTGGATAGGTTCTATTCTAATAAGGACCATTTCACCTTCAACCTAGGTGATAATGGCAGTCATGTATCAGTTCTTCTGACCACTCTTTCAGACCACCATCTTATCATATGTCAAGTTAACTCAAGGACTACCCAGAGAAGCAGGGGACCGTAAAGGATAAATTCCTTCTGAATTATAGCATTCTCTTAGATACAGATGTGTTGAGTGCAGTCAAGATTGTTAGAATGTTTAAGAGAAGGAATAGATTATTGAATTATTGTGTGGAAAGATGGAACCAGAATGTGAATAGCTGGCAAGTGCTGCTCCAAACCATAGGACAAAAGAAAGCAAGGGATTTTAGATGGAAATAAAAAACTCTAGCTAAAAATTTCCACTTGTGTGAAGCTAAGATTCAAGACAACCCAAGTAGTATTGAACTTAACAATGAAGTAGCCTTGGCCAGGGATAGACTCAGAAAACATTAGCAGGCTAAGACTAGAAGGGCCATTATCAGGGCTCGAGCACATTGGATGCAAGTTGGAGACAAAGGATCCAAATTTTTCTTTAATATGCTAAAATAGAAACAGTGTAGAGAGCAGATTGGTAGGATTTGGGTAGAAAATAGAGAAGTTAAAGAATTGGAGGATATCAAAGAGGCATTCTTCCATTTCTATAAAAGTCTCTTCACATCTAAAGAATCTGCTACCTCCCGAGAAGCAAGAGAAAAGTGCAGAAAGATTATTCCTCCTAAAATCTCAGAGGCATATGCTTAGACATTAAGAGGACCTATCACTCTACAAGAGGTAAAGAATGCCATCAAGACCCTAAATAATGACAAAGCTCCAAGCCCGGATGGGATGACGATAGAATTCTACAAAGCTAATGAGGATTGGGTGAGTCATGACCTACATGAACTCTACATTGAAGCTTTTAACACTGGCTCTCTAGGAGAAAGAATTAATAGTGGGATTATCAAATTACTTCCCAAAGATGGGGACAAACCTACATATGTTCACAAACATGACATTGATACAAGTTAGCATATAATTGTCATTGATAATAATGAATTATATCTACTAAACACAAAATAAAATAAACACATGTACATGAGGCATCTCTTCTTCTTCATCATCTTCAAGTATAGTGGTTGTAGTCAACAAGGATGTGAAGCCAAGAATTTTCTGTACACATACACAACAAGTATGTGAAACTATCAATCTATGTCTAGACATGTATAATCATTATAAGTTATTTAAACTATTCATTCAATCATATTTACATTCAATTACCTTTCCCTTATCTCTAGCTACACTACCAGATCCTGAATCACACAGCCTCGCACTCGCACTACTTATGCCCTACAAGAGTAAAATAAGATATACATGCAAGTTACTACATATTCTAATTAATGCCAATATAAATGATGAGCATGTATGTACAATAAAATACCAATGAATAGGTGCAATAATATATGTACTGTAAAGCTATCAAGGCCAAATGAAATGGTCGTCAAGGTGCCCTCTTGGATCTGTGTCAACTCCTCCTCTGTCATCGGTTGTTAAATAGACCATGTAAATAAACATTAGTACTTAATATTATCTAGATTATAAATATTCATTTAAAATATAGAATGAACTCTGAAAATACAAATCTTACCACTACATCATCAATGTATGATGAAGGTGCCTCCTTGCCTCTAGCATGTGAGGACTCTCCAAGCTATTCTCCAGTCCCTGTCATAACATCTGGTGCATCCTGCATCTCATGCACCTCATAATCTACAGTGTGCACAAGAGGAACAACAGGTTGTCCAACTGGACCCAAGCATAGGTGCCCACACATGACACAACTATGGGGCATGCAAATGTGTGGAGCCGAGGAGGACGTGTCAGTGCCACCGGATGCACTGCTACCATCAAAAGAAGGCTGAGCTACTACCTCAGTTTGAAAAACCAAAAGGCTACTCAAAGAGTGAATAGTCAATATGGTCTATGACACTGCCTCATAGATGATATCTAGATGTTGGACTGGAGATGGGAGATCAACAAGAGGAGGGGGGACATATGGGCTCTGGACTACTCTAACTGCCCTAGGTCTATCTTGGGGCATACCTAAGCCCACACCCTAAAAAGGTTGGATGTCAAAGTAGTTCACATGTTTTCCTAGAAAATAAACTCAGCATACAATTTTTTGATGAAGTAGAAGGGGACGTCAAGATTGTTGTTGGGTGGTTTATCAAAAACCATCCACCAATGATCCCAAAAAAATTTCACAATATCATCATTTGTACACCATTTAATAAAAAGTTTTCTTTTTTAGGGGTCTATGGGTTGACCAGTGCGGGGATTCATAAACAATGTGGTGATATCGGCTTTGGATATCTCGTGATCCTTGATCTCCTTATAGGACAAGCCATCCGCATATTTTTCCCTCATAGAATCTCACCACAAAAGAGCAGCATTGTCCTCCTCAGTGATGGTTTCTATACTCTTTATGAAGGACGTGAGGGGATCAAACATTGGGTTCAGGCGAGAGATCCTACGATAGACATATGCAATCCCCCTCAATTGGTTCAAAATTTGTGCAATTAAATCCTAAATTGAGGGGAGGTTTGGCAAGGGATGGTTTTGTGCAAGAGGGTTTGGTTGTTGCAGTTGATCAATGTTTTCACTGTTATCCACCATTTTTAACCTAATTGAATGTAAACAATTGAATTTAGTTAACAAATTTGAACAATTTTGTATTTGATTTAAAAAAACCTAGTTTTCATGAAAAAAACATATTTTGAATGAAAAAACAAATAAATATAAAAAAAATAAAAAAATTTGAATGAAAGTGATGAAAAACAATAAAATTTCTACCTTTTATTGGATTTTTTGCAAATTTGGGTCACAAAATCGGATACCAAGTCCAACCGAATATCGAATTTGCTTGAATTCGTGCAGCCCGTGGGTAAAAAATAACCCATGAGTTGTCACAGTCCTCTTTTATTGTCTCAGAGAAATCAAATATCCGATTTTTATAGTTAAATTATTTTAAAATAACAATATATTATATAATATATTATTATATAATATAATATAATATAATATTATATATTATGTATTATATAATATATAATATATAATATAATATATATAATATAATATAATATATTATTATATAATATAATATAATATAATATTATATATTATGTATTATATAATATATAATATAATATATATAATATAATATAATAATATATTATATAATACGTATTATATATTATATTATATTACATATTATATAATATATAATATAATATAATAATATATTGCGTATTACATATTATATAATATATATAATATATAAGATATTATATATTATATAATATATTATTATATATTATATTATATAATATTATATAATATATAATTATATTATATAATATATAATAATATATTATTATATTATATAATATAATATAATATAATATATTATTATATTATATAATATATTACTATATATTATATAATATATAATGTATTATATAATATATAATTTATTTTTTAATTTAAAATTACCTATAAAAATCGAATATCTGATTTTATCGGATATCCGATTTGCCCAGGTGTTTACCATGCCAAGGTGTACTGACACCCAGGCCAAGCAAAAAGTCAACACGAATTTTCGCGTTTTTAGGCAAGTGGAAAAGGCTATTACGACAAAACCTATTACCAATAACCACATATCAACTACTAATTGTTAGGATTCCCAAAGATACTGAGAGGGGGGGTGAATCGGTATCTGACTAGTTAAAGAATTTTCTGAACTTATTATATGAAAAGCATTTCAAAATTGTGTACCGGTAAACCAAAATTAATGCAGTAAATAAGAACAACAACCACAACATGAAAGACATGCCATAACACAGTATTTTTAACGAGGAAACCCGGTGTGGGAAAAAGCTCGGTGGGATTTGTGATCCACAATATTCGCTTACTGGCCAATAAGAGAATATTACTGTTACAATAGGGGCCCGCACATGCAGGAAGGCCAAGTGCCTAGAGCTCACTACGCAGTTACAAAAGAAGTCTCACTGACTTACAAAAATGGATTATACAAATCCAATATCATGTACTGCTTCAGATCAGCATCTACTATGTCAGGTTCAGTACCAGTTTAAGCTCTATAATAATCATAAACCCTTATCCAAAATTTGCCTTACAATTCGCACATTAGATCTGCAATAATCCTTCCATATATACTTCCCCTAAATGATCTACAAGATCTCATACTTATATGTCTTATTACAATCCACCATGTCAGCTTACAAAAAGATTTTACAATTAAATACAAAATACAATTTAAACAAAATTCCTGTCGGCCAGGGTGTCGGTAATCAATCTTTTTGGTGTCGGTGAACTGTATGCTGGTGTAGAGTTTGCCGGTGCTGGTGCCTGCTGGTATCATATGATTGTAAGGTTGCCACCAATGACAATACCTTCAATCACCTACAATTTCTCATTGGAGTGTGCATTTTCCAACACTAATATCATCACCAAGAACCATTTAGGATATGCTAACACTATGAACCACTCAATGGCCCATTCTATAAGGATAAGTAGTGGGTACTATTTCTTAGAAAACTATGGGTGGATAGACTACTCTATGCCAATATCATAACATATTACCATAGCTTCCTAGAATTTTCATGCTTCTACTTAAGTTTGCACATATTGAGTTTTCCAAGTTCCCCAAGGTTGGCTCTCAATAGGGCACATAAACAAGAAAGAACAAAAGCATGATTTCTCCATACTTACAACTTAACACACCATCCATGAATGGATACCCAATACCACAATCCCATGGGTACACTTGAATCTAGTACAATTTATTCACAACATACAACATTAGCACTAGTGCAAGTTATTCATGTCACAAGGGAGTACAAAATATAAATTCCTTTGCCAATTAATCTCTTAGGGTAGCACAAATTTCCTTACACATAATTGCAACATAATTACAATATATTTTTAAGAAATCACTCCCAAACTATAGCGCCCTTCCTAGACTTGCATTTTGATTTGCGTTTTGATAGACTTGTTTAGACTTATGATGGATATTTGGATGGTCACTTATGACTCTTTTTCTATCTTAGCTAATATTATTGATGATAGGAATTATGTGGATTTATGATTACTTGATATGATTCATCATGTTTTGGAGATTATGTGATTGATGATGCGAGACCTATTATATGATATGTGGCATTTTGAGGATTCTTATGGATGTTGGTGCATAGTATCATTTTGGTAGATTGATTTATATGATTCATGGATTTATATGCGATCATTGATTATGAGCTATATGATTTATGATCTACTATGTGATTGTCTTCGTGAGTAGATACGATGCCATATAACTCATTGCGAGTGGGATATGTCATCATGATTCTTTATCAATTGTCTATTTATTATGATGTATATGTATCGTATATGTTGTGTTGGTCTTTGATGCAGGTTTGCAAGTACCAGATATCGACTCCACCTGGCTTCACAGGTCTGAGCATGTCTTTATCCCAATGGCAAGTTCTTAGAGATGACATAGTTTCCCTCACACACTCTAGGTCTAAGACGTGTACTTTGTCGATTGCGCCACGACGCAAGTTATGGTTAGAGTCTTGTGTTATGTTTGTCGCCTTAGCATAAGATGATTGGAGTCTATGCTTATTTATTTGGGTAATGTGATTATTGTCTAATTATTTGATTATAAATATTTATTTGATTATTCCAGTATGATGATTTCATTATGAGATTTTATTTGAACCAATTAGGATTAATTCAATTGGTCTATTGGTTCATTAATTGATTTAATTATTTTGTATTTTTTAATTAATTAATCATCTTATTATTTATTGATGATTTATTTATTTAAATTGATTATTGATGAGATTTAATTATATTAATGGTTTATTTATTGATTGATTGATTTATCTATTATTTATTTATGTTGTTTTATTGATGAATGTTTTATTTATTCTATTTATTGTTGTATTTCCTTATTTAATTTATTATTATTGTTAAATGTTATTTATTGGCCTTATTAAAATTATTTATTGTTATTTGTGATTTGATTTTATGTTTTAAATATAGGGTCCTATTTTTAAGGCCTTATTTATTTAATTTATTTAATTGATCTTATTGAGTAAAGTATTATCATTGAATGTGTTTATATAAATTTAATATTGTCGATAATTGCATTTATAATATATATTACCTACCCTTTTACTTGATTGGTTGGATGGAAATGTAGGTAAATAAAATGTATTTATTAAATACCTTCATTGAACTATGCAAAGGTAGGTATAATATATAGTATAATGAAATATTTTGATTGGTCGACGTTTTGAATGGTTTTCATATTTAGTTTGTTTCTAGAATGGTTGTCGAGGGATCATTCGATGGATTTTGGATTTGATTTTGGGAATTCGATTGAAGATTTGGCTTGAGGATTTGGGATTGTTTGTGGATTTCTCAACTTTAGATTTCTACATTCTTTGGATTGTGTTTGCAGGTTGGTGTGGTTCTTCCTTTGAAGTTTTCATTTTTTGGAAAGATTGTCCTCTCCATGCCTATGCAATTTGATTACTGTTTATTGTGAAATTGTTTTGGGAGTTCTTGAATTTGAGTCAAAAGACTTTTAATTTGGTGTTGAAAATAATTGGAAGTGCAGATTATTATTGATTTTTCAGATATTTAGGATTGATTGCGAGAATGTTTTCCTGCATATTCTCTGTGAATGATATATTCCCCTTTCCATGAGATTTAGAGATGTTATTTGTATTATTATGGAGTTTCATGTTATTCCCTATTCAGTTCCTTGAATCTCCCTTTGTTTCAATAAGGTTCTTTTTTATTTGGAGTTTCCTGAGTGTATTATTCTACTCTCTATGACATGCATTTTATGAGAGAAGACATTTAGAGAATGTCTATGATTGTTTTTTTACTTATGTATTCATGTATGATGTTCCTTTGATGTTATTTTATTGATTTATTTATCTCCCCTTCATGCTATGTTCTTTAGATCTCAATCTGAGCTTTGTGGGAGAAAGATTTGCTCATTATTCTCTTTCCCTATGTATGTAACTTTGCAATCTTGTTATTATTCAGTTATTTTTTGATCTATCAAGCCTTCTAAGTTGGTCATGAGTGTCATTTTTTAGCCCTTTTTTATGATCTGGGCAATCACCCTATCCAGATGAGTAGTTTATACTGCATTTTTTGCTCATTTCACAAAAGCACTACCAAAACAACCAAAAATGCCACTGGATGTACCAGGAATGCTATTCTGCATTCTAGGAGTACTATTTTAGAATCCAGGGGCATTGGGGAAAGAACCAAGAGTGGTGGATAAGTGGCCTAGAGTGCTAAGTCTGAAACCCAGAAAGCTAGGTCATAAGTTGATATAGTTGTCAAATGAACCCAAAATATTAGGGAATGGGCCCAAAATGCCATTGCACTTACCAAAAATGTCATTTCATCTACCAAGGGTGCTACACTGCATTTTAGGAGTGCTTCTTCGCATTCTGAGAGAGCTAGACTACTCTGGACATCCTAGAAAGTCAGTTTTGAGCCCGGACTAGTGTCTTGTTGGGTTTGTGATTTCTCTAGAGGATTTTGCAAACTGTGCTGAAATTTTTAGAGTTGCATTTGATGTTTTTAGATCTTTCATGTTGTTTCTTGTGCTCCAGTAAGAGGTTTCATGCCTTACCATTGAGGTGTTTCATACGCGATATGTTGCTCCGACGAGAGGGAGAATACCTCGTTGTTGAGGGATTGGTTTTATGGCTCCAGTGGGATGTGTTATGCCTCATTATTGAGGATTTGATGTGATTTTAATCTCTTATAAGGATTGAATTCATGATTGGCTTTTCCTTTATGATGATTTGGTGAAGGCTTCTTCATATTACTAATTATTCAATTTATATCCCTTCTTAATTCATCATTTAACCCTTTCTCAAATATTAATTATTTAATTAATTACTATTTATTTCCTTTATTAAATAATCTTTATTATTTAATTAATTACATTTCTAATGATTAAATAATTTCATTTAAATTATTTATTTAATTCATTTTATTCTTTAAATCCCCAAATTCGGATTTCAATTAATTTCAACTAATTTCATCTTTCCAAATTCATATTTCACCAAATTCCAATTTCAACAAATTTGAAGTTAATGTGGATTTCACTTTCATCATTTGAAAATTTAAATTTAAATTTAAAATAAAAGACAAATGAATTTCAGTTCAAAATTCCTACAACACATGTTGAAAATCATGACAGATCAATCAAGTCAGTTAACTAACTAGTTGACTCAATTAACTCTCCAATCTCCACTTTTAACTCTCAATCACCTTTTTCTAAACAAACCAATCCATTTAGTCTTCTCCCTAGTCAATTCAGTTAACTAGATAATCTATTTAGTTATCAATCCAATCAATTAAGTTTTCTCTCCGATCTATCCACTTAACATATCAATCAAAAGAAGTTAACTAGTCAATCAACACTTGAACTCTATTTCTCAACCCTTTCTCTCGAAAAATCTATAAAAGAAACATTGTTTTCCATTTTCAAACAAGACCAGGAACTTTCAATCTTTGTGCGATATGTAGGTAACCAGCACGATATCTAAGAGCCAACATAACCCAAGGAAGAGAAGGACAATGAAAGCAACATGGATAATATGGAGTTTTAATTAGATTCATTTGATTAGAATATCTTATTATGGCTAAATACTTTCATTGATTTATGTTTAGGATTGGCTTAATTAGTTAAGGAATTCATGATTTTCCTTTTATCCTAATTAGCTTGATTTCCCTAATGATTTTAGACATGAAAACAACAACAACAACAAAGCCACAACTTAATTGTCACACTATGAGAAAACTCCACCGTATAAAATTAACTTTGATGTATTAAAGATATCCAATTTTATGTTCTAAAGAAAAATAACATTCTAGATATAAATACTTACAAAAATAACAAAATCCATTAAAGGAAAGTAGGAATTGATTAAGACGCTGAGGCCTAGCATTATTGGTAAGAGCTTTCTATGGCAGGCACGAGATCACGAGGTCCTATCTCCCCCCAACCCACGTGGTACCGGAGGGCACGTCGTGTCAACGTCACTCCCAAATTATTGGTAGTAGGCAGGGAAATACAATGATAGTTTGAGGTGGAAGCCCTCTATTCTATTGTTGTAGCACTTTTAAAAATAGTACTTTAGCGAATCTTTATTTCACTCTCCTAGCTTTATTCCAAGATTCAATACCATAGATTGGTGGAAAAATAGATAATAGAAGGGTTCGGGTGAGAAATGGTACAAGAAAGACGGTGATTTAGGGGGCTACTTGATTCTTGTAGGGTGGTTGCAAGAATTTGAGTCCCATTTTTGGGCAAAAAGTGGAAGTGTTTTCCTTGTTTTTTAAAATTTTTTGTCTATTGATGTCAAAATTTGATGCACTTAGAGATTGAATCTCTAAACACTTCAGTAATAGAAAATGTAGTGCTCGGAGTCTACTTTTCAAATATGTAATTTATTTTAATACCCACATGGTAGAAATTTCTTTTTAATAGGCATGTTTAAAAACCGGTTTTTCAAAATGCTTGTTTCAGGACCATACCACACATGTATGACCACCCTTTTGGATGCAAATAAATGAATTTTTGAAAATCCTTCTGGAAAATGATACCTAAGACACCAAATATTGACGAGAATATTTTTTCTTACTTTTTTATTGAATATATTTTTTTTTATTAAATTCTTAACTAACAATAAAGTATATTTTCAAAACATCGGGTGTACAACCACCAAAACTTGATGAAAATTTCATATTTTTCAATTTTTTTTTTAATATTCAAAATAATTGTATGTATATTGATTTCATATAATTTATTTTTCTAAAATCTTAAAAACAAAAAAGTTATTAAAGTTTTAGTGAACTTCGGTATTTTAGGTTTAGGTTCCACTTTTGATTAATAAATAATACAAAAATAGTAAAAATAATCTTATCACTATAAAATTTACATTTATGAAATCAGGATGCTGAAAACTCTAATGGGTTTTCGTTTCGTCAAAAAATTCAATCAGAAAGGCCCTCAAAACATTAGGCCAAGGTAGAAATTTGATGTCGTTTTACCTTAGCCATTTTTTTGGAGGTCCAAGCATAGGCTTGGTGGGACCAAGCCTATCCCAAAGTAAAAAAAAATGCTAAGGGTTGTTTCCCATTTTTTAAATTCAAAAAATGGACGCCCGTTTCACTTTGTACTGTTGAAAGCGAAACGGACGTCCATTTTTAAAAACGAGCATTCGTTTCATTAAATAATGGATGCTCGTTTCTGAAAAGATATGTTGGGCTAGAATCTGGCCCACAAGAACAAATCCCAATGATTAAATTATTTTTCAATCATTGCCTGATAGGTAAGATCTGCAAAGAGAATGTTTTGATTAATCATTCTCTTTTTTTGTCTTATTGTCGATTTGGTAAGGAGATCAATTCAAATTCAAAAGTTGGTGCAGCCATGGGATCAAATCAATGCAGGAAGAGGCAAATGAAGGTTCTGACAACTGAGGAGATTGCTGCAAATAGGAAGGAGGAAATACGTCAAGGAGAGAGAAGATCAAGAATGAGACAAGGAGCTTCAAGTTTCACAATCGTTTCAGAAGAGGAGAACATCAATGAGACCATAAATGCTAACGAAGGAAACATAATAGAACCATTTAATTCATGTGCATCTTCTAATCCATTATTGGATACATGTATGCCTTCATAGCCCTATGTTTTTTCTCATGAAGAAATTGGTGATTTAGGAGAATCAGGTTACTTATTAAATCAAACGCCAATTGAAAATCAAACCCCAAATGAAATTAGAACTCAAGTTAAAACGGAAATTGAAATCCAAATTGAAACCCCAAATGAAACTAGATCTCCACTTGAAACTGAAATTGAAACCGAATTTGAAACTCCAAATGAAATTGAAAATCCACCTGCAACTGAAACCAATAATGTGGATGTAGACATGGAAACACCAATTGAAAATAAAACATGTTTGAATGATAATCAAACAAATGAAAATTTTGAAATTAAAAGTGATGTACTAGACAACCTTCCGAGTTTGGTTTCATGGAGATAGATTAGGACACATGCAAATAGATTGTTTAGAAATTTTTTTTATAATAAGAAATTTGGATTTCAATGTCAGTTAATGGTACAACTAATTAAAATGACTAAAATGCGAAAAGTGATGAAGAAGTTAGGCTTTTATGTCAAACCCAAGAAGAAGGACGAGTCTTTAAAACAAGTTGTATCGACTGTTGCTGGCGCCTTTGATACAATTGGAAAGAAAAGTTGTTCTAAAGATAAAAATGCAGCATGCTAGGCAATAACAACAAATTTAGTAAGCCAAACAACTTTTGATAAAAGAATGATGAGTAACATAAGTGGATATCTTAATATTCATCGTAAAACTTTGTCAAGTGCTGTAAAAAGAAGAGTTAATTTTGAAAGTGATTCGGCAAACAATTTGTGGAGTTTTAGTGGTAGACTACCAAGGTCTGATATGAAACTTACTGGTGAAGTCAAAACTTTGATCGAAAAATTATGACATGATAATACAAGAGTATCACCTAATGTTAGAGATGTTCTTAAATTAAGAGTTGGGTCAAAAATTCATGATCCACATCCAAAACACCTATTGGACATGACTCAAACTGAATTGTACAAAAAACTTTTGGATGATAAGGTGTTGACTATTAGCATTTGTCAAAGGTCTTTTGAAAAGTGTAAACCTTGGTATGTTCGAATTAACAAGGAAAGAGTCACATGTTGTTGCAAAACTCATGTTCAATTTCGCTACCATTATGATGTATTTCAATATATACGTGTTACCATGCATAGTAATGGAATGTTTCAAGAATGTGGTATAAATATACCACTTGAAACTATAAAGGAGTTTATATCAAGTTTGTTTTGCAACCCACCAAATGAGCAAAATTTTCTTTTCAATGCATGTGTTTCCGGTGTATGTGATATATGTGGCAATCTTGCATTGTTGGATGAATGTTTGCATGAAAATATTTCAAATGATTTTGGAGAACAATTAGTTGATGTTAAAAGATTTAAAACTATTGAGTATCCACTGAAGGATGGAAAGGTTGGAAGACAGTGCGATCTAATCATTGAAAAAATTAGTGTTCATGCATTTATGAATGAATTTAAGAGTAAGATCGTACCTAAATATGTTAAACACTCTCAAAATGATAGATGGCTCAATGGTCAGTTTGGAATATGTAAGGATACATTTCCTATTGGTAGTATGTTTACAGTCATTGACTTTGCAGAGAACTACACGCTTGCACCACAAGATGAGGTCGAATCACAATACTACAATTCAGTGCAAGTGTCGATTTTTGTCCATATTGTCTATAGGAATGCACCAAATAGTACAGAAGAGGATCATAAAATTTTGAGAGAGTACCATTTCTATATGAGTGATAATAAATTACACTCATCTGAGATTGTCCACTATTGCTTCAAGGCCTTTTTTGAGAATTTGAGGGAGAGAGAAATTCAAATGACACAACATCTAATATGGTCAGATAATTGCACAGGGCAATTCAAGAATGCTAGAATGTTTTATTAGTTGAGTAGGATTCATAAGAAAAATAATATCAAACACATGTGGAGTTTTTTTTAGGCTGGACACAGGAAAGGAGAACATGATGGTGTCAGTGCATGTGTTAAGAGAGCCCTTGGCAGAGAGCAACAAAAATTTGAGGAAAAGGCTAAATTTAAAAATGCAAGTGCAATTATGGATTGGTGTAGTGCAACTTTATCCACTCGATCAAGTCAGAACTCTACAATTAGATGTTTCTTCTAGCTAGTTAAAGAGGAGAATATCCTACCAAGATATGATTGTGATACAATCAATGGGTCAGCTAGATGGCATTCATTTAAGAGTTCTAATTCTAACACGTGGACTATATGGACTAGAGAGTTTTCATGTTTTTGTCACTTTTGTGTTGCGGGTGAATGGGAAGAATGCGAGAATACAGAATGGGTCAAAGAATGGCAACACAAATCTTTAACACCTAGTGAGACACAATATCAAGATGTTAGAAGAAATGAAGACCCAAATCATGCATTTGCATCATAAGATTATGATCATGTTTCAGACCTCATACAACCTGGTAATTTAATTCAATTTCTTGTTTATAACTTTAAATTATATATTTTTATGTATTGTCATATAATTTATGATTGTATTTTAATTATAAATTCTAACAAGTTTTATTTCTACATGTACTTAATTTGTTTTCTAGGATATGTGTATGTTGTTGTTGCACCTGAGGATAATGATGAGCAGGTTGAGTATTGGCTAGCTAGATGTGAAGAACCTAAGAAAAAGTTGATATGTAATCAAGTAGATGATGATGGTTTTAAATATCTAGTTGGGTATGTTGTGGTAGTTGGCACATGGCTATGCAAATACTTAACAAGAAGGAATGGCTTACCAGCTTATGAAGACTACCAATCAGAAAAGAAGATTATACACTATTCTCATTTGGTGGTGGCAACAAACATCAAATTAGAAAGATACAAAGGTAGACTTGCTAATAAGGTATTGTGGACACTTTCAGTAGAAGAGCATGAGGCAATCATAGACGCATTGCAAAAGAGAGAGGATGCAGATGGTACATTAGGTTGAATCAAATTTATATGCATGTAAGTTTGTGTTAATTGTGTGAACTATTTATATTTAATTATGATAATTGTTTTTCTTTGTCCCTTTAACATTGTATTTGTCTACATTTGATACATGTATTAGTTATCTTCTTTGTCTACATTTGATAAACAACATCGTATTAGTTATCTTCTTCTTAATGTTATTTTGTGTACATTGTAATTGTGTTACAATCATTCTATTTTTTATGATATATTTATTTTATCGTAATCTCTTCATAGATTAATTGTAAGTTCTTGATTTTATTATTATTTTAAGAATAGGATGTTATTGTAAATTGGGATAATTATTTTATTGAATTATAAACTGTTGCACTATAAAATGATCAATCACAATGTTAAAATATAAAGTCATAAATAGATCATATATAATCACTAGAGGGCACCAAATCACAAAATAGCATCACATATATAATCACTAGAGAGCGCCAAAACACATAACAGGACCTGATATCATAATAGAAAGGAAATGACATAATAACAAGTCCTAAAAAATAATAACAAGGAAATGACATTAAAAAAAGTCCAAATAACATAATAACAAGTCCCAAGACAACATTACAAGTGTCATCATAAAAAGTCCATAATACAATAACATGAAATGATCTAAAATATATAATCTAAGAACTCTCATGCATCTCATCTGCAGTCCTCTTCACTCCACATGAAGGTGGCTGAGATGAATCATCCTGTTGCACGTGGTCCTGAGATGCACCATCCTATGTGTGTGCAATATCAATGTCTCCACCCTCCTGTACATTATATAGACTACAATTTTATCGCAGAAAAGCATACATATGGTGTGTCATATGCAGGCAAAGGCAAAGTAACTGATGGGTAGAGGCGTACATGTGATGCACCATCAAACAATCTAGAAGCCTATAATTGCAAAAAATAACGAACAAAAAGGAGGTATAAGTGGCCACTTTTTTTTTTTCTAAAAATAGGTAAACCTGGACTTCAAAGAGATATTTGAAGGTCATGCACTCAAAACTAGGAATTGAGAAAAGAATAAGAATTGTATTAATCTGAATATAGTTTCTAAACTACTAATTTTTTAAAAAATTGGATAAGATTAAGAGGGTCAAACCTTTCACGCACAAAAAACTGTTCCTAATTTTTTCAAAAAAATATAACATAGCTGTTTTCGTGCGCTGCACAAAATATATACTTAGATTTAGTATTTTGCAAAACCCTTTGGTAGGATGATAGGTAAGACTACGATCTAGAAGTTGTGTATTTTTTTGTAATTTTTCGTTGAGTATTTTTTTTAATGATTTTTTTAAGTGACCACATCCTGAAAATTTGGTACTTGTTCGTGCGTTGGGCATAACTTGCATCAAAATAATAAAAAATGTAAACTATTTTTTTTTAAAAGTGTATAGAATATAGTGTAGAATAATAATATGTAATTTATTTTGAATTTGGTCAAGTATATCAAAAGTTATTTAAAAAATGGTAGACATATGTCTGTGAGGACTGTCAAGGCACTGATAAAGAAAATTAAAGTTTACTATGCTAATGTTGTCCAAAAATAGAAAAATTTATATGGTCAAAAAACTAAGAAGATGTGTGAGATTATGGTGGTAATTTTAGAGATACCCACTTGATCATTTGTAAACCTAATGAAAATGAAGTCGAGAAATCATGTTGGAGGATGAAAAAACGTGTAAAGGGACAAAAAAGGGGGGGAAATGGGCTTGCAAGCCTTAGGGTCATTTTCCAACCCTCTTACCAAGCCAAAACCTGCACGGGTTTTGAAAAACAAAAAGTACTATTTGCAGTTCTAAATAACCCGTACGGGTTATGTGGAACTAAAACCATTATTTTTAGTTCCACAAAACCCGTACAGGTTATGTTAAACTAAAAACAATTTTTTTTTGTTTCACAAAACCCGTATGGGTTATGAAGATATAATAATGTATGCTTGTAAACTTAGCATTTACTACACATATTTTAGACATACCTATATAATATGTGTTTATGTATGTATATATGCATATCTATAGTTATATATTCATATATTTATATAGATATATGTATATATGTTTGTATACATGCATGTATCTCTTCTTTTCCTCTCTCTCGTCTTCCTTCCCCCTCTCCTTGTCCTATTATATTCCTCTCTTCCTATCTCCTATTCTCTCTTACCCCCTCTCCCCTACTCTCTCTCTCTCTCTCTCTCTCTCTCTCTCTCTCTCTCTCTCCTTCTCCCAATATCCCTCTCTCTCCCTCTCTCCCTCTCCTTTTACCAATATTCCTCTATATCCCTCTCCCCCTACTCTCTCTCTCTCTCTCTCTCTCTCTCTCTCTCTATATATATATATATCTCCTTTTCCCAATCTCCCTCTTTCTCTCTTTCCCCCTCTCCTTTTCCTCATCTCCCTCTCTCTCCCTCTCCCTCTCTCCCTCTCCTTTTCCCAATCTCCCTCTTTCTCTCTTTCCCCCTCTCCTTTTCCTCATCTCCCTCTCTCTCCCTCTCCCTCTCTCCCTCTCCTTTTCCCAATCTCCCTCTCTTCCTATCCCCTATTCTCTCTCTCTCTCTCTCTCTCTCTCTCTCTCTCTCTCCTTTTCCCAATCTCTCTCCCTCTCCTTTTCCCAATCTAACTCTCTTCATATCCCCTATTCTCTCTCTCTCTCCCTCTCCTTCTCTCCTTTTCCCAATCTCCCTCTCTCTCCCTCTCCCCCTCTCATTTTCCCAATATACCTCTCTCTCCCTCTCCATCCATCTCTCTCTCTCTCTCTCTCTCTCTCTCTCTCTCTCTCTCTCTCTCTCTCTCATTTTCCCAATCTCTCTCTCTCCCCCTCTCCTTTTCCCAATCTCCCTCTCTCTCCCTCTCCATCCATCCCCCTCTCCTTATATCCCCCCCCCTCTCTCTCTCTCTCTCTCTCTCTCTCTCTCTCTCTCTCTCTCCCCCTCTTCATCCATCCTCTCTCTCTCTCTCTCTCTCTCTCTCTCTCTCTCTCTCTCTCTCTCTCTCTCTCTCTCTCTCTCTCTCTCTCTCTCTCTCTCTCTCTCTCTCCCTCTTTCGCTCTCTTTTTCCCAATCTCCCTCTCTCTCCCTCTCCTTTTCCCAATCTCCCTCTCTTCCTATCCCCTATTCTCTCTCTCTCTTCCTATCCCCTACTCTCTCTCTCTCTCTCTCTCTCTCTCTCTCTCTCTCTCTCTCTCTCTCTCCCTCTCTCCCTCTCTCTCTCTCCCTCTCTCTCTCTCTCTCCCTCCCTCTCTCTCTCTCCCCCCCCTCCCCCTCTCCTTTTCCTATATCTACATAACCCGTACGGGTTATGTAGAACTAAGGCCAAAACTTCTAGGTCTACATAACCCATACGGGTTATGAGAAATTATTAACGTTCACATAAAAGTTTCCATAACACGTATGAGTTAAGAGAAAATCTTAATATATTTTAGTCCCAACAGCCTAAAAACCAGCATTGCAAGTTGTTTGAAGGCCCCACTACTTTTGCACGTGATTTTTTGGGACAGTAACATTCAGGTTTTCATATTCTTTTGTCACTTTTGCTTTGGAATGATTGATTTGTCTCGTATATTGGATTGTTTTTAAAGTTATTTTATCATTGTTACTTTAGATTATAACAAAATTATGATCATTTGTTGGTTTTTTGCTTTGATCATGATTGATCTGTCTTGTATTTTGGTTTTTTTAAAGCTATTTTATTATTGTTACTTTAGATTATAACAAAATGATGATCATTTGTTGTTGTTTTTCTATTTGATTGTGGATTGTCATCATTATTTTATGTGTAGGAGAATGGGAAAGAACAAGAGAGGAACAAATAAACAAAGAGAGGTAGCAAAGGAAAGACAAAGGGAGTGTATGAGGAGATTACATGAAGGTACGTCATCTAATGCACCTAATGAAAGTGATGAACATTCAACAATTGAAATTGATATGATGAATTCACCAAATCAAAATGATCAACATACACCAATTCAAATATATTTGATGAATGCACCTAATGAATGCAATGAACATACACCATTTAAAAATGATTCGATGAATGCACATGTTAATGAAACTGAAGAAGATATACCATTTGAATTTGAGGTGATCAATGCACACCTAATGAAAATGAAGAGCATGCACCAATCTTAACGCCTCTTAGAATAATTCATAGAAAACCAAAGTTCCTAATAGATATTGATGAAAATATTGTGAAGCCAATGCATGATAAAATTTCTAAAAGAACTTGTAGAAGAACGGTTAGAAGAAGTTGGAATAACTATTTTGAAAACTTAAATCAAAGTGGAAGATGTTGATGATTTATAGCTTCAGTTGGATAAAATTAAATGTTAAATTGTTTACTACTCCCATCGATTGGCATTAACGTGGAACAAATAATTGTTTAGTATAAACAAAGAGCCACAATCAAGTAATGTATTGATTGGTCATGACCGATCAAGGCATTGCTTGACCGTGCCTCATTTGTTACATACTTATATTGAGTGGCATTCGTGAGATAGGATATAGAAAAATAATAAATGCTCCTCTCACCTACCATACAAAAGAAGATAGTCAGATTTATATTTTAATTAGTAATACATAGAACAAGATAGATGTTAATTTTGATCCATAAATTTAACATGGTATTAGAGCCAGGTTTCCTTCTATAAAGCATAACCGCCTGAAGGAAGATCCGATTAAGATCAAATTGATATCTTCTTGAAAGTTTGTATATTAAAATGATGAATGGAATTAGATTCGAAGACAGACTTGAAGGTGTCTCAAACTTAAACTGCAAGCGTCCCTTGCTGAAGTCGGAAATTCAGACGTATGTTCAGAAAAATATGTTCCCTAGAAGAAACTCAAGATACCTTGTGATTGAGAGGGAGCTTACTAATAAAGATTGAGCACTTCTGAGGTAAAAATTATAAATATTGATTATTATTATTAATACTAATAATTATTTTATGGGCCCTGTGTAAATCATAAGGAAGTGACGACTTCCAAATGATTTCCTCTTATATTTTTGAGATTATTGGAAGGTGACGATCTTACAATAACTCAAGATTGTGGATAGAATCGCTGACTGAGACAATCCATGTAAGAGCTTGTGGATAGAATTGCCGACTGAGGCAATCCACACAAGAGCTCATGGATAGAATCACTGACTGAGGCAATCCACGTGAGAGCTCATGGATAGAATTGCCGACTGAGGCAATCCACGTGAGAGCTCATGGATAGAATTGCCGACTAAGGCAATCCACGTGAGAGCTCATGGATAGAATCATCAATTGAGGCAATCCATACAAGAGCTCATGGATAGAATCATTGACTGAGGCAATCCACGTGAGAGCTCATGGATAGAATCGCCGACTGAGGCGATCCACACAAGAGCTTGTGGATAGAATCGTCGACTAAGGCAATCCACACAAGAGCTTATGGATATAATCACTAACAGAGGCAATCCACTCAAGAGTTTGTGAATAAAATCACCGACAGAGGCAATTCACATCTTGAAACTATGGTCCCAAGATAAGCATCATACTATTTATGAATATTTATCCCAATACCTTTTATCCTCCCTAGCTAAGAGGGAGTGTTGATGATTTATAGCTTCAGTCGGGTAAAATTAAATGTTAAATTGTTTACTACTCCCACCAATTGGCATTAACGTGGAACAAATAATTGTTTAGTATAAACAAAGAGCCACGATCAAGTAATGTCTTGATCGGTCATGACCGATCAAGGCATTGCTTGACCGTGCCTCATTTGTTACATACTTATTGAGTGGCATTCATGAGATAGGATATAAAATAATAATAAATGCTCCTCTCACCTACTGTACAAAAGAAGATAGTCAAATTTATATTTTAATCAGTAATACATAGAACAAGATAGATGTTAATTCTGATCCATAAATTTAACAAAAGATGCCAATTAGTTGTTGAAATGATTAAAAATTTGAAATTTAGAGAGACAATGAAAATTTTGGGGTTAAGAACATCCAAAAATAATAGTGAAAGAACCATTGAGAGAAATCTTTTTGATGCATACCAAGCCATTGGTTCAAAATCACGCACTAAAGATGCTAATGTTACTTGTTGTGTCCTCACATCAACCATAATGGGAAAGAAAATGAAAAAATTGCATTTAATAAGTAAAACAAGCAAGTCATTAAGGATAAGTAGAACCACATTACACTATGCCTTAGATAGGCAAGAGAAAATTGAGGATCCTAACAATAATTCTCTTTGGGCATTCTTAGATAGACTCCCATGCAAGGACAAGGTTGTTGTTGATGCACTAAGAATGTTAATTGAGAAATATTGGCATGACAAAACAAGGGTTTCACCCAACCAAAGAGATGTTGTTAGAAGGCGAATTGGAATTAGTAATCGCGAGCCACATCCAAAACACTATTTAGATACCACTCAAACACAATTTTATGAAAGATTTCTTCAAAGCTTTCCTTAGATTAAAATTAGTCAAAGATTTTTTGAGATGACAAAACCATTTTCTGTTAAGATTAATCATGCACGTACTACATGTTGTTGTAGGGTCCATGTTGAATTTTCCATGCATTATAATATTTATTGCTATATATGTTGTACTTTGTATAGTAACAATGTTTTGCAGGAATGTGGTCTACAAGCACCTCCTAAGTTACCGAGAGAATTTATTTCAAGTGTAATATGTAAACGAGATGACGGGTGCATTTTCTATAAGATGATGTGTTTGAGAGGTTTTTGTCCTACATGTGGTGGTTTGCAACCATCTATCTCGATAGCACACATGAAATTGGTAAGGAACTAGTTTCTATTGGATAATATAAGTCAGTCACATATGGTGTTAAAGATGGAAAATAATTAAAGAGGTGTGAGTTAGTGAAAAGGGATATATGCATAGCTGATTTTATGAAGATGTTTCAAGAAAAACTAGTGTATGAGTACATAGGTCACACACATAGAGCTAGGTGGTTAGATGAGAAATTCAAGTTGTGTAAGGACACTTTCCCCCTTGGCACTATTGTCTTTGTCATTGATTTTGCTGAGAATTATACATTAAAGCCACAAAATAAAGTACAATCTATGTATTAACACTCTACACAAGTTACAATTTTTGTACACATAGCATTCATGCATGCACATGATAGCATTGAGGAGGATAGAAAGGTTATAAGAGAATATCACTTCTATATCAGCAATGATCGTACTCATTCCTCAGAGTTTGTGCAAGGATGCTTTACAATCTTCTATGATAGTTTAAGGGAAATAGATATAAGATACAACCAAGGCTTAATACAGTCGGACAATTGCACCGCACAATTCAAGAATACAAGGATGTTCTATTGGTTGACTAGGATGCATGTGACAAGTGGTGTGCAACATTTTTGGAATTTCACTGAGGCAGGGCATGGAAAGGGAGAGCATGTGTGAAAAGAGCTCTTACCAGAGAGGAATTAAAGTATGAAGGTGGTGCAATGTTAATAGATGCAGAAACAATTGTGCAATGGTGTAACTCTACGATGGGACCAGGTAATGTTGGTAAGTCTATGGTTTCTAGATATTTTTGGTTAATAAGTGAATCTAACATTGAAAAGTATCTAGATTTTTGTACACTTACTGGATCAAGTGGCATTCATTCATTTAGAATTTCAAATGCAACATCACTAGTTATTTATACTAGACAGATTGCATGCTTTTGCTCTTTGTGTATGCATTTTGTGTGGGATGAATGTGAATCAAAAGAGTGGGTTGACCAATGGTCTTGTAGACCTTTGCAAACCCTAGATACATATAAACTTCCTAGAGCACTACAAATGAACCAGATTGAAGCATTAGTGGGTTTTGACCATGTATCAGACATAGTTGAACCAGGTAAAGGGTTGCAATTTGCTACAGTTTACAGCTTAATTTATTAGTATTAACTTATGTTGATTTTGGTATTAACTTATATCCTTCTATTAAATGCAAGTCATGTATATGCAGTTATTATGGATGAGAACAACAAAGAAGGAACATATTACTTTTTGTGTCATTTTATTGACGCCAAAAAGAAATTGACTTCTACAGTGGTTGATGAAGAGGGTATTGAGTACTCAATAAGATCTGTTGTTGTGACAGGGACATGGCTTAGAAGGTACCATTGTTGTGTCGAGTTGTATTGAGACCTCTTAAACTCATTTATTTAGTAGTCGTTGTATTGATTTTGGCATTAACTTATCCTTCTATAAAATGCAAGTACCCTATCAAAAATTCTAATGCCTAGTTGTTTGAGGACTTTGAGACACATAGACATATTCTTCATTACTCAAACCTTCTTGTTGCAACAATTATTCATTTGATTAAATATCGTGGTAGACCTCTTAACAAGGATTTGTGGAAAGTTCGTGAATCAGACCACAAGGAAATACTTGAGACACTAAGGGTTAGAGCTGATCCAGAAGGTTCACTTGATTAATCTTGGGCCATCTAGAAGAATAATTCTACAATATGGTAGAATAATTTTGACAATTTTGTATATATCTTTTGCAAAACATTGTAACTTTGTTTTTGTGGATGTGCTCTACATGCATATGAGTTGTAATGTGCATATGTAGATGCCAAATTTTGTATATAAAAACGTCAATGAGTTGTAATGTGCATAGCTAGATGCTAAATTTTGTATAAAAAACAACAATGAGTTGTAATGTGCATATCTAGATGCCAATTTTTATATAAAAAAATAACAAGAAGTTGTAATTTGCATATTTAGATGCAAAATTTTGTAAATATAAATAGTAATGAGCTTGATCATTTATATTGGATGCCAAATTTTATATATGAAAGTTTCCATGGGGCTGATTTGCAAATTTTGAGAGCCCAAATTTGTACCATTTGATTATAAATACATTTGTAATAAACTTGTACCATTTGATTATAAATTTGTACTATTTGATTATAAATAACCGAGTCTGATTCTGACATATGTTAAATAACTTGCAAATGGGTATCTGAATATGCAATTTTTTTCCAAGTGTTTTAGGAAATGAGTTATTGTTGAATTACTTGATTTCAAGGGCTAGTAGGAATAGTCGAAAACTGAGAAGAGAGGCATTTTTAGGTAGTGACAACATGACCCCATAGGTTCAAACAGATCATCCATAAGTGCCACGGTCTCTAAGTTACGCAACATCAAAGTTTGACCATTTTATCCACTTTGACTGCTCAAGGGAAAACATTGCTACGAGGTGGCTCAAAATGATCAGATGTCTTGGGGAGCAAGACAAGGGCACACCTAGTATAAAACTAACCACCTAGACATGCTCGCACTAACGGTTCATTCCCATGACAAGAAAAATGAAAGATGCACTATTTTGCCACCTCTCACTGACAGTTTTTGATGCGACAGAAAAAATATCACCACAAAAAGGAATCGAGTTGCTCAAAACCAAGAGATGGTTTTTTAGGAAGCAACAACATGAGCCCATAGGTTCAAACGGATCATCCATAAGTGCCACGGTCTCTGAGTTACGCAACGTCAAAGTTTGACCTTTTTTCCACTTTGAGCGCTCAAGGGAAAACGTCACTACAAGATGGCTCGGAACAATTGGACGTCTTGGGGAGTGAGACAAGGGCACACCTAGTGTAAAACCGGCCACCCAGATGTGCTCGCACTGATGGTTCGTTCCCACAACAAGTAGAACGAAAGATGCACTATTTTGCCACCTCTCACTGACGATTTTTTATGCGACAGAAAAAATCTCACCACAAGAAAAAGGAATCAAGTTGCCTGAAATGAGAGAGGATTTTTTAGGCAGATACAACATGACCCCATAGGTTCAAATGGATCATCCATAAGTTCCATGGTCTCCAAGTTACGTGACGTCAAAGTTTGACCATTTTTTCCACTTTGAGCGCTCAAGGGAAAACATCGCTACGAGGTGGCTCAAAATGATCAGACATCTTGGGGAGTGAGACAGGGAATACCTAGCATAAACCTAGCCACCTGGATGCATTCTCTCTAACAGTTTGTTCCCACGACAAGCATGACAAAAGATGCACTATTTTGCCACCTCTCATTGACGATTTTTGATGCGACAGAAAAAATATAACCACAAAAAAATGGAATTGAGTTGCCCGAAACCGAGAAAGTATTTTTTAGGTAGAGAAAACACAACCCCATAGGTTCACATGAATCATCCATAAGTGCCACAGTCTCCGAGTTACGTGACGTCAAAGTTTGACCATTTTTTTCGCTTTGAGCGCTCAAGGGAAAATGTCGCTACGAGGTGGCTCAGAATGATCGGACATCTTGGGGAGAGAGACAAGGGCACACCTAGCGTAAACCCAGCCACCCAGAGGTGCTCGCATTGACGGTTCATTCCCACGACAAGCATAACGAAAGATGCACTATTTTGTCACCTCTCACTAACGATTTTTGAAGGTTTTTTATGCGACAGAAAAAATATCACCACAAGAAAATGGAATCGAGTTGCCTGAAACCAAGAGAGGATTTTTTAGGCAGAAACAACATCACCCCATAGGTTCACATGGATCATCCATAAGTGCCATGATCTCTGAGATACGCGATGTCAAAGTTTGACTGTTTTTTCCACTTTGAGCGCTCAAGGGAAAACGTCGCTATGAGGTGGCTCAGAACGATCGGACATCTTGGGGAGAAAGACAAGGGAATACCTAGCATAAACCCCAGCATCCAAATGCACTCACGCTGACGGTTCGTTCTCATGACAAGCATAATGAAAGATGCACTATTTTGCCACCTCTCACTAACGGTTTTTGACAGTTTTTGATGCGATAGAAAAAATCTCACCACAAGAAAATGGAATCAAGTTGTCTGAAACCAAGAGATGCCTTTTAAGGCAGCGACAACACGACCCCATAGGTTCACAAAGATTTTCCATAAGTGTTTCAACTCTTCTTTTATAGGCAATTTGGATGAATAGGTGTGTCTCTTACCCTAAGGCCGCCGACTTGTTACAGAATAAAATTTAAATGAAAACCCTACCTAAGCCGACTCATCCTTAGATAAATTTCAAATCTGCTTTGTGCACTCAAATCTTGTCTTAATTGGTTCTTGAAATGATGAACTTCACTCTATAAGCATGAGTATATGAAATAATAACTTCACTCCAATCTCTTCATGCACGAAGGACTCAAAGCAAATTCACTCAATCAAAATACACAATATCAGCATTATTGGTGTCAATACTTGGGTATACACAATATGAGCAATAGATAGTTTAAAAGTATACGCCATATAAGTTACAAGTAATGAACAAATTGGATCACATTTCAAGACATGTACACAATGAACAAGTTTGATCACATTTCAATAGCAAATAACTAAGTTTCAAGAATGTCAAGTTTCATATATATATATCAATGAACAAATTGGATCAAATATCAAGTTTCATATATATCAAAATGAACAATAATCGTGTACATATAAAAAAATGGCATAGATGCCAAATCAATAATAGTTACAAAAATGTGGCATGTGTCATGTCTGTCAAAGTCGATATATACATATACAAATGTTGAATATATAAAAAAATTGGTCCTTCAATGACCACAACTATAACTAATGTCTCTATTGGTATCTAAGATTGTGGCGGATCATCAAAATTGATCCTCTTCGAAGCAGTCTGTGGCTCTGTAGGTGGCTGCACAAGGACAATTCAAATGTCAAATCAGGTATATTTTCTCAATATAACATCAAAATAACTAAATACTTAACTCTAAATTGTTTGAAGTTGAAATGTTGATTACCTCATCTCTGTCTTCTGCAATTGGGTGAGGCTGACGATCCGTGGGATGTCTTGAAGGAGGTTGTAACTGGTAAAACAACATTAATATATGTTAATAACATATATGTCAAATAATACATGTATACGGTTAAAATGGATACAACTATATTGAAAGACTAAATGAATTCAACCACAAAACCCTAGCCTAACAACAACAAAGATCCACCATAACATATGAAGATTACCTAAGACAATGCAAATCAAATGAAATCACAAAGATTATACCATCACATGTCCAATAGGGTTTGGATCTCCATTGATCTTTCTTGATATATTTGCTCTTAGATTTTATATGTGCACAAGAGCTCAACAAAGAACGGAAATGTGGTTGCAAGTAGGATCGCATATGAAAGTTCAAATGTTGGGATGCTTGATTAGGTTGTATATGTCCAGGGGGGTTGATAATGAAGGAAGCATCTCCTTATATAGAAGACACTATAAGAAATAGAGGGATAAGATTGAGAGGTGTAAAAGATAAATGGTCGGCTATGATTAGAGGGTAGGTAGAGGAAATAAGAAAATAATGAGAGGGTAGGTAGTGTAGGAATTAAGAGATGAATGACATGTGTCATAGGTAGAAAAGGTTAATGAATTAATTAAATAAATAAAGATTCATTTAATTAATAGAGGAAGTGGGATCAATTAACTAAATAAGATATTTATTTAATTTAAGAAAAAGGATAATTTAAATAAATAAATGTATTTATTTAAATGAGAAATAAGGCTAGAAGAGGGTAAATGAATTAATTAAGAAAATAAAGATTTATTTAATTAATAGAATAATTAGGCTAAAGATAATTAAATAAATAAAGATATTTATTTAATTAGACTGGACAATTTTAGGTGTCTACATTTTGCCCCTCTTTGAGACAATGCAGCTTGTCGCGTTGTTTCAAAGAAGATAAGATGAACTGATACAAAGTTGCCCCAAGATGGGAATGATATGCCCCCTCGAGAGATTGGATGAAAATGTTTGGAAAGATCACAGACAATGTCTCGATAAGAAAGAAAGTCTATAATGGATTGATCGGGTAGAGTGACAGAGTCACGGGATAAAGAAGACTGACACGGGAGGCTAGGGCTAGGGCTAGGGCTAGAGCAGTCTATAAAATAGACCACGAGGGAAAACATCCTCATTGTCATCCACACATCCAAGAGATCAGAGTGCAGAGAGAGAATAGAGCAGCAGCAGTCAACAGCGATGGCAATGGTGCATAGATTCGATCGCGTTCACCGATTTGAAAGTTCAGCAGAGGCAGGAGAGCCGGTGAGTACCACAAAACCTCCTTGTACTTTGTTGCCATAAATGTTGTCATTAATGCATGCTAGGTAGGGCATTTAATGCATTTTAGAATATGTCAAACAAGGTCAAAAAAACATTGGGGCACGTCTGTGTTTGTGCCAGGCGCATCTGTGCAGGAAAGGGCGTCTATGTCAAATGCGAGCGCATCTGTGTTATGCATGCACGTTTGTGTTATGTGGGCACGTCTGTGCAGAGAAAGCGCGTCTGTGCAAAGCATAGACACGTCTATGTATTTTAGGCGCGTCTGTGCAAAGTAGGTGCATATGTGCAATATGTAAGCATGTTTATGTCATGAAAGCGCGTTTATGTCTTCTAAGCCAAATTGGCAGTTCTGTGATGAACATATGTTGTCGATTGGATAAGCTACTGGGAGGATACACTCAAGAAGGTCCTCTAGGGAAGACTAGAATAGCAGATAGGGCTAAGATTGACAATTATGTGATAGAACATATGTTGCCAATTAGGAAACTACTCAAGAGGATACACTCAAGTAGAGGCCCTAGGATAGGATAGATCAAGGCACTTTGTGATGAACTAGGAGTACCAAGACATAGTACTTTGTGATGAATAGGGAGTACTAATATGAGTAGCACTTTGTGATGAACAGGGAGTGCAAAATATGAGCAGCACTTTGTGATCAACAGGGAGTGCAAAATATGAACAACACTTTGTGATGAACAGTGAGTGCAAAAATGTAGTACTTTGCGATGAATAGGGAGTACCACTAGGATAAAAAGCAACACTTTGTGATGAACAGTGAGTGTCACTAGGATAGAACACCATATGATAAATATAAGCACTAGGATAAAAAGCAGCATTTTGTGATGAACAGTGAATACCACTTTGACTGACATAGATGATTTGCTTGACTACAGGAGTACCTACCTATGTTGGAGTCATGAGAGAGATTCCCATCAACTCAGAGCTTGTGACCGAAGCTGACATTTGAGGATAGAGAAGCTATTGAGGTTATGGGATTATGCCACATTCTGTATGTGCCTAAGTTTTGGGTGAACATGGGATTGCTGACTGCGCTTGCTGAGAGATGGCACTCAAAGACATGCAATTTTTATTTGCGGATTTGTGAGATGACAGTCACCCTAGAGGATGTATATAGGATACTGCGGATATCGATCAATGGGGAGTTGATACCCTATGATCGAGACAGAGACAGGGATGCACTGAGATGAGTGTTCCAAGATCCGAGACTAGAGATGAGGGTTGGACACGTGGCTTGGGATACCATGACACGGACAGGATTGGCGCTACCAACAGTGTTGGCAGGAGTGATCAGTGGGTTCCTCTGCCCGGATAGGGCGACACAAGGGTTGGCTGTGTAGCCATATGTATTTTGACATCATTGTATCATGACACTTATGATTTTTAGATATATATATGAGATGATTCATCTTTGCGGCAGCTATATGCATGTGTACCTATGTGATGAGATGTTTCATGATGTATGCTTCTATGTGGTGCTTATGATATGGATACAAATATGTACATGATGAAATGCAATATTTTTGTTCTTTTATGTTTTATAAGCTATGGAAATGCAGATGGATATGATGATGCAAATGATTATTTACATGATAAGAATGTAAAATGTGCTAACATGTGTTGTGTGTAGGAAATGGTGCAATTGTGATATCTATATGTATGTATGAAATGCTAACATGTGATAATGCAAGTGCAACTAAATGAAATGCAAATGTTTTTGGTGTGTCATTATACTCAGTCATGTGATAACAGGCTATGCGGACTCAAGAAGGACAATGGAAGTCAATCAAGAAAGGGAGATGAAAGACAGAAGATATGAAAGTGAAAGAGCTTCTTGTGCATTATCATCATTGAGCTTATTATGGCAAAATAGGTTATAACAATCGAGGCATATGTTCGACCCAGAAAGTCATTGTACCCGTTTGCATGGAGATCAGACAGTTACAAACAAGGAATGCCCCAGTTCACACTAGACTCGTAGTGTCCTCATATCCTTGGACAAGTCATAGCTTTACTAAGAGACAATCCACAGATAGCAAAGAAAAATAGGTGACGATACCCCATCCTCACCTTTCTAGTCAAAGACATCCTGGAGATAAAATCTCTAGTCAGAGACATCCTGGAGAAGCTAAAAGACATGTCACCAAAAAGATAAAAATCAAAAGAAAACCAAGACTCGACACCAACATCCACTATAGTCCTCAAGTTTAGTGTCTCTTGTCACTTGTATAAGTCTTATTTGATTGTGGTCACAATGTTTACTTTCACAAAAAGGATAGATAGCACTGAACCATAATGTTATCTGAGTCTGTTGAAAGGTCTGATTTATTGAAGCCCATTGTTGCTACTATGTCTCATCTGAAACTGACCGATCCATGAAACTGATACTTTATTGTGGAGAAAACCAAACTTTATTGTGGATTGGCAATGCAAATGTTACTTTATTTTGGATTGTGCGTGGATAGACTGAAGAAAGTTGGAAGAGACTGTACTCCTTGAAACATGTGATGCTCTCAGTTCCACACCCATTACTAGACATAGGATTTTCCTTAGCCACAGATATGAGTTGATTTATTATGGATGGAAAGAAGGTGAAAAAGGAATGTTTATTATGAATGGCTAACCAATCTTAGATAAATCAATAACAAGCCATGATGGGAATGGTGTATGTTTATTATGGGTGTATAGGTAGTGAGTGTGTGCAAAGTGAAAGGATGAAAGTGAATCCTGAAGGAGAGAGGAGAAATGTCCCTACACATGGCGTCGGTAACCCGATTTTCACCATGGTACTTGCCCAGGGCGCCACCGAAGTGGTTTTCACCGTTGGACGAAATATTTTTCTGTTTTTCAATTTTTTTGTGTCACAAGGCACCTGTTTGCCATGTTTTCACCAAGTAATGATTTTTTTTATGTTTTATGATTTTTTTTGTATTTTTTTATTTTTTTTATTTTTTAATTGGGGATACTCCGAAGAGCTATGTGTAAAACCTATGAAAGTGCATGATGTTGATAGGATCCTCCAAAGGTTTACCCTCTGTGGTTGAGAGTTGATATGCACCGGATCCATAGGCTGTTGTGATGATGTAAGGACCAAGCCAGTTTGGTTCGAACTTGCCCCTCTTCTCTCTGTCTTGCTGATTTTTGGATTTTCTCTGAGAACCAAGTCACCCACCTCAAATGTATGAGGCTTAACCTTATGATTTTAACTGTGACTCATTCATTGTTGATAAGGCTTGAGATGATTAAAAGTAGTTTGTCTTCGTTCATCCAATAGTTCAAGTTCTTGTAAGCGAGAGACCCTGTAGTCTTCATCACTGATAATGTTTTGCAAAGAGACTCGTAAAGAGGGAAACTCGAACTCAACAGGAAAGATAGCTTCAACGCCATAGACAAGTGAATATGGTGTAGCTCCTGTAGGTGTGCAGACGCTTGTGCGGTAAGCCCAAAGTGCAGGATTAAGTTGTACATGCCAATTGCGGCCAGCGTCATCGACTGTCTTTTTTAGGATTTTAAGGATTGTTTTATTGGACACCTTAGCTTGACCGTTACTTTGGGGGTAATAAGGTATGGAGAAATGATGAGTAATATGGAAGCAATCATAAAGTTCACGAACATCTTGATTTTTGAAGGGACGCCCATTATCGGTGATGATAGAAACAGGAATATCGTATCGACAAATGATATAGTTGAGAATGAATGTAGTGATTTATTTTCCAGTGATTTGTGTAAGAGGCATGGCTTCGATCCATGTGGTAAAATATATTGTAGCCGTGATGATGAATTTATGACCATTGGAGGAAGGAGGGTGAATCTTGCCTATGAGATTGAGTCCCCATAGACAAAAGGGCCAAGGAGTCACAATTGGTTGAAGTTCTTATGCTGGCGCATGAATGAGGTCGCCATGAAGTTGATACTGCTTACATTTCTTGAAAAACTGATATGAGTCTTTTTCCATATTGGGCCAGTAATATCCAGTCCTGACAAGTTTCTTGGCTAAGGTAGGACCACTAGAATTCAGACCACATATCCCTTCATGACCTTCATGTAACGCAATCTGAGCTTCATCCCTTTCTAAACATCTAAGAAGAGTGCCATCTAGACCTCGATGGTATAGGATATCAGCTAAAATGACGTATCGGGAAGATTGGCAATTGAAAGTGCGACGTTGGTTATTGGATAAGTCAGGAGGAAGAGTATTGTCACGAAGGTATGTGAAAATGAAGCCATATAACTGAGAATCAGGACCAATGACACATATCATCTCAGTAGGAGTGATCTCATACGAGGGAACCAAAAGGTTATCCACCAAGAACTCATAGCGAGTTTCATTCTGTGGTAGATCGATTAGTGAAGCAATTGTAGCCATTGCATCTGCAGCTCAATTTTGTTCTCTTGGTATTTGCTCAAAGGCTAACTTCATGAAATGTTGTTTCAATTCATCTACCATTCTTTTGTAAGGCATTAATTTTTCATCCTTTGTTTGGTAGTTATCAATTGCTTGACGAATTATAAGTTGAGAGTCCCCAAAAACATGAAGTTCTTGGATTTTCCATTGAACTGCAATCCGTAATCCAGTTGTCAATGCCTCGTACATTGCTAGGTTATTAGTGCAAGGAAATGATAACCGATATGATTTTGGTATAGAATCCCCTTGAGGTGTGATGAAGAGGATGCTAGCTCCTGCACCATGTTGTATGTAAGAGTCATCAAAGTATAGCTGCCAAGGCTTTGTGTGTGACACTGTTAAGATGGATTCATCTAGAAATTCTAAAGTTAGAGGAGCATCATCTATCATGGGAGCATCTGTTGATTGATCTGCAATAGCTTGTCCTTTTATCGCTTTTTTGTCCATATATTCAATGTCAAATTCACTCAGGAGCATCACCCATTTGGCGAGTCGACCAGTAAGTGTTGCTTTATTTAGAAGGTACTTCAATGGATCGATCCTTGCAACCAACTTAGTTTTATGAGTTAGCATGTAGTGTCATAATTTTGCAAAGTAAAGACCACAGCGAGACATGCACGCTCAATTGGTGTGTAGTTTAGTTCATATCCCACCAAAGTGCGACTGATATAGTAGACTGCCTTTTCTTTGCCCTCAGCACCTTGTTGTGCTAAGAGTGCCCCCAGTGTCATTGAAGTCGCGGATATGTATAGTAATAGGGGTTGATCTGGAACCGATGGCCTCAAGACTGGTAGATTCAGAAGATAGTCTTTGAGTATCTGGAAGGCCTGTCGACAGTTATCATCCCATTTGAATTTGATGTTTTTGTGTAGCAAATGCTGAAAAGGATGACATTTGTCTGCAAGTTGTGCTATGAATCTTCGTATAGACTAGAGTCTCCCTTGCAAAGATCAAAGTTGACTGATATTTCTTGGTGGTTGCATCTCTAGGATGGCATTGAATTTTGTTGGATCAGCTTCGATTCCTCTTTTTGAGACAATGAATTTGAGGAGCTTTCCCGAGGTTACTCCAAAGACACATTTCTTGGGATTTAATCTTACTTTGCATTTTTCCAACCGATCAAAAATGACTGAAAGTATGTCCAAATGTCTATCTTTGTCTATTAATTTTCCCAAGAGGTCGTCAACATAATCTTCCACAGTAACATGCATGAGATCATGAAAGATAGTAGTCATGGCTCTTTGATATGTAGCGCCTGCATTTTTTAGCCCAAAGGGCATGACATTCCAGCAGAAAGTTCCCCAAGGACAAGTGAATGTTGTTTTGTGTTGATCCTCAGATGCGATTTTTATTTGATTATAGCCAGAGAATCCATCCATCAAAGATAACATCGCATGACTAGTTGTGAGATCTACGATTAGGTCAATACTTGGTAATGGAAAGTCATCCTTAGGACAAGCTTTATTGATGTCTCTGAAATATGTGCATATTCTAATGCTACGATCTGGTTTACTGATAGGTACTAGGTTAGAGATTCATTTGGGATAATCAATTGGGCGTATGAATCTGACATCCAATAATTTTTCAAGCTCTGCTTTGACTAATAATGCCACTTGTGGATGCATCTTTCTTAATTTATGTTTCACTAGTTTTGCCCCCGGTTTAACTGTCAAATGATGCATTACCAAATTTGGATCCAGTCCAGGCATATCAGCATATGACCATGCAAAATTAATTTGTCACTCCGTGAAGAAACTTATGAACTTTGATCTTTCTGTCTCTGTCAGGGATTGAGCCAGGAATATGTTATGTGGAATTTCTCTGGTACCAATGTTTGTTTTGATGGTCTCCTCTACCAACATAGATGATTTTTCTTCATATGATGCTGGGAGAATGTCTAGCCTTCCATCCTCGGGTGCCTCAAAGAGGTTTTTGCCCTCATATACGTCCTTTCTATTTACTTTTTTGGGGTCAGACAGCACCACAATGTGGTTTTCACCATAAGACCCTTGATTTGTTTTTATTTTTATGTTTTTGCGACTGGAAGGCCCAACACCCTCACCAAAATATGCCATGCTATTGAGTTCTATAGTGTATCCTGCCTTATGGTCCCTAGGGGGAAGATCATCCTATATGCCTAGATAGTCAATAAAGGCTTCATCATTTTGGAATGTGTTGAACTGTGTGGGTCCTTCATGGTCCCAGTCAATAAGTTGGTGGTGAACAAGGGGAAGGCCTTTGATGTCTTCGAAGTTAGCGGGGCTAAGGGTGAAGATGCAGTTGTATTCGGGTATGTCAAGGTAGTTATCGAGGTCATTTTAGGCACTCTCCTCATCTGTCTCGATCATGAATGAATTCAAATTTTCATCACTAGTAGCGCATTCTGGGACAAGTGTCCTCATTCTATGTGATTTCGACCTAGAACTTAGTGGTAAGGACTGTGTGGGATCCTCAAGAGTTGTTTCTTGACCAATTTTGATTTTTTTATAAAATTCCTCTTCTTTTGTGGGTTCACCTGGTTATCTGAATGAGTTCATAATCACTGGAGGACTTGTCCGAAACCCATTCCCATTCATTGGAGTTAGTGGAATAACGGTTTTCTTGTTGAACTTTGGCAGCTTTGATTTGTAATGCTTCTCCTATCTTTTGAGTATTTACCTTGGAAGACATGAAACCAAGGCCCTTCGAGCGTTCCTTTTTGAATGTGAATTCAGGTTGTAAAGGTTCAATGATACCTTCCTTTCTTAATCCCAGAGGACTTTTGCCATCATACCCAAATTTTTGTAGGATCTTGAATCCATTGCCATATTTCTCACATGGTATGCTAATGTGATCTTGTGTACCATTTTCAGGATCTTTGTAAAGCATTTTGTATAAGCCTTCTTCTTCCACTTCACCCCATCTTTGGAATATAGTAGGATCCCATTTGAGTGTAATGATAGTTACCCGTTTAGAAGGATGTGGTCGTCCATATTCCTTTGGTGAACTCATAACTTGTTGTAAGCCCATGGTGTGATTCAAAGTGTAATCACCCATGCCCTTGTCTTGATATTTCCCTTTAAGCTCACCTTGTTTTGATGTCGAAGGTTTTAATGATTCAGGATCAACATATGCAGAAGAAGGAACAACCTCCCTATTACTTGGAATGATATTCTCAGTTTTTGGTCTTAAGTTATTCCAGTATATGAATGGATTCGGATCACCATTAACTGTTATTTCAACTCCGTTGTGAGGAAACTTAATGCATTGGTGATATGTAGATGGGACTGCCCTCATTTCATGAATCCAAGGATGTCCTAGTAATATATTGTATGTGAGATCCACATCTAGGACGTGACAAACCACATCCTTTGTAACTGGCCCAACTCTGAGAGGCGATATCACTGTACCTTTGGATGAATGCTCTTCATCATCATATGCTTTGATGGTAATTTTATTTGTAGAATTCACAACTTTGTCAAAATATCCCAATTGTTTAATAGTGCTCAATGTACAAATGTTTAGACCAGCTCCTCCTTCTATCAGGACTCATTTTATTTGATGTTTGTGTAGGAAGGCTTCAATGTGTAAAGGTGCATTATGTGGTTGGCTCACGGAGGCGTTGTCGGCTTCAGTGAATGTGAGAGAGTGTGGAACGGAAAGGTATCCCAACATGGCTTGAAACTAGTCCACATTCAGATCAGTAGGGATAGAAGTGTCTCTCAAGATTTTGTCAAGAATGGCTTTATGTGGGGGGGATATGCGTAAGAGCTCTAGGATTGAGATAAGCGCGGGTGTTTTCCCTAACTGCTCTACAAGGTAAAACTCAGGCTTGGTTGATGAGGAAGTGGTTTTTTTAGCTGGAGCACCTTGCAAAGTGAATTTACCTCGACGAGTTGTAACATTACATTCAGAGGTAGGTTCGGAAGAAGATCCAATGCCTTTTAGGACAATCTTGGGTCTTTGGGTAGAATTCTCAGGTGTTTTGTCCTTGATAATAATGGTAGAGATGTAATTGTCCATTTAAATGTGATTGATAGTTAAATCATAGTTATAGGATGCTCTGGTATAGTTGGTTTGGTCATCTATGGCTTTAGCTTTTCCCTTGTCATGTTTTGGGAATGGTTCCTTAAACATCTCACGTTCTTGGTTAGATGAGTGTCCTTCGATCTCAATGTCTCCTCTATCAATAATATCTTGTATGATGTTCTTCAGTCGATGATAATTTCCTGTTTTATGACCCTTGCTTTTAGGAGATTCGTACTACTCATCATCATTCCACCAATTTGGTTTGACCTTTGGCTCATATGGAGGTAGATCTGGAATTGTTATTATTTTGTTTGCCACTAGCTTTTTGAAGACTGGCTCAAGTGGTTCTCCCAATGGGGTGTACTTCCTTCATGATTTGGAAGTTGTTTGAGTATTCACTTGATTATTTGTAGAGCCTGATCTAGAAAAAATGATCTTGGGACGTACTGTATTAGCATCCACAACACCATCATTGACTATGTTTTTGTTTTTATTCCAAAATCTTGGCTTGTCTTTTCCTTTAAAGTCCTCCTTGTTTTCTTTGAAGATTTTAATTACTCCTTGTTCAATTAGGACCTTCTCTATTGCTAGCCTTTTTCAATGACATCCTTGAAGGTGGACAAACAAGCATTTCTTAAGTCATAGCCAATGTCTTTGTTAATATTTTGGGTGAACATCTCTACCATTTGTTTTTGTGGAATTTCACAAGAGCATCTACTGACTAGATTTCTCCATCTTTGTAAAAATGATGAAAAAGATTCTCCATCCTTTAGTTTGGTGTTGCACAAAGTAGTGACTGATATGTCTGTCTCTATATTGTATGAGAAATGTTGGATAAATTCCTCTACTAAGTCACCCCATGACTTAATTCCAGGTGGGAGTTGGGAGAACCATTCCATAGCTTGATCACCTAAGCTCTGTGGGAACAATCTCATCAAATATGTCTCTTCTGCTACTACTTCAATGCAAGCTGTGAAAAAATGTCTGATATGTGCTTTAGGATCCCCTTTTCCTCTATACTTATCAAACTTAGGTGTCACAAAATGTGTAGGAAAAGGAGGCATTGGAATACTCTTGTCAAATGGATAGGGACATATGTCTCTCATTGTGTAAGTTGGCTTCGGTGTATTTATGTTCTCCATTTTCTTTTGTAAGTCCTTAATTTTCTGCTCCAAATTGTTCTTAGGTGGAGACCGACTTCTTGGACCATACCGCATGCCTGAACCACCGGGTGGAGGAGGAGCATACTGCATATATGGATGATATTGATCATACACATGTTCATATGGAGGAGGTCTATAGTGATGTTGCATATATGGACCACTTGGTATAGAGTCATGATGAGGAATAGAATATATGTTTTGTCCATGCATACCATACTCTATAGGAATGTCATGAGTTTGTTCTAATGTGTTGCCCCCAAATTCGACACGGGGTTTCCTTGTGTCCAAATTTTGATCATGCCTTTGGATATCCAATTGCTTTGGTGGTTGGTCCTTAGCATTGGTATGTGATTGAGTATATTTTTCTTCATAAGACTTCCACAATGGTCTGCGAAGGTGATTATCATATGCTTGACCCTATGTGTAAGGGACCTCTGGTTTTTGAAACAAAGATGATGGTGATTCAGGCACCATATGTGGTCCTCTATTGCCTCCATTATTAGGCCTCCTTTGATCCATGTTGGAGTGAGGTTGTTGCAAAGGTCGATTTTCCAATATTTGAGACATGTCAAAATCATGAGGGATCTTGGCTCCACTTTGTGCCATCACTTGTAAGAAGTATTGTCTATCTCTCCTCATTATTTCGTCAACCAATCTATTAAAACGGGGATCCATAATGGAGTCTTCAACTTCTGTTGAATTTACTGAAATGTTGTCTATATTGTCATTGTGTGTGTCATTGTTGTTTGTAGTGTCCATGTTCTCAACATTTGAAATGTTTCTATAAGCATCCATGTCAGGCAATGTAGTATGATCAAAATTGAAAAATATATCATTGTCATACTCATAGGAACTCATGTTTGCGGACTCTTGAGCCTCTTTAGCTTCTCCCCTAGATTTTTGGGAATGGGTTTCAACCATGAACTAGGTATTGACCTAGATGTGTAAGACTAGATGAAAATGGAAAGAGTATGGAAGACCAAGAGTTGGATGGAATGTAAATGAGTCCGAAGTGTGCTTGCAATGTCCAAAGTGTAAGACCAAGTATGTATGTGGTAGAGTAGGTGTGGCTTCCAAAGAGATGATAGTTTCTCTTGATGAGGTAAGTTGACCTTGACTCTAAGTAAGACCAAATGAGACCCAAAGGTGATAGACCTTGATGAGGGACCACTTAGCAAAATGTTTTTGTATGTAGTGTGTTGACAAAGTAAGATGAGGACAAGCAAGTGACCTTTTGACTCAAGTTTAGACAAATGGATACAACTATATTGAAAGACTAAATGAATTCAACCACAAAACCCTAGCCTAACAACAACAAAGATCCACCATAACATATGAAGATTACCTAAGACAATGCAAATCAAATGAAATCACAAAGAGTATACCATCACATGTCCAATAGGGTTTGGATCTCCATTGATCTTGCTTGATATATTTGCTCTCAGATTTTATATGTGCACAAGAGCTCAACAAAGAACGGAAATGTGGTTGCAAGTAGGATCGCATATGAAAGTTTGAATGTTAGGATGCTTGATTAGGTTGTATATGTCCAGGGAGGTTGATAATGAAGGAAGCATCTCCTTATATAGAAGACACTATAAGAAATGGAGGGATAAGATTGAGAGGTGTAAAAGATAAATGGTCGGCTACGATTAGAGGGTAGGTAGAGGAAATAAGAAAATAATGAGAGGGTAGGTAGTGTAGGAATTAAGAGATGAATGACATGTGTCATAGGTAGAAAAGGTTAATGAATTAATTAAATAAATAAAGATTCATTTAATTAATAGAGGAAGTGGGATCAATTAAATAAATAAGATATTTATTTAATTTAGGAAAAAGGATAATTTAAATAAATAAATATATTTATTTAAATGAGAAATAAGGCTAGAAGAGGGTAAATGAATTAATTAAATAAATAAAAATTTATTTAATTAATAGAAGAATTAGGCTAAAGATAATTAAATAAATAAAGATATTTATTTAATTAGACTAGACAATTTTAGGTGTCTACAATACATAATAACTGAAAATGAATAGACTTAAAAACTAAAGCATACCGGAGCCTCAGATGGATGTGTTGTGGTTGTAGGAGGCAAAGTCATAGATGAACCAGTTACGACCATTTCCTATATCCATGGTAAGTGATCCGAAAAGAGTTAACTAGACGGTTTCAACTCCGTTGTGCACTTAGTGAAAAGGAGTTGATCTAAGACAGACATACCTTTTGCCTTGGCCGTGTTGGATCTCATAATATACGTGTAGGACTTCTACTAAAATGTAATGGTAGAATAACAATAGGAAGTTTGGAAGGGGCCTGTAATAGGTTAAAGACAATCATACAAGTTAATAACCCAAAGTTGTTGACAAACTAGATAAAATAAATATTTTAACATATGTATCTAACAAATGCACACCAAAGCCTCATATAGTTCTCCTGTAGCCTTAGGAGGCCTAGTCGAATCTAATGCAGCTACTACCATTTCCTGTATGAAAAATGATAACATATGATATAGACATAAAAGGATTTAGTTATTTCGAGCAAGCAAGAATGCAACCAAAGTGAATATGAAGATATCACCTCTTCCCTCTGCTAAACCTCATCAACATCAGGTGCATTCATTAATTCCGTAAACCCCATATGTTTTTGTATATTAAACAAATAAATTAAGTGCATTTATCAATATCTACATATACATGTTTAATCATAATACATTTCAACAAATGAATTTAAATTGTACTGAATTATATTCTGGCATTTGGGTGTCCGAGAGGATATCTTTTTCTGCCTCGGAGTGCTAGAGGATGGCTTTCTCACATGAGATGTCCTCGAGGCAGGTGGGGTAAACTAATAGAAAAAAATTAACATAAGGGAAAAGAGCATGTATTTAATATATCACTTAAGTCAAAAATATATAAATCTAAATGGTACAGCATAGCTATCTTGGCCAAAGTCAATGGCCGAAAGCGTGATATTATTAAGTTGGGACATCTCAGCCACTGATAAGCCCTATAAAATACCAAGTAATGATACATATAATTAACAAAAGATATTTTGAAACCAATGTATTATTATATTTTTAACAAATTTACAAATCTTTACCTCTGGTGGCGAAACTACTCGTGACCATCGAGTCGACTGAAAAGTATGTGGTGTACTCCCACCACCTGCTGCACCCTGCAATGCATTTTATTTATATGTCACTTTAAATTGTTCTAAAAATAAAAATTCATTTCTTTTTATAATATTTAGTCACTTAATTGATAACATGTCATAAACAGAATTAAACGCACATGTGTCTGATAGAGAGGGTACAACATATAGAGATTCTTTCCACATGACATTCTATTTCTCATTGAGGCATAATTTTACATTTAGTGCAATATTTTTAAGTTCAAAAACATCTTTAGATGCACATTGCGACATTGGTAGAAGGTGGACTTTAGGAGTAGTTGAAATTTAGTATAATAATGTCATTTTAGAAACAATTGGGATACTTCACCAATAATGTCACTTTCATGACAAGTTGAAACTTTGACAACTTTTTATGACACTTTAACAACACTTAATGTTACTTCAATAAGAGCCAACATTTAGTGGAAATCTATCACTTTGGTAGCCATTGGACTTTATGGACATACTACCTCTAGGTTGGAATTTAATATCTAGCATCTTAATGACTCAAATTTAGAAAAAATGCTTTCAACAACCATGTTTTCAAAGCAAAATAGGAATGGCTACAATTTTTTCTTTGCTGAGCAATATAAACAATTGAAAGCATTGTGTCCTGACAAGGATACCTAGGGATCACTAAAATGATTGGTGATTTGTGGAATAATCTAAAAGAAGAAGAAAAATCCATGTTTTCAACAACCATGTTTTCAAATCACAAAGTTTGGAAAGAAGAAAGTTTAGTAGTAGGATTGTTCCACATGTTATTAAAAATATAGGGACTTGTAAACTCAAATTGGATAAGGGATGTTGACATTAGGAAGTCTAACATTGACTATGTAATTAGTCTATGTGGTGGTGCAATTAGTTGGATGAGTAGGTAATAGGTTGTGGTTTCTCTTTCCACTATTAAGTCAAAGTATATGACATGTTATCATGTTTGTAAATATATAGTATATCTTTAGAGATTGGGCTAAGTTAGGAAGTAGTGAGGATTAATAGAGATGGTTAGAGTATTATAAAATTTAAGAACCCTATTTTTCACACACACAAAAAAGCACATTCATATTCATTATCATTTTAAAGTTCAATTTAAACATAAATTAAACATCTAACTTTTACAAAAGAATCCTATAATTAAATACAACATTTAAAAATATAAATTTAAACATTCAAACTTTTATGCATGATTAAAATAGAGAGAGAGAGAGAGAGGGGGGGAGGGAGAGTAGGTAATTTGAGATACAAGTTAGAGAGAGAATAGATAATGAGAGATAGAGAGTAGGTAATGATAGAGAGAGGGTAACGTGTGTGAGAGAGAGAGAGGGGGGTAATGTGTGTGTGAAAGAGAGAGAGAGAGAGGGGGTAACGTGTGTGTGAGAGAGAGAGAGGGTAATGTGAGAGAGAGAGAGAGAGAGAGAGTAATGAAAGAGAGGGTAACGTGTACATGTGTGTGAGAGAGAGAAGGGGGGTTTATTGTTGATTTTCATCTAGGGTTTATTGTTTGTAAATTTTTTAGGGTTTGTTGTTCGTTTATTTTCTAGGTTTTATTGTGTGTTTTTTTCTATCTAAGGTTTATTGTTCGTTCTTCTGTCTAATGTTTATTGTTCGTTTACGTTTTTGTTTTTTTCCTACGGTTTTAAGGTTTTGCTATTTTTTACTTTTCATGTTTTTTTGTTTTTTTCCTACAGTTTTAAGTTTTTGCTATTTTTTACTTTTTCATGTTTTTTGCAATATTTAAAAACTGAAAACTATTTTAAACATGAAATTAAATAAAATAAAAAACGTTTTTCAAACTTTAAAACACTAAAATTAAAAAATAACAATAAATTAACATTTTTTTATGAAAAATAATAACAATAAATTAACATTTTTTATGAAAAATAATAAAAATAAATAAAAAAGAATATAAAAAACAAAACTTCGTACCTGGAAGGAGGTAAAAAAATGGTTTGGGGGGTCAGGTGGGATGAAAAAAATGGGTACCCATGCTCCTCTGAAACGTTTACCCGTTTTTGAAACAGTGAAAATGATGGAAAATGGTTTTTTGTTTTTAAAAAAAAATACATTCAAGAAACAGGCGCACTTAGGGCACCCAAACCAAAACAGGCACACGTGTCTTAAAAACATGTGCCTGTTTTTTAATGCCTCGGACACCCGTTTCTAGCGGGCTTTTTTTCCAACCTACAGACTTCCTCGGAATTGGGACCCAACTTTGTGCATTTAGACTAAGAAAAAAAGTAGACATGGATTACAAAAACCATTCAAAAAAGCTAAATATAAAAACTATACAAACAAAAATCTATAAATCCACTAATCTCTATGCAAAGAAAGAGTTGGGTCAGGTTTGACTTCTTGTGACTATGATGGACTGGATCTCTATGCTTGTTTAGCCAAAAAGACTTATAATTTAGATGTACATGTTTACTTGAATTGTTGTAATTCACTATAAATTGATAGCTTGCTTTATAAGAATGGACTATACAATAATATATGTATAAAGAAGCACACGGGGAATAGCCAGTTCCTGCTATATACAGTAAGAACTTGATGGCCCAGATAGGGATAGGAACAATTTGCAGTGGGAAGTTGACACATTCATAGCTCTCAAACTGAATGAGCATGAGCACGGATCTTCTAATTGATACAAAGAGATCAACATAAGAAATATAATGATGAACAATTCCAAGTGAAGTTAAAGAGAGAATCAAACAGTCACTGTAGTCACAAATCCATTCAATTTTCAAAATAGGCGGCTGCAGAAGATTTGGTAATTTCTCCTGCAGCCTTAGAGCTCTGAATACCTACAGACGGCTCAGATTTCATAGGTGGGTGTGGAGTATCACTGTCTTAATTATGTCCTTCTTCTTCAATTTGACTGTTATTAATTCATTGAAATAAATGTGCATGAATCAGTTTTTTGACACGGCCTTTGTGCATCATTGGCCAATTGGCGCAGCAGGATAAAAAATTTGCAGTCCACGGTATGGGAGCAAGTTGCATTCGCAAAGTGCTGATGTTGTATGTGGGAAGCAAGTTGAGTCTTGCGAGTTGACCCATTAAGCATGAGAAGAAGCCATTTCTGTCACCTTCAAAAGGTGGTGTAGGAAATCAGATTTAATTAGGTCATGCCACTAAAATGAGGTTATAGTTCAACATCATCCAGTGAAATGTGAATTCTGGTTAATAAATATTTATCATTTTTATTGAATTAGATGATGTTTAAGTACAATAGTATATTAGGAACTTTTACGTTATGCGATTCGTAAGAAAATAGTAATCAATACTTACATTGGTATCTATAATTTTCTGCAATCTCAGCTTAGGAGTGTTAGTGACAAGCAATTTTCCATTCAATTAGTTGCAGCTATATGTGAGCATTTTTTCATTTCAATTGGTTGCATCTGTTGGATGCAAGGAGTTGGAGAATAGAGAGAGACATAGAGACACAGTAGTACATGAAAAATAGAAGTGAGCAGTTTTTTTGTTTCAATTGTTGCATCTATTGGATGCAAGGAGTTGGAGGAGAGAGAATAGTACATGAAAAGTAGATGTGAGCAATTTTCTATTTCAATTGGAAAGAGACTAGTGCATGAAAAGTAGACGTGAGCGTAGCATGTGGTGTATCATATAAATGAATTTCATTAATTCATCATCTGAAAATTAAATAAGGCATCATGGATGATAGGCATGGAAAGCATATGATTTGGAGATAATTACAAAGGTATATTACCACTTTTCTCCTTGTGTCCACAAAATGAAACTAGTGATCTATGGCCCTCATGACCAAATACACCCATGTAAGTGTACATATAACACTAGAAAAGGCATATGCCCCTAATGGAGTTTTCAAACATTAGAACCCATTAGTATAGGGAAGACATGGGTTCCTTTAGGTTAACACAAATCTAGGTCGATGGCATATTAAGTATAGTGTAAGAAAGGTGATGGTGAGTATGACAAGATGGATCTTAGTACGTGGTGAGGCATGTTATCCAGCTACATGGGATATGGTCATAAAAGAATGCAAAAAAAAAAAACTGCTCCACTTAGGCAAGATATTTTTATTAGGTTCATTGAGTGATATAGGCATAAACAAGAACATGAATGATGTGCAACCACCCAATTAATTAGTTAGGGATGGCCCTATAATAACTAGCTAACCAACATGTGATAGTCATAAGTAGGTAATCATGCCAATGGATGAGCATGTAGGTGCTAATAGATAAGTCATTTTTGTATAAGTGTCAAATTTTATTCAAATATTGTAATTGATTTTGTAATAAATGCTCGAGCCACTTAGTGTATATATAAATCATTTTAAAATTAGCACATATATGGTCTATAAGTATCTCATAATGAATAAATAGGCATCATGAATCAATGTGATAATCAATAGGTTTCATATGTAGCATAAGTGTGATCACTATCAAATAAGGGCCAAACAAATAATTTTTTGTAAAGAATGGATAAAAAGTATGATTAGGTTATCATTCACCATCATTAATAGGAATGGTGGCATGTGAAAATAGGGTTCATAGGATATAGTGATAGGTAAAATGTGCCAGTTATATGAGGGTGAATAAAATACACTAAAAAATATACCCTTATTAATTGATCATTATCTTATCATGATTTAAGTCATTTTATAGTATTTTATGATTGTTAATGACTAATTATTTATTTTATTTGTTTCTATATGTGAAAACTATATTGGAAATATACAAGTATATATAGAACTAGAAAATTGGTAGTATGCACTCTCTTCCACCCACATGCATATGTATCCCTATTAGAGGCATGCAAGGTGGAATACATTGTTATGCCCCCATAATTGTATTATGATGCCTAGATACTTATTAGTTTGGAAGAGAAATGGGATTTTGAAACTAAAACCTTTCATTTTCCTACTAGATTGATTATACATATATTTAGAGGATTTTTGGTAGATCATACACCTTTGAGTTAGGTTGCACACTTACAAATTAGACATGACATGCAACAAGATGATCACAAAATTTATTAAAGGTGTATTAGTTGTGGCAATTATAGACAAAATAGATTCATACAATAAGATTATATTGGGTGATGTTTCTTGATAATGGAAGTGGTTGTTGTTGATCATAGGTATCATGATCTTTCTACATGGCAAGGGTTTCACTATCTCTTATGGCCTTATTAAGTTTTACCATGATATTGAGGACCATCTGAGTTTCCTTTGTAGGGGTAGGTGTATGATTACCCATACATACATTATAGACTATTTATATTTTTTTGGATGGTTATGCACTTTTATTAGGGAAACTGTAAGGATAACCAGTGGACAAATGAGAGGAGGAGGGGGGCTGACTCAGTTTGTTGACAGATTATGAGAAATTAAAGAACTTAAAACCTTTTATCGAAGTAGCAGAAAACAGATATTAGAATAGTAGATAAAGTATTAAAGCATAAGTGTAAACCAGAGAATCAATACCATACAACCATACCACATAACACCATGATTTGTATGTGGAAAACCCGGTAAAGGGAAAAACCACAGTGGGAAACCCTACCCACAGTCAGATGATACTTCTGTAGAAAGTATGTGATTACAATAGGGGCTTGCACATGCAGGAAGGCACAATTCCTAGAGCACACTGCTCATCACAATGGAGTCTCACTGACTACAAAAGAGGTTAACCACCTCAAAACAATCGAAGAACAATCCAGAAAGATGAACTGCCAAAGATAGCATCAAACATGCCAAATTATAGTTCCGATTAACCTTAGTACCAGAGGTCTAAAACCTCTTGCATAAACCCAATTCAATTACCTATGATCGACCAAATCTTCTACTCATATGATTATTACATTATTCGCTCCTTGCATATATCCTACAATGAGATCTTACATAAATTTATACAAAATCGGGACCTAAACATTTAGGTCAGTCACCCAAATGATAAATCAATAGATCCATTAGATGATCCTGAAATAAAATCATAAAGAATGTTGGCCTGAGACCAAACAAATATCATCTAGCCAATAAAACATCTTGGAAGCACATCAAAAAGGATCCAACAACACGTTTCATGAAACCGGTCCATAACCTAGATAGCACCAGACCTAAATAGATCCACACACACTAAAGCAATGATTCCAATTAGTCGAGGCATGAACGCAATCACCATCATCATCCTGAATTCCTTCTAGAAGCTGCACCAACACCACTTATGCATAGTATCAAAAATCTACAATAAAGCTTTATCAGTGAAACCCTTACCGAATCAAGAAACCAGGCTTACTAGAACATAAGATAGCATCTGATCATCAGGTCAATACCAACTGATTGAAACATACTTCAGAAGCATATGAACCATCTATACCAACTTATTCCATCATCCAGATCATACCAGTAACAATCAACTGATAATCTTTCAATCCAATCCTTCTACCGGAAGCCAATAAACAACCATAACAACTAGTGTTGACATCAATGAAAAAACATCAATGCAACACATAATCAATTCCTTCATATTGCCAACAATCTCCCCCTTTGGCATTGATGGCAACACTAGATGTGAAAAACATCCAAGTGTCAAGAAATGCCAACAATCACTTCTAAAGGATGTAGCAATGAAGCTCTAAACCAATTCTGAATTAAGAAACCAAATACCGCCAAACAATACCACCAAAATCCCCCTAAGGAGTGCAATCAATAGCATTATAAATATATATCTCCTCCTTAATACCAATTTCCTGTTTTTCACATATATCTCTCCCCCTTTGACATCAATGTCAACAATATGACATAGACATCAAACAAAATATGAAATCTCTAAATCACAAGGCTAACTATTCCCCCTAAGTAATAGCATTATTTCATCAATTCGGAGTAGCAAATAGCTCTGATAATGCATACCGGATTGATGCACATCTGCATCATTTAAGTCTCTACCGGAGGGGTAGAAACCCTCAATATGTCTCTCAAATGCTCAAATGATTCTCGGTACAAAGGTTTAGTGAAGATGTCTACTATTTGTTCTTTAGTATTCACATAAACCAACTTGACTTCTTTTGCTTCCAACTTTTCTTTCAAAAAGTTATATTTGATTGATATATGCTTAGTCTTGGAGTGAAATACCGGATTCTTTGATATGTCAATAGTTGCAGAGTTATCGCAATGAATAACAACCAGATTATTACAACTTACTTTTATATCCTTCAACATCTTCTTCATCCATAGAACTTGAGTGCAATTGATTGCTGCTGCAACATATTCAGCTTCAGTAGTAGATAAAGAAATGCATGATTGCTTCTTGTTGATCCATGAAACTAACTTCTTCCCAAGAAAGAATGCTCCATCGAAAGTGCTCTTCCGGTCATCAACATCACCTACCCAATCTGTATTTGTATATGCACATAAATTAAAGTCATCATCTTTACGGTACCATAAGCCATATTCAATTATTCCTTGTAAATACCAAAATATCCTTTTTACTGCACTTTCATGATTTTCTCTTGGATTACTTTGATATATTGATGTTGTACAATACTAACTACATTCATTATATCCAGTCCAGTCTGAGTTAAATATAGCAAACCCCCAATCATGGATTTATATCTTGTAGGATTTATCAGTGTCGATACATCTTTGATAGACAATTTTTCACTTATAACCATAGGAGTACTAACCGGTTTTGAGTTTTCCATACCAAACTTCTTCAATAATTCCCATAGATATTTAGTTTGACAGATAAAGATGCCTTTGTCAGTTTGGTTAATTTGCAAACCTAGAAAGAATCTTATTTCTCTAGTCATAGACATTTCAAATTCATTCTTCATATTGTCAGAGAATTCCATGCACAATTTATCTTCACCTCCAAAAATGATATCATCAAAAAATACTTCAATAATCATAATATCATCATTAGTGATCTGATAATATAGGTTACTGTCAGCATTACCTTTTGTAAAATCAAGCTTCAAAAGATACTTATCCAACTTTGTATACCAAGCTCTAGGAGTTTGTTTTAATCCATATAGGGCTTTCCTTAATCTGCAAACCATGTTTTTTATCATCTGTCAGTAAAAATCCATCAGGTTGCTCAATAAAGACTTCCTCTTCAAGTTCTCCATTTAGAAATGCACACTTAACATCCATTTGATAGACCTTTTAGTTTTTATAGGCTGCATAAGCAAGAAATAGTCTAACAACTTCAATTCTAGCTACTGGTGCAAAAGTTTCACCATAATTAATTCCTTCCTTTTGAGAATATCCTTTGCAGAACAATCTAGCCTTATTTCTTACTACTCATCCATCCTCATTTAGTTTGTTTCTAAAAACCCATTTAGTTCCAATAACATTTTTTTATTTTCAAGCCGGAGAACCAAAGTCCAAGTATTGTTCTTTTCTATATGATCTAGTTCATCTTCCATAGCTTTCATCCAACATTCATCTTTACAAGATCCAATTATTGATGTCGGTTCAATCTGAGAAATAAGACATACCTCTTCATTTTCCAATCTTCTTCTTGTCATAACTCCCTTGTTTTTGTCTCCAATGATTTGATTTTCAAAATGATTTAATCTTACATACCTTGGTGTTTTGTGATTTTTAGGTTCTCTATGCTGCTCTTCAATTACAGTTGAATTTTTTGATGATGTCGAGTAACTGGTTTAGTATTTTGTTTCAGTGCAGGAATTACCGGATTAGTTATGATCGGTTCCACTATCGGTTCTCTGTCATAGAATTTAGCTTGGTCTTTGTGCTACTCATCCACCTTCACATTAGTGCTCTCCACAATTCTCTGCAATCTTTTGTTATAACATCTATATGATTTTCTTTAAGTTGAATAACCAAGAAATATTCCTTCATCACATCTAGGATCAAACTTTCCAATCGAGTCATCTCTTTTGATATAACACTTCCAAAAAAATTGAAATACTTAAGAGTAGGGGAATGACCAAACCATAATTCATAAGGTGTCTTACTGGTATCTCCTTTGATATGAACTCTGTTGAATGTATAAATTGTTGTAATTACTTCTTCTCTCTAGTAGATATGAGGCAAATTTGCTTCCATCATTATGGTTCTGGTTGCATCCAAAATGGTTATATTCTTCCTTTCTGGACAATACCATTCTGTTGAGGTGTCCAGGGTGCAGATAATTGTCTCCTAATGCCATTTTTCTCACAATTGTTGTTGAATTCACCACCTTGATCTGATCTCAGCGACTTTATTTTCACTCTTGTCTTTGTTTCAACCATAGCTTTAAAGATCTTGAATTTCTCAAAGGCTCCAGATTTCTCCCTTAGAAAAGAAACCCACATCATTCTAGAATAGTCATCAATGTTTAACATGTAATATCTATCTCCTTGAAAGCTTCTTGTACTAGCAGGACCACATAGGTCAGTATGAATCAAATCAAGAATATCATTAGATGTATTAGGTATGCTCTTAAAAGAAGTTCTAATTTGCTTACCCATTTGGAATTCCTTACATACCGGATTATGAGGCTTCACAATCTTAGGTAAGTCTCTAACTACCTTAGTTGAACTGATCTTTACAATGTAATCAAAATTTACATGACACGACCTCTTATGTCATAGCCAACTTTCATCAATATGTGCAATCAAACATGTCTTTTCACCGGAGTTCAAATGAAAGATGTTAGTTTGTGTACCGGTTGCAATCTCCAATCTTGATTTGTTAATGATTTTACACTTTCCATCCTTGAATTGTAATTGAAAACCTTTGTCTACCAATTGTCCTACACTCAAAATATTATGTTTTAGACCTTCAACATAATAGACATTTTTAGTGTTATGCTTACCATCCAATGAAATGATTCCTCTTCCTTTCATCATGCATGCTTTGTCATTACCAAATCTGACTTGACCACCATCAAATTCTTGCAGGGTTAGAAACTTTCTTTTGTCTCATGTCATATGATGAGAAAATCCACTATCTATTACCCATTCATCTTTGTCTTCAACTTTTGTTGCAAGGCCCTTTTCCTCATTTATGACAACTGGTTCCAGATCATCTTCCTTTATATCATAAAATACCCATTCTCTTCCATTGTCGTATCCACTAGTTGAATCTCTTGTAGGTTCTCTTCTGAGTCATCAGTTACTCCTTCCTCATCAACATAGTAGAATGATTTGTCTTTCTTTCTCCTATACTTATGCTTGATCTGATATTTAGGGTTAGGCTTAAAAGATCTTCTTGCTCTTTCCTCCAATTTTGAATTCCTTTCAAGACATCAAGATTCAAAATGACCAATCTTATTACATGCAAAACATTTGAAAGGAGATTTTCCTTCATACTTACTTCCTATCAGAACTTTAGGTATTCTTCTAGCGAATAGGGTTTCAAGTTGCTCAAGCTCTTCATCTTCTTTCCTTATCTCTTCCAAATCCTTTGCATACAAAACTTTCTAATCTTGCTTGTCGGTTGATGATGTAGATGCCTTAAATGCACTATCAATCTTTGCAGTTCCGGGAGGACCAAATTCTTCAAGCTCAAAAGCAGATATCTTCCCAACAATAGTATCTCTATTGATAGAAGTATTAGGCATGGTTCTTAGCTCATTAATTGTAGTTACCTTCATCTTGTATGTTGGTGGCAAAACCCTTAATACTTTTGAAACAATTTCTTCCTCGGTCAGAGATCCACCACAACACTGAATTCCCAATACAATTTCATTTATCCTTTCCATGGATGCAGAAATTCTTCCATCTTCATCCATCTTCAAGCTTTCATATCTTACCTGGTAACATTCAAGTTTTGCAATCTTAACAGTGGAGTCACCTTCATTCAGAATCTCCACCTTTTCCCATATAGCTTTAGCTAATAATTTATCTGATAATCTCATGATCTATTGGTCAGATAAGGCACTTAAGAGAGCTTCTCTAGCTCTACAGTCATTTGCAATGTTCTTATCCAAGTCTCTCAATGCAGGATTGCCAGATGTCGGATCATGAGGAGTGTAACCTTTCTGGGTTATTTCCCAATGCATCTTAAATGAGTCTCCATCCGAACTTTCCATACTCCATAGTTGGTTCCATCAAGCCTAGGGCTATCCCTCTAGAAAATAGCAGTTGAACTATTAGTTGCCATAGGATCTTCCTCAAGCGGTTAAGCTTCTGCAAAAGAGGACCAGGCTCTGATACCAATTGTTAGGATAACCGGTCGACAACGGAGAGGGGGGGGTGAATCAGTTGTCAACAGATTATGAGAATTTAAAGCACTTAAAACCATTTACCGGAATAGTAGAAAATAGTTACCGGAATAGAAAATAAAGTATTAAAACATAAGTGTAAACCAAAGAATCAATACCATACAACCATACCACATAACACCATGATTTGTACGTGGAAAACCAGAAAAAGGGAAAAACATGATGGAAACCCTACCCATAGTCAAATGATACTTCTGCAGAAAGTATGTGATTAGAATAGGGGCTTGCACATGCAGGAAGGCACACTACTCATCACAATGGAGTCTCACTGACTACAAAAGAGATTAGCCACCTCAAAACAATCAGACAACAATCCGAGAAGAAGAACTGCCAAAGATAGCATCAAACATGCCAAATTATAGTTTCAGTTAAGCTCAATACCAGAGGTCTAAAACCTCTTGCACAAACCCAATTTTATCACCTATGATCGACCAAATCCTCTGCTCATATGATTATTACATTATTCACTCCTTGCATATATCCTACAATGAGATCTTACATATATTTATACAAAACCGGGACCTAAACAATTAGGTTGGCCACCCAAATGATAAATCAATAGATCCATTACATGATCCTGAAATAAAATCATAAAGTGTGTCGGCCTGAGGCCAAACAAATATCATCCAACCAATAAAACATCTCAAAACCGCATCAAAAAGGATCCAACAACACGTTTCATGAAACTGATCCATAACCTAGATAGCACCAAACCTAAATAGATCCACACACACTAAAGAAATGATTCCAATTAGTCGAGGAATGAACACAATCGCCATCAACATCCTGTATTCCTTCTAGAAGCCGCACCAACACCACTTATGGATAGTATCAAAAATTTTCAATAAAGCTCTGTCGGTGAAACCCTTACCGGATCAAGAAACCAAGCTTACTAGAACACAAGATAGCATCCGATCATCAGGTCAATACCTATTGAACGAAACATACTTCAGAAGTATATGAACCATCCATACAAACTTATTCCATCATCCAAATCGTACATTTAACAATCAACTGATAATCGTTCAATCCAATCCTTCTACCGGAAGCCCGTAAACAACCATAACAGCTAGTGTTGACATCAATGCAACACACAATCAATTCCTTCATATGTTGGTTTAGATCTAAATTGTTATATATGATGGGGTAGGGAGGCACACCCTCGTTTTATGCATTATATATTTGCAAGGATCCAATAATAGGTATTAAGGGAGGGATATACAATATCCTCTATATATTGTACCATTCAACTGGATTCCTACATGTGAGAAGTGGAAAGAGGGAGACCTTGGTATAGATGTGGTTATTTAATCAATTTAATGTAACTATTTTATTTTTTATATTTTTGTTAATAATGATGATCATGTCCAATATGTAGGGACCATAGATAATCAAGGGTGGCCTTTATTTTATTAAACTTTGAGTAGCTTACTTAGGGTATGTTGGTGACTCTAGCTAATTAAATTACATGTGATCTCATACACCAACCTTTTTTATCAATTATTTGATATTGTTAGTCAATCATGGGAGGCATGCGTGGATTTATCCACATAATGTCTTACACCCTATAATGAGTGTAATGAAGCTATTGGTGTGTAGGATAGACTAAGCATGGACCAAGATTCCATGTGGGCTAAGTGAGATACATTGGAATTAGACAAGGCCAAATGGGAGGTTTAGAAGGTGATTAATTTATTCTTAATTGATTGTATGATGAAATATTTTAACTAGTATTTAGCAGAGACTTGAGCCCACCACCTAAGCTAGTCAAGTAGAGATGGTGAACCTTAAAAAATATATCAACATTAACAAGACATGACTAGTTATTTAGGAGAGGTTGAGATTCATGTCTAGGTTGAGGACTTGTAGTTTCACATCGTAGAGTATGGGAGGAGTGGTCTAGGGCGTATATTGTTCATTGTTTATAATGTTATGTAGTCTATCATTTATGCTATTGGGCATTTGACCTCTTCTGTTTTGGCTATTTGGATATATGATGAAATTATTGCATGAATTTTTATCACTTATGTCTATTTTTTGGTTTATTTTCATATTTTCTATAATATGTATGTATAGTTCAAATGAATGTATTTTAATATAAAAGATCTATCATAAATTTTTATTAATTAAGTTGGGAAAAGGGTCCCAGTCCCTTACATTATAAGAAAGATGTATTATAGTTAATCAACATACACATTTTTAATAATCAATTAACATTAAATGTTTGAATCAATTAGTGGACCAAAATAAGTCTCAAAAACACAAGTAATAAGAGAACAAGACACATTATTAGAATTTTCACTCAGTTGAATTTCTAGCTCTTTTCTTTTTTATTTGCTTTCTTTTAGCCAATGTGTTAGTTCTTCACATTGATATCCTATACCATGATGTTTTTTTGGCTTCTTGTGGTTTTATGAATCAAAGATAGCCTTGTTCAATTTATACATGCCCTTTACTTATATATCCCATTTTACATATTTTATATCCAACCCATGGATATATTTTTTAATGATGCAAAAGGAGGTGATTCATTAATAGAACTTTAAATTTTAGGATCATTATCAGAAATTTATTCTTCCATCTCATAATTATATGCTTGAAGTGTTTTCCTATAAATAGATGGATCCATATAAAGAGATGAGATCTTGTAAGATTTAGGATCAACGCATTATCATCCACCACCACAAGGCATAAAAGATAATAGACCTATTGGGTATGTGCAGGATCATGGTGTGCCAAAACAGGCCCTTAAGTGGTAATGAAATTTCAAAAAATCAGAGTTATGCAACTTGACATGAAAATTTGAATAAGTTGTGAACATTATTTTTAAAATATGTAAGAAGAGAATATATAGAAAATTGAATGTAGTTTCTAAGCTACTAGTTGTTTTTTGGAAAAAAAAATCCTATTTGATGAAAATTTCAAATTTCAATGCAGTGGTACTAAAATTTCAAGAAAAAGATAAGAAGTAGATGCATGTCTTACCACCCTAATCACAATCAAATCATAATATTTTTCTATAATATTTATAATATAAGTATTAGACTCATGTCCGGATGTGACACATTTTTTTATAATTATTTATGAATTTTTTACTACAGCTTTTCAGAAATTCAGAAACTCCTACGTCTGACCACCTTAACTTGGTCAAACCTTATGAAATTTAATTTTTCCCTATAATAAAAGAAGCATAGGATGTGATGTGTTATACCATTTGAAAGTTATGAATGTTTTTCAGTCAGTCTATCAATCAGGACTATTGTCAGAATTCAATTAGAAAATAAATAATAATTATTTATTAAAGTCGAAATAAGACAAGCCTTATATTGTTGGAAAGCTGAGAATGTCCTTAAAAAACCCTTTTCATTTTATCAATTTTGGGTACAAAAAAAGTCGTCAGCCAGCAGTGTAAAGTCTAGAAAATCAAGGAATACTGAAAAAACACGTTTTTTCAGTTGACTTTCCAAGCTTGTCACTTCCAAGCCAAATCCCAAAGCATTCCAGAGCCAAAATTTGAAATTTGAAAATTTTACAACAAAAATCGGATATCTGATTTTAATAAGTAAATTCACTAACTAAATTTTCACATAATTAATCTAATGTTTATTAATATATTAATATATAATATTTTAATATATTAATTTATAAATAAATTAGTATATGATATTAGGAAGACGGAGAGGGACATGGGGGAGTGGGGGGAGAGAGAGAGAGAGAGAGAGAGAGAGAGAGAGAGAGAGAGAGAGAGAGAGAGAGAGAGAGAGATAGAGAGAGAGAGAATGGAGAGATTAGGGGAGAGGGATAGAGAGAGATTGGGGGGAGGGGGAGAGAGAGAGAGAGAGAGAGAGAGAGAGAGAGAGAGAGAGAATGGAGAGATTAGGGGAGAGGGATAGAGAGAGATTGGGGGGAGGGGGAGATATATATATATATATATTAGGAGACAGAGAGAGAGAGAGAGATTAGGAGACAGAGATAGAGAGAGCTCAGAAGAAGGGGAGAGAGAGAGATTAAGACACCAAATTGTGTCGTTATGGGTCATATGGTGTCCTAAGGGGTCGTAGGACACAATATGACCCCTTAGGACATCATAGGACCCATAGCAATCCAATATGGTGTCATAAGGGGTCATATTGTGTCCCAAGGGGTCATATGTTGTCTTAAAGGGGTCATATGACACAATATGACCCATAACGACACAATTTGGTGTCTTAAGGGGTCATATGGTGTCCTAATGGGTCATAGGAAACAATATGACCCCTTAGGACACCATTTGACCCCTTAAGACACCAAATTGTGTCATTAGGGGTCATATGGTATCCTAAGGGGTCGTATGACATAATATGACCCCTTAGGACACCAAAGGACCCAAAACGACCCAATGTGGTGTCATAAGGGGTTGTATGTTGTCCTTAGGGGTTATATTGTGTCCTACGACCCCTTAGGACACCATATGACCCCTAACGACACAACTTGGTGTCTTAAGTGGTCATATGGTGTCCTAAGGGGTCATAGGACACAATATGACCCCTATGGACACCATAGGACCCATAAAGACCCAATATGATGTCATAAGAGATCATATGTTGTCCTTAGGGGTCATGTGGTGTCCTACGACCCCTTAGGACACCATATGAACCCTAACAACAAAATTTAGTGTCTTAAGGAATCATATGGTGTCCTAAGTGGTCGTAGGACTCAATATAACCCCTGTGGACACCATAGGACCCATAACGACCCAATATGGTGTCATAAGGGGTTGTATGTTGTCCTTAGGGGTCATATTGTGTCCTACGACCCTTTAGGACACCATATGACCCCTAACGACATAATTTGGTGTCTTAAGGGGTCATATGGTGTCCTAAGGGGTCGTAGGACACAATATGACCCCTATGGACACCATAGGATCCATAACGACCCAATATGGCATCATAAGAGGTCGTATGTTGTCCTTAGGGGTCATATGGTGTGCTACAACCCCTTAGGACACCATATGACCCCTAACAACATAATTTGGTGTCTTAAGGGATCATATAGTGTCCTAAGGGGTCATAGGACACAATATGACCCCTATGGACACTATGGGACCCATAATGACATAATATGATGTCTTAAAGGGGTCATATGACACAATATGACCCATTAGGACACAATATGACCCATAAAAACATAATTTGATGTCTCAATGGATCATATGGTGTCCTAATGGGTCATAGGACACAATATGACCCCTTAGGACACCATATAACCCCTAACAACACCATATTGGGTCGTTATGGTTCCTATGATGTCCTAAGGGGTCATATTGTGTCCTACAACCCCTTAGGACACCATATGACCCCTTAAGACACCATATTGGGTCATTATGGGTCCTATGGTGTCATAAGGGGTCCTAAGGGGTCATTATGGGTCCTATGGTGTTCTAAGGGGTCATATTGTGTCCTACGACCCCTTAGGACACCATATGACCCCTTAAGACACCAAATTGTGTCATTATGGTTCATATTGTGTCCTAAGGGGTCATATTGTGTCATATGACCCCTTTAAGATATCATATGACCCCTTAGGACACAATATGACCCCTTATGATACCATATTGGGTTGCTATGGGTCCTATAGTGTCCTAAGGGGTCATATTGTTTCCTACGACCCCTTAGGACACCATATGACCCATAAAAACACAATTAAGTTTCTTAAGGGGTCATATGGTGTCCTAAGGGGTCATAGGACACAATGTGACCCCTTAGGACACCATATGGTGTCATAAGGGGTCATAGGACACAATGTGACCCCTTAGGACACCATATGGTGTCATAAGGGGTCGTATGTTGTCCTTAGGGGTCATATGGTGTCTCATGACCCCTTATGATCCCTTAGGACACCATACGACCCCTTATGACACCATATTGGGTTGTTATAGGTCTTATGGTGTCGTAAGGGGTCATAATGTATTCTACGACACGATATGACCCCTAACAACACAAATTGGTGTCTTAAGGGGTCATATGGTGTCCTAAGGGGTCATAGGACTCAATATGACCCCTATGACCACTATAAGACCCATAAAAATCCAATATGGTGTCATAAGGGGTCGTCTGTTTTCCTTAGGGTTCATATTGTGTCATATGACCCCTTAGGACACCATATGACCCCTAACGATACAATTTGGTGTCTTAAGGGATCATATGGTGTCCTAAATGGTCGTAGGACACAATATGTCCCCTATAGACACCATAGGATCGATAACAACCCAATATGGTGTCATAGGAGGTCGTATGTTGTCCTTAGGGGTCATATTGTGTCCTGTAACCCCTTAGGACACCATATGACCCATTAAGACACCAAATTGTGTCTTTATGGGTCATATCGTGTCCTAATGGGTCATATTGTGTCATATGACCCCTTTAAGACATCATATGACCCCTTAGGACACAATATGACCCCTTATGACACCATATTGAGTCACTATGGGTCCTATGGTGTCCTAAGGGGCCATATTGTGTCCTACGACCCCTTAACACACCATATGACCCATAACGACACAATTTGGTGTCTTAAGGGGTCATATGGTGTCCTAAGGGGTCCTAAGACACAATATGACCCCTTAGGACACCATATGACCCCTAATGATACCATATGGTGTCATAAGGGGTTGTATGTTGTCCTTAGGGGTCATATGGTTTCCCATGGCCCCTTATGACCCTTTAGGACACCATATGACCCCTTATGACACCATATTGGGTCATTATGGTTCCTAAGGGGTCATATTATGTCCTACGACCCCTTAGAACACTATATGACCCCTAACGACACAATATGGTATCTTAAGGGGTCATATGGTGTCCTAAGGGGTCGTAGGACTTAATATGACCCCTTAGAACACCATAGGACCCATAACGACCCAATATGGTATCATAAGGGGTCGTATGGTGTCCTAAGGGGTCATAAGGGGTCATGGGACACCACATGACCCCTAAGGACAAAATATGACCCCATATCAGGCCTACGACACCATAAGACCCCTTAGGACACTATATGACCCCTAACGACACAATTTGGTGTCTTAAGGGGTCATATGGTGTCCTAAGGGGTAGTAGGACTTAATATGACCCCTTAGGACACCATAAGACCCATAACAACCCAATATGGTGTCATAAGGGGTCGTATGGTGTCCTAAGGGGTCATATTGTTTCCTACAACCCCTTAGGACACCATATGACCCCTTAAGACACCAAATTGTGTCGTTATGGGTCATATGGTGTCCTAAGGGGTCGTAGGACAAAATATGACCCCTATAGACACCATAAGACCCATAACAACCCAATATGGTGTCATAAGAGGTCGTATGTTGTCCTGAGGGGCCATATTGTGTCCTACGACCCCTTAGGACACCATATGACCCCTTAAGACACCAAATTTTGTCGTTATGGGTTATATTGTGTCATATGACCCCTTTAAGACATCATATGACCCCTTAAGACACAATATGACTCCTTATGACACCATATTGGGTCGCTATGGGTCCTATGGTTTCCTAAGGGGTCATATTGTGTCCTATGACCCCTTAGGACACCATATGACCCATAACGACACAATTTGGTGTCTTAAGGGGTCATATGGTGTCCTAAGAGGTCATGTTGTGTCCTACAACCCCTTATGACACCATCTGACCCCTTAAGACACCAAATTGTGTCGTTAGGGTTCATATGGTGTCCTAAGGGGTCATAGGACATAATATGACCCCTTAGAACACCATAGGACCCATAACGACCCAATATGGTGTCCAAAGGGGTCATATTGTGTCCTAAGGGGTCATATGGTATCTTAAAGGGGTCATATGACACAATATGACCCATAACGTCACAATTTGGTGCCTTAAGGGGTCATATGGTGTCCTAAGGGGTCGTAGGACATAATATGACCCCTTAGGACACTATAGGACCCATAACGACCCCTTAGGACCCCTTAGGACACTGTAGGACCCATAACGACCCAATATGGTGTCATAAGGGGTTGTATGTTGTCCTTAGGGGTCATATGGTGTCCTACGACCCCTTAGGACACCATATGACCCCTAACGACACCATATGGTGTCATAAGGGGTCGTATGTAATCATATGACCCCTAATGACACCATATGACCCCTAAGGACAACATATTCTCTCTCTCTCTCTCTCTCTCTCTCTCTCTCTCCCCACAATCCCTCTCTCTCCCCCTCCCCTGATGTCTCTCTCTCTCCCTCTCCCCTAATCTCTTTCTCTCCCCTAATCTCTTTATCTTCCTCTCCTCTTCTCTCTCTCCCTCTCTCTCTCTCTCTCTCTCTCTCTCTCTCTCTCTCTCTCTCTCTCTCTCTCTCTCTCTAAAAGATGAGTAATAAAATCGGATTTTATCGGATATCCGATTTCTGTAATTATCATTAATGTGGCAACAGTAAAAAAAAAGGTGGCAATAGGAAAAAAAATTCAGACCACAAATTTATACATTAAAATTGGATATCCGATTTGTGTAAATAAAAAAGAGCCTTGTGGGCCATTTTGTGGATTCCAATGACCCAAAGTCTGCATATTTTGTTTTATGTCAATGATCACGAGTTTTCAAACAGTTTGAGACAAATTTGTGCTTTTGAGATATTCTTAAAGTCAAATCTTACATTGTCAATCATTTAGGAGCATCTTTGTGGAGGTAAATGGGGAGTAGTAGTCATCGAAAGTCTAAACGCAAAAGAAAACTTTCAAATGACCAAATTGAAGTGTATAGAGAAAGAGATAGAGAAGGTCATAGGGGGAGAAGACAAGGTATGTTAAATATTGCTAATGTTACTTCAAGTGAAGAGGAAATTGAATTTGAAAATGTGTCACAAGTTATTGAAAATGAAAATGTAGATTTTAAAAGTGAAAATTTTAAAAATGTTGAAAGTGATAATGAAAATGCTCAACATGTGGAAAATTTTGACATAGGAGGTGAACATGTGGAAAATTTTGACATTGGAGGTGAACATGTGGAAAATTTTGACATTGGAGATGAAAATGTGGAAAACTTTGACATTGAAGGTGGAATTGCTCAACCAAGTGAACCATATGTAACACCTAATTACTTTAGAAATGAATACCCTCTCATGGATGAAAGACAAATTCCAAATCCAAGACCTTCAAGAACCCCAAAATGGTTACTTGAAATCGATGAGAACATTATTGCGAATCTTGAAGGCAAGAGGTCAACAAGAACTGTTCGATTGTGGGCTACACAAATTTTCAACCAAAATTTTAGCAATAAGACATTGACCGAGCAATGCCAACTCTTTTTTCAATTGCTAAATATGATAAATATGAGACCATTGCGAAACAAATTGAAGATTTGTGTGAACAAGAAGATGGAGAGAAATTTTATTATTGCCAAAAATCTATTTGCCGCTATCAATTCTATTGGAAAGAATACCAAAGAAAGAGATAAGAGAGCCCCTCGAAGAGTGATTACAACCTCCTTAGTAAGCCATCAATTGAGGAAGGCTCGTCAAATGAGACCAACTTGTGTTGACTTTAACAGAAACCGTAAAACTTTGGATAGAGCACTTGCACGAAGACAAAGACTTGACGATCCACTTCAACAAGATACATGGGATTTTGGTGGGAGGCTTTTACGTGTTGATAGAAAGTTGATTGACAATGTGAAGGAGGAGATACAACAATTTTGGCACTCTAGTTCTAGAGTGTCACCCAATGTAAAGGATGTTTTGAAATTAAGAATTGGCAACCGAGACCGCACACCGCATCCCAAACATTTCTTGGAATCAAGCCAAACAATATTGTACAAAAAAATTTGTGAAGTACATCCAAATTTGCAAATATCACAAAGGGCCTTTGAATCTTTGAAGCCATTTTATTGTGTCCCTCTTAAGATTCATAATACTTGTTGTTGCAAGTATCATATGGAGTTTTCAATGTACCATGAACTTTTATGTCATATTCATTCTATGATGCATACTAATGAGATGTTGCAGGAGTGTGGTGCAATGCTATTTCAGAGATCATCAAGAGACTTGCAAGATCTATTTTTATGCCCTAGAGATGATGGCTGCTATTTCTATAGAAATGATTGTTTGAATGAGAAGTTCTCGGAATGTGGTGGGTTGTCAAATTTTGTTTCATGTTTTCATGAGGGCAGCGAACACGAGTTTGGAAAGAATTATGTTGAGAAAAAAAGATATGAGACAGTGAAATATACTTTGAAGAGTGGAGGTGAAGGTTCTAGATGTGAATTAGTCTCAAGAGAAGTGAGTATTCCTGATTTTATTTTGGATTTTAAGGAAAATCTTTTCTACAAGTATGCAAGGCACACCCATAGGTCTTAGTGGTTGGATCAATAGTTCGGGATGTGTAAGAACTCTTTCCCGATTGGCACTATTGTATCGGTGGTTGATTTTGCAGATAACTATACATTGCAACCACAGAATGAGGTGCAGTCTCAGTACTACAATTCAATCCAGATTGCTATTTTTGTTCACATTACATATAGACATGCTCCTGATAGTACAGAAGAGGACAGATAGATAATCAAGGAGTATCATTCTTATATGAGTGATGATAGATCACACTCCTCCGAGTATCTGCAACATTCTTTCAAGAATTTTTTTGAGTTCTTGCATGAGAAAGATATTGCAATTGATAGACATATCATATGGCCAGATAATTGTACAGGTCAATTCAAGAATGCCCGTATATTTTGTTGGTTGAGTGGAATGCATGTAGAGAGGCATATACCTCATATTTGGTGTTTTTTTTAGGCAGGGCATGGGAAGGGGGAGCATGATGGAGCAAGTGCATGTTTGAAGAGAGCTCTAGTTAAGGAGAAATTGAGGATTTCAAGTGCAAATTTCTTTGATGCACGTTCTATTGCTAATTGGTGTAGTTCAGCATTGTCACATGGAGGTACTCTTGATTTAGTAGTTACAAGATTCTTTTGGTTGGTTGAGGAGGGCACAGTGGGAGATAAATTGGATTCTCAAACAATTAAAGATTCTTCAAAGATGCATTCATTTCTCAGCTCAGATGCAAGTACATGGACCATTTGGACACGAGAGTTGGCTTTTTCTTGTTAGAGTTATGTTCAGTGTGATTGGGATCAGTGCGAGCCAAGTGAGTGGGTTGATACGTGGGTTCCCCAATATATAACTCCTTTATCTCAAACAATATCCTTGTCAAACGATGACATGGAAAGTTCACTTGAGTATGACTGTTTGTCAGATCTTGTACAACCAAGACATGTTGTTGCACCGCAAGGGAATGAAGAGAGATCAGAATATTGGTTGGCACAATGTGTACATGGAAAATAGAAGCTAACACAACTAGTGACTGATGATGACGGGTTCACATTTCCTACAAGTTCAGTTGTTGTTGTGGGAACTTGGTTGTGAACATACATGATTAGAAAGAATGGCATACCTACATTGGAAGACTATGAGAGACACAAAACCATTATAATGTATTCACACATTATTATAGCTACAAATGTCAAGTTTTTGAAGCATCAAGCAAAACCAAAGACCAAAGAGCTATGGACAATGACTACTGTTGATCATGAAGCAATACTGGATACTCTTAAGCAAAGAGATGACCCTTCAGGCATACTTGAGTAGTAGGTCTTTAATGGTGCCTTATTTTTTTTATCATGCATTTCATTTCAAACAATGATCATTAAAACTTAAAGTTCAAGTTTGTTACGTGTATATTAAGGATGTGTTCAAAATGCAGGTCTATTGATGAACATTTTTTTTTGGCAACACGGTTTTTGCTTGCACATAGCGAGTACACTCGATATAATTGGAAGGGACGTATTTTTCCAACATGACTTATTATCATGCATTTGATGAGCTTTACAATTTTTCTTATTAGACAACACTATTTGACAATTTTTGATGATATAATTATCGCAAAACCTTTATGCTCATACAGGTCTTTTTTGATGATATACAACAGTATCACATTATGATTTTGGTGTCAACATAGTGGGTTATGTTGATATAATTCGAAGGGACGCATTTTTAGGGTATATAATCCCACCTTTTCATTTATTATCATGCATTTCAGTTGAAGTGATTATCATAAAGCCTTTATGTTCATCTGTGCATTTTATGTGTAGACTAACAATTCTTAAAAATACAGGTTCGTGCTAGATCATTCGTCATTGACAAGACCCTCTCTTGGTGATGGTACATATTCCTTTGTGCATTAATGAGATTAAATTTTATGCATAAACATTAAGTCAAGTGAATGTATTTCTATTTAGAAATGACCATATCTACCATCGTCTTCAACCAAGTAGAGAAATGCAATGAGAAGGGCTTTAATCAACATGCGTCTTTCTTCAAAGTTATGCTTGTATACTTTGCAAAGAAACTAGTAAGTTTCGTAATTTGTACATCTTAAAAATGTTTCAAATGATCTATTTATAATTTGACAAACTAATTTGTATTAAGTGTTATAATTTATTTCTTGTAGCACATTCATTCCACATAAAAAGGTTACTTATTTTGGTCTTCATTTATGTGCAGGCATTTTTGTACGTAAGATTTTCTCTTAGGACATGAGGATGTCTGATGTAGATGAAGTAGGATGTTGTATTTGTATATGGATGTGAATTGATGTAACTTTGTTATGATGATATACAATGCCCATGAGTAAATTGGTTTAGTTATATTGATGATATACAATGTATCTGTACATGAGTGCATTGGTGTAGTCATATTGCTAATTAAAAAAAATCATGTTTGCATATCCCTTCATGGATGTCACATGCAAGTGTAATGGTAATTATGTGTATACAATACATGTAAATATTGATGATCATTATGTGTCTACAGTGTAATGCTTATTTATCTATATTTTTCATTGAACAAGTTAGGGACACGAATTCCGAGATACACTTTTGTAGGGACCAATCTCGTGGCCTCATAGGTTCAAACGGATCGTTCACAGGTGCCACGAATTCCGAATTAGGTCCTGTCAAAGTTTGATAATTTTTAGCAATTAGGGTGCTCAAGGGACAACGCTGGTAGGGTATGACTCTGAGTGTTCGACCAAGTGGGGGGGAAAAATAGGAGCATGTATAGGGTAATAATGCCTAATTGGACATCTCAGAGGTGACGGTTCATTATCACAAAGAGAAAAATGAGAAATTGGCCACGCGACAACATTCAATTGAATGAGAACTGACGATTTTTTGCCAACCGAAAAAATGCTGCCCTAATAAAACCATAGGGAAACTTGAAAAATAGAGATAGGCTTTTGCAGGGACCCCTCTTGTGGCCCCGTAGGTTCAAATGGATCATTTGTAGGTGCCATGGATTCCAAGTTAGGGCCCGTCAAAGTTTGACAATTTTTAGCACTTAGGGAGCTCAAGGGACGACACTAGTAGGGTATGACCCCGAGTGTTCAACCAAGTTGGGGGGAAAAATAATAGCATGCATAGGGTAATAATTCCTAACTAGACATGTCATAGCTGACAGTTCATTATCACGACGAGTAGAATGAGAAATTGGCCACGCGACAACATTCGATTGAATGAGACTGACGATGTTTTTGCAAACCAAAAAAAATGATGTCCTAATAAAACCGTAGGGAAAATTGAAAAACCTAGATAGGCTTTTGCAGGGACCCCTCTCGTGGCCTTGTAGATTCAAATGGATCATTTGCAGGTGCCACAGATTCCAAGTTAGGGCCCGTCAAAGTTTGACAATTTTTAACACTTAGGGTACTCAAGGGACGACGCCGGTAGGGTATGACCTCGAGTGTTCGACCAAGTGGGGGGGGAAAATAGGAGCATGGATAGGGTAATAATACCTAACTGGACATGTTAGAGCCAATGGTTCATTATCACGACAAGCAGAACGAGAAATTGGCCACGCGACAACATTCAATTGAATGAGACTGACGATTTTTTCACCAACCGAAAAAATGCTTCCCTAATAAAACCATAGGGAAAATTGAAAAAAAAAGATAGGATTTTGTAGGGACCCCTCTCATGGCCCCATAGGTTCAAACAAATCATTCATAGGTGCCATGGATTCCGAGTTAGGTCTCGTCGAAGTTTGACAATTTTTAGCACTTAGGGTGCTCAAGGGACGACATCGGTAGGGTATGATCCCGAGCGTTCAACTGAGTGGGGGGGGAAAATAGGAGCATGCATAGGGTAATAATGCCCTAACTGGACATGTCAGAGCCTATGGTTCTTTATCACGACGAGCAGAATGAGAAATTGGCCACACGACAACATTCGATTGAATGAGACTGACGATTTTTTCGCCAACCGAAAAAAATGCTGCCCTAATAAAACCGCAGGGAAACATGAAAAATTGAGATAGGCTTTTACAGGGACCCCTCTCATGGCCCCATAGGTTCAAACAGATCATTCACAGGTGCCACGGATTCCTATTTAGGGCCCATCAAAGTTTGACAATTTTTAGCACTTAGGGTGCTCAAGGGACGACGTCGATAGGGTATGACCCCGAGTGTTCGACCGAGTGGGGGGAAAAATAGGAGCATTCATAGGGTAATAATGCCTAACTAGACATGTCAGAGCTAACGGTTTGTTATCACGATGAGCAGAACGAGAAATTAGCCACACGACAACATTCGATTGAATGAGACTGACGATTTTTTTGCCAACCGAAAAAATGCTGCCCTAATAAAATCATAGGGAAACTTGAAAAACTGAGATAGGCATTTGTAGGGACCCCTCTCATGGCCTCGTAGGTTCAAATGGATTGTTCACAAGTGCCACAGATTCTGAGTTAGGTCTCGTCAAAGTTCGAAAATTTTTAGCAGTCGGAGCGCTCAAGGGACAACGTCGGTAGGGTATGACCCTGAGTGTTCGACCGAGTGGGGGGCCAAAATAGGAGCATGCATAGGGTAATCATTCCTAATTGGACATTTCGGAGCTAATGGTTCATTATCACGATGAGCAGAATGAGAAATTGGCCACATGACAACATTTGATTGAATGAGACTGACGATTTTTTTGCCAACCGAAAAAATGTTGCCCTAATAAAACCGTAGGGAAACTTGAAAAATAGAGATAGGATTTTGTAGGGACCCCTCTCGTGGCCCTGTAGGTTCAAACAGATTGTTCGCAGGTGCCATGGATTCTGAGTTAGGTATCGTTAAAGTTTGAAAAAATTTAGTACTTAGGGTGCTCAAGGGACGACGTTGGTAGGGTATGACCCTGAGCGTTCGACCGAGTGGGGGGGGGGGGGGAAATAGAAGCATGCATAGGGTAATAATTCCTAGCTGGACATGTCAGAGACAACGGTTCATTATCACGATGAGCAGAACGAGAAAAGTGCCACGCGACAACATTCGATTGAATGAGACTGACGATTTTTTTGCCAATCGAAAAAATGTTGCCGCAATAAAACCGTAGGGAAAATTGAAAAATCAAGATATGATTTTTTAGGGACCCCTCTCATGGGCTCGTAGGTTCAAACGAATTATTTGCAAGTGCCACGGATTTTAAGTTAGGGCCCATCAAAGTTTGATAATTTTTAGTACTTAGGGTGCTCAAGGGACAACGTCGGTAGGGTATGACCCCGAGCGTTTGACCGAGTGGGGTGGGAAAAATAGGAGCATGCATAGGGTAATAATGAATTGTATTGTATTGTTTATTAAATTAATTGTATTGTTCATTAAATGAATTGTATTATTCATTAAATGAATTGTATTGTATTATTCATTAAATGAATTGTATTGTTCATTAAATAACCATTATTAACCATTGTTAATTATTGGATTGAAGATTAAATTTTTCCATGATAACACCATGCACACATGAGCAACAATTTATATGATCCAATATCAACTTCTATATATATGAAAATGTCAAATGATTACAAGTGTATGTCCATACATAAATATGGCATAAATGCCAACTCAAACAAAATGTATGTCTATATACGTGAATGTATGTCCATATACAAAATATACATTTTAACTAGACATGTAAGCATCCCAAAACTATCTATAACATCCTAAGCTACTGATGGATCATCAAAATCAATCCTCTTCGACGCACTGCTCGGCTTTGAAGGATCCTGCACAAGAAAAAACAAACCACGATTTAAGATTAGTTATATTATATAACTCACATTCGAAAAGTTAACATAAAAATGAACTATAATTGAACTATTCTTGTTTACCTCATCTCTATGTTTTCTCTTCAACTTTGCAGGACTCTTGATGTATGTCTTCGGTAGAGGAGGTATGTTTTCAATATTTTCATACACAACCTACATATGTTCACGAACATGACATTGATACAAGTTAACATATAATTGGCACTAGTAATAAAAAATTATATCTACTAAACACAAAATAAAATAAACACACATGTACTCAAGGCATCTCTTCTTCTTCTTCATCTTCAGGTATAGTGGGTGTAGTCAACAAGGATGTGAAGCCAAGAATTCTCTGTACATATACACAACAAGTATATGAAACTATCAATCTATGTCTAGACGTGTATAATCACTATAAGTTATTTAAACTATTAATTCAATCATATTTGCATTCAATTAACTTTCCCTTGTCTCCAACTGCACTACCAGATCCTAAATCACATAGCCCCGCACTCGTGTTGCTTGTGCTCTACAAGAGTAAAATAAGATATACATGCAAGTTACTACATAATCTAATTAATACCAATATAAATGATGAGCATGTATGTACAATAAAATACAAACAACTATGTGCAATAATATATGTACCATCAAGCTATCAAGGCCAAATGAAATGGCCGACAAGGTGCCCTCCTGAATCTGTGTCAACTCCTCCTCAGTCATCAACTGTTAAATAGACCATGTAAATAAAAATTAGTACTTAATATTATCTAGATTATAAATATTCATTTAAAATATAGCATGAACTGTGAAAATATAAATCTTACCACTACATCATCAATGTATGATGATGGTGCCTCCTTGCCTCTAGCATGCGAGGACTCCCCAGGGTATCCTCTAGTCCGTGTCATAACATCTGGTGCATCGTGCATCTCATTCACCTCATAATCTGCATTTTTCGCAGGGGGCTCAACAGGTTGTCCAGCTGGACCCAAGCATACGTGCCCACACATGACACAACTATAGGGCACGCAAATGTGTGGAGCCTAGGATGACGTGTCAGTGCCACTAGATGCACCACTTCCATCAAAAGTAGAATGAGCTACTAACCCAACCTAAGAAACCAAAAGGCTACTCAAAGAGTGAATAGCCGATATGGTCCGTGAAGCCACCTCACAAATGATATTTGGATGTTGCACTGGAGATGGGGGATCAACAGGAGGAGGGGGGACATATGGGCCCTGGACTACTCTAACTGCCCGAGGTCTATTTTGGGGCATACCTAAACCCACACCCTGGAAAGGTTGGATGTCAAAGTAGTTCACATGTTTGCCTAAAACAAACTTAGCATACAATTTTTTTATGAAGTAAAATGGGACATCAAGATTGTTGTTGGGTGGTTTGTCAAAAACCATCCACCAACGATCCCAAAAGTTTTTACAGTACCATCATTTGTGCACCATTTAATAGAAAGTTTTGTTTTTTTGGGGTCTACGATTTGACCAGTGTGGGGATTCACAAACAATGAGGCGATAGTGGCTTTGGATATCTCGAGATCCTTGATCTCCTTATACAACAAGCCATCTGCATATTGTTCCCTCATAGAATATCCCCACAGAAGGGTGGTATTGTGCTCCTCAATCATGGTTTCCATACTCTTTATGATCGACGTGAGAGGATCAAACATTGGGTTTAGATGAGGTATCCTACGATATACATCTGCAATCCCCCTCAATTCATTCAAATTTTGTGCAATCAAATCCTGAATTGAGGGGGGGTTTGGCAAATGAGGGTTTTGGTTGTTGTGGTTGTGGTTGATCAATGTTTTCATTGTTAGCCCCCATTTTTAACCTAATTGAATGTAAACAATTGAATTTAGTTAACAAATTTAAACAATTTTGTATTTTGATTTTTAAAAACCTAGTTTTCATGAAAAAAATCATATTTTCAATGAAAAAACAAATAAACAAAAAAAAAATACAAAAATTGAATGAAAATGATTGAAAACAACAAAAATATTACCTTTCAATGTGTTTTTTAGCAATTTTTGGGCTAAAAAATGGATATAAAAATTGGATATCCGATTTGCTTAGGTAATTACCATGCCAAGGTGTACTAACACCTAGGCCAAGCAAAAAGTCAACACGGATTTTTCACGTTTTTAGGCAAGTGGAGAAGGCTATTTTTTTCACATCGCCACTTTTTGGCCCCCCATGATCCTACACTAACCCTATTAATCATTGTGGATATATGCACCAAGTTGTGGTACCAAAAAGGGGTCTTAAGGTGCCACTTTTTTTTTTTCTGAAATCAGAAAAGTCTGAACTTCAACAACAAATTGAAGATAGTTCACTCCAAATTTGAAGATGAAACAAGAACAAGAGTCAGAGTGCTTCGAGTCTACTTTCTAAACTACTAATTTATTTTGAAAATGGTGGACATTAAGGGCTTCAAAAAGGGGGGCCACAAAAAGTGGTCCTGTTTTTATGCAAAAAACATAACATAGCGTCTGTTGTGGCCCCCCTAAAATGTTAACTTTTATTTTGAATTTTTAAAATCGCTTGGGTGAGAAATTAGCTAACACCTTGTAGTTTATGCCAGATTTTTCAGCTAATTTTTTAATGACTGTATGATTTTTTACTCATTTTTGAAGTGGACACATCCTGAAAAATAGAAATTTGAGCGTGCTCCCCCCTAAAATCATTGAAAACTAATCAAAAATTACAATTTTTTTTGTTAAATTGTGTAGAATGGAGTCTAGTTTCTAAAAATGTAAGTTTTTTCAAAATATGATGAGCTTGTAAAAATCTATACCCAAAATAGTGCATGTTGGTTTTTGACAAAAAACGGACACACTGACAAAAGAAATTATAGATGAAAGACTTAATGAAATCAAAATTTGAAATAAATTACATTCTTGGATAGCTAAGAGGGAGCTCGAGTTTACCACGGTATTTTTTTTAACTTCATTGAAACACATGCAAACCTAACGGAGAGCACGACCAAAAATATGTCAAAATTTTTAATGTTCTAATAAAAACATGTCTCTAGCCTAAAATGGTCATCCAAACCTTTGGGTTGGATGCCCAAGGCAAATCCAACCCATAGGTTTGGTGTTTCCCAAAGCGGGCCATTTGGCGCGTGCCAAATGTGGTGCCCGCCCTATTTGGCATGCGCCAAATGTGATGAATGGATTTTTCCATTTGGCGCGCATCAAATTTGGTCCATATTCCACATTTGGCGCGCACCAAATAGGGAGAGCACCAAATGTGTACATAGAAACCCCCATCTAACCTCTTCCTTCTTTATCTCCCTTCCCTCGTAGTTCCATCTCTCTCTATGAACTAGATCTCATATTCTCTCTCTCCCCTTACCTCTTCTCGAGCTCTTCATTCTTATAGATACATACTCTTATTTGTCTCTCCCCTCTCTAGCTCTCATAATTCCCTTATTATCCTATCCCTCGAGCTATCTCCCTCTTCATCCTTACACCCATCTAATTCCCTCTCTCACCTCTTTCCCTCAATTTCTTCCTCACTCCCTCCTCTCTCTAGGTCCTAAGGGGTCATAGGACACCATATGACCCCTTAGGACACAATATGACCCCTAACGACACCTAAGGGGTCATATGGTGTCCTAAGGGGTCATAGGACACCATATGACCTCTCAGGTTACCATAAGACCCATAACGACACCATATTTTGTCCTAAGTGGTCATAGGACACCATATGACCCCTTAGGACACCATACAACCAATAACGACACCATATGGTGTCTTAATGGGTCATAGGACACCATAAGACCCATTAGGTGTCGTTAGGGGTCATATTGTGTCCTAAGGGGTTATATGGTGTCCTATGACCCCTTAGGACACCATATGACCCCTTAGTACACCATATGGTGTCCTATGACCCCTTAGGACACCATATGAGCCCCTAGTACACCGTATGCGGTTAGTATGGTCTTATGGTGTGTGATGATCCCTTAGGACACCATATGACCCCTTAGGACACCATACGACCCATAATGACAAAATAAGGTGTCCTAAGGGGTCATATGGTGTCTTAAGGGGTCATAACACACCATATGACCCATTAAGACACAATATGACCCTAACGACACCTAAGGGGTCCTATGGTGTCCTATGACCCCATAGGACACTATATGATCCCTTAGGACACCATACAACCCATAACGACACCATATTGTGTCCTAAGGGGTCATATGGTGTCTTGCAGTCATAGGACACCATATGACCCCTTACGACACCATACAACCCATAACAACACCATATTGTGTCCTAAAGGGTCATATGGTGTCCTAAGGGGTCATAGGACACTAGATGACCCCTTAGGACACCATGTGACCCCTTAGAACACCATTTAGTATCGTTATGGGTCATACCGTGTCCTAAGGGGTCATATCATATCCTAATGGGTCATATAGTGTCCTATGACCCCTTAGCATACCACATAACCCCTTACATGTCGTTAGGGTTCACATTGTGTCCTAAGGGGTCATATGGCATCCTATGACCCCTTAGGACACTATATGACCCCTTAAGACACCATATGGTGTCATTATGGGTCGTATGGTGTCCTAAGCGGTCATTGGGTGTCTTATGATCCCATAGGACACCATATGACCCCTTAGGATACCATATAACCCATAATGACAACATAAGGTGTCCTAAGGGGTCATATTGTGTCTTAAGGGGTCATAACACACCATATGACCTGTTAAGACATAGTATGATCCCTAACGACACCTAAGGGGTCATATGGTGTCCTATGACCCCATAGAACACCATATGACCCCTTATAACACCATACAACCCATAATGACACCATATTGTGTCCTAAGGGGTCATATGGTGTCCTAAGGGGTCATAGGACACCATATGACCCCTTACGACACCATGTGATCCCTTAGAACACCATATAGTGTCGTTGTGGGTCATATGGTGTCCTAATGGGTCATATAGTGTGCTATGACCCCTTAGGATACCATATAACCCCTTACGTGTCATTAGGGTTCACATTGTGTCCTAAGGGGTCATATGGTATCCTATAACCCCTTAGGACACCATATGACCCCTTAGGACACCATATGGTGTCATTATGGTTCGTGTGATTTCCTAAGGAGTCATATGGTGTCTTAAGGGGTCATAACACACCATATGACCCATTAAGACACAATATGATCCCTAACGACACCTAAGGGGTCAGATGGTGTCCTATGACCCCACAGGACACCATATGACCCATAACGACACCATATAACCCCTTACAACACCATGTGACCTCTTATAACATCATATAGTATCATTATGGGTCATATGGTGTCCTAAGGGGTCATATGGTGTCCTAACAGGTCATATAGTGTCCTATGATCCCTTAGGATACCATATAACCCCTTACGTGTCGTTAGGGTTCACATTATGTCCTAAGGGGTCATATGGTGTCCTATGACCCCTTAGGACACTATATGATCCCTTAGGACACCATATGGTGTCATTATGGGTCACATGGTGTCCTAAGGGGTCATATGGTGTCTTAAGGGGTCATAAAACACCATATGATTATGACCCGTTTAGACACAATATGATCCCTAACGACACCTAAGGGGTCATATGGTATCCTATGGTCCCATAGGACACCATATGACCCCTTAGGACACCATACGACCCATAACGACACCATATTGTGTCCTAAGGGATCATATGGTGTCCTAAGGGGTCATAGGACACCATCTGACCCCTTAGGACACCATATGACCCATAACAACACTATATTGTGTCCTAAGGGGTCATATGGTGTCCTAAGGGGTTATAGGATACCATATGACCCCTTACGACACCATATTGTGTCCTAAGGGGTCATATGGTGTCCTAACGGGTCATATAGTTTCCTATGACCCCTTAGGATACCATATAACCCCTTACGTGTCGTTAGGGTTCACATTGTGTCCTAAGGGGTCATATGGTGTTCTATGACCCCTTAGGACACTATAAGACCCCTTAGGACACCATATGGTATCATTATGGGTTGTATGGTCTCCTAAGGGGTCATATGGTGTCTTAAGGTGTCATAACACACCATACGACCCATTAAGATATAATATGATCCCTAACGATACCTAAGGGGTCATATGGTGTCCTATGGCTGCATAGGACACCATATGACCCCTTAGGACACCATATGGTGTCATTATGGGTCACATGGTGTCCTAAGGGGTCATATGGTGTCTTAAGGGGTCATAACACACCATATGACCCATTAAGACACAATATGATCCCTAATGCCACCTAAGGGGTCATATGGTGTCCTATGGCCCCATAGGACACCATATGACCCCTTAGGACACCATACAACCCATAACGACACCATATTGTGTCCTAAGGGATCATATGGTGTCCTAAGGGGTCATAGGACACCATCTAACCACTTAGGACACCATACGACCCATAACAACACCATATTGTGTCATAAGGGGTCATATGGTGTCCTAAGGGGTTATAGGATACCGTATGACCCCTTACGACACCATACGACCCATAACGACACCATATTCTGTCCTAAGGGGTCATATGGTGTCCTGACGGGTCATATAGTTTCCTATGACCCCTTAGGATACCATATAACCCCTTACGTGTCATTAGGGTTCACATTGTGTCCTAAGGGGTCATATGGTGTCCTGTGACCCCTTAGGACACCATGTGGTCTCATTATGGGTGGTATGGTGTCCTAAGGGATCATATGGTGTCCTATGACCCCTTAGGACACTATATGACCCCTTAGGAAACCATATGGTGTCATTATGGGTTGTATGGTGTCCTAAGGGGTTATATGGTGTCTTAAGGGGTCATAAGACACCATATGACCTATTAAGACACAATATGATCCCTAACAAGACCTAGGGGGTCATATGGTGTCCTATGGCCCCATACAACACCATATGACCCCTTAGGACACCATATGGCCCATAACGACACCATATTGTTTCCTAAGGGATCATATGGTGTCCTAAAGGGTCATAGGACACCATATGACCCCTCAGGACACCATACAACCCATAATGACACCATATTGTGTCCTAAGGGGTCATATGGTGTCCTAAGCGGTTATAGGATACCATATAACCCCTTACGACACCGTACGACCCATAATGACACCATATTGTGTCCTAAGGGATCATATGGTGTCCTATATGGTCATATAGTGTCTTATGACCCCTTAAGATACCATATAACCCCTTACAAGTCGTTAGGGTTCACATTGTGTCCTAAGGGGTCATATGGTGTTCTATGACCCCTTAGGATACTATATGACCCCTTAGGACACCATATGGTGTCATTATGGTTCGTATGGTGTCCTAAGGCATCATATGGTGTCTTAAGGGCTCATAACACACCATATGACCCGTTAAGACACAATATGATCCCTAACGACACCTAAGGGGTCATATAGTGTCCTATGGCCCCATAAGACACCATATGACCCCTTAGGATACTCTACGACCCATAACGACACCATATTGTGTCCTAAGGGGTCATAGGACACCATATGACCCCTTAGGATACCATACGACCCATAACGACACCATACTGTGTCCTAAGGGGTCATATGGTGTCTTAAGGGGTCATAGGATAACATATGGCCCCTTACAACACCATACGACCCATTAATACACCATATTGTGTCCTAAGGGGTCATATTATGTCCTAAGGGGTCATATGGTGTCCTGACGGGTCATATAGTGTCCTATGGCCCCTTAGGATACCATATAACCCCTTATGTGTCATTAGGGTTCACATTGTGTCCTAAGGGGTCATATGGTGTCCTATGACCCCTTAGGACACTATATGACCCCTTAGGACACTATATGGTGTCATTATGGGTCGTATGGTGTCCTAAGGGGTCATATGTTGTCTTAAGGGGTCATAACACACCATATGACATGTTAAGACATAATATGATCCCTAACGACACCTAAGGGGTCATATGGTGTCCTATGGCCCCATAGGACACTATATGACCGCTTAGGATACCATACAACCCATAACAACACCATATTGTGTCCTAAGGGATCATATGGTGTCCTAAGGGGTCATAAGACACCATATGACCCCTTAGGACACCATATGACCCATAACGACACCATATTGTGTCCTAAGGGGTCATATGGTGTCCTAAGGAGTCATAGGATACCATATGACCCCTTACGACACCATGTGACCCCTTAGCACACCATATAGTGTCGTTGTGGGTCATATGGTGTCTTAAGGGGTCATATGATGTCCTAATGGGTCATATAGTGTCCTATGACCCCTTAGGATACCATATAACCCCTTACGTGTCGTTAGGGTTCACATTCTGTCCTAAGGGGTCATATGGTGTCTTAAGGGGTCATAACACACCATATGACCCTTTAAGACACAATATGATCCCTAACGACACCTAAAGGGTCATATGGTGTCCTATAGCCCCATAGGACACCATATGACCCCTTAGGACACCATACGACCCATGACAACACCATATTGTATCCTAAGGGGTCATATGGTGTCCTAAGGGGTCATAGGACACCATATGACCCCTTAGGACACCATACGACCCATAGCGACACCATATTGTGTCCTAAGGGGTCATATGGTAACCTAAGGGGTCCTAGGATACCATATGACCCCTTACGACACCATACGACCCATAACGACACCATATTATGTTGTAAGGGGTCATATGGTGTTCTAAGGGGTCATATGGTATCGTAACGGGTCATATAGTGTCCTATGACCCCTTAGGATACCATATGACCCCTTACAACACCATGTGACCCCTTAGAACACCATATAGTGTCGTTATGGGTCATATGGTGTCCTAAGGGGTCATAGGACACCATATGACCCCTTAGGACACCATGTGACCCCTTAGAACACCATATAGTGTCCTTATGGGTCATATGGTGTCCTAATGGGTCCTATGGTGTTCTAACGGGTCATATAGTGTCCTATGACCCCTTAGGATACTATATAACCCCTTACATGTCGTTAGGGTTCACATTGTGTCCTAAGGGGTCATATGGTGTCCTAAGGGGTCATAGGACACCATATGTCCCCTTAGGACACCATACGACCCATAACGACCTCATATGGTTTAGCATATTGGGTTATAGAGTCTATGGTTATTGTATAGGGTCGAGGATTTAGCATATTTGGTCATACGATCTAGGGTATTTGTTATAGGTTTGAAATGGTTTAATTTTTATAGTTGTGGCTATTAAACTATAGGGTATAGAGTATAGATTATAGGGTATAGAGTAGAAATTTATCAAAGGTTAAAAAATTTCAATGCAAATCATATGGCTAGCGCCATATTTGGCGCTAGCCAAATGAGCTGCACTAAAAAACGGTTATATGAGACCCTTGACCCGTGATCCAAGCCTACATTCTCTCATAAGGTGCACGCCTTATGAGCATTTTTCATTTATTTTGAAGTGTGGCACCTTTTTGGTACCACAACTTCGTGCATATACCCTTGTCTAAGGTTACAATACAAAGGAGTAGGTCCTAATTTATGGCATGAATGTATCCTATGGATGATTTTGTGTAATTAATTATTGGAACTATATTGGTTACATGTTGTATGGTTGAAGATCAAGAGGTATATGGAAGAGTTTCCTTTAATGCCAAACTTTTGCACATTGATGTTGAGTGGAGGGAAAAACTCCCATAACATGCAACCATTGGTACCTAAGAAGAATACTATAAGTTGATTTTTGGGCTTCTCATTGCAACTATAAGAAAATGTTCAACTATATGAACAAACATAGTGAATATGAAACATAATGCATCCTTTATTATCTCCAAAAATATGAGGAAAAAACTTCTAAGAGATAATAATATAAGGATCAAAAGCAATTTGAATCTATATATGATATTATGTTCCATACAAGAGCTACCACACAATTCTTATCACTATTTTTTTTAATCTATTATCAACAAAAATATCTTGGAAAATTTATCATAAAATTTAATTTAATTTATATGAAATATATGATGGAAAAAAAATCTAAGAGCTAATTAAAGAGAAAAAAACAGGGATCAAAAGAAATCAGAATCTATATATGATATTATGCTCCATACAAGAGCTACCACACAAGTCTTATCACTATTTTTTTAATCTATAATCAACAAAGATATCTTTGGAAATATTAGCATAGACTTTAATTTAATTTATATGAAAAATATGATTAAGTTTAGATGTATTACATTAGGCAATTACAAAGAAACAAATAACTCTATAACAAAACCCTACAAAAACATATGTAAACTCCTTCAATTTAAGTAGGGTAGGATTGCACATCTACAAGCATTTCTATCTTGGCCCACTATGGTCTACTTCCCATACCCACATGTAGTTACATAATTATCTTGACCTTTGTACGATTTCCAAATCATAATGTTCAAAACAAAAAAAGGTTTCAAACAACCATGGAGACCTTAAACCATCATAAGTTCAAGTTCACCTCCACAACACAATTAATCAAATTAAGAAGGGTTAGATTTTAGGTCAACAAACATTGGAATTTTGATAATATGGCCTACTTTCCCCACATAGTTACATAGTCACTTTGAGCTTCAGTACAATTACTCAATCATAATGTTTGAAACAAAAAAGATTTTGAATAGGCATGAAGAGCCTAAACTTTTATAAATAGGTTCCCTTCCATGACACAATTTCCATTCAATTAGGGAGATCTTTTTTGTGTTGACAACAAACAAGAAATTTTGAATTTGGCAATTATGACAACAATTTTAGCTTTTATTGCATTTATGTGTAGATTAGTAGAGATGGGTAAGAGAATAATTGGAATTGTTAAAGTATAAAAAATAATATTTTTAACATGCTATTAATCATATCAACATGCTCAAAGTCAAGGCACTCCCCTTGGGATGTCACACTAACCACCTTGTTGAAGCTGTTGTGACTTTCGATGGCTTAAGGTTGGCTAAGAGCATTAATGCCAATTTGGTGTGGCTAGAGGGGGATCCTAACAATATTATTCAATGTTTAAAATACCATCGAAAACCCTCTTATACTATTGAAAGATGGATTAAGAAATCCATGAAAATAATAAGGACCTTCCAAAAAGTTCATACCCATGTCTATAGTGTTTCTGCAGATGTTAAGGCCTTGTTGACACATTATTTGTCCCAAGTTAGAAGAACCAACCCTTCTTATGATTGATGATATCATACCATGAAAATATGGTCCTAACCATTATTAAGTGTAGAGATATTTTAATTAATTGCTTCAGAGCTTCACACACTTTCTAGGTGGTAACTAAGTTCTTCTAGGGTTTTCTCTCTCTGTACATTTCTACCATTTCTACCATTTCTACAACCATGGGTGGTGAGAGGTGAATGGTCAAACCCTTGAATTGTGAAGAGTTCAAAAATAATATTACCATCTAACGAATTTTGGAACATAATGGTCTTACCCCTTTCATCGAAAGGTTTCATGGCTTCGATGTTAGTTTTGCTAGAAAATTACCAAAGGGTTTGAAGGAGGGGCATATTTAGATGTGTGGAAAGAAATTGGAGATTGATGAAAAACTAATTGCAAAGGTCACTGGTTTGTCCATGGATGGAGCCAAATTTTACAGAGACATGAAAATGTTGGATGCAACGGTCAAATTTTTTTCCAAAGATGAGAAGGAGAGGAAGAAATTGGCCAAAGTTGACAAGAGAAGCTATCATACAGGTAATATTAAATTCATTTGGCATTCTGTACTTATTATTCTCTTGAAATAGATTACCCTAGATGTTAGGTTCAATAGGGCTTTTGGGCACCATTTTGTTTTGTTGATTCACTTTAGGCATAAGGTACAAATCTCTTTCCCTTTCTTTCTGCTAGCTTCCATCAATGATAGTATTAAAAACCAAAGGAAGAATAAGAAAAACCTGGTCCTCCACAGGGGTTTGTTGTTACTTATCTTTGAGCATATCAAATCACAACCCTCTCCGTCCACTAGAATTTAAGCTTCCTCATATGATACCGAGGAGGATGAGTCTGTGAGTCTCTCTTCTGAGGAGGAGGGGTGGAATACGGACTTGAAGGATTCTAACTCTAAGCTAGAAGTTAATTTGAAGCAAAGCCAAAGGGCTAAGAGGAGTAGACCATCCCCTATTTCCATTTCTAATTCTAATTCTAGGCCTTCCTACAATGTCATGTTGGATAAGTCAGAGCCTATTATAAATAGGAATGACAGATCCCCTTTTCCAAAAGACCTCAAAGTGAATTCCATAATTGGAATTGTTAAAGTATGAAAAATAATATTTTTAACATACTATTAATCATATCAACATGCTCAAAGTCAAGGCACTCCCCTTGGGATGTCACACTAACCACCTTGTTGAAGTTGTTGTGACTTTCCATGGCTTGAGGTTGGCTAAGAGCATTAATGCCAATTTGGTGTGGCTAGAGGGGGATCCTAACAATATTATTCAATGTTTAAAATACCATCGAAAACCCTCTTATACTATTGAAATATGGATTGAGAAATCCATGAAAATAATAAGGACCTTCCAAAAAGTTCATACCGATGTCTATAGTGTTTCTGTAGATGTTAAGGCATTGTTGACACATTATTTGTCCCAAGTTAGAAGAACCAACCCTTCTTATGATTGATGATATCATACCATGAAAATATGGTCCTAACCATTATTAAGTGTAGAGATATTTTAATTAATTGCTTCAGACCTTCACACACTTTCTAGGTGGTAACTAAGTTCTTCTAGGGTTTTCTCTCTCTGTACATTTCTACCATTTCTACAACCATGGGTGGTGAGAGGTGAATGGTTGAACCCTTGAATTGTGAAGAGTTCAAAAATAATATTACCATCTGACGAATTTTGGAACATAATGGTCTTACCCCTTTCATCGAAAGGCTTCATGGCTTCGATGTTAGTGTTGCTAGAAAATTACCGAAGCGTTTGAAGGAGGGGCATATTTAGATATGTGGAAAGAAATTGGAGATTGATGAAAAACTAATTGCAAAGGTCACTAGTTTGTCCATGGATGGAGCCAAATTTTACAGAGACATGAAAATGTTGGATGCAGCGGTCAAATTTTTTTCCAAAGATGAGAAGGAGAGGAAGAAATTGGCTAAAGTTGGAAAATGAAGCTATGATACTGGTAATATTAAATTCATTTGGCATTCTGTACTTATTATTCTCTTGAAATAGATTACCCTAGATGTTAGGTTCAATAGGGATTTTGGGCACCATTTTGTTTTGTTGATTCACTTTAGGCATAAGGTACAAATCTCTTTCCCTTTCTCTCTGCTAGCTTCCATCAATGATAGTATTAAAAACCAAAGGAAGAACAAGAAAAACCTGGTCCTCCACAGGGGTTTGTTGTTACTTATCTTTGAGCATATCAAATCACAACCCTCTCCATCCACTAGAATTTAAGATTCCTCATATGATACCGAGGAGGATGAGTCTGTGAGTCTCTCTTCTAAGGAGGAGGAGTGGAATACGGACTTGGAGGATTCTAACTCTAAGCTGGAAGTTAATTTGAAGCAAAGCCAAAGGGCTAAGAGGAGTAGACCATCCCCTATTTCCATTTCTAATTCTAATTCTAGGCCTTCCTACAATGTCATGTTGGATAAGTCAAAGCCTATTATAAATAGGAATGACAAATCCCCTTTTCCAAAAGACCTCAATGTGAATTCCCCTTATCTCAGTATGGACAAAGAGAACCCTGGTGATGTTTTGGCTATTGCTCGTGACTTTGCAGTTGATAATTTCAAAATGCATAAGTGGGTCTTTAATGAAATTAAATATATTAATGTTAAACTTTGTGTTGTGACCAATTAAGGACAACCACTATGTTGAATAGTGGAGTGTTGAACATAGGAAATTTATTGTTGAGTCCATGCAGAAGACTGTGAGCATAGTTAATGATCTTAAGAAAAACTGACAGTATAATTTTAAACCCAAAGGAGAAACTAAAGAAAGAGTATGTTGAAATATAGAAACAACTGGAAAATAAGTTCTAGAAAGTTAATTATAATCTCATTTCCTTGGTAACTTACAACCACAAAGTTGTGAAGAGTTCAATGGAAAGCATAAACACTATGGTTGGGAAACTAGCTCAGGCCTCCATCAGGAAGGGATGATGATTGATGTGGAGTCTATTGAGAAGAAACAAGATGAAAATAGGGGTCCTTCCAAAGAACTAGAGCTAACTTGAAGAAGAAAGCTCCTAATCAAGATATACATGAATTGAAAAAGATTACCCTCAACATGACATAGCTAGAAGCTGAGGCCATGGAGGCTTTCAAAATATGAATTAGGATCTCCTTTTTTGTTGTTGTGTTCCTAGTTTGTGGCTTTTTGCTGTCCCATGGATGCTATTTTTAAGATGGCTATATCTTAAAACAGTTTTTTGTAATTGCTCTATGTCAAAGGGTTTTGGGTCCCTTCAAAACCTGTTTGTTCCTTAATCAAAAACATGCTCAAAGTCAAGACATCCAGTTGAATACAAAGAGTGGCTAATAGAAAACACAAATAAAAATAACATTTGAAAGATCCACATAATATACTATCCATCCAAAATTTTGGATACACATTTAACTATATTTATTAATTAGTTAGAATTTTAAATATAATATTAAATTGATACAAAATTTAGAATATAATATAATTTTAAATTTTAATCAATTAGTAATTATTATTGTGACATGTAAATCTATCTTACTATAAGATTAATAAACTAAGATACCACAAGACTATAAAATCTTACAAAGTAACCAAATCACCAGTGAAACAAATTAAACTTGAGTAACTTTAAAGTTATACATTCATGCATGTTCCATTGTGTCCTATCAAATTTGATCTTGTTGTTTAAGATTTCTCTTAGAATGCATAGATATTGCTTCAAGATGACAATGAGTTGAATGGACTATGTGGTATTGTGAAATGCAATGGAGTGAAACTACGATGCAACTATAATTAGAATGATGAAGATAATGCAATGAGAGGATGAAACTACCATGATAATATGAAAATCTGCTAAATGTTATTATCTAAAGCCAAAGGCACACTTTTTGTATGTAAAAAAATGTGAATGTAAACTATTGAAAAGATAAACAAGACAATTAACAAAAATATATTTCAACCACACTCAATAATAAGATGCTAAGAAGGAAGAAAAACTAAATAAACAAAAATTAAAGTGCAAAATCTATATTCCTCCTTCGATTTGATTGTCCCTCGATCTGATGTGTTCTTGCTATATGGTAGATGTATACAGTGAAAATGTGATGATGAAAACCTACTATAAAATCATAAAGGTTCAACCACAAACAATCTAAGTCCTACAATGAAACATCCACCATACACCAATAGAGATACCTAAGATCATGCAAATAATTAAAATAAAATAATATTACCATTCACGTGTCAAGTAGGGTTTCAATCTCCATTGTCTCCTATCTCCATTGATCTTATATGATATATTTGCTCTTAGATTTTATGTGTGCACAAGAGCTCAATAAAGAACGGATTGTGGTTGATAGCTTGATCACAAAAACTAGGCTTGATTGCATAAGATTGATTAGGTGATTAGGTGATTAGGGTTGATAATGAAGGAAGTGTCATCGTATATAGAAGACACTTTAGGAAATGGAGGGATAAGATTAAAAGGTGAAGAGGATAAATAGTCGGCTAAGATTAAAGGGTAGGTAGAAGAAATAATAAAATGATGAAGGGGGTAGGTGAGAGAGAATTAAGAGATAAGTGACTTGTATCATAGAAGAAAAAGCTAATGAATTAATTAAATAAATAAAAATTTATTTAATTAATAGAAGAAGTGGGATCAATGAAATAAATAAAATATTTATTTAATTTTAGGAAAAGGACAATTTAAATAAATAAAAGTATTTATTTATATTAGAAAAAGGGCTAGAAGAGGCTAAAATGAATGAATTAAATAAATATTTTTATTTATTTGATTAAAAAGGACAATTTTAGGTGTCTATAGTAGATACTCGATTGTGCTCCATGATAGTGAATGCAAAGATGAAAATTAAGCAAGACGTGATACAAAATGCTATGCTAAATAGATGTGATTATGCAAAAAAGATGAGTGAGCATTTCTGCATTATGAGGGTATGAAAATGAAAGTGGGTAGCTAAAATGGCATATAAACGTTATGAGAATGTGAAAGTGGATGGATTGTGGAGGAAACTGAGGGGATTAAATAGGTGAAGTTGGGAGAAGAAGAGTCATGAAAAAGAGACACTTGTCCTTGAGAAAGGAAAATGTCATGGATGGAAATGAAATGTGTCTTTAAGAAGATAATGTGTTATTTAAAGGAATGACATGTGTCCTTGAGGACACATGCCTATTTGGAAATGAGACACCTAAATTGGAAGGTTCTATTCCAAAAGAGATTACAAAATAGAGATATTCCCATGGTTTAGGATATTTGGAATATTTTCCCAAATTTTAGGAAATATGGTTCCCCCAAAAAATGAGGATATTTTCATATTTTCATGACTTGGGATATTTAGGAATACACACATAGGGGGAGGGGGGGGAAGCAGTTGGAAGAAATAATAAAAGGATGAGTAAAACCTAAGGTTAGTTAATGGGTTAAGTTAGAGGAAGAGTTAGATGAGGTTTAAAGTTAGGAGACGTGTGAGGAAATAGAATTAATTTAATTAATTAATTCCATGATATTTCCATAACTTAAGATATTTAGGAATACACACATATGGGGTGGGAAAGTAGTTGGAAGAAATAAAAATATGACTAAATCCCAAGGTTAGTTAATGGGTTAAGTTAAAGGAGGAGTTAGATGAGGGTTTAAGTTAGGAGACATGTGAGGAAACAAATTAAATAAATTAATTAATTTCATAAGGGATATTAAGAGAAATGACAAAAATGAATTAAATAGTCAAACTATGCATTTGATTTATTTAATAGAAGAAGGGATCGAATTTAATTAATTAATTGATTTATGATTGTCAATTAATTAATTAAAGGAGGACTATAGCATAATTAACAAAATTAATTAGCTAGGAGGGAACACTAATTAATTAAATAATGTGTAATTATATAATTTAATAGCATTTATGATAGCTAACTTCAATTAATTAAATTAATCAAATTTAGGTGTCTACACTTTTTAAATGGTTTTTTTGCTAGAAAACTAGAATGCTCGAATGCTCTAATAGTAACTGGCTTCATGAAGGCTTCCTTTTATAGATTTTCAATGGCTAAAATCCAAGGTGGCAAAGATCAATGGTTGAGAGTGAATTTTGAGTTCATGAACAGTTGAGATGAATTTGGTTGAGATGTGAAAGAGAAAGGGGGAAGATGTTCCTCCTATGATGACAAGATGGAGGACAAGGTAGAAAAAGAAACCACGGGGCAACATGCTCACCTTGACCAAGGATGAAGACTACAGAGGTGTAGGATTGTTGGAGAGAATATAGGTTTTCCAAGACATGAAGGAGTCAACAATCTAGGGAGGTTGGAGAATATTTAGGCTTCCCAAGACAAGTGCACATTGAGTCACTTTGACCAAGTTGATGTGGACAAAACCACCCTCTAAGATGTATAGAGATGTGAGAGAGAATATAGGAAATAGGACACATAAGTCTCCCCATCCTATTGACTAGGGATGATGTTGAAAATAATTGTGGAATTAAATATTAAAATGATTAATTTGTTTAGCCACATGGTGATAAGGTGACATGATGTGAGAAGTGAGATGGGGGATGATGTGGATTTTAGAAATGAAGACTTCGGTTAGGCAATTAATTATTTAATTTTAGGATTATTTAATTAAGATAGACTTTAATAGAAGAATTATGATGAATTTTAATTAAATAATTAATACTTAATTAATAAATTGGTTTAGAGAAATAAGATATATGAATTAGATAAATAAATTATTCAATTTATTTGTTAATAGAAGAATTAAGCCATTAAATAAATAATTAATATTTATTTAATTATCACTTTGAGCTTCACTACAATTATTCAATCATAATGTTTGAAACAAAAAAAGATTTTGAATAGGCATGAAGAGCCTAAACTATTATATATAGGTTCACTTCCATGACACAATTTCCTTTTGATCAGGGAGATTTTTTTTTGAGTTGCAACAAACAACAAATTTTGAATTTGGCAATTATGAGAACAATTTTAACTTTTGTTACATTTATGTGTAGGTTAGTAGAGATGGGTGAAAGTATCATTGGTATTGTTAAAGATGAAAATTAATATTTTTAACATGCTATTAATCATATTAACATATTTAAAGTTAAGACAAGGTTAAATATAAAGAGTAGCTAATAGAAAACACAAATAACAATAACATTTGAAAGATCCATCTGAAATACCATCTATCCAACATTTTGGATACACATTTAACTGTATTTATTAATTAAATAAAATTTTAAATATAATATAAATTGATACAAAATTCAGATTATAATATAATCTTAAATTTTAATCAATTAATAATTATTATCAAATGAGAGTTCGTCCCAATCTAAACAGTTGGTAAGATGCTTTGGATTCTTCCCATATATGTCCAAAGTTCAACTCTTGCTGATTAGATTCATTTGTTTGTTGTAAGCTCCAAGTCATTGGACTGTCCCTACTGATTTCCATCAAAAATATAATAATAATTACAATCAAATATGTATCCAAAAAGATGACAGACATTACCTTACTTATGACCTAAACAAATCAAAACTTAATATGAGATAAAAGACCCTGTCTACATTCCACATTAATTTGGATTGACATTAAGGTGGAATGAACCGAGACCTCCCAACAACCAACTTACCTAAACTGACAATAACTTTCAAGCTGACCTTTGCATGGATACACATAAGAAAGTATCAGAAATTTTAAATCCTATATAACAATGAATCCGCATAGTTATAATATATATACAGCCTGTAAATGACAGATAGAATCTCCATTAAAGTTGGAAGTAATGGCAAACCAGTATGGATTCAATACAAGCAGTAATATATATACCGGGCTTCAAAATGCTTGTTATAACGACTTGGGTCATCAAATGAGTGTAATGGGCGATGAGATTTTTGAGCTTCCTTCCTTTTCTCCTTACACAAGTACTGAAACCCATTGCTACTCCACTTCCTCTGAACAATGCAATATGCAGGATTTTTGTCAATTAGATGACCAGCTTTCTAGCAATTCCTCCTTTCTAATTGTGCCCGCACCTACTACCCATAATTCTTCCTCACACAGTGCCTTTAGAGAATACATAAAAGCTGATCCAAAGGCTACCTCTGATTTTTTCACTCCTGGTCAAATTTTGCACAAGAGATGTTTTAGGTATTTGAGCCAAATCGAGGAGAACAAAAAAAATCCCTTGCCAATGTCAAGTTTAAGGGATTCTCGTGCTCGTGCTCCCAATGATAATCAATGTGAGAAATCAAATACTGATTCTCACGGTAGCTCACACTTTCTGCGTATGATGGCAGAGAGGAACAGAAGACTCAGACTGAAACAACTTTTCACAAATCTTTACTCTCTTGTACCAGCTGGAAGGTCTAAGGTATTGCCAATTTTTCATTTCGTTGTCTATTTCTGAGAATACCTTTTTGTTTTTCTTTGCTTCTCACATCTAGAAATCCTGCAGAGTTTGAATTTAAGTAACTTTGTTTTCATGTCAATCTCTGAAATGGTTTCAATCAGTAGCCATTGCATTACTATCATTTTTCTTCAGAGTTTAAGTTGCAGGCATGTGGTACTAGTTAATGTACATATACTGAGTTTATTTTGGGAACCGATGAACAAACATCCACAGTTAAGTGCAAGGTTTTGGAACTCATATTTCATGAGTAGAAGTGTGTACAAATTTATCTCTCATGAGAATGAATGATTCATTTAACAACTATTGCATATAAGTGATGTTCATATGAATCAAGCGTCAGAACTTTCAGGAAGGTCAGAAATCTCAATACTATTTCAACTCAAAAATGTTTAACCATGGATTTTCCTCCAAGGCCAAGCCCACTTAGCTTGCCATCACATTCGCTACATTTTTTTCCTTTTTGAATACTTGTAATGTACTGATATGTGCATTAAGACTTTTGGTAGTCATTTCATTTAGGTAATGTTCACATGGTTGAAGCATCAGGAATTTTTGAGAGGTTATCCATCTCAATACTACGTCTCAAATACGCATAACCATAAAGTTTGACCAAAATCAAACCCCCTTATCTTGCCATCCATTTACAAAGGTTTTTTTTTATTATAAAATCTACCAATGCTTTATTCTTGTAATGTACAGATCTTTGTCTTCTTCTAAAAATTGGACTCTTTAATCTTGTATTTACAGCCTAACAGGTATTCAATACTGGCAAATACTGAAAAATATTTGAGGGACTTAAAACTCCGTGTTGCTCAGCTAGAAAACCAGATCAAGACTTTGGAAGGAAGTAGTGGGTTCGATTCCCACCAGCAGCCATTTAATTCAAAGAACACAGTCCTTCACAATAGCGATGGAATTATTTTGGAGGAATGTAAGGATATCCCCGGCCAAGTGAAGATGAGAATAAGTGTAGAGAAAGATGTGGTTTCATGCCCAGTAGCTCTGATAAGGAGGGTACTGGATCATTTGAGAGCAGAACAATTGGAGCTCGTTTCAATTCACTCCCATACAGAGGCATCTCTGTTTCTTACTAAAATTGTCGTCCAATCAGAGGTCTATATTTTAATCCATCTCATCAGCTTTGTCTTTAAATTATTCAATTGCACTTGTCTAAGAACTCTGATGACATGCTAATTTAAAATGTTTGTTGGAAATTATGAGAAGGGCCACCAATGGGATACTCGCAAGTGGCAATATTTTGGTCATGTGATGAGACTCTGTGTTATCAAAATTTGTGATGGAGAGGTTTAATGGCAAGTTGACAGAAATTCTACCATGGCTATTTAACCAACTGGTAGAAATTCAGTCAGCATATTATCCACTTCCCATGCAAGACAAGGTGTTGAAATAAAAAATATTAAGGCTAGAGGTTTCAGTTTGAACTTTCGTTCTTTCATATCATGTAGATATATGATTTTGTAGATGATATAAAATCTCTCATCAAAATATATATTTCAAACAGGCTACCTTACTTTGTAAATGATATAAAATATTCCATCAAAATATATATATTTCAAACAGACTTTTTTATTGATTCAACATATATGTTTCATTAGTAGCTATCAACAGTCTTATAATGAGAATTGAATAAAAGAAATAATATAATAGTTCTAATGTCAGATTACAATAAAACAAAGATAAAAATTGTACCATTTACAAAACTGTAAATATGTATCTTTTCATTAGTTTTATTTATGGTTCTGCATAAATATTTTATTATGAAACAACAACTCCTTCAATCTCTTTCTTGATGATCAATAGCTCGGATGAGTTCATTTTGATTTCTCAAGTTGTAAAATATTTTAGTGGAAGAGTTTGGGTGAAGATATCAGCAATTTGTTCCCATGTAATATTTAAAAAATTACTTTCAGAATCAAGTTTATATTATCAAGTTTATATTAGATCGCACCGGAAAATCCATAATCAAGAAGAGGAGAGCATTATCATCTTTCTAGTGATGGATCAGAAAGATCATTCAAAAACATATATACCAAAAGCAATCTTTTGAAGACTTGGCATTGACCAGATTGATATTAATATTTTCTTTGTACTTGTTTTGCATCATTGCACTAAGTGGAAGTGTAAATAAATATTATATAATGTTCTCCTATCTATTCAAAGACTAGAACAAATTGATTATAAGAAGAATATATATAGTAAGATCCATCAAAGATAGCAAAAAGGCTAAATTAATGTAATGGTATTTTTTTGTCAGTTTTTGAGGCCTTCATTTGATAGATTTTTTAAAGAACTTATTCATTTTTGCATGATGCTCCCTTAAAAGAAATTAATGCAATTGTTCATAACGAAAGAAATCACTATATGTTTCTTAGTCATAATCATCATCCAACAATATAATTCTATTAGAACAACAATATAATTCCATGCCAAAACATGGAATCATATTGTTGGATAAAATTTGAAATCATTTTTTAAAGAAGTTATTTATTTTAAATACCAAATGTTATCCAACAATATAATTTCATATATTTGATTTAAAATATTAAAAATAAATTAATACTGTATGTTTTATTTAGAATAAACAATTTTTTGGAAGAATGATTACATTTTTTGTTCAATGATTATTTCTACAAAATATAGTGCGAATGAATTTTGTTGAATGACTTAATTTCTTATTTAATTGAATATTGGGGAAATAATGAGGAACTATAAAGTGAAAATAAAAAAATAAAGAATTGAAAAGGGACAAATTGGATTAAAAGAAAAGGAAAGGCACTTTTGTTTATTCATTTTTTTTTGGGAAGAATTAATAGATTTTCACCAAAACCCTATTTCAACAAAATTCTGTTTTTGAAATTGGGAGGACAATTATGAATGGATTTGCATGGGATTTGAAGAAATGAGATAGGAATTAGATTGGGAATTTTTGTAATGTGCTCTCCTCCTTTCTCTCTCTCCCTCTCTCTTGGATTTTTGTGAGTCTTGTTTGTTTGTGCAAACAAACTTGAGGTATCCCTCTCTTTCTTCCTTTGGTTTATTCTTTTGGATTTGGATTCCATACTCACCCCTATGCTAGAATAGGAATTCCCTTTATATATTTAAATTCAATAAAATAAGTACTCCATTTTGCATTGTGACGGGTGTATGTACACTTCTCCGTAAGCTATCTCTTTGAAATTTGAAATAACACTCCTTTTCTCTCACTAGTTTCCTTGTCCTTGTGATTGTTCCAGATGTTATACCTAGTGATGCTCTGCAAAAGGGGGCTAATGTTTAGACTAAAACCTGTGGTCGTATAATACATAAGAAACACAAGAAACAAAGAAGAGTTAGTGTTAATCAACCAAAAACTAGTCTAAGAAGGCATACCAAGAGAGACACTAAAAACATAATGAAGTATTTAACTATGAAAGAAAACACAACAAGGCATCTCCAAATGCCTTCTACCATGCTCATAGCTCCTTCTCCCTTGTTCCTCTCCTCTCCAAGTTCCAAATTAGTGTAGCTCTCAACAACTTTTTGCACTATGGATCTCTTATGGAGGCTCAAGATTGAAATGATGATTATTCTAAAATGTTATGCAAATGTGAACAAGAGCTAAAATGAGGAATTATCTATTTAGCTAGTGTTAATTTTAAACCAAAAGAGTGAATATGATGGATTTATGCTAAATGCTCTCTAGAAATGCCTATAATGTAAATGCTTGAGAATGCTGGAGGATTTGAAAATGAGGAATGTGAGCTCTATTTATAGGTAAAATGGAACAATGGATAGTTGAGATTGAGTAATCTCAACAAGGGTCAGGATTGAATGATATTCAATCCATGTGAGGGCTTTCAACCCAATCCCAGGTCGACAAGTGTCAACATGAGATGAGTTGAGAGGAGAGGGAATAAGCATTAAATGCTTGACATAACCTGAGAGTTAACTTGGGAGTTAAGGTTAAGGTTGGGTTGAGTGAATAAATTCATTATCTAAAGAATAATGCTTTTATCTAATGGATAAACTCTTGTACAAAGCTTAAAGGGATAACCATGGTCAAAGAAATAAATGCTTGAGGAGACACATGGGTCATATGAGGGTTGAGTTAGGGGTTAAAGTCTTTAACTATGGGTACAAGTGGATTTAACCATAAATGGTCATGTAAGAGCCATTAGTGGTTTGGAAGACTTTAGAGGTTAAATTGTTGAACACATAAAGCATTTAATGCTTTTCAAAGACTTTGGAGTCTTTGAGAAGTGACTCGAAGTTGCTTAGGAATGTGACAATAATTAGGGGATGGATTAGGATAATTAGGAAGGGGTTTAGAAGAATCTAGAAGAGGGTTAGGATTGCAAGTGGGTTTGGTGGGTGAGAGAAAATAGGATTTTTATTGAAATAAAATTCATTTATTTCAACAAATAGGTGCAAGTTGCTTTTTTAGGAGAATGCAAGTGGGGGGATTTAGTGATTCAAACAAATGTTTTATTTAATTTATTTAAAAGAGGAAAGGGGTTAAATTTAATAAATAGGATCTATTCATTTAATTGATTGTGAATTTGGTTTAATGTTTTAATTAAAATAAATTGAATAATTTATTTAATTAATAGGAGAATGTTTTGAAGAAGAATTAATTAAATAATTATTTAATTAACTGATGGCTAGTGGGTTTTAATCAAATAAATAACAAATATTCATTTAATTAAAATGGATAGATTTATGTGACTCCATTTGCCCTTCTTTGAGACGGTGCGATTTATCGCATCGTTTCAAAGAAAGAAAAATAAGTGTGAAGAAATATGCCCCATAAAATTTTAATTTAATAGGTGGTATGCCCCCTCGAGAGATGGGCCAAAAGTTTCAAAAAATCAGGCGATCTCTCAAAAAAGAATGAAAATTGGTGGGGTGTTAGAAGAGAAGAAATAAGTAATATTAGTGAAAGAATAGAAGAAATCAGAGTGAATATGGACAAACATCAAGCCAGTGAGTACCCTTAGGTCATGTAGGAGATACAGTGAAAATGTGGTGGTTGTGCTTTCGAGTGATGCTATATAACTGATCAAAATTGGTTGAACAATCTGGTGCAATTGGTTTAATTGCCCCGGTCGAGTCAAAGCATGATAGTTGATGTCAGTTGTTCGCTTGGACAGGATAAAGTCTGAGTAAGTGAATCAAAGTGACCTGATGGTGACTTAGACAATTGATGTAATTGCCCGATGAAGTCAAGATATTTGAAGCAAAATACTCGTTGAGACTTAGACAATTGATTTAATTGTCCGTTATGATTGTGGTTGATTGGTTGATCAATTGAGAGAGTGTGTGTGTGTGATGGATGGTTGTGGGGAATCATGGCAGCCATGTTGAGACTAGGTCATTATGATAAATGCCTGTTATAGTCTAGGTTTGCCATGATCGATTACTTGTTGAGACCCGAAGATACTTGATCAGAGTATCTGTTGATAGTCTATATGTGTGTGAGTCGATGTGCCTATGCAGATAGAGCAAGTGGCTTGATTGGGATGACTGAGGATGGGAAACACAACCCCTCCTGTTAGAGATAGATGGTGATGAACGTGGCTTGATTGATTTGATGGGGCACGATGTAGGGTATGTGATGTTGATTATCAAGATGGGGAGGGTGGGGGGGTTCGATGGTAGATAGAAGAAATAGAGGACCTATGACTCATTCCTATGGAAGAAGAGGAAAATAGAGTATGCACCCATTGTCATTATTGTATATGAATGATATGCAGCTATTTATGAATGTATCGATGGATGGAATGCAACAAAATGCAATATATACAGAGGAGGTGAAATGATGATCCATAGTGCTTTATTTTCATCATTGAGCATGATAATATCGAGCTTGGATGAGGTAGTAGGAACCAAGGATGGAGCATTGTACCTGCAAACATATAGCATAAATAAAGAATAAAGAATATGGACCCTCGATAATGGTTCATGCTCATATGGTCGAGGTATATGATGTAGTCAGCAAGCCACAGTGATCCATGACTGTATTTTGCATATGATCACATAGCTTAGTGAAATTCCCACGTAGACACCATTAGTACATGCCCCAGAACTTCATCGGAATAATTCGTAGAAGACATACAAAAAATGCTTAGGAACCATCCCGACCACTCTAATCACTTGTGGATATCCCGGAGTAGCATACAAACCTGATATAAATGAATAAATAACCTACAAATCCAACCAAGTATTTTGATAGCTTTAAACAAAATTTTCTTGTCAAAGAAAAATGTTATCATGTCTTTGTTTTGGTGAGGAAGGATGCATCCTTGCTAAAATAGTTTGTGTGTAGATTGTTGATTGTTTGGTTGATCTGATAAGTTGCCATCTTTTGAGTGTTTCACAATGTTTGTTTGGTAACTGCTTAAAAAGCATATGTACAAGGTGTTGCCATGTTTTTGATTAATTTTTTATGTTTTATCATTTTTTTGTTGAATTTCGTGAGTTAGTTTTCCAATGTTTTTAGTATTTTGATTAATGTTTTGAATGTTTTTGGAGTTTTTGTGAGACAATTTTAAATGTTTTTGGTATTTTGTGAGATGGTTTTGAATGAAGAACTCAATGAATCACAAGTAATGTAGAATCCACTTTCATTAATAGGTTTAAGGGCATTACCCCCAGTGTAGGCATGACTATGAAAAAGCGGGATGCAAGACGCATGAAATACCATCCTTGATTGCAGATCAATAACAATGAATGGATGAATGGATGAAATGAATGTGATCGCAACAAGTCTGAAAGACAATGGAGCCATATCCTTTACGAGTGGCGCCTGTTTGCTAGGTTTTCACCATCACACTTACCCAAGGTGCCACTGGAGTGGTTGTTCACTGTTTGGATGCATGATTTTTTTTTTTTCTTTACTATTTTTTTGTTATTCTTTAGGACATTTTTCTAAATGTTTTTGGTGTTTTTCTGGTATGTATGGGAGCCTGATGCTCTGTATAGCTTTTAGGTATAAAACCGTTTGAGGTGCATGTTGTTGATCAGATCTGCTAGTGGTTCTCCTTCTGAAGTAGCCAACTGATATGCCCTGGACCCAAAGACAACAGTGATAACATATAGACCCAGCCAGTTTGATTCAAACTTTCCCTGATATTCTCAGTTGGGTTGGTTAAGAGGATTCTCTCAAAGAATAAGATCACCTACCTCAAATGTACGAGGTCTAACTCAATGATTACAGCTTCTGCTCATTCGCTGTTGATAGGATTTGAGGTGATTGTATGCAAATTGTCATTTCTCATCAAGTAGTTCCAAGTCTTGAAGACATGATACTTTGTATGCTTCATCATCTATGAGATTATGCAAGGAAACCCGTAGTGATGGTATCTCGACCCCAATAGGTAAGATAGCTTCTACACCATAGACCAGTGAGTAGGGAGTTGCGCCTGTAGGGGTTCGAATGCTAGTTCGATATGCCTATAGTGCTGGATTTAATTGAACGTGCCAATCATGACCAGCATCATTGACTGTCTTCTTGAGGATTCTCAATATGTTCTTATTTGATGCTTTGGCCTGACCATTGCCTTGTGGGTAATAGGGAGTGGAAAAGTGGTGTTGGATGTGAAACTTCTCACAGAGTTCACAGACATCCTGATTTTTGAATGGAAGACCGTTATCTGTGATGATGGACATGGGTACACCATATCGGCAGATGATGTAATTAAGGATAAATGAGGTGATCTTCTTGCCGGTGACTTGGGTAAGTGGAACAGCTTCAATCCACTTTGTGAAGTATTCGGTGGCGGTAATAATAAATTTGTAGCCGTTGGAGGAAGATGGATGGATTTTACCCACAAGGTCAAATCCCCATTGACAAAAAGGCCATGGTGTTGTGATTGGTTGCAATTCCTGTGGTGGTGCATGTATCAGGTCTCCATGAACTTGGCATTTCTTACATTTTCGAAAAAAATAGGAGGAGTCTTTTTCCATGGACGACCAATAGTATCCAGCTCGTATGATCCTTGGCTAATGAAGGACCGGTTGCATGAGTTCCACAAATTCCTTCATGTACCTCTTCCAAGGCCTTTGTTATCTCATTTTGTCCCAAACATCGAAGGAGAGTACCATCAAGACTGCGTCGGTATAGGGTTTTAGCAATAATGGTATATCGAGCGGTTTGGCGAATGAAGGTTTTACGTTGGTTATTTGATTGGTTAGGAGGAAGTGTGTGATTGCGGAGGTAGGTGTAGAACTCACCATACCATGGGGATTAAGAACCGACAAGGCGACATATCATCTCGGTTTCAAGGATATTATAAGCGGGAATCCAAAACTATTCGACTAAGAACTCGTAGCGTGTTGAATTCTGCAATAGATCTATGAGAGATACAATGGTATCAATAGCGTTAGCAGCTCAATTCTGATCTCTAGGTATCTGTTCAAAGGTGATAGTTGTAAATGATGCCTGTAAATTGTCCACCATTTGCTTGTACAACAGGAGTTTGTCATCCTTGGTCTAATATTCATTTGTTACTTGTTAGATGACCAGCTGGGAGTCGCCATATATATGTAATTCTTTCAATTTCCATTGGATGGCCAGTCTGAGTCCTATGATCAAGGCCTCATATTCTGCTATGTTGTTTGTGCATGGAAATGTGAGCATGTAAGACTTCGGGATGTTTTCACCTTGAGGTGTGATAAACAGGATGCCTGCCCCCGAGCCATGCCTAGTGTATGAACCATCAAAGTATAGTTTCCATGGTTGTGCTTCTGTGATCATGAATAGCTCTTCATTTGGAAAATTGGAAATGGGAGGATGATCACCTATGAGGGGAGCATCAGCCAACTAATCTGTAATAACTTGGCCCTTGATAGCCTTACGATCTACATACTTGATGTCAAATTCACTTAGAATCATCACCCATTTGGCCAAGCAGCTTGTCAATGCTGCTTTGCTAAGTAAGTACTTGAGTGGATCTATTTTAGCAATGAGTTGTACTTTATGTGTTAATAGATAGTGCCTCAATTTAGTGGTTGCCAAGATTACTGCTAGGCAAGATCACTCAATAGGTGTGTAATTGAGTTCATAGCCAACCAGTGTGTGAGAGATGTAGTAAATAGCACACTCTTTCCCTTCATTGTGTTGAGCTAGTAGTACTCCCAATGCTGTATTTGTTGCTGAGATATAGAGAAATAGGGGTTTATCTGGATCTGGTGGGATCAACAATGGTGTATTCATGAGATAATCTTTAAGCATCTGGAATGCTTGCTGGCATTTGGCATCCCATTGAAAGCGGATGTTTTTGTGTAGCAAATGTGTAAAGGGGTGACACTTATCTACCAGTTGTGCAATGATTCTTCAGATGGATTGTAGCTGCCTTTGTAATGTCCTTAGCTGACTGATGTTCTTTGTAGGTGGCATGTCCATGATTGCCTTGACCTTTGCAGGATCGACCTCAATACCTTTGCTTGAGATAATGTATCCTAGAAGTTTCCCTGAGGTTACTCCAAAGACACATTTCTTTGGGTTGAGTCGAACATGATATTGTTCCAGTCTGTCAAAGATTTTCTCTAATATGTCCAAATGACCTTCTCTTGTGAGTGATTTTGCTAGTAAGTCATCAACATAATCTTCCATTATGGTATGCATCATACCATGAAAGATGGTGGTCATTTCTTGTTGGTAGGTTGCTCCTGCATTTTTTAGACCAAAAGGCATTACATTCCAACAGTATGTTCCCCATGGACATGTGAAGGCCATCTTATGTTGATCTTCTGGTGCGATCTTTATCTAATTGTATCTGAAAAGCCATCCATGAGTGAAAGCATGGCATGTCCTGCTGTTAGGTCTACTATGATATCAATGTTTGGTAGGGGGAAGTCATCTTTAGAACATGCCTTGTTCAAATCTCTGAAGTCAGTACATATTTAGATGCCCCTATTGGGTTTTTCGACAGGTACAATATTGGATATCCATTCTGCATAATCAATTGGTCTAATAAAACCAACATCCAGGAGTTTCTTAAGTTCTACTTTGACTAGTACCGCAATCTGAGGGTGCATCTTGCGAAGTTTCTGCTTGACAGGCTTGGATCCTTCTATGATGGTGAGGTGATGCATGACTAAATCTGGATCAAGACCAGACATGTTTGCATATGTCCATGCAAAGTTAATTAGGCGCTTCTCGAAGAATTTGACAAACTTAGGTTGTTCCTCTAGAGTTAAAAGAGATGCCAGATGTATGTGGCGAGGAGTTTCAGGAGTCCCCACGTTATATTCTTTGGTTTCTTTGATGAGAATCATTGATCATTCCTGTTGTGTACTAGATGGGAGAATGTCAAACCTTTCATCCTCAGGCGCCTCAGAGAGGTTTTCACCATTGGATATGCTCTTTCTTTTTACTTTTGTGGGATCAAACAGTGCCACAATGTGGTTTTCACTGGAAGATCCATGTTTTATTGTTAGATTTTTGCAGCTGAAAGGTTTGGCATCTACCCCAAAGTATGTTGCGCTATTAAGTTCTATGGAGAATCCATCTTTGTGATCCCCGCTTGGTATGTTATCCCGTAATTCCAAGAAGTCAATGATCGCCTCATCGTTTTGGAAATGGTCAAGGCATGAGGGATTAGATTGGTTCGATTTGATGAGTTTAGGAAGGATAATGAGAATTACTTCATCGATTAGGTTAAGTTTGTTAGATGTGTCAGTGAGGGTTAAGACGTTGTGGTGAAGGTCATTAATGGTACTCTCCCTATCAAAATCAGGCATAGGATGTGACGTAGGGTCTGTGGAAGATGTTTCCAGTTTAGGATCCCAAGAGGTCTTTATCTGTGCTTCTCCATAAACAGGAATGTCTTTGTGAGGTGGAGTTAGTGATGAGTCTTCCTCATCTGAAGTATTAAGCTAGACGGAATCAAATTCCCACTCATGTGAGTCGGTCTCTGAGTCACTCTCCAGTAGCCGATTAGTATACCATACTAGGATATCCTTTGAGTTAAAAACTGTAGGTGTGATTGGTTGATGTACCATGGTAGATGAAATGATCGGTGCTGCAGGAAGAATTATGGGGATCAATGAATCTGATACAGGGAGTATTGGTAGTTTTGAATCTGTTGCTTCTACTGGAATTGCCAGTGTTGTCGATACTGCTAGGGGTTCAGATAGTGCTAATGGTGTTGTTGATGCAGTTGTTGCGGTTGATGGGATTGCTGGTTTGATTGGTGGGATGATTAGTGTTATAGATGATATTGCTGGGATTTTTAGCCCCAGTGGGGCAGTTGGTGTGGTGCTTGGTGCTGTTGATATAATCAAAGGTGACCTCTTTGTAGTAGGTTGATATAGAGGCTTACTGGGTTTTCCTTTGAATCTAAGTTTAGGAAGGATCTCCTTTTGAAAGCCTAAGCTTGTGTTATCTTTGGGCTTTAACTCCGGCTGCAGTGGCTCATGTCGTCCTTATTTGCAAGGTCCCAAAGCACTCTGACCATTATAACCCATTCTTTTCATAATGAGAAGGCCTTTTCCATATTGATCGATGGGAAGCTTAGCTTGTGGGATGTCCGCGGTGATTAAGTCTTTATAGATCCATTCTACTAAGTCCTCATCTCTGGTCTCTTCTTCTTGACTCTTTCCAAGGATGAAAGGTGTCAAAGTGCATGCTAGCTAGACCAGTGGAGTTTGAAGTAACCATTGAGGTTTGCCATGAGTTCTAGGAGAAGTAGGCATTTGTCCAACACAAAAGAGTTGGCTGAGATTGTACTCCCCGAGACCTTCCTCTGCCATTTTTATCTTGAGCTTCTCTTGCTTGGGTATAATGGTGTTTAAACTAGAAAGAGAGGCTAGAATTATATATGATGTTGATGAGATGGCTTCTCTATTGTTGGGAATGGTAATCTATGGTTGATGACTTATATTGTGACAATATGCAAAGGGATTGGCATCGCCCAAGATTGTAATTTCTACACCATTATGCGGGAGCTTGATACACTGATGGTAGGTGGATGGAACGACTTGCATGGCGTGTATCCAAGGTCTTCCTAACAACAAATTGTATGGATGAGGAAGGTCCAGAAATTGGCATATGATGTGCTTTACCACTGGGCCCACTCAGATTGGTAGCATAACTGCTCCTTTGGATGAACGCTCCACATCATCATATGCTTTGATTGTTATCTTCTTGCGGGGATCCACTGTTTCAATTGCATATCCCAATGCTGTGACCAATTGTAGTGTACAAATATTCAGGCCTGCTCCATTGTTGATCAAGACTCGCTTGATCCTATGTTGGTTGACAAATCCTTCAATGTGGAGTGAGGCGTTATGAGATTGCTGGAAGGATGTGTTGTCACTTTCAGAGAAAGTGAGACAAGGTGATGACCTTAGATTTCCAAGCATGGCTTGGAACTGATCTGTATTTAAGTTTGTAGGGACTAATGCCTCTTGGAGAGCTTGATCCAAGATTGTTCTATGAGATGGAGATAGGCGCAATAGCTCTAAGATAGATATCAGTGCAGGCATTTTATCTAACTGGTCCACAAGGTTATACTACTTTGGGATAGATGTGGTGCCTTGTGGAGCTGCTTTTATGGTGATCTTTCCACGACGTGTAATAAAATTATAGGTGGAGCTGGGATTTTTGATGGTAATAGTTGCAATTTGTTCACTGGCATCATATAGGTGATTCATAGTGTAATTATAGGCGGTGCGCGTATAATCAGTGATATCTGTGTTTCGCCTTGAAGTAGAAGGGCCCCTTGATCTTGTGATGGAAGTGGATTTTTAAACATGAGATGATCATTGTTTGTTGTCTTTGGATCATGTCCTTCTATTTCAATTTCGCCTCGGTCAATAAGATCCTGAATAAGATCTTTCAATATGTGACAATTGCTTGTCTTATGCCCTTTCCCTTGATGGAAATCACAATGTTCAGTATCCCTCCATGAATGTTTGACCCGAGGTTCATAATTTGATGTTTTGGGTAAGGTCACTAGATTTGAAGAAACCAATTGACGTAACACCGTTTCAATAGGTTCCCCTAAGGGAGTATATGTTCATTTTGGTTTAAAATTTTACTGGCATTGTCTTGGTTCTTGAGGTATATTGCATCCTTGATTTGGAGGAGCAACTGTGTTATTCTTGGGTGAGGGGTTTTGTCTTGCAAATCGGACCACAAGTTGTGCACTTCTGATAGTTCTTGCATCCACAACCCCGTCATTGACGATGTTTTTGTTTTTGTTCCAGAAGTTAGGTTTGTCACTATTGAAGCGCGGGCAAGGGCCATCCTTTGGCTCACTGTATATTTTGATAAGCCCTTTTTTGATGAGAGCCCTCTCACACTTTAAACCTTTGGTGATCATGTCATTGAAAGAATCTGTGTCTTTTACATCTAGGTGAAATTCCATTTAGTTGTTTAAATTGGAAATAAATATTTCCACCAGTGCTTGTTTAGGTAATTGAAGAGAACGTCTACTAGACATTTGACGCCATCATTGCAGAAAGAGTGAAAATAGTTCTCCTGGTTTTTGTTTAGTGTTACATAGATCAGCCATGGTGATATCCCATTCAATGTTGTGTGAGTAATGTGCCACAAACTTTTGGACTAGTTCTTCAAAGGTCCTAATGCCACCTAGTAGTCAAGAAAACCATGATGTGGTTGTTCCTCCCAAACTGTGGGGAAAAAGTCACATTAGGTATGTGTCCTCATATGCCACTTCGAGGCAAGCTGAATGGAATTGTCTAACATGATTGTGAGGATCTCCTTTTCCTTGGTACTTTTTGAATTGGGTGTTTCAAACCCTCATGGAAAAGGTGGCATATGAAGATTCCTATCAAAGGGATAGGGACAAATGTCATTAAGTGAAAACTGATTAGTTTTCACACCACTATGAAGTTGTTGGGTGAGATTCTCAACTTGTTGCCGTAACATGTCTATTTCATTTGGAGGAGGAGGAGGTAGGGGATTTCCTTGATGAAGGTTGTATCTAATGTGATCTTGACCTCTTTCATCCTCATTACGACTTTGTCATTCTGATGCCTGCCTTAGTTGTGCAACATCAGAGGGTAGTTTGGCTCCCTCTTGAGCAAGTCTTAAAAAGTGAGCATTGGCATTTCTCCTGAGTATTTCATCAAACAGTCGATTAAAGAGAGGGTTGTGTTGTACTTTTTCTATTGTTGTAGGAGTAGAAGTACCTAGATTTTCATCATTTGGATTTCCTCCAAGAGCTTCTTGGAATTCATTGATATTTTCCTCCTCTTCTTTCTCAATTTCTATTTGTCTAGTTCCAGATCTAGTTTGAGCCATTTTGCTTACCAAATGATGGTCTGCAAAAAGGTGTTAATGTTTAGACTAAAACTTGTGGTCGTATAACACATAAGAAACACAAGAAACAAAGAAGAGTTAGTGTTAACTAACCAAAAACTAGTCTAAGCAGGCATACCAAGAGAGACACTAAAAACATAATGAAGTATTTAACTATGAAAGAAAACACAACAAGGCATCTCCAAATGCCTTCTACCATGCTCGTAGCTCCTTCTCCCTTGTTCCTCTCCTCTCCAAGTTCCAAATTAGTGTAGCTCTCAACAACTTTTTGCACTATGGCTGTCTTATGGAGGTTCAAGATTGAAATGATGATTATTCTAAAATGTTATGCGAATGTGAACAAGAGCTAAAATGAGGAATTATCTATTTATCTAGTGTTAATTTTAAACCAAAAGAGTGCATATGATGGATTTATGCTAAATTCTCTCTAGAAATGCCTATAATGTAAATGCTTGAGAATGCTGGAGGACTTGAAAATGAAGAATGTGAGCTCTATTTATAGGTAAAATGGAGCAATGGATGGTTGAGATTGAGTAATCTCAACAAGGGTCCGGATTGAATGATATTCAATCCATGTGAGGGCTTTCAACCCAATCCCAGGATGACAAGTGTCAACATGAGATGAGTTGAGAGGAGAGAGAATAAGCATTAAATGCTTAAAATGACCCGAGAGTTAACTTGGGAGTTAAGGTTAAGTTTGGGTTGAGTGAATAAATTCATTATCCAAAGAATAATGCTTCTATCCAATGGATAAACTCTTCTGCAAAGGTTAAAGGGATAAACATGGTCAAAGAAATAAATGCTTGAGGAGACACATGGGTCATATGAGGGTTGAGTTAGGGGTTAAAGTATTTAACCATAGGTACAAGTGGATTTAACCATAAAGGGTCATGTAAGAGCCATTAGTGGTTTGGAAGATTTTAGAGGTTAAGTTGTTGAACACATAAAGCATTTAATGCTTTTCAAAGACTTTGGAGTCTTTGAGAAGTGACTCCAAGTTGCTTAGGAATGTGACAATAATTAGGGGATGGATTAGGATAATTAGGAAGGGGTTTAGAAGAATCTAGAGGAGGGTTAGGATTGCAAGTGGGTTTGGTGGGTGAGAGAAAATAGGATTTTTATTGAAATAAAATTCATTTATTTCAACAAATAGGTGCAAGTTTCTTTTATAGGAGAATGCAAGTGGGGGGATTTAGTGATTTAAATAAATGTTTTATTTAATTTATTTAAAAGAGGAAAGGGGTTAAATTTAATAAATAGGATTCGGGTAAACACACAAAGTTGGGTCCCAATCCTGTAGAAGTCTGCGGGTTGGGAAAAGAGCCCACTAGAAATAGGTGCCCGAGCCAATAAGAAATGGGCACTCATTTAGCAACGGGTGCTCGAGGCTAAACGGATGCCTGTTTCTTTCAAGTCGGGCGCCCGATTTGAAAAAACAGGCGCCCGTTTTTTAAATGTATTTATTTTATTTTTTTAAACCATTTCCCATCATTTTCACTGTTTGGAAAATGGGTAGATGTTTCTGAGGAGCATGGGTACCCATTTTTTTCACCCCAACTTACCCCCTAGAACATTTTTACCTCCTTCCAGGTATTTAGTTTTATTTTTTATATTCTGTTTTATTTATTTTTATTGTTTTTCATAAAAAAATGTTAATGTATTGTTATTTTTTAATTTTTATGTTTTAAAGTTTGAAAATCATCTTTTATTTTATTTTATTTCATGTTTAAAATAGGTTTTAGTTTTTAAATATTGCAAAAAACATGAATAGTAAAAACTGTAGGAAAAAACAAAAAACATGAATATTATTTAAACCGTAGGAAAAAAACAAAAAATAGAAACGTAAACGAACAATAAACATTAGACACAAAAAACAGACAATAAACCCTGAACAGAAAAATGAACACTAAACCCTAAATAGAAAAAAAACGAACGATAAACCATAGAAAATAAACGAACAACAAACCCTAAAAAATTAACAAACAATAAACCCTAGATGAAAATCAACAATAAACCCCCCTTCTCTCTCACACACACACGTACACGTTACCGTCTCTGTCATTACGCTCTCTCTCTCTCAATCTCTCATTATCCCCTCTCTTTCTCACACACACATTATCCCCTATCTCTCTCTCTCTCACACACACACACATTACCCCCCTCTCTTTCTTTCACACGTTACGCTCTCTCTATCATTACCTACTCTCTATCTCTCAAATTATCTATTCTCTCTCTAACTCGTTGTATCTCAAATTACCTACTCTCCCCCCCCCCCCCCCCCTCTCTCTCTCTCTCTCTCTCTCTCTCTCTCTCTCTCTATTTTAATCATGCATAAAAGTTTGAATGTTTAAATTTATATTTCTAAATGTTGTATTTAATTATAAGATACTTTTGTAAAAGTTAGATGTTTAATTTATGTTTAAATTGAACTTTAAAATGATAATGAATATGAATATGTTTTTTTTTGTGTGTGAAAAATAGGGTTCTTAAATTTGATAATACTCTAACTATCACTATTAATCCTCACTACTTCCTAACTTAGCCCAATCATGAAAGAGGATATCAATATCCTCAAAATAATATTTAACATATGTAATTCTAAACTCCTCAAACAAGGATAATATATTCAAAAGATATGAATCCCAAGTGGTCATGTTTAGAAGGTGATTAATGCTATGTAGACTAAATCAATTGGGTTTATGGAATTGGTGATAATAATCTAAAATAATAAAAAACATTTAAGATGGATATTAGGTCTTGATAGGATTAGTACTTGAAGAATGAAACAAGTCTCTATATTGTCAAAACATGCAAGACCTATGATATAATAAATTTCCTCTTAAGTATCACCATCGAAGGGTATGTGATCTTCATCTATAAAGGGAATGAAACAATCTACAATAGGATCCTCTAGGAATGGAGAGATATGAGGGTCTCCATGGATCTCCTAAAGTCTATTCCAAAGTGTGTGGGGGAAATCAATATCCAATGCAATACACATAGAATCATGATCTTGATACGAGATCAAATCAATCCTACATGGTCAATGATGTTACACCAAGATTATATAATTTCTAGTGTTTCTAGTTTAGGTATGACTCCATACATAAAAGGAAAATGATTACACAACCTAAAACTTATCAAGATACCATTTTACAAAAGAATCATAGTTATCCCTTTCTAATTTTACCACAAAAGGATGAATAGAGAAACCTATGATACCTCCTCAAATAAAAACTTAAAAGATCAATAAAATCAATACATATAAAACATATCAAACAAATTCATCTCATGTAAGACGATCATTTTCAAGTGCCAAGATGTCCAAGTAAATGACTAGAATGTGAAATCACAAAAAATAAAATATAAAATATGAGGGAATATTCTAGAAAATAATTGTGTGATCTATGAAGATTTATGAACCACCTTTTCAATGCCACATGAAGCATGAAAAAATATGCTCTCTATCAAAAGTTACGAAGCTATAAATTTACATAGCATGATTTAAGTTAAGAGGACAATAAATCACACTAGTGGCAGGTTTAATAAAAATAAGAATCAAATATAGATCAATATTGGAATCACATTTTGTGGGTTGCGACTTTGAACAAGAAAATACCAATATAAAATTGAATATAAAAAAAATACAGTTTTTTTTGTTTTAACTCCTCCAAGAGTAGAGAACCTACTATTTATTCAAGCTTCAACTTATTGTAGTACTACTAGTTGCGATCACTAAATCATCCAATGATTCTAGAAAAGAACACAACAAAGTAGTACATGTATTGACAAGTTCATAGATATAACTTATGACTTTAACTTATGATTACTTTTATGATTTTGATGGAAATTATACTAATTCATCTTTAGATGTTAAAAAGTATTGTTTGAGTTGCATGGGCATTATGATGTTTTATTTTGTAGAATTTTTCTTATACTTTGATTTAAGTGGATAATATTTCTTAAATGATGCTTATTATTACCCACCTATTAATAATATTATAGATCTATGTGAGTTTCCTTTTTTTATATTTAAGTTGCTAAATTGTATTTAATTATGTTTTTTTGGAAAGTGAAATGTAAATTAAATAGTTTGTAATTGTAAATTTTCATGTTTGTAATTGTAATTGTAAATTTTTATGTTTGTATATATATGCAGATTATTTTCACATAATGGATGAGTTTGAAATAGATGAGATATTATGTCTAGCACCACCTCCACCTCCACCCGATCAGTTGAGATAGACAATTAGGACAAATATTGATGCTTTGATTAGAGATATTCATATTATTAGGCGTGAGCCTCATCCACCTCCTCAGTTGTTATACCTTGTAAATAGTATGCAAGGCATTGTACAGTTTGTGCAAGCATTAGATAGCGAGCTAGATAGCTATCGTAGTTGGTGTGAGGGATTGTGTGCATTTTACGTTGATGGCCTCACATACAAACAAGTTAATGAATTAAAAATAACAAAAATGGATTTGAAAAAATATTTTGTGAACCCTAAGATGGGTGAAGAGATAGATCTGAAGAAGCCACGGATCTCTATTCGATGGTGTAGGCACCCGGGAAATGCTAGCCACTTTTGGGAGCAATGGTGGATGGTCTTTGACCATCCACCACACACCAATCATGAGGTACCGATGTATTTTTTGAAGAAATTATGGGCCAAATTTGAATTGGGCAAAAATACCAATTACTTTGATATTAGATCATTTTAGGGGGTTGGGAGAGGCATGCCCCAGGATAGGCCAGGAGCAAAATTGAGCGACAGGGTTAGAAACCGTGTCCGCGATGATCCATTGGTTCCTCTTCCATCACCAGTTGTTCCAACACCTACCCATCATCGATCAGTGGATTTTATTCTAGGTTCATTGAGTGTCCTGTTGGGCAATTTGCTACAACAGTTGCGCGAGGTGAGGGCTGCCCCCATCTTAGCACATGTTTGCACGAGCTGTGGGGATGTATGTATGGGTCCACAGAGTGAGGCTTCCCCTGAAGGAGATGGTGATTTTGATGATGCTGATGCTACCCATGGTGGTTATGATGATGCCGAGGAGGCTGCACATGCTGATGTCGTCTCTTCATATGTTGATCTCCTATGGGCAGATGATGATCAGCCTACAGAGGTACAAATTTATTTATATAATTTACAGTGCAATATTAAATTCCTTATATATACACATATGAACCATAACATGAGTCATTTTTTTCTGAATAGAGGATGGATCATACCACGTCATTGAGGAACCGACATCATGTTACATCAATACCTAGAGATGTTGGTGCCCCATTTATGGTATGCACTTTCATCTAGATACATTGTATTGATATGTACATTTAAGATAAACAATAATTTTTTTAATGTAATGATGTACATATGATATGTTTTTTCAATTTTGTAGGGTGCTTCGTGTAGCACTGAGGTGGATAGTTCTTCACATGACCCATGGACCATTGAGGCTCAACCTCATATACCACTAGTATGTTTTTCATCCATTAATTTGAAGTGTTTATATTCTTACTAATTTATGTACAACTTTAATTCATGTTCATTATTTTTTGCAATTGTAGACTTCTGGATTATTTGATGGCGCATCACATGTATGCCTTCGAGCATCAGTTACTTTGCGTGCATCACATGTATGCTTTTCTGTGATAATCTTGTAGTCTATATATATACTTTATAATTTATGTATATATACAAGTTTGATTCATGCTTTATATATGTTGTTCAGGTCGATACCACTACCAGTATTGGTATGGCTATGGGATTTAGCCAAATGCAACCATCGACATTATCATTTGAGGTGATGATTAGAAAAATAATTTCTAATTTGTTTATACTATGTACCTGGCTTTTATAGGGATTATCAAAATTGATGTACAATGTTTTTTTTGCAGGACTTGACTATGACCACTTTTCTTGTTCATGATAGTGGACCTCCACTTACCAGTGAGGGCATTTTAGAGCACAGTCGTATGGTAATTTATTTTAAATTTTTAGTATTTAATTACTTTATAAGTGAATTATGCAAGTAACTTCTTCTCATGTTAAATCTTCTTCTCATGTAAAATCTTTTAATAATGTACAGGAGGGTGCAGACAGTGATACTGCACAGGAGGGTGGAGTCACTGATACTGCATAGGAGGGTGGAGACACTGATACTACATAGATAGAGGATGGTGCATCTCAAGACCACATGCAGTAGGATGATTCATGTCATCCACCTTCATGTGGAGTGAAGAGGATTGCAGATGAGATGCACACGAGTTCTTAGATTGTATATTTTAGATCATGTCATGTTATTGTATTGTGGACCTTTTATGATGACACTTGTTATGTTATCATGGGACTTGTTATTATGTGATTATATATAGGACTTGTTGTTATGTGATTATATATATGACTTTTTATTATGTCATTTCCTTGCTATTATGATATCAGGTCGTGTTATGTGATTTGGCACACTTTAGTGATTATATATGTGATACAATGTTTTGTTATTATGTTATTTGGACTTGTTTTAATGTCATTTCCTTATTATTATTATTTTAAGACTTGTTATTATGTCATCGGGAATTGTTATGTGATTGTATATAGGACTTTTTATTTATGACTTGTTATGTGATCTATTTATGACTTTATATTTTAACATTGTGATTGATCATCTTATAGTACAACAGTTTATAATTCAATAAAAAAATTATCCCAATTTACAATAAAATCCTATTCTTAAAATAATAATAAAATATTTGAACTTACAATTAATCTATGAAGAGATTACGATAAAATAAATATATCATAAAAAATTAGAATTCAATTGTAACACAATTACAATGTGCACAAAATAACATTAAGAAGAAGATAACTAATACAATGTTGTTTATGAAACCAAAATTGTATCAAATGTAGACAAATGCAATGTTAAAGGGACAAAGAAAAACAATTATCATGATTAAATATAAAAGAGTTCATACAAGTAACACAAAATTACATGCATATAAATTTGATATGAAAATTATAAAAGGATTATTAATTATAAATTAATCTCATAGAGGAATCCAATAGATTGATGGAACTAAGGCTAACCAAATTATTAGGAAGGTTTGAAGAACATTATTCAATGATTTGAAAGGAAGTAGACATAGATTATTTATTGTCAATTTGTTTTTGATATGCATAATTCTTTTGACATTCTGAAGGGTTGGAATAAGTAAAGGAAGTTGTGCTATATGGAATAATTACATTGAAAGATGGTAGGTGAACATTGTGACCTCCTTTTCCATAACATAATTCATTTATATAGCTATAACAAAGCCATTGGGAAAGGAGTGTGTAACAACTTCAAATGCAAAATGCATAATAGAGTAAGAGCTACAAACATAATATCTACTTTCCTCTTAAGTTGACCACACTAATTTACTAGTGTATTGAAGGTTTATAAGTGTGGATAGTAGTGGTATGAAAAGCATGGATTTCATGGTACTAAAATAAAAAGCACACTATAAATATAGATTTGTCATACAATGATAAATATAGAGTTGTCATATTTAAGACATAATTCTATCTTTGAACTTACAATTAATCTATGAAGAGATTACGATAAAATAAATATATCATAAAAAATTAGAATTCAATTGTAACACAATTACAATGTGCACAAAATAACATTAAGAAGAAGATAACTAATACAATGTTGTTTATGAAACCAAAATTGTATCTGTTCACATTATTTTTTCCCCGATCTAAGGTGCATCGCGAGCCCGGTTGGTTTCACCCTTTTTGTTATCCAGCAGCGCAGGGCGCGTAGGACACTTGACGGCACGATGTTGCTCCCTCAGTCCATTTTTGGCGTCCAGTTTTTAAAGCAGCGTAGTAGTGACAAATGGCAATGCATGCTGACTATTTTTGGCGGTCCCATCCGTTAGCACAGTAAGCGAGCGGTTTCTTGCATTTGTGTCTTCTTCAGCAGCCCGCCCGTAGTTAGCAAAATCTTTTCAGTTCGTGGTGACATGCAGACCGTTGCAGGCAAAAAGTGGGATTTCAGGGGCCGTTTTGCTGGGTGTGATCTTCGAAGTGACACGACATGTTTTTTTTGTTCAGGGAGGTTATGCCATTTAGGCATTTTGGGGAATTGTTTTCAGGAGCCGAGGGCTCTATTTATGCTGGTTTTTTCCCTTTTGCAGGGGATTCTGAACTTTTAAAAAAGGGACAATTAAGTTTTCTAAGTAGAAGTTTTTATTTCCAGCCTTTAAAAAACTATTGTGGTTTTACCTGAGGAAGGTTATTCAAATTGTGCCTGAGGCCTTTATGATGCCTCTTTCAGTATGCTTTTGATGGTATTTTTCTGTGCTATTGTGTTATAACTTTGGGAATATATCTATCTAAGATTTTTCCGATTGAACTATGTTTCGCACTTGTTATCTGGTAAATGCATGATGAGTATTTCCTTATGTTGCAAAAAGATTTGATTGTAACTTTTGATTATGTTCTTGATCTGGACTTGTATATTATTGAATGGGCTTATGAAAGTCATATATTCTAGATTTCTGTATGCTCATGTCTTTTAATGATCTGGCATATCACCTCAGTAGTCTAGTTTTACTGCTTTAAAGGTGTTTTATTTATTTCCCTTTTCTCAAAACCCAAGGAAGAGTCAACTTCTCAATCCCGAAGGTCATTCAGTGTAACCTACGCAAAAGCAGTCCCCCAACACTGAATTTCCCATAAGGCTGTTCGTTTCCAAAGAAAAATTTAGAGTCAACAATTCTTTTTCTAGCACGTCTGGTGGGACCAATTATTTGAAATACATCTTGGCTAGTTTATGAGTCATAGGCCTGTCACTAGGAGTCAAATGGTCCTACACCCTCACCTTCTTTTTCCTCCATTGGTGACTATCCATTCAGCCACACTTTCACCTTCTTAGGGTCTCCCCACAATCATACACGATGTGATGGCACAAGTTCCTCCCCGAAACTTTGTGACTTGGGACAATGGTAGCCCCCTCATTCCCCCAATTCCACCCGTAGTCTGGGGCACCATTTCGACAGCCACACTTAAGGTCATTCCTAAGTTCACAAGAGAATGTCATTGAACCCCTGGGGAGCATCTACAAGATGTGGCTACCGTCTGCACTATCCATGGCATCACCGAGCATAATGTAGATTTGAGGTTGCTCGTGGCATCTTTCAAAGGAAAAGCCTTGGACTGGTTTAGATCTTTAGGCCCTAGTACTATAGGGGATTGGGATCAACTGGGAGATTGTTTCTTTCAGATATTCTCAGACAAAGCTGACAGATCATCCCTAATGCACCAACTCATTACAATCAAGAGGGATCCTACAGAGGCATTAACTGATTTTAATCTGAGGTTTCAACGAACCTGGCAAAGGATACCATTGTCTGCCTGCCCTCTGGTGGATATGGCTTTCATATTCTATCTAAAAGCTTTCAATTTTGACATATCAGTGATGATTCAATCCTTAGGAGGTAACACTCTTCCACAAGCATTTGATATAGTAGTTCAAGCTGAAAATAACCTTATTGACGCTGGAAAGCTAGCCCCTCGCCCTACAATGCCAGTATTCCCTGAAATATCTACCCAAGTCATGGAGGAAGCCGCTCCTAGAACTTTTGCCCCACAGTCTATGTATTCGTTCCCTACTCCCTAAACCGCTTCTTTGGTTGCTGAAGTCAATGATATGAAAAATCTCTTGAGATCCTTCTCCAATAAAATTGTCAACCTAAAAAGGGCCCAGGTCTCACCCACCAAGCCTCCTTTTCAGCAAAATTTCCAAGGAAACCGACCTCCATACCAACATCAAAATCATCGTGCTAAGAAATATCTTCTGTCAAATGGCCAAATAGTCCCAGTTCCCAATCCATTGCAAGTCATCCACCCGACCGTTGGTAGAGAATTGACAGTAGGTCAAAATAATTTGGTGGACGACACCAATTCTTGGTGTTTCCCATGCGACAATGCTCATACTTTGAGGAATTTCCCAAGGGGAAATTTGCAACAGAAGGTCACGGAACAAAGGAACTTAGGCATGATGCTGGATGAATCTGCATACACATCTCCGAGTATGGACAATGCGGCTTTTGTCGCTCAGATGCAAGGAATGTCATTAAAACAAGAAGCGGAGATCACCCCTGATCATGTGCTTTTTTCATGGATGGAGGACA